>NC_065407.1:8125000-8750000 GCF_024362695.1 Pectinophora gossypiella | reverse complement strand
ATCAAAAGCACGCTGGCGCCGGCTGTCTAGTCCACGCCCTGTGGAAACAAACGGGGCAGCTGGACAACTGCATTGCAGCCAATTGCAACATCTGCAGTGTCTATTGTTACCCATATATATCAATGACAAACAATGTATCAAACCAATAATGCAACAAGCCGATAACATGTGTAAAGTCGGTTTCATGTCCATGATAAAAAAATTGTAACAATACGAATTTAAATCAAAACAAACAGAAAGTGATTAATATAACGACTGCAGATGAGTAAATCAGTCAAACCGTAATTCAAAGGCTTACGAGGGTAAAGGATAATGGTTACATGGCACATGGGCGGTATCGATTAGCTTGCGTAAGCGGTCTTCGCTGCGGGCTCGCTGCAGATATAAGGATTCACGAATTGCGCTCGGATTGTTCCATCGGTAGACGGCGTCACACTGTGAGTTGACAATGTCAATCTCGCCCCCTCACCCGTCATATCATTGACAATAACTACAATGGCATAGTAAACATCGCGTCAGATACTTATCATGACGAACAACCAAATTTATCGCGTGTCGCTGTCACCTGGCTCAATTTACCTGCGGTATTTACTTTTATAGGATTATTCATAAAAGGTTTCTCTTTTGATGTAGCTTTACTGGAAATTGTAAAGATTGGTTGTATATACAACGTACGTAATACACTTAAGAGTCATTAGCAGCCACTTTGGGTATTAGCAGCCTTAGATTACTTACTGCCTATAAATATTCCATCACGTTAGTCATGACGTGATTCCTTTAATGTGCCTTGGAAGTTGCTAAAACTTACTTTTTGCGTTGATCTTGTTAAACTAGGTTTGGCAGACCCACAAACTGCTTTTAATCATTTATATGAATTGTGTTGTACGTTTTAATTAAGTCACTTTCGTAAACAAGTTGACGCTAACGACAATAGTTGTCCGTTACCCGCAGATTCAGCACTTGTTCGGAAAGTTAGCGTAATAACGTCATACAAAATTTAACGGAGTCCTGTATGCGGGGAAGTTAGACACAAATGAGGCAAAATAATCTCTAAAAACACGTCGAGTGACGTAAAATTATACGGCTCTGTCAGATAGTAACAATAACACGCCGCAGAAAGTCATCCTTTCGTGACAATCCCCCTTGATTTATTACATCGTGTTACGAAGTTTTTGTCAAGAAAATCATATAAAGACCTATTTTTTCAAAGATACGGTAAAGACTGTAATACCGAACTAAGTCAGCAGACTATTCCGTTTTCCTATGGTTAATAATCTAGTTATAAGTTTTACTACGAACTCGTGTCGAACTTATTGAAATGCTACGTGTCTTATTTATAAAGGAATAACTTTTCCTCAGACCTCTGTGGACGCTATTTTAAAATTTAAAATCAGAGAAGCTTAACCCGCTTACATTTTTGCGATTTACATTTTTTCCTCTTACAAATCGTTGGAGTTTTAATAGTGACATTGATTTATGTTGGTAGCGTCTGTTAGTTCTGTAATTATGGTTCTTTTTGGTGCGATAAAGTTTATTTGTATTTGTATTTACGTAGAATGGGTTGCCGTCTCCGGAGAACCCATATATCTTCAACGGGGACTTCGTGGACCGGGGGAAGAAGGGTCTGGAGGTGCTGCTGCTGCTGCTAGCATGCATGCTGGCGTTCCCGGGGGGCGTGTTCCTCAACCGCGGGAACCACGAGGATCTCATTATGAATTCTAGGTAACTATGATCGTATACCAATCGTCGAAATTCGGCAACGCACTAAAGTCGAAGATGTAGGTATACGAATCGCTAGGCTTAAGTGGAGATGGGCTGGACACTTGGCAAGACGGGAAGACAACAGATGGACTAAGGCTGTTACTGAATGGTACCCAAGGGATGGAATGCGATATCGAGGTAGACCACGAGCCCAGTGGTCGGATGGCATCGTGAGGTACGTCGGAAAGCAATGGATGAGACATGCACGGGACCGGAAAGGATGGCGTGAAAGAGAGGAGGCCTATACCTAGCAGTGCGTGGATACAGGCTGAGTAGATAGATGTAATACACGATGGGAATTGTTAAGTTTGATATACTTACTTGGGTAGTTCTTCGAACACCGGAAGTCAATATCATTGTCGTTAACGCAAAAGCATCCTAGAATAAAAACACCTACAAGAACAAATAATGTTTCATAATTTCACCACTGTTTACAAATAATTGGCTGGGCTCAGTGACTGCAGTTTTGGTCGTTGATTGTACATATGTAAAGACGAATTCTCATCTAATATGAGACCACTGTGAGATTACGAAATATTATTCATCTTCAGCCACGCTGCAACTACGAAAGTTGTTGGATGTGTCATATAAACAAAAGTTTATTTATAAGCTAGTAAAGCTGACCCATTTGACTTCCCAAAAACTTTGGTATACTTTGTTTTCCAAAAAAATATATTTGTGTTAACAATCACCGATGTTGTTAGCCTGGTGAATCATTACTAAAAACAAACATTCAAGTAATGTATGCCGTAACAAATGGCACTAAAGTATTCACCTGCGCCTAGCCTTTATTATTATTCCAGCAACTATCGTATATATTACACTGTCTCGTAAATATTCAGTATATCGCGGTGAAGTGGTTTGAAGGCGCCTGTAGCCTAGATTGAATTTGGTGTTTGGATCTGATCAATAATTTTACGTACCAGCATGTGAAATAAATTCTTGAATTGGTGATCGGTTGTCGGCTTTGGTTGAGCTGTTTTTGTGGTTAAGGGAGTACATAAAGTTGGATAGCTAAGACATATGACTCACCTGTTGAAAACAAGTACTTGCTATTAGGTGTAAGCCAAGTATGCCTCCGGGCGGTTTAAATACATTAGATTTAGTTTACTCAAGTAAAGAAGGCAGACTCTACTGGTTTTGGCAGAGTCGTGTGTAGTTTTAATGGTATGTAAGGGACAGTAATATTGGGTAAATTATATTATTTTTATAATAAATAATGAAGTAGAAAAAGTAACTTTTTACATTTGGAAATTTGCTTTCCCAAAACTTAATTAATATCAAAATATAAAACTTGTACGCGACAGTTTTGATGAAGTTTGATCGATTGAACTGCGATCCGAAGTATATTGAGCCAACAAAGATAGAATTAATACCAAATAATTTGAAATTTTCACAGGTACGGTTTTATAAGAGAAGTCCACCAGAAGTACAGGGTAAGTAGTCCTATATCTTCCACGAGTTCCATTTTCACAGTATACTAAAGCCATTGAAGAAACACTAACGAAGTAATGATCTATAAAGTATCTAACAATTGCTACGAAATTGGATTTCTTTGTTCCTACAGAGACAGTTATGAGTATTTTACAATGCATTAAAGCGTACCAGCCAATATTTTATACAAAGAACTCAAAGCCTTTGAAACAAGAGGATAATACACAATACTTATTACTTTTATGAACGTTTTTATTGCCGCTACTATCTATAAATAACAACTGTAAGTATAGGCAAAATGTTTAGAATAAAAATAACTTTAGATTTGTTCCGCTACTTATCATCCCAGTCAAGTAAGATCACGTTTCATATTATCATGATTATATTATCATCATTTTAGCATAGGACAGACGTCATAAACAACTGAAAGTTTGTCATCTATTCTGTACCTATCCTATGTAAATTCGTTGGGCGTACTCTGAGTGTTTTATGTGGGTGAGTTGTATGTAGTATTGATGATGTATTGATAAATCGCTTTGAAGTAAACAAGGTTGAATGGAACAAGCTTGAAACAAGTCCGGCAGTCGACGTATGTTTTTGTTCGACACTTTGAGTTGTCGCGTCCCTGAAAGTTGTGTACTTGACTGTCCTTTGTTTTACCCTCCCGTTTAATCCGCTGCGAGCTTCTTAACATTCGTATGTTTGTTTCCGGGTGCAAATTGAACGGGGCCCTTGAGTTATTTGTTACATGCTAACAGGAATACTTATGTTAATTTCCGTAACTCTTCTGAGAAGAAAACATGTTGTTTGAAGATGAATGGAGGTGAGAGCATTTTTGTCACAGGTTGCCATTATACCATTGTTTATGCAAGAAACATCGACCTTATTGGGTATTTCTGTTCTGTGGTCTACGCTATAACATGATGACTTTCACACAAAGCAGAGCGGCGTGCCGGTTAATGTATTTTCTTTTTTCGTTTCATATTAGAAATGATATATTATTTGACGTCTTCTAATATGTCGTGACACTGCTATGACATTTATTTTCACACACAATGAACACTTTTAACACCGGAAATCGAAAAGGCTGAGCCATAGTTTCAGTCACTTTTGGTATCAACATAAAGTTAATGATGAATAAATGAAAGATTCTTCACCATCGCCCACAATACACCTAACATATTCAATATGACGCGGAATGATAAGCAGCGTGGATCGTTTTAAGTTTTCAAATTAAGAACGCTTTGCATTTTATTATAACAAAATTCGATACAGAGGCGCAACGAAACGGCTTGATTTCTTGTTATACCGTAATTTTGTCGGAGTTGTGCCTGGGACAGTATGCTTATTGGAAAAGTTTGTGTATAATAGCTAATAGCTGTTGTGTTGGCAGCACAATGCGGAGCGACTGCTGAAATTGATCGAGGGAGTGTACCGCTGGCTACCGCTGGGCACTATCATCAACAACCGCGTGTTCATCGTGCATGGAGGCATCTCCGACACCACCGACCTGGATATGATTCGGGGGCTGGAGCGCGATAAGGTATGTTATAAACACGTATACTACGTATATAATATACTCCTCGTTTCATATCATGTCAGGGGCTTTTGGCGTCATAATAATAACTTTGATACCAGAGTTGATGAGGTAGGTAATCCACCTCATAACCCGCACGATAGAAGAAGATATTACTATACTTAACTAAGCACAACTCCTCATTTCGAACATATTTTGACCCAGGGTTTACCAATGCTCGTCCTCCCCAAAAGTTGAGTCATAACATACATAAGATCACGTCTATTTCCCGTTGGGATAGTCAAATCAAAATCAAAACAAATCAAAAATCATTTATTTCAGACATGATGGTCCATATTAAGTACATTAATTAATTACACACTTAAAAAAATAAAAAAAATAAAATTAAATTAAAATCAAAATTAAAACCAAAATTAAAATACAATAAAATTAAAATTACTAGTAGTTTTTGTCACGGAATTTCAATTTCTACGAGAGATGTATTAATATTGTAATTTGAGTGGGAGGAATAAATGTATAAACGATTATACTTTAACTCACGCCAGCGGTCCCTAAGACAGAGTCCTAAGTACCTACTTACCTAAATAACGTAATTGCAAAATGATAGCATAGGTAGTTAGAAGACAACTTGCTTCAATACTTTTGATATAATAATATAATCCGAAGATGGATTGGATAAAAAGAAGCGTAAAGCAGGACCAGGAAGCGGAAAGCAGAAAGGGTGAAGCTTAAAGGTGAATCCGCCCTGTTAGAATGGACGTAATCCCTCATTCTATTTTTGCGACGTGTCCGGAACGACAGTTAGTTGATTTATTATTCGTTCCCAGTCCAGCATAGAAGAAATAATTATGTCCTTTTTTATTTTTTGTAGAACGAAAATAAGTTGTAACTTATTTATTGGATAAACCCAATCATATTGTACACACAAAAGCGACCTTTATTTAACAGCTGAGGTAGAGCTCCTGCTTGTCTAAATATTTCCTTTGTTCTTTAAAGGACTAAATATTATTTATAAGAAGTGAAATTCTACTCGTATACGGTGTAATAATATCTTGTGTTTTTTTAACTCTTTTAGATGGTACAATGGGGTTTTTCGTTATGAACACCCCATGCGTGTAGATTTCGAGTAAAAATCTTAGTGCGACTGCAAAGTATGAGATCCTAAATGGGAACATGGGAAGCCCTTTCCTTGCATTGGTATATTTCATTTCCTTGTTCTTTGTGTGTTACTTAGGAGCTATTTCCCAAAAATAATAAACTGAAACAGTTAAGTCATGCGGCTGTATTTACCATGAAATGAAGTGAAAGAAAAATCATTCTAATAAACTGCTTTTGTTAATGAGGAATGGTGAGATGAATGAACATCGGTTCGAATAGTTTTTTTATCCCTCCGTTGCAGGACGTAAATCTTAATAACCACATTCATTTAATGCTGAACTTTCCTGTTTCTCTTTTAGTCTTTAATTTACAAAGTAACTGAAGTCTTAGTGCTTATATTAAAGTAAGAAGTAATCCACTGAAGTATCTGGTATTTTGTACACTTTTCATAAATAATTTATTACTAAGTAAGTAAGTACATAGAATAAGTTTGAAGAGAACTCTGATAGAAATGCTTAATAATTTGTTACATTTTGTAGACAAAAACAATAAATCGTTTTAGAATTTCTAGAGTTGAGACATATCATAGCTCCAAGTTTCAATTGCAATATCAAGTTTTTACTTCTAATAACGAGACTCAACAATGTTACTGGCGTTCAGTTTCCCATCAATATAATTCTCGTAAATGTTACTTATGGTGGTATTAATAAACTCCCTCAAGATCATGCTCAAGTCCCTGTTTTTATATAACTGTCATATTGACATGATCTTTTAGGGCAGTCTCGAAGCTGAGATTATTAATAGGTCCGATTCCGTTCGATCCACCCTTAGATGCGACAAACGAACCCCAGTAAGGGCCTGTCCACATCACCACGGCACGACGTTGTCGCCGTGGAACGGTGCGGTGCCGTGGCGCGGCACGTTGCCGTAACGTGGGAATTTACGTTGCCGTACCGTAAAAATGTACCTCACGACACCGCAAAGTTACACGTTGCCGTGCCTTGTAAACTTTCGGTACTTACATTCTTCACCAAATAAATAACAGTCTCGTTGTAGATATGGACCGCACAAAACGTATTCTGCTTCTGTTGTGTGTGTAACTTTGCGGTGTTGTGAGGTACATTTTTACGGTACGGCAACGTAAA
Source organism: Pectinophora gossypiella (assembly GCF_024362695.1). NCBI lineage: Eukaryota > Metazoa > Arthropoda > Insecta > Lepidoptera > Gelechiidae > Pectinophora > Pectinophora gossypiella. The sequence continues at coordinate 8,743,025 of NC_065407.1, read as the reverse complement.
TTCCCACGTTACGGCAACGTGCCGCGCCACGGCACCGCACCGTTCCACGGCGACGACGTCGTGCCGTGGTGATGTGGACAGGCCCTAACACAATTATTTTGTTCCTCCATCGAGAAGTGCGGTTCTACGTGATGTTTTACATTATCGTCTTACAGCTAACAGCATGGAGAGCGCTTCACTGGAAGCTTTTATTTCCAGTGCCGCGTGGCACGTACTCGAGAACCATGAAAGCGTTGTATTTGATATGCTCTCCAATTTAAATAGAGAAAAAGAACATGTTTTTATCGCATTTTACCTTGATACACTCGTTGAATAATGATTAGAAGTTTGTAGCCATATCTCTTTAGTATATTACTTATTATTTGGGTAAGAAAAGAAACTGCGGTTGACTTTGAACAAGGTAATCTAAAGTAATTTTTGTCTTGAATGAAATCCCTCTGTAATTACTACTCTGAGTCTGCTGCAATTAGTTTAGTCAATTTATTTGGCGATTAGATACAAATTAAGCTTACGTTAAGCTTTATCTGGTATTAAGCGTGAAATATCTTTGTTCCTAGTTTGTTTCGGTCTTAAAATCTTAGGCCAGTTACTAATTAATGTCATCTCATCCGTTGGTTGAAACGCGATTAGACTCCCGCCGATCAATTGAGGTTAAACGAATAACGTACGACAGCTATACAGAGTATATTGGACTACTTTATTGGTTGGACAAGTGACCTCGCCTATGTACACTCAGATTACTACTTTTCCTCAGAAGACCCAATATAAGTAACGAAGTAACCTAAAAAGTTTTCCCAATTTACTAGTTAATAGTAATATTCGGAAATATTCCGAAGAAACTTTGTTGTTTAATTAAAAAAGTATCTGAATTAAGTTGGTATTTAAGATGCTAATCCTATTGGGGGAATTTTAAATTATTTAATAAAACAAAATTCACACAGAATAAGGATGTGGTAGGTATCAGGAGAGTTAGTACCGCGCTGCGCTCGGATTTGTAGGTGAACGGGTACTTTTGAATACAAATTCGAACTGATGTGCAGTTGAGTAGTTTTCTGAAATACTGATTACTGAACAAAGACAGATCTAAAGGTGACAATAAACGTTTCCTGTCTTTTTTTCACTTATTTATGAATTTTAATAAAAAAATTAAATAATAAATGCGACAGTTGTCATATTTTTGACGTCACAGGTTGCTATTTCATACATAGCAATTTCGCGTTTTGACGTTTAGTATAAAGTAATTCATTCGACTAGTTGGAAACTACACTGTGCATAAAACGTGTGTGATCATGACAACAACCTTTGGTTTAACAAAACAAGTTAAATAAATCGCATTATTTGCAGCTCCATTTTACTGGTCATGGTAAAAGTATCGCAAGGCTGGTAGCTGCAAATAATGCGAATTTGGCTTGTTTTGTTAAACGTAGTCATTTTTACATACCGCTAGCTCGGAAACGACTGGAGAGTTCGTGGTGCGGTGCGACCGTCTGGCGTGAACGACCACACCGCGTCGCATTATCGTATTCGTGGTGCGAACCGCACAGGTTCAGTCATCTATTTGTGCATTTAGAGTGTGTTGTTTTCAGTACGTGTCTCTACTGCGGCCGCCTGTCACGGAGAGCACGGCGCCCGGCGCTGACGTCATTGACAAGGTGGAGTGGAAGCAGGTGAGTACTATTTGTATACAGGGTGTTAGTGAAATCGTAACCAATACTGAGGAGGATGATCCAGACCATGATTCCAAGTGGAATTATCCGTCGCAAAATTCGTGTTTTTTTTTAGTTTTTTTAAATTTTATACTTTTGCGATGGAAAATTCCACTTGATATTAACTCAGAATAATGAGATGAATCATCCCTCTCAGCATTCGTTACGATGTCACTTACACCCCACACAAGTACAGTCATGAGCAATATAATGTACCCATTTTAGGACTCTGTCGCACAAACATATTTGACATTTAGTGAGACTTACAGTTCAATTTGCCAATAAAGTGAATGTGACATGGTACCAAAGTGTATACATATTAATGCTTGTGACCGTACATACAGATAGCCATACAAGTAGGCATGGGTGTTAGTGACACCTTAACGAACACTGAGGGGGGTGAGTTAGATTCTGAGCTGATATCAAGTGGAATTTGCTGTCGGAAAATTCATGAAAATTTTTGTTTTTTTTTTTAAATTATATTTCAGTTCCATGCTTTTGCGAGTGAAAATTCCACTTGATATCGATTTCGTTACGATGTCACTAACGTATTGTCCCACTATAGGGCGGAATGCAAGAGGGAAACTGCCCTATTTTTCCCTAAAAAGTGGCATGGAGAATGCTAGAACGACAAGAGCGTGGCTCTTAAATTAGTGATGGTATTTGTCCCATTGACATTCAAAATTTACCTTTGAGCAGTTTAAAGACAATTTAACAGAAACTTTGTAAAAAGGTTAATATTAAATAATAAAGAAGTATATTGTTACACAAAAATCTCTTCTAGTATAGGTACTTACATAACAGGAGACGGCAACCGATTAGAATCATATACCGCTCTACGTAATTATGCAGATTAGAGGTGTTAAACGGGCTTGTTTTTATCAATGCATACAGACGCAATCGTTATTATGAGGCAGCTGAAGTGGATTCTGATCGTTCCAAATTGAAATCCAATACCGTTGATAAAAAGCATTACGTTTAAGTTTCGCTGATAACGCCCACATCGCGTAACGAGTCATCGACAATACATTTATTTTTGGATGCCCTAAAATTGGAAGTAACTAACATAAGTAGCTATACTTAGATACATGAATAGTTATTTTGCATTTATGTGAAAGAAAAGTCTATGATACGGACGGATAATGATGTGTTTATTTTTATCTTTACTAAATCGCCAATCGTCTATTTTAAATGACTTACTGAATCTATTTCCAAAAACACGTATCCTGGTGGTCAATTATTCACGATACACATTAATGTATCGATCCGTGTGCCCCTATACTGGTTACGGACTGTCAGTCAATACACCTTCGGTTGCTTTGTTTACGCGTCGACCAGCGTCATTTCAAATTACTTAGTCCAATGTTTGGTCGAATAGCCCGAGTCAAATTATGTCTTTAGGAAATTCAATACCCGCGCCACCCATTTCTTTATACCTTTCATTTTCCTGTAATAATTCAGAATGAGTCCATTCAAGGAATGTCTGTAGATCATTCAAGCATTGATAAAATTTATTATAAATCTTTAAACGTTTCTGTTAAAATCAATCAGGATGGCTGATTGGTTCTGGGAGCTCGTTACTGCCGCGCTCACTTGAGCAATATCCCTCGTGCTAACTCGGTTATCTGTGTTTGCTCAAGAACTAACACAATCTTCAGGCAACTTCTCATTTATACGAACCGGCGACAGTTTCTAACTATGTATTTAACGAACTCGGCGAGCGAAGCATTTGTCGTAGTCTATGTCTAGAATGGCTACTGTTTCTACGAAGTAGGTACTTGGTTTTAAGTTTTCCTTTTGATAAAATCTCATCATCCTTGCCATCAGTCCCTTATAAGGATTTTTAAAAGAAGTCTGTTCAATCTTCTTTGAAGATAAGTAATATGACTGCCTGCGTCAGAAGTTGAAAAAATAATCATATCTTTTTCCTTTGGTCGGAGAATTTTTGCCACTGTCAGTCCTTGTAGTAATACAATTTCCCTGAGCTCCCGCCGAGTCTTGATAAACTTACGTCTCGCTGTCGCTTTATGAACTGCGCCCTCGAGGGAGATCCTCTTGCAATTCTTACGTTGGATACTACTGACTTTGTTCGGTTTTAACTTTCCGACGGATTAAGGATTTATTCGAAAAACAACATTTCGTCTTTACCGTAATCTGTGGAGTTTACGGTTTAATTTCAAAATTGCGCCTTTGATAAATTTGCTCTTCGTTTCTTAAACAACAAACAGCCTTATTGTATTCGCATACAACACACAATTTATAATACAGTAGGTACTCTTGAAGTTTTAGCATAAGCTCCATTGTGATCTGATAAGTATTTTAATTCGCACGGATTATTTAATTATCTCACCCACCTTGCATTTCCACGTTAGAGGATTTTGCCCAAAAGTTTTTTACTTTACTGTTTTGAATATCATGCTGTTTCGTTTGATTCTTCAAAGCCTAATTTGTTCAAGTTACTATAGACTTTATTATGTCCAATAGAGTTGGTCTAACAGGTTGGCGTGTTTCTCTTGAGCTCTCAAAGATACAAAGTGGGGCGTCCTGATGTATTGCGATTGTTTTCGTCACGCACCCGTGTCAGAGCTGACGTGCAGGGTACCAACCCACAACCACGCTCGTTATCTGTTTGATAAGCTCTGCTTCCCACAGTGGGCGCCACTTCCTGCACCGGCGTAGTATTTATATCTATGTAACACAAACGAAGGTCCTGACTGTACTTATCTTGGTCTTACAAACTTCATATTGAAACAAATGATGACAGTTCATCGTGACCGTAATTAAAGTAAATGGATGTTTGAAATCTGACGAAGTTCTGAAAAAGTTTGGAAATTCAGCTTAATGAATAGCAGGACGAATAAGTAGTAAATTTTTTATCATATATTACAGCAAAATATTCTAAAGTTACAGTGTTTATTTTGTAAATATCTAAGGCAATGGGATCCAGTACGTGTCTGGTGTGTCATGCATGACGTATAGTCTGTGAAATTGGAAATTCCTCCTTTTCACAGCGTCTGCCTGCGTGTGTGGCCTCGAATCGAATGCTGGCTCGCACCCACTGCTCTGAACCATGTGGTAACGTGCGGTCAAACATACGAACCGATGACATATATATTTTTTGCGGGGATAAACGATTAGATCAATGGAACACGTACATATAATGTTAAAGTTCCGTACTCATAGCTATTTGTTTGCCTAAGGTTACAAACTAATTACGTACTCAACCTTAAGTTGTTACATAATTAGTTTGGCAAAATTGACATGGCTTTAAAAAGGCAATCCACGTAGATTGATTAACTCTTCTGTAACCCGCCCCAAGATGGCTGCTTTTTTTAAGTTTTACCAAGGTCACGTGTTCGTGTCAAATGGCGCGGCACTTGAGTCAGATTTATCGCTCGCTACTCGTTTGTTTATAATAATTAAAATTTACATACATACATAAACTCACGCCCGTTATCCCTAATGGGGTGGGCCGAGCCACAAGTAATCAAAGACAACTTGCAGCCACTGTTGATACGATAATTAAAATTTAAATTAATAAAATTAGTTGCCGCTATATTTTTTTGTTGTATTGATTTAGAAAATATCAAACGGGGCGTAAGAGGCTTTACGCATTATTTCATTTTAATTTTAACTTGATGCCTACCTCTAGTCGTCCTTGAGAAAAGGGTTTGACAGACAGACGAACGACAAGTGGTCCAACGGGGGACAGTAAAAAGTCGGTTCCCATCAAACCTTTTCAAATAATAGTCAGTACCTTTTTACATGTATATAATGTAGAAATTTGAATTATATTTTTTTGTATGTTTGTACAGTAAAGTGTTTTTGTATTGTATTGTAGAAATATATTATGAGTTTTCTTTACTAAATTCGTTTTCATGTCACGTAAACTATTGGACAGATTTCCCGGGACACTCTCTATTGTACAGCCGAGAAATGTACGATATTGAAAATAACAAGCGTCATCGCTCTCAAAATAAGAATAGGATGTTGCACAAGAAAAAAGTACGTAAATGAGACATTTTTGGAAAAATAAACGGAAAGGGTTGGAAAGTATTGGTTTTATTATGGAAAAATACAAGCGGAGTTTAATTAAATTATTGATGGACCAAAATAAAACTCCATGAGTTTTAGTACCGCAGAGTTCATGAATCCGATAGTGTTATCGAATTACGAGGATCTCCATTAATTTGCACTAATGAAGGCGCAAAATAAATGACTTCCATTTGTAGGGCCAATCCTCTCAGTCATGCAACTAATTCTAATTGTAATTAGCTGATTAAACGGCAAAGTAGCTTTTTTATAACGTTACTTATTGTAGATTGCCGCAGATGGCATTATCTACTTGGACGGGTAATTTAAGACAATAGGCCTGAGGGTGCCCAGTTGGAAGCGAACTTCGGCTTAGGGCGTCCTCTGAGAGGAAGAATATTTGAAAGAATTAATCGATCCTAGTGGGTCGATAGCGATAAGCGCTGAATGAGGGACATCGTCGACCACGCGGGGGGGTACAAAGTAGCATTCACATTGTAGAGGTACAAAAAAATGACACTGTGTTTCATAATAACAAAGTACCAATAGGCAGACACTGGTGCGGATCTTGGTGGATAAAATACAGATAAAAATCTTCCATCCTTCACCACATACTGATAATTAGTGCAACAAGATATATAGGTATAGTTTTAGAATTATCAAATCATAGTAAGATTAAGCTGTCTAATTAGGTAGTCAGAATGTCTAGTTCAGAACAATTAGTGATTATATTTCATTATCGATAAAGTGTTATAGTAGCTTTAATGCACGATTCCAATCTATTTAAAAAGAACAGGTTCTTCAATGTACGAGTTTGATGTGTCAAAGTACACAACTAAGTGTTGTTACATTTATTAAAATAGTGATGTACCTATCAGTCGACATTCGGCTGATCGATTCTGTTCTATCTAACAGTAATTTGTTGCGAACAAATGTACGTAGGTACGACATGTCACATTAGTCTATACATTAGATATAGCATCATGCATTAGTAGAAGCTGAACCGAGTCTGATACTGATTACAAATCGAACACTAATTAGCGAATGTCTTCCACATGTTCACGAGTAGGTACAATAAATGGAACATTCTAAGATCTAGAACAAATAGTCTACCCTATAATTGGTATGTAATTTCTGTTATACGTAGGTACCTAACTACTCGAATCCATTTACGTATAGCGTAATTGTCTTACGACGTTTATGTCTGTATATTGACTGTAGTAATTTAATTTATTATAAAATACCCTGTAAATATGTGGTTCGTGCATTTCATAATCAGATTATTAATAAATGGATTGGGTTTGGATGTCATTAGCTCGTGTCGACAAGCAAATATTGTCAGGAAATAATAAAGCTATATTCATTTATTATTTAGGTAATCGGTAATCCAAACTTTACAGAGGACACTTACCTTGTGGTAAATTAAACTATTTAAGGTTGTCCTTAAATAGTTTAGTTTTTAGGATTCCCGAGAAAAAGGGACAGACAGACGGTCAGTCGGACGAACAAAGTGATCCTATGAGGCTTCCGTTTTTCCTTCAGAGGTTCATCATCATCATCAATTTAAGAGCCACGCCCTTGTCGGTGAAGCATTTTCCATTCCAGTCTATCAAAGGCCAATTCCTTGACTTCCCTATAAGACACGACGTTAACCTTTTCTTTAATTCCATGTAAGCTCTTCTTGGTCTTCCCCTAAAAGTGAAAGTGTCTTCTGAGGTTCGCAACCCTAAAAATGTTAAATTGTGATTCATAACTGGCCCGCCGCCGGGGACGAGTTTCAATAGGAGAAGTTGCTGATTAACTCGAGTATTAGGGACGAGGTCTAACCTAACCTAACCTAACAAAGCATTATAGGTAATATTCCTTATGTTGAACGTTATCTCTTTAGGTGTTCGACATCCTGTGGTCGGACCCCCAGAGCATTGGCGGGTGTGTGGCGAACGCCCTGCGCGGAGCCGGCACATACTTCGGGCCGGATGTCACCGCCACCTTCCTACAGAAGAACAAGCTTAGCTTCCTAGTGCGCAGTCACGAGTGCAAGCCTGGCGGATACGAGATCATGCACAACGGGAACGTGAGTTGTCACATAACATAAGCTCACGACTAAATCCCAATGGGTAGTCACAGGTACATCCATCGCCAGATGAAATAAGTACCCACAAATAACCGAACTTTCTGTTAGACTGTGAATTGTCATACTACTTACTTAATATTTTTTGGCAAAATAGTCAAATCTATATTTTTTTGGGTGAATTTATAGACGAAGCCAATATCATTTATCTCACCGCAAACATATTCTATCTTTCTTAATCTTTTTGCAAATATTCCGTATCTATATATACTTAAAGGTTGCCCGGAAGAGATTGCTACTTAGCAATAAGGCCGCCTATTGTACTAATTCTATTTCTCTTTTGTTTTGTATTTTGTTTTTTACTGTTTGTGCAATAAAGTATTTGTTATGTTATGTTATATTCCCAACAACTTTTACGAATGACATTGACCTCCAGTGCTCTCGAAATTCTTCCTAATGAAAGTCTGTTTTGTATAGTCATGGCTAGCCGGTGAATTTGGTCAACTTTGTATACATATAATATACAATATGTGGTTTGCTTACTTATAATTTATAACATCGTATTATATACTTAACTTTTGCGAGGGTTCACCTAGACGACGAATTGCTATGTACCTACTCAGCGTGACAAGAATAATAAATTTGAGAAAAGAAAATACTATTTCTTACGTAACTTTAAATACCTAGTTAGCATATCGTTAACTTTATTTTTATACCCTTTTAGACATTCTCTATCCACCTTACAGATAAAAAATAAACCAGGGATGAAGGTGGGTAGTATTTAACAGCCAAGCAAAGTTCAGTCGAATTGTATGATCTTCTTCTTTGCGAGTCGATGGCGATCGAAACTAAATTTTTGTATGATAATTGGATTCAATTTTGCTTGGCTGTCAAATACTTAAACCCACGTTCATCCCTGGTTTATATTTTATCTGTAAGGTGGTATGAGTGTTACAGAGTAGGTAATACAAGAAAATAACAAACAATACAAGCATATTATGCTTTTTTACTGCATTTCGAAAGCATAAAAATCGCATAAGAATATTACTAAATAATGTGTGGTTGATATTCGTTGTTACATTTATCATAAAATAAGGTACATGCGTACGTAACGTACAAAGATTCGTATCATCTAAGAGTGGGAAATTGCGAGCGAATTTCTGGAATCTCATGTGATGCAGCGACATTGCGGTTGAGTCACCGCTGTGAAATTTATCTTAAATTCTGTTTGTGCAGGTGATAACTATTTTCTCTGCTTCTAACTACTACGAGCTGGGTTCCAATAAAGGGGCGTATTTGAAGCTTTGTGGGAACTCGTTGGAGCGTCAGTTTGTTCAGTACACCGCGGCTGTGTCCCGCACTCGACGACTCACCTTCCGCCAGCGAGTGGGCCTGGTCGAGTCCTCGGCCATGAGGGAACTACACAATCAGATCATGATGGCACGAAGACCCTTAGAGGCGACATTTCGTAGCATGGATATAGATCAGAGCGGTGAGTATTGTCAAAATGTTCAATAAATTCATAAGAAAATATTCCATACAGAGTAACTGTAACATGTGTGATGTATTGTCTACATATTTTTTGGAGTTAATTGTTAGTACATGCGTACAGCAGTGTACGTGTATCTCGAACCGTATATCCGGTCGTTAATCAAAGTCCTAAATCAACATTAAGCTCATAAGACGTGAAAGGCGTCGTGTGTTCTGATTTAATGTTGAGTAAGTTTCACATGTTTTGCACTAATTCGTATTATAAATAGAATGCGCATTAATCCTGTCATTAATTCCAGTGTCAGGGCACCTCCATTCAGGCATCCAGTCTGAGAAGTTTCAAAGAGGAGCTCCCAAAGGTTTTTACAACGTAAATTTGGGCTCATTTGTTATCGCGTTCTTTTATATTCACGCCATTTCATGTCCCATTTATCAAAAGACAGTTGATAAATTCTAGTTAAGTAGATGACACTGCTTTCATGTCTTCAACTTAAATTAATTGAAATATAAATTGAAATATAAAACGAAGGTCTTGTAACGATGAGACTTATTAATTTATTTCCTTTTTTTTCACAAAAAGTTTTACTCTATAGTTTTAATGTTACTGCAGGATACATATCGGTGAGTGACTGGTGTCAAGCTATGGAGGAAATAACTCACCTCGGTCTTCCCTGGAGAATGCTCAAGGACAAACTTGTGCGCACTGACCCCGAAACACGTAAAGTTCGATATATGGATACGTTTGAACTTTCTTCTAACGTAAGATAATTATTTTCTTTATCCAATATGTAAAACATGTAAATCTTGGTCGTATTTCGTAGTATTCATATCTATTTCATTTATTTACAGAGAATCGGGCGAAAAGCTGAATCTCAAACCGTTGTAGAAACCCTCTATAAAAATAAGAGAAGTTTGGAAGCAATTTTCAAGATTTTAGATAAGGACAATTCAGGTTACATTTATAATGACTTCATAAAATACATGTTATGGACTGATGGGTCAGTTTAGAAAACTTATCATTCTTTATTTACTTTGTAGGTTTCATTACGCTTGAGGAGTTTTCGGAAGCTTGTCAGCTGATAGGGAAGTACATGCCGAACCCGATGACGCAGGATCAGCTGGTGGACATCTGCCGGCTCATGGACATCAACAAGGACGGTCTGGTCGACCTCAACGAGTTCCTTGAAAGCTTCCGCCTGGCCGAGAAGAGCTTGCGCGACGAAGACTATGCCGACATGGCCGCCACCTGACAGGAGCTCGGCCGCCGCCCCAGCAGGACGGCGGTCGATAAAGACGAATCCGGGGTCGAGATCGAAATTCTTAAATTGGACGAGGGCGGAAAAAATAAAAACATCAAACACGACGAGAACGGACAGGCTCATTTAATGGGTGACTGCGTTCCGAGTGGCTCTAAAGAGTCGGACGAAATACAATTAATAGATTGCGAGGACACGCCTAAACGGCCCGGGCTGCTGGAGAGTGATATGTGAATGTACCAGCGCGGGCGCCGCTGGGGCGCGCATTTTACACATGCAACGACATCGTCTCTCTACGTCTGCCGTCGACGTGCGTATATTTTCAATATTTCTCACACGTGTGCTTAAATTGTTTTCGCCTTTTTGTCTTGTAACGTTTGAAGTCGTTCCTACTATACCTATTGCATTGAGCCTAATCTATTTACTTATACATAATTATTCAATTTTGTAGATTATTTATAGAAAAAATTCTATTTATAGCTATATTACTTGTTTTAATAACAGTATATTTTAAAATTACCCTTTTTAATCTAATGTAAATGTAGGTATGAGTAGATCATCTGCTACCAATATAAAATAAGGACATGTAACAAAGTATATTGAATATTTTGATATTTAATTAATTTATACTTACGGGATTGGTGCCAACTTAAATCAATGTAAAACATAGCAAAATAAAAAATGTATTTGTAAAAAACTTATTGGTCATACATAGATAATTGTAAAATAAGTTTATTTGCAACACTTATAGAAAAAATAACAATTAAACTTAACGAATGGGAACAATGACATTTAACTTCTGACTCGATTATATTTTATATTTGTATTTTTGTAGTAGCGGGCTGAGGGAGTTCAGTCTAACTTGATTAGGTAATTTATAATATTGTATATCTTGAAAAAAAAAGGAATACATTTCGTTATGCAGCATAAAAATATAATTATAATTATGAAATATTTCATTAAAGACGTCAACATTACGAAACTGTAAGTAAGTAATGCTTTTAATTCGTTATACGATACTTATCTCGCTAACGATTTTCAACATAGTTCTTTTTCTTTTTCAATTAATTATAGTTAATTTTGACTGCTCTATGTTTTCAACGATAAATGACTGTCTTAAGTCCATTATTAATAGTTATTCTGGAGAATATTTATATATAAGTGAAGTGGTACTCGTATGACTTCTATAAATTTAGCGATTGGTGACGAATTAATTATATTGCTGGTACAAGATCAGAGGTAAATAAAATATATTAAAAGTGTTTAAATGTGTTTTTAGTCAATAAATGGTAGTTATTCTTCAATTTTTCCATACATATCTTTGTCTTAATTGTTAAGCATTCCAATGTACCGTAGTGAAGAACACCGCATTACAATATGTATTATTGTAATAATTATGTAGGTACATAGTACATTATCTATCATGTTCACTTATACAAGCCTTAATATTCTAAAGCTTAAATGCATGGCATATAAGCTTAAGTAAACATAATATTATTAGAAACACTATTACAACCAGAAACAAGAATATTTCATTATTAGAAAATAAATTATCAATAACGGTACATACAATTTTAATAAAAGATTTATTAATATACTTCTAACGAAGCAATTGCAATTTAAACTACTTTTCATATTACTGTAGAGAACATACCCGCTGTATTTTGAAATTATTGTCCATTAAATTGTGATATTATGAAGACTTTTTTATTTTACACTTTAATAACACCTTTTTGGTTATATCTTTTAGCATTAGTAATAACGAGAAAAAAATGCTTTGGGCTAACACGCACATGATATCGTTTATTCGTCCTCCAATTATATTTTTTTGAAGCCGTCGTCTTTGTAAAACTCCTCTATGAGGCTCACTGCGCATACTGAAAGCCTTCTCTTGAAAAAAATGCCATTTAATTTTACTCGTCCTACGATGAATGATGTTCATTATTCGAAACGAACATGCACGAAGCTTTTGTCAATTTCTTCTTTCGCAAGGTTACGTTCCTCAAAAACAATATAGATGGCGCTGTACATATTTTTCTTCGTTTAACCTTCCAATTTCATGGATAACAGATATATGCATCTTATATCTTTATTTTTGGGTATAAATGATGACCCTTTTTATTACACCCAGGCACAAATACATCTTCCACCTATTATTCTGATCAAAATAAAAAGAACATAATGTGATCCAAATATCAAGCAACAATTATTTTTATACAGGGTGTTAGTGACGTCGTAACGAATACAGCGTAATACAGTACATGATGAGTAATACATGAATTTAGCAACAGAAAATTCCACTTGATATCAACTCAGAATCATTCTTCAAAGTTTTCGTTACGATGTCACTAACAGCCTGTATATGCCATTACATTGCATTTTGTTTAATTATGTACCCGTGTAATGAAAAAATATGTAATTATCACGTTGAAGTAATACAACGCCATTTATATTGTTTTTGGTGAACGCAGCCTGGAAAGTCCCATATTACGTAATAAATTAAGGTACACTTTATTATAAATATTATACGTAAGTATATTACGCGCACTTTGTATTGGTAGTTCAGATCATTCGTAGTTTTATGTTTCGTTTATTTTTAAACAACGGCTTGCTGTGGAACATTTTATGAAAGGTCAAGGAAATTATTGATTACAAGCCAAGCTTTGATCAAAACTTAAATGTCAGAACACGTGCGAAAATTCATTAGCTATGAAGTATGAAAGATTCATTCATATAAGAATAAGAGTTAAGATTCCCGTACAAAAGTCTTGTCATAATGTACTTTGAGAGAATAAGTATATCACTGCCCTATTTTTCCCTAAAAAAGTAGCATATTCAATATCTCCTATACTTAAAGGTTTCCTGGAAGAGATTGCTACTTAGCAATAAGGACGCCTATTGTACTCATTTTATTTCTCTTTTGTTTTGTATTTTGTTTTTTCCTGTTTGTGCAATAAAGTATTTGTTATGTTATGTTATGTCATGGAGAATGCTGTACCGACAAGAGCGTGGCTCTTAAATTAATGATGATGGTGAAGTATACCACGTCTCTTTTAAGTTTTATGAACAAACAAATAGCATAGTAGACGATTAACTACCTACTCGTATTTATATTAGTAAAAATAAGTACCTTACTAATAGTTCGCTGTATTTTTTTAGACGTGACTTACGAGTATTGTAGATTTACTGCATATACAGGGTGTTAGCGACATCGTACCGAATACTGAGTGGAATTTTCTGTCGCAAAATTTATGATTTTGTTTTAGTTTTTTAATTATTTTCAATTCTATACTTTTTCCATGAAAAAATCCACTTGATATCGACTCAGAATCATGGTCTGAATCTTTCCTCAAAGTTTTCGTTACGATGTCACTAACACCCTGTATATGACATTAACTACTGGACGGATTAGTTCGTCATATTAACAATATGTTTCGTTTAAAAATAAGTAAGTACCTTCTTAGTAAGCATAAATCTTTTCACAACTAGACATGTTTATGGTACTGAACACAAAAAGTAATTGTGTTAATTACAAAGAAAGAGGTATGCAACTGTAAATGCCAGCCGGATATTTATGCTAGGTATTTGTGCACCGATGACGTCATCACTCATTGACCTTTCGCCCTGGTTCCTAAGTAAAGTTCAGCTGTGAATAGTTTAATGACTTTCTACCAGTTTAATTACAATGGTTGCTATACATTTTAAATTAACAACGTGTACTTTCATTTAGGTTTTTCGTTAAAGAAGGGAAAAAATAATGTATGATAAGATAAAGGTTATGTAAGTACGAGGTATTGAAAAACACCTCTGCTAGTTTTTGTTGTGGGAGCTTTATTTATTTAGAGCAACTAATCCGGGATCTAGAAAGATTTTCAACTTGTGACTTTTCCGACTTGATTGAAATGCGAACTATACCTGAATATCACCACAAGGTTCCATCTCGATAGGATTTTCTGTATCTTTTTGTAGGAGAGTTCCTTTGAGCTACTTATTAAGGATAGACTAATGTCTTGGAGGATACGTGAACAATAATGAATAATAGGGGTCCTCCAGTCTACGTTCAGCAAAAATAATATAATGTAGATGGCGCTGTAAAGGTTTTCCTTCGTTTAACCTTTTAATTTCATGGATAACAGACATATGCATTTATTTATATTTGTTTTTGAGTACGAGTATACATGAAGTGAAGACCCCTTTTTAATACACTCAGACACAGTTACATCTACCACCTATAATTATTCTGATCAAAATAAAGAAAAGCAATATAAGTAGCAACATAAAACTATATATAATGTGATCCAAATATCAGCAATAATTATTTATATATATATATTTATATATACATATATATTTCAAGCTTTTTACAACACCTATTACTGGATTCCACATGGTCGATAATTTGAACCCGTCTTTCCTGTTGAATTTTTATATATATATATATATGCTTCTGCCATTACATTGAGGTATTTTCGAATAATTACGTACCCAAGTAATGAGAAAATAGGTTTATAAATTATCACGTTAAAACTCGACAGCGCCATCTATATTATTTTTGGGGAACGTAGCCTGGAAAGTCCCTCATAGCATCATTCATTGTAGATAAATTATTTATTGATAATGTAAACAATGTATTTGTTCAATAGAAAAGTGTTGAGAGTGAAGGGAGGGCGAAGGCAAGGATGAAAAATTGGGGAACTTTTCATCGGTACTTATCTTAAAGTTTGACTGAACATCTATAAGTCGCTTGGAAAATCCTTTTAGGAAGCCATTCGGAAGGAGTTCCTTTGTGGTGTAATTTGGCACGAGTTACAAAGTGCTTTCGATAATTAATTTTAAAACATCACCCTCCAAGGATCTGCGTTGGACATAATAGGTTCTATAAACAAGAAAACATTGCAAAGGTGCCTACTATAAACAAGACGTAAGTACAGTCGCTAATTTCAGGCTGAGGTACATTAGGCCTAGTGAAAAAATACAATAAATACATAATTAAAGCACTATGGACGTGTAACGTGGACGCTGACTCAGAAAGACAGAGAAAGACTCGAGAGAGGCCTTTGAAATGTGGTGTTGGAGGAGGATGGAAAGAATAAGTTGGACTGGAAAACTTTATTTGCAATTAATGGGTTTCTTTTTAAAATGATACGATTTATACAGGGCGTTAGTGACATCGTGGCGAAAACTTAGAGAGATGATTGAAACCGTGATTCTGAGTTGAATTAAAAATGTAGTGGAATTTTCTATCGCAAAAGTATACTATTAAAAATAATTTAAAAAATGCAATAAAATCATGAATAATGCGACGGAAAATTCCACTTGATATTAACTAAGAATAATGAGCTGAATCATCCCCCTCAGTATTTGTTTCGATGTCACTAACATCGTGTATAGTGGGGAGGTAAGCATTAATGAGGTGGGCAGAAGCCAACTTGCAGTCACACTCTATATTTGAAGTCCGAACTTCCAAGATGGATGTGATAAATCTTCTAGTGACATTACCACCGCCTAAAGGTAGAGACATATTAATTTCGTAATTCCCATGGTTTTAATAGTTATAGACGAAAAAGTGACACTGGTCATGTTCGTAAGTAAAATTGGGTACGTACGGTTACTTTGCAGTTAAATAAAAACTTAAATAGGTATAAAACTTAAAAATTATTTGGCTATCTTATTTTATTTTCTTTCAATAGCTACAAAATGCATACTTATTTATAAATACAAACAAATGCCAATTAAAAAACCACCACAAGTGGACATGAAACATAAAATACTCAGTTAAAACCAAAGTTTAAATTACGTTCCTTGGTCATCAAGCTTTTTATATTCTGAGCGTTAGTGAAAAATAGGTCAACGCAAGAGTCAGTATTGAGCTTATTAACTACCGATCTTAACGTTCTGGGTAAGAAGCTACTGTTTCTATAATTAAAGCGAATGAGTGACATGAAGCAAAGTATTTGAATTATGTCGCAAAAAATATGGTTCATCCAGATTTATCATACTAAGAAGATCGGAACAGTGAATTTAGTTATGTACCGCCATCTACCAGACTAAATATAAACTACTGTGAGTAGTAGGTAGTGTTAAGTCCATACATTGCACGCTGATCATTGTTAGGGCGGTGTTTAAGTTAACGTAGTAAACAATGTAGATGGCGCTCGTATAGCAGTGCAAGTTAAATACTACTAACGTTATGTTAGATGGCGTAATGTGACAGACTCTTCGAATTTCCCAATGGAATTTCCTCCGTCTTCCCAACTGTTTGAAGTAAAGTTCCATGGTAATAGATGGCGTATTCATATGATTCAGGTATATCTAAATAAGAGTAGACAGTGAGAAAGAAGTAAATTCCGATATAAATTAAACAGTGATGAACTGTACCCACAGTACAGTTAACAGTGGCCGTGCAGCTAATGGCTAAATAAGCTATGCGCTAGCTATGTGCTAGCTAATGTTTAAATGGATGCGAGTTGTCTTCTAGTGACTTCTGTCTTTATAGGGTTTGTAATGAAGACAGAGAATAAAAAATACAACCATAACAATAATAAAAACTAAGAGTTCGTGATATTTCATTCCCCATTATGTCAAGGACGTGAACGAGTCAAAAGGACTACTATGTATTTATGTTTAAGAAACAGGATCATAATTATTATATAACAACACAATAGATATATTTTTAGCAGAATTTTGGTCACGGTTTATTCAAGCGTCTCGCCTCTCATATAATTAGGGAGCTGCTAATATTTTGACCCGAGTCGGGCCAGTGCACTGTGGAATATTTGGGTGTGTTTCGGATCAAAAATCTGTAGCTCCGTCAATTTTAAAGATAGAGCGATGTAATTTTGCACTAATATAAAGGAATATATAAAAATTCATATAAGTAATGTTTGGTGAATTGAAATTACGCGTAATTTTTTTTATTAAATAAAGAAAACTCACAATCGTTTAAAATGCTATATATTTATTGAAATTTATATTTTTAGTTATATTATCTTACCTGTATTTCTTAACACTAATTACTCAATTAACATAACTTATCATATTAATGATAAAATAAAATAAAAAATGGTACAGTACCTATAGCTATACATTATGCTAAACATAGGAATGAATCAAAATTTTCTTAATATTATTAATTTAACTAGCTATGTAATAGGGTTTCTTGTTAGGTTCATTGCTTCTTCATCTGTAAGCATTTTGATTATTTTTGCGTTATCAAAGTGATTCAAAACGAAAAGCTTTTCAGAATCCAGCCAATTTGTGTTATTTTTAAAAATATATTCTTATTGCGTGCTGCTTCTTTCCAGCGTCTATTAAACGCAGGGATGATAGTCTGTTGAATTTTACCAATTATAAAACATATATTGTCTTCTGATACTTGTTTTTCCTCCAAATATGTCGAAAGTGCCGCAGTCGTTTTACCGCCTTCTATATAAGATTCTATTAATTCACGTTTACTACAGTTAAAAGTAGACATTTTGAAGAGTAAAATAGCCGTACTATACGAAAATACCACTGAAATTGTAATGGAAACATATTTTGTTACCTCCCTTTATATTGTTTCAGAATGTGTGAATTAATTCAGATATCTATTTTCTCACGGAAAATGACACCAAAATGATAAAAACTTAACAATATAAAATAATCAATAAGTATTGTTAAATCAAGTCAACCACGAAACCGCAATTGATAGCAATTTCCGTTCCCTGACTAGGATTCGATTTTATCTCATATCTCCAAAGTTCGCAAAAAATCGCAGCTAATTTTTATATATGTTGTTGATAAGTAACTAAACTATCAATTAACATTAAATTCAAAGCACCGGTAAGCGCCGGTAAATGTTAAAAGCTTCGACGAAGTTGAAGAAAACCTTTTTTTTCCTCCATTTCTTCTTTAATTTTTTTTACGTACATATTCGTATTAAAAACAATCAATTTAATTTGTTTAAATTTTCCGATAGATAAGCTTTTCAAAAATATATAATACCATATACCTTTCATTTTAAGTTTTAAAACTATCTGACTTTGAAAATCGTCAATGAGGAACTTGATATTTCCCAATTTCATGAACCTTAACTTTACCACATGAAAACAACTACTTTCACCAAATATAATATGAATTACGCTACAGAATATGAATCTTCGACTTTCGAACTATTAAATTACATTGATAGAAGGACCTATTTCAATAAGTGAAAAAATGAATTTTGATACGCGTTTGTTCTACCATATTCCATAGTGCAGTGGTGTAAAAAACTATCAGACTGGACCGGGATTAAAATATTCGGGGATCGCTCACCGGCTAATAGTTTACAGCTATTAGGATAATTTATAGCCGATTAATATCCACCACACAGATTTCATTATGTTATTGATGGTGTAGTTTTTGTATAGCGAGTCGCCGGCGATCGCGTGTCGCGTGCTTCGGACGTCTTTTTTTCTCCATCCGTATACCGGGGGTGCAACACAAAAAATACCATAACTGGCCACTGACTACTGGAATATAATTTTTGACAATTTCATAAATTATACAGCCTATCAGCTAATAATGGGTAGCTCCGGGTATGTTGTATTGTTGTCGGATAATTGACGGTAGGTAGATGTTAAAATACCACCCTGCGGTCATAAACTAGGGATACGTATTTGTGTTCGCTCTATTAATATGTGGAATGGTGGTCAATAAATTTGATGTCGGACTCCTTTATTGATCTGATCCAATACTATGAAGTCATGCATGCAACTTTAATGCGTATAGGTAATTACATTAACAAGATACCTTATTATTTAACATGTATTGTAAAATACTTAGATGTTATTAAATTGTGTTAGTCTTTTTACTTATGTATTTGCATATCTACGCTACTTTTTGTCTGAATACCCTTAAGCGGAAACGTTGTCAATTCAATGAAAAACTTGATGTTATATCGCTAAGATAACAAAGGCACGCGTTGATGTCTTTCTCTGGCCAAAAGCGACTTTAGTAAAGAACTTTGTTGTCTTTGTTTTTTGTCGTTTTACCCATACACATTTTCCTCGGTTTCCTTGAAAGTCATTTGCTTGTAAAAATGCATACATCAAATTATTTATATACTAGTGCTATGGTTCTCTAAAACAGCTAGATGATTTGATCACTGTGGAAATAAAATAATAAGCCGGAGAGAGATGTAAAACACGAATGGTAAAGAATAGAACTCTTATTTTTCTTTGTACCTACTCGATTAATGTTTTTTTTTCACTTAGGTTATATACATGCTCATTACAGGTGTTATTGCAACGTCATCGCAAGTTACATTAGAAAGAACGCGTGAAACTACGTAAGTAAATAAATATACAAGCGAAGCGTAGATATAAAGTGTAGTGGCGCGGGAAAGTGACACCTTCTTGCAGTAATCGCGGACGGCGCTGCGGCGTGGGCGCCGGCCGCCGCGACTTCAAATTGCGCGGTCAGCGCGCATCGCGCACCGCGAAACCTGACGCCTTCTCCTTGTTTATATTGTAGTAATTATATTTGTTACAACACTTTGTAACTAGAATCATTATTGCATTTTTTCAGAATCGGAATGTTACAGTCAAAACTCGTTTATAGTCAATACGCGTTTTGTCTAGTTGACACTAGTTTTTACGACATATCGTTAAAACTAGAATTTGGATCTGCCACGCAACGTCCACCGAGTGAGCTACTGTTATAGGTATATTTTTAGTAATTTCTAGTTTGAAAAAGGCCTGTCGTAAAAACTAGTTTTAACTGTAACAGAAATAAGTCGTATTTTAGAACTGAATTTTTGTCTATTATTTTAATCGTTTTCATTGAAAATTACTAATAACCTTTTCCGAGCTGGTGAAAATGTATGGACCACATTCTTTTTAACTCAACAACAACACTATAACGTTTTGAAGTGGACATCAGTTATTCAATCAAATCAAATTAAATATACTTTATTGCACAAAACTAAATTTCAATAATCAGACATGAATACAGTACAATTCAATCAATCTGTATTTTGAAAATATAAGTATTATTAGGAATTGGATCTTCCAAGTTATTTCTCCAAAGCCTGGGAGCGGCGGAATTCTCTGGGCGCATGTGATCACATTTCGAGGCGCCCGCGCACCCAGTAGCGCTGCTCCACTGAACTTTTTTTGTCTCCTCTCTGACAGATCGAATTAAAATAAACGCTTGATAACGCGTCCTATAATATTATATCATCCTGTATTTGGTTACGTGAGCGACTGACGTGCAGTGGGAACGCCGTAGGTGGGACCCATCCGTTTTTACGCTCTCCTATTTTCTTTTTTATAACAATATGAATTTGAAACATATCAAAGTTCTAGTTTTGATTGTTGTTGATCATCTACCATCATTTTTGTCTGGGAATTTATTTTTTGTGACCATAAAGTAACTAGAAAAGTACGTATTAATTACGTAATTTACGTAAATAGTGTTTACTGACGGACTTACTTGCCGGTAGCCTTACTTTCTTCCATGGAAAAATAAATAATTATTTTTTGTTATAGAACTGCTGAGACAAAACAAAGTTACTCAAGCGTGGAAGCTACTGAATTTAACGAAAAGGTTCGGTTCTTTTCTGGCAAACCGTTACAAATTGCCAGATGGTCTATTTTTTGTTTCAAAAGATCCATAATGATTATGGTTGACACATATGATACATGCTCGGGTGATAATGGAAAAATGGTAAAGTTCATTTAAGGAACAAAATTAAAAAGGAACAGTAGTAGTACGATTATAACAAGCATATTTAAGTATGTACCTTGAAAGTCTACCTGATCAAGTATGTTATAAATCAAAGGGATTCAGTAGCCATGGCTAGTAGCTTGCGGCTAGACCACTAACACGCATTCACGCGCATACGCGGTATAAAAAAACCTAGTCTCTATTCAACAGAAGCTCACAGTGAAGGGTGTCAGAAACCGTATAATTCCTAGACCTGCATTTGAAATTCGATACGGGAGAAATAAGACATGTTTTATATGGTAGGTAGAAAAACAGCATATCAAAAATATATTCGAAACGTTTTTGAAAAAAAGCCTAACTATTAAGTCAATTAGTCATGAAAAGATATTGCAACTTCTGTTAATTAAAATATTTATCGTAAATAATCCGTCTCATTCAGTTACCAAAGTATAGGAAATTCTAAACACACAAATTGTGATGTTACACAAGACACAAGCACGCATTGAAAAATATTAAAACAAAAGCATTTTCATCTTAATCGTACCGAATACTCGAGCGGAGGCAGAGCGATATCCACCTTCTCGAGTTACCTAGGCTACTGGGCATCATGTCTGAACACCGCAAAACGAAACAATTTTCCCTACATCAATACAAAAACAGAGTTTAATATAAGGAGCCATAAAGTAAGTTTTCTAACGGATTAGAGCATGGAGTTAAAACAATGCATGGCTCCAAAATAATAGTCGCTTCGGTGATTTTATGGAAACATGATATCGTGTTGGCCTCTTACAAAAAGAAAAAAGCGTACCTCGACCGAAATTGTTTTAATCGTCGGAAGCCGCACGGTACTCGGATTATTTTGTGTACTTAATTAAAATTATTATGTAACACATTTGAGTAAATTACACGGGGCAATAAAAACGAAACGTTTCAATAAATATTTTATCCACAAATTATTTAAGTAAGTAAGTGCAGAGGGGAGATCGCTTTATCATTATTGTTTTCTGTCATAATTACCTACCGTACTTTTACTAATAAATATTAATGTTTTGCGTTATTATTATGAATTGAATCCGTTATTATAACACGTTGGCCAGTTATTGCTTTAGAGCGTCGCTGATACGTATGTATCTCGCGAGTTCGTGCTCGTTCATGTAAAAAGGTTGATACTAATGCAATGGGACACCGTACGATTTGTTTGAACTAACTTGCGCATGAAATTTCGGTCGGAGTCAGCTACCGATGGTTTGCTGGTTACCTACCGCCGCTGTCGACCACAGAAAAAAACTCATAGCTCTGTCTTAACGCACCCGAATTCCTTCGAGCCAAATACTCTGGGTAATCGCACGTAACGAATTATTTAATCAGCGAGAGTTAATGACTCTGGATATTGGTAAGATTACTATGTCTACTGCGGTAGTTATTTCATTTGCATAATTTTCTTTGATAGAGTGATGTGTTTTATAGGTATGTTTTAATCGATGGATTGCGGAGTAGTTAGTCATCCGTCAAATGTGTAATGCTAAAGGTAAGAATTGGAGCCGGCGGCGCTTGCTGCCTACCTGAGGTTTCCGTGAAGCGCGGATCGCGTGTCAAGTACAACCGCGAACATTCACGAAGTGGACCTTTAATGGCTCCGCATAGCTAAACTAACTAAGCTACCTATACTTTGACTGATCATTACCGTAAACATCGTGGCTTTAGTGTACCTTTCAATTATCTGCAATCATTGAAACGGTAAAAATCGCTACCGTTTGGAAGATTTCTTTTTTCTGCGAATCGTTCTTCAGTCCGTTATGGTTTTAGAAACGGAACCATCGCAGCGATTAACTTCGCAAAACTTTCCTTTTTTCTGCTTGAAAGCTGACAAACGGACAGAAAGTGTAGCAGGTGACGGTGGAACAATGGCTTAATAGATTGGCTGCGTTGACATTAAACCGGCGAAAAAACGGCTGTCGGCATCTTTTTGCCAAAATTTGGGAACCACAATAAAACCACATACTTTTAAACGCTGTCGCGTGTCGTGGGGTTGCTTAAAAACTTTTACCAAAACCTCTTAGCACCAAATTACACCGCGCCATTCAAAGTATTCGGCACAGATGGTCAGTCTGCTTAAGGACGTGTTAAAATATGGTAAGCGGAGATATATTACGATCTAATTAATTACATTTCCTGTAAGTAATTTAATTAAGTTGGTTGATAGAAATCAAACAGGCAAGTCAAATTAGTACGCGCTCTCACATTTTATGGTAGCTATAAATATGTCATGTGTAGGACTAGACCAGAGGCTCATCAAATTCAGTTCAAATTACAAAATGGTCCTAAATCAAGACCCCAATTTATAATGGCCAATAAAGTTGCCACCTCTTATCCATAATGAAGTACCATTAAGCGACCTTTGTTGATTTTATAGATCAACATTCTATCTAATCACGCAGTTAATATGGAAATGAAAGTTAGTAGACTTATGTAAATTAAATTTAATGTTATCTTTTTAGATAATACAGGTCCTTATAAGGATTTTAATTATCATTAATATGTAGTGGAAAATCAGTTTTATGCATTCATTTTAAAATATAGGTTTTTTGAGTGGTCACCTCGAGGAATATAAGTTTTTTGGTGGAGTAACAAGAAGAAGATTGCCTGTTGCCGGCGCTTGTGCACCTGCGCGATTGTTATCCCCGACAATTGGCCGCTGTAAACCCTATGTAAATGATCGATTGGTGGCCACTTAGCGGGTCTCGCTCAAATTTATACGTCGCTCCACTCTATTAAACACACATTAGAATTTAAAAAAATACTTAACGCAAAGTTGTTTAGGCTGTAAAAGGGGCGTGAAAAATATATGGTAACTTTAGTGGGTAAGTTGTCACTATTAGGTGCCATCTGCGAATTAATACCTACTTAATATTTCTTTGCGTTCCTCAATAGTAATTATGGTGTACCAAATTATATTTTGGAAACGCTTTGGAACCCCTTTCGGGAACAGAAAAAGGAGAAAAGGTTGTCCATAAACAATTTTATTTAATTAATATATTGACTATCATTTATAATTTATCATTAAAGTATTAATTAATGGTAATAAGGGTAAGATTAATATAATACTACAGACAGACACACACACACTTTTACACACAGACAGACTTTTAAAAAAGTCAGTGGAAAACAGAAAGCGATAAAAAGACAAGTGGCTGAGTACACTCTGTAAGCCTTAACAAAATAAACAACATAGAGTTTCGTATAAAGATGATCACGCGACGTCGCAGGCAATAAGCCCGGCCTGGGCACCCGACATTAGCGCAGGCGATGCATCAATTGCGCGCTGCGAGGGGTCGCTCCACCGGCGCAGACGCAGCCGCACGGTAAACAAGCTAATAGTGGTGGATGTCGATGCTTTTCTTTAAATCTGGTCCTTGTCGGTAATTATCATCGACAACGGATCAAAAACATCTTGTCTGATGTAGACACTCACCTAATCGAATAATTAAAAGGAAGACAAAAGACTCGTAGTTTACTTAGATATCTTTTCTCTATTTGTTTTGCAATGTTTATTCCCTTGGTAATTTGTCCTTCTATCAAGGAGAAGATTTGTCCTTTGATTCTGCTCCTTACGTTTTAAACTACGAACAATTGGTATAGTAATAATCTATCTGTGTTAAACTAATAGATTACTTTGGGATTATCGTCAGTTCAATCATATCGATAGATCGATAATTCTGTGCGGTCCATCACTTTAGTTTTCTGAGTGACGTTGGAGGGATCTTCTGAGGTCCACTTCGGGGAAGCCAAATGTCACATTCCCTCCACGGCGCATGCGCGAAACACCGCCGACACCGGCCGATCTAAGATAAAATCCTGATAAAGCCATGATAAAACCCACTTATGACATGAACCATGCCTTTATTCCAACAAATTGATTTCGAACAAGACGATATAAGCGCGTATCTCCAATTCCCATCTCGATTCACTGTCGGAGAAACAAAGACAGTGTTATCGTTTATAAATTGACACATATCTTCGAGCTGGTAAATCACGGCGAAGAGCGCATTGATCGATTGGGTTGCGTGTGATTACTTCTGTTACTTGCATGTGCCTATTTTTATTTATTCGTGTAACAGAACTGTGAACGGATGGAGCCGCATTAGGCCGCCAGTACGTTTTCAAGAATTATCTAAATTATGCAATCGATCATTTTAGCAATAAAGTTTTCCGGTAATTATGAAGCGAGCAGCTATCATTGCAAAAGGTCCAATTTACTCTTAAAGGTGAGTAAATGTAAACCCGTTTTCGTAACCAAATTGCCTGCTTTCTTTGGGAACTTTTTTGTGTATATCACGTTAGGCAATTATTACACTGGCTAGAGCGGCGATCAAGATAACCGATTATTAATCGCCGCTAATTACTGCTGGTGTTAGTTCGACCTTTATCTGGACACCATTTACCTACGACGGTTACAAAAAACTCAAACAAAAACCGTGAAGAAAGGTACATTTGTACCCCCGTTCCGGCGGTCACAGTTTCACCTGTTCATTGTTTGGCTGGCGGCTGTTACAAACAAAAGGGTTCAAATATCACAGTTTTTGGAGATAATAGCCGTCAATGCAATAAATTTTATTGGTAATAACTGCACTTGCGGAGCCTTAGATTATCGCCTTAATATATGGGTACAGATTTAACGTCTGTGATTTATTGAACTGATATCTTTAAGAAGTTACTCTTACGTTGCTGTCTTCACTTTGCATCGTTTTGTGTTTGTACAATACTTACCCTATCTATGCTCTCTTTCGCATTTGTAACTTTGGCTTTTTAGAACCGATTAGAATGTTAGGTAAAGGTACTTACATACTTATCTATTACCACCATTCCACTTAAAAATAATGTTGGTGAACTGTAGGTTCCGGAAATATGTTATACTTTGTCCATATAAGTTTATAAGTACCTATTTAAAGTTTTATAATAACCGTTTTATATTTACCTACCGGTACGTCGATCTCGTACGTTATATGTTGAGGAGAAACTATGCTTTTAGAAGGGCATTTGCAGCCAAAGTTGCGAGCGGATGTGCCGTCGCGTCGCCGGTGAAGCAATGGTGGCGGCGCGTTCATCGCGGGCGCGGGCGCACCGAGACGCGGCGATAAATCCCGCGATCGCCGCCGGCGCGGGATTCGGGAGCCATCCATCATTTGTGGAGCAGCCACGTCGCTGGAGGTTGCCGCACAGGTTACTGACATAAAGAGAACACACATTTTTGTAATATGGACAGAGAACGACGCAAAAAATAAAGGAATGACGCACAGACATTCTACAGCAGAACAAAAGTTAGTCTTCCTTACCTTAGGCAAAATGTGCAAGAATAAAATTATGTACCTAATGAAATGAGAATAGGGAACCTACCTATAAGTTTGACGATAGAAAGTTTATTCTTTAAGAAGCAATATTGGAAAAAGTTCGCATATACTTATTATTTGTATTTTAAAGTTTAAAAGAAACAACAGAACAAAACATAGAATCACGCTTGCATCCCCGAAGAGGTAGGCAGCGCAGATGTATATGCTTCCAAAAAAAGAGATGTATCATTCTATTAGACTGAAACAAATGGACTGGTTTTCAGTTTTGTAGTAGTGGGTGTAATAAAATAAACATCCTTCAAGTTTTTAGCAATCTCTAAACTCTACACTACTCTGTGTAATATTCTAACGACTTCTTATTAAAAGCTAAACCGCCCTGAAGGATGTCGGACAAAACCATGATGCATGATAACTAGAGGCAAGTCACATTAAATCAGGTTGCTTGCACTCTCTGAGGTAATTCGCTTAATTTCACTTACCAAGCGAATTGGCATAATAATATCTTATTAGGGTGTACAAACATTATTCAATTCTGGCTGTTACTCTGTGATTAATGGCAAATAAAACTGCTATGGAAATTAGTGTACACAACTTACTCACCGTGAGTTTATTGAGCACAGATTATATATAGCTATTAAAGCGATTACTCGTCTATTTATTCGACAAAGTTGTTTTTAATATCAACGTTTATTATAAAATATTGTAAGTAACTGTGAGTAATTCCCATCAATTAAGTATACAGGCTTATTCGTGCAGTACTACTAGTCTAATAACCATTAAAAAATAGGTACTTATTACACAATTGTATATTTTCCTAGTTCTCGCATGATCGTGCAGTTAGCTACCTAAATAATAAGATTAGATAATTAACTGTGGTATTGTTAGATAAGCTTTAAGTGTAACTTTTTTGACAACTGCGGCAAAAAAAAAAATACTGAAAAAATTATAACTGTTATTCGCACCACAGGAACAATAGGTACCTAACAGGTAACCATAGTAGGTAATAATTAAAGTGATATTTACATCGCCAAGCTACAAAGCGTCAGTCAATCATCGTTTACGAAACAAAAGGCAATGTAAAAGTCATTACGGTCAAGGGAATCACAGTAAAGAGTGCGATTTGTAAGCGTGCGTCCGCGCAGCGGTTTGGTGCGCTTTTGATTGATCTCCGGATAATACCCAGCCACGGGACATTGGATAGCATTACCAACTCCCATGCAAATGTCGACTTTGTTTCCCATTGTTTAGGGGATACTTTTTCCTGATTTGCGGCTTGTAATTAATAAACCTTTGAGATATCTGATTTTGGTCTCTAGTAGTGAGGAGATAAGGCTGCGATTGATGTGATGGATGGCAAAAGGACTGTCAGGTGAGTGTGAAATCAGCGTGGTTGAAACGCTAGCCGCGAGCCGGCGATTAGGGTGTGGAAGCTATGCATTTGCTTTTGCAGAGCTGGTGAACTTCAGAGGCGTAATATTTAAAAATCTAAGATATCACATTAATATTTATTTAATTTTGGCAATGGTAGTTAAAATTAATTCCAATAATCTGAAATACTTATTTACTTTGCGGTGACTCTACACAATTCGTGAGGTACAGATTCTAAGTCTGTTTATTTCGACACAACAAAGTTTTACAATGGAACCCGTTACAATATTAGAGTCGTAACTGATCTTAAACATTACGCATTCACTAATTCATGAAAATACAGCAGTTCCGAATATTTTTCTAATGTTGGAGCGTCTAAAAACATGAACTACGAAAATATAGAGCTAAATCATTTTTATTTTCGATCGCATCTAAAATTTCCGCAGTGTAGGGATCATAACAGTGAAGGAGTTACCTTATGGGCTTAAATGTGTTTGTTATTTTGTCCTACAGGCACTTATTAAGGGTTCTTTGGCGGTGGGTGCTCGAGGCGGTGTCGGATAGCTTACCTACTGCACTTTATCACGGGAGTTGTGAGGGCGAGCTTACGATCATAATGCCTCTACCAACCAGTTTCTAAAACAAAACATATACGTATAAAATGAATGTATCAAACACCTACCGAAAAATAATTACTAGGTAAAACAATAGGTACACACGCAAACTCATTCATAAGTAAGGTTTTACTGGCTGCCTAAGTCATTTTGTAATTTTGAAATACGAATAGTGTTTTAAGTTTTAGAACGTTTTTTAAATATAATAGATAGCTTTTGTTTGAAACACTATAAGTTACTGGCTGGCGTATTTTATTTATTGACTTGCTTATAGTAATTTTAGTGAGATATAATGTCAGTAACAGGACCTACAGGTTGTTAGAAATTGTAGCATTGTGTTGAGTAACCCTGAGATTACGGCGCGGGTAACAGATAGGTGCAGTTGGCTTTTGAACCCGATGAGTGAGCCTTCATCGACCGCCACTTTGTGCCGTAGAGATTGGAACATATCGATCAATCGATAAGTTGTGATTGTACCTACCCTTCTTATATTACCGAAATGCTGAAAATCTACTAAAGTAATTGGTACTTTCTTGAAAATATTACATGACTGCAGGTTTATTTAGATATTAGACCATAAATTGCTTCGTAGTCCGTACTTTCGAAAAGCTAGCCGCAATCGCAATTGTAGAGTAATCGAGAATTTCGAGTTGTCTCAATAATGACGTGCTTGGCTGTAATAAAATATCGATAAAGTCGACGACAGCCCAGCGCTATCGATAGAATAACGATACGATTAATAATGTTGTAAGCAATCGGCGATAGATGGCGCAAGCGTATAAATCGCGCGCCCGGCCAGGGCCGCGTCTATTATGCTGTCGATACTCCGGTTCGTGCGCACGAATATCGCAGGATCCACATGAATTACACCGGCGTCCGCGCTGCTCCTGTCAAACTTAATTCTTCACTCGTGTCGTTTGAAAGTTCATTCCTGGGGGTCTAAAAAGGCCACATTGAAGCAATTCGTGTTAAAAAGCAATATAACAACTTGACTATAGTCTTCTATAGTCTCTGCTTACCCCGGTGGGAAATAGGCGTGAGTTTATGTATGTATGTATGTAACAACTTGACTTTTGCGCATATAAAAAAAAGTAAGTGCGTAATGTCGATAAATACCAAATAGCAGTGCCTATTGTTTTTTACCTGAATTGCTTTAATGTGGCCTTTTAGACATCTTATTTTATAAAATCTGTACTTGTTTACCTAGCTGACTATACTGGGTACAATGCCACCCATGTGAATGAGTGAAAAGATTGTTCAATATATTTTTTTATTAATTATTATCATCTCTTATCTTGGTTTCAAGCTACAGGCTTTTCAAAATATTTTTTTATATAAACATTATAAGATGACAATTAAAAGCTCTCGGAATTTATATATTCAAAACGAACAATCAGATACACCACATAGCTACATACCTGAGATTCAAAAAATATAGAAGAGAATCATAATTGTTGCACATTCGATCATATCGTCAAACATGAAAAGGATTCAATGATGAATAATTAAGCACCTAGCTTGTATTTATATAGCATTCATTGTACCTATTTGCGGCTATATTTTAGTAGTTAAAATATTGCCGGTGGTGTGTGGATTCGAGTGTAAAATGTCGGAAAGCTGGGACGGATTTAGGAAATAATTTTATGGGCTGGTAATTTGATTCGTTTGGTATAGTAATTAAATAAGTAATTATGCAACACCTTCATCACCTCGTAGGCAAGAACATGGACAAATTCAGTGGTTTGAGAGCTATACTCACGAGCTATGTCACAGTAGCTTAGACTCATTGGTATATTAGACTCCTAGGAATGTCGTAGGTACATATGAAATTTAAAAGAGACTTGTAGGTATTCATCAATGAATACAACATTACTTATACACTTTACTCTAAATGCATTAAAAGTTTTTGGAACCAAAACCAAATAGCAGTCTGAAGACTTCGTTTGAAATCAAATTACAAGTGGTTGGTTATTTGCCCCCCTTCTGAATCCTCACTTGTCTGGACCCGTATGACGAGTGATTAGTTGCTGTGTTATAATTTAGGCTTACCGTCACTGAGGCGGTTTGTATCGATGCTTGTTAGCCCCACTTGTTATGCTTGCGCTCACATCAGAACAGATTATCAGCTCGCTACAATGGAGATCGATTTGTGAAGAACATATTTATTTTATTGCTGCAATCTACTCTAAGAAGAATTGGAACCTTTGAAAATACTTATGCTTTCCTACCGAGAACATTAGGGTATTTGTTGTAACGTGATAAATTCTACAAACAATCTACGAAATTTCAATAGCCTTCTCTATGCTTTATTAGCTTGTGCAGACATTAATATATCGCTGACCATTTATTTACATTAGTACCATTTCTTTATCAGTTTATCATCGATTGTCTCGAGGTTGTATTGAGGTGCATGCGTACAAGTGTGTTGATTAATAGCCGTTGACTAAATGTAAATACGATTGAGCTTTTGTTGTGCGCTCGCTCAGACGCGGCCGGGTTTGTTGGACCAAAAGAACCCGAGAGCATGATGCTATTTGTATTCACTCAGCGGATATTCGAGAATATTTTGATAGCGTGTCTATTGATTACTTCAAAATATGTGGCATAAATAACATACTGTTATAAATAATACGTGTAATAATGTGTTGTTGGGCGCTATAGGCTTGCGTTTTTAACCTTGATTTATATGAATCATCTAATGAGGTTCATGCGTTGAATCATGCTCTTGTTGAAAATAGAATTCCTCAACTTTTTGTTAATTCTTTGGGATTTTGTGAACCTTCATCAAATTAAGGTACTTAATTGTCGCATCCGCGATGACAAAATTATGAAAAGTGAGAAAGGAATTATAAAGGCAACCCTTTGACCGCGACACGGTGCATTAACAGATGGATTTCATTCAAGGGCTGCCACCGCTGAGTTCTATTGTGTGTTACTTCTATTAACTGCTTCAGAAGTTCATAGTATTTTTTATCTGCTCTCAGCGGTGACATCTATTGTCGGTTTGAGTTATTAGTGCGTTCTTATTAGTTCTTATTATGAACGCCTGGGCCATCCCTTTCAATGGTGATCGCATCATGTAACCGTATTTTGACACATTGCTGTGCTTTGTTTATGTTTTTTCAAGATCGTAAATTATTTTTTTGACGGGTATCGTACGTGGGTGACGAGGATGATTGTGTCATTCAGGATTAACATGAGATTTTGATTTATTGGAGGATTCTTTTGTGAGTACCTACGTATTCCGGAGAATTATATTGGAATAGTTGTGTTATCATTTAGGTAAGAATGCTTTATAAAATTACTTTTTTCATATTTTTATTTTTTATTCTATTTTTTTATTTTAGGTGCCGCAGTGCTGCAGCGCGGTGAAGTATACTCTATACCCCTCCGGTTGATTGAGGGGAGGGCTGTGCCCAGCAGTGGATGTATATAGGCTGTTAATGTTATGTTTTATGTTTCCTATTTTATTAAAAAGGTTATCCAGCCATCTCGAATTCAAATAAATAATAGACTATGAGTTTCACTAGTGTGTGTAATACATTAGTGCTTTTCCTACTTTTTACTAGGTACCTATGCAATAATACTCTTCATTATTATTTGGGCTCTAATGTAATAAAGGCAAGCAAGCAAGAATGCCTTAACAGAAAAAAATCCCCAAAAATAATCCTCAAGTTATTATTTTTTATTAAGAAATTTCGTTCGTTCGAAAGAAAGATCGTTCAAAAATCTTATTATTAGGTAGCTACCTATGCTTATTGTTAAAATGTTTAAGTATCAAATTAGATTTAAGTACCACAAATACGTCTATGGTCAAGTATCTCCGTTGTATTCTTGTACTAGGTTTTACCCGCGGCTTCGCTCGCATTAAATTCGGGGTAACACCGTTCCTCTTTCTTGATTTAGAACATAGATGTGAACTCGAAACAGAATATTATTTTAATACGCTACTGTAGACGATATTCTAATGTTTTCCATTTGGCGATATAATGTAAAGATTCTGGGCATTGCGCATACGCGAACATGCCACATACAATTTATTGTATGTGTGTTCTCTTCTGGGAGAAGCATGGCTTTTCTAAGTTCACCAGACACCTTGGCAGTCACCTTATTTTAGGGGCTGGGGAAAGATTCCTAAAAAAATAAGGCAGCTATTTTTAGTTGGTAACAATAACTCGTGGTGAAGTGAACATAAGCTACGGTAAACAATTAGCATAAATTATGTACTTGCAGCTATCCAGTTTGAAATACTCCGACTAGGTCATACCTATAACAATAACTGCTTTAAACTGGATTAAACTAGATTTGAAATGAGGGACTTTCCAAGCTACGTTTCTCAAAAACAATATAGATAGCGTTTGTGTAACCTTAAAGGTTACACGAAGAAAAATCTGTACAGCGCTATCTATATTGTTTTTGAAGAACGTAGCCATATGCATGTTTTGTCTTTATTTTTGGCTATAAATGTTGACTCTTTTTATTACATCCAGGCATAGTTGCATCTTCCACCCATTATTGACTCTGATCAAAGTAAAGAGAAGAAATATAGGTAGCAACATAATGGTATCCAAATATAAAGCAACAATTATTTTATATATGCTTTATTTTATAATGATTCTGTACTCGAGTAATGGGAAAATAAGCAATAGGCTAGTTTCCAACTACTCAAATCAGTTACTTTTTACTAAACGTCAAAACACGAAATTACTATGGAATTTGTATGAAAAAGCACTCTGTGACGTCATAGAAAAACGTGACAAAATGTCGGACTTATTATTACGTTTTTCTTGATTAAAATTCATAAATAAGTTTAATAGAAAAAAGAAAATGTTTTTCGTTAGTTTTAGATGTGTCTTTATTTAGTAATCAGAATTTCATAATTTATCTTGAACCTAGTACACGACCCAATTATCAAGTTAAAGCTGTACAACGCCATCTATATTGTTTTTGTTGAATGTAGCCTGGAAAGTTCCTCAATGTTTGTACAAAGATATCGCAAAAGAACATCTCCTATCGGTAAGTATGTACGGTCACGAGTACTAGGTAATATGTAAACACTTTGAAACCATGTCACATTATTTTTTTGACAAATTAAACCGTATTTCTCGTTAAATGTCAATATATGATAGTGCGACAGGGTTCTAAAATGGGTACATGATATTGCTCATGACTGTACCTACTAACTTTGAGGTAATTTCCGGCATGTGTTTAACATAACATAGTTAGGTATACATAAGTTTTGCGTAGTTTTCAGTCACAGTCACACTATTTAATTATTTAAAATTTAGTTTTCTTTTTAAATTTAGATTAGATAAAACAAAATAATTTCTGCCAATTCATTCCAAACATTATGCACACACACATGTTCTTTGTCTAATACCTGCAATGGCTTAAAATTACAAAATATAGGTACATAGTTACTAAGTAACTTAAATGTGACCTTTAAAAATATGTGATAAGAAAATAAAAAAATAATGGACTAAATACTGCAAACCTGCCAAATTTTTAAAAGTAAATTATATAATGTTCAATTTGGTAATGGAATACCATAGCCTCTGCTTGTCCTGATGGGAAATAGTGAGTATAATATAGGTTGCCTGGAAGAGATTGCTACCTTAGCAATAAGGCCGCCTGTTGTACTACCAATTTAATTATAATACTAATGTTTTTTTTTTAATGTGATTCAAGTGCAATAAAGAGTTTTTGTATTGTATTGTTGTGTATGTTCTATTATGTTGTATACGAAACCACCCGCTGTATATGGTTTATTGTTACCTTAAATGGTTTAAATGTTGGCTACCTCACGCCTCGGTACCACTGAGTACCGTCTCGGCCCCTCAAACCCCCTAATGCTTACTCATTGGCGAGCATGCCCCGCCACTGCGCAATTAGTGTTTTATTGCCGACGCCATTGGTTCGTTGGCACAATACCTTATTTAGAACGCCGAACGCTTGATAGAAACACCAACGCGGGTAAATAGCGCAGGTAGTATGTATGTATTTATTGGTAAGTTGTACTATCAGTTTGTAAACGCAATCTTTCAATTTCAATTTTTACGATTTTCCTCGCCTTATGGTTGTCTGGAAGAAATCGATTCAAGCGATAAGGCCGCCTAGTTAAGAGTCTTTTGTAATTATTTCTTTTTATTTTGGTGCAATAAAGTATATTTGTATTTATAGTAAATTTTTATGAAGATATTATTTATATACATATAATATTGCTTTTGGGGGCTTTCCAGGCCAAAAAAGATATAGTTGGCGCTGTACAACTTTGACTTCGTTTAACGTTTTAATTTTATGGATAATAGGAATATGCATTTTTTACCTTTGTTTTTGGGTATAAATGATAACCCTTGTTATAAAACACCTAGGCACAATACATCTTCCACCCATTATTATTCTGATCAAAATTAAGAGAAGCAATATAGGTAGCAACATAATTCTATACCATATCTGATTCAAATCAAGCTACAATTATTTTTGTATCTCTTTGTCATTACATTATATTTATGAATAATTATGTATACGAGCAATGAAAAAACAAGTAATTATCACGTTTAATGTGTACAACTTCAAATATTATATTGTTTTTTTGGGAATGTAGCTTAGATAGTCCCTCATTTGAATTCAATTTATTTAAAACCAGGTCAAAAATATTTTTGGTGAATCTTTTAGCACAGGGATAGGAATGAAAAAAAACACAGAATAACTGTTTTTCCTTATTTGTTTGTAAAGATAAATAGACAAAAGAACTAGTTAGTCCATTGTTTTATGATATTTTGTTTTTTTACCCTGTTTGAAACACTTTGTATGTAATGTGTCACAATTTGTTGAATAAACATTCTCTCTCTCTCTCTTTCTCTCTCTCTCTCTCCATTTTACAATCTAATTATCGATCATAATCTGTATATGTAGGTAATGACTGTAATTTGCAACTGGTTATGTGTTTCGAAAGCCAGAGCATGGAGTTACATTTTGGAAAGTTTCAATACTAATTACTTCATTTTCAAACACGAATAGTTTACCTATTTGCATATAATAATCCATCCAGTTAGCAATTAAAATCGAATTACATAAACCGTCAAATTTTAATTTCTCCATAATGAAATGTATTTTCACATCGTTTATTAAAACAATGGCTACCGACAGTTGCTCCGTTTGCTTATCTCGTACATCAATAAATGCCTCTTTGAATGTACATACATTTTTAATCACCCCAAATGCCAAGTTAAGGAGACCCCTTGGTGCATACGTTGGACTAGCACGTCTAGGTCATTTTTGGTTGGACACGTTTCCAAATAACGAATGCTGCATATTTCTGGGTAAAAAGTATTAGATATGTGTAGCGATGGTCACGGGAGGGCACCAACACGGAGTATGGACGATAGTTGATGGGGATTTAATTATTTTTTTACCTTTGATGGGTTTGCTCTTGGCCCCAGTCTCTACCGAAGGCATTGACGAGGCCTAAGAGTGCCTGTTCACTCTGGCCTTGAATGCACCCGGGTTATATGCATTCGGAAATACAGAAGACGGCAGAGAATTCCACTCCTTAGCAGTGCGCATAATGAAGGACGAAGAAGTTTAATTACAACATATCATTATTATTTATTTCATTGACCACCAACAAATACACACACTCCCACATTCCCATGATATTTGTATCAGAGTTATGTGACTTAACCTGTATTGGGCTAGTTTTCCCATCGTGGGTTGGCAGGCAGTCGCTTCTGTAAAGAACCGTACCTGTCAAATCTCCAGGTTAGGTTAGCGGACCCTGTGAAAACGGGATAACGCTAGGGACACGGCGACGATTTAATTAACCACTTACAGCCATGCACATTATAACATTAGTAAAATATATGAATTGAGTAGAGAAAGTATTTATTGCAAGCTTATTAGTGAATTAAAAAGGATTCAACATAATGATGACAGTGTAACATCTCAGCAGTTCTCAAACAGAAATAAAATATTCTGAGAGAAATACACTACGTATAACAGAATTTAAAACGATTCAATTACATTATGAATGTATTAATAAGTACCTGCTGGTCATTTATTTCTGCAAACAGCCTTTAACTTTAAAAAAAGTAACTACAATCATTTTCTTTTCATTTTCTTTTTAAATTGGTTAATGGCAATTTTTCAATACTTTTTAATAAATTCTGCCAGATTTTTATATGTTATTACAATGAATATTTAAATTATATAAACCTCTTTGGTATGGTATATTTACAATTACATTGCAAAGACGAACACCTTGGACATCCCCACTTTTTATAGTGATTTTTAAGCGTTGAATATGGAATGGATTAAATATTAAAGCATGAAAGACACCTGTCGGTACTCTTTGGTCAAATTCTTTTTAGTGTAGCCCTTTGACTGTGTAGCCCCTTCAAATTATACTGTGCCCTGGGAGCTAATGTTTTAAAATAAAAGAAAAATCTAAAATTCTAACTGTTCAACATCGCTGGCAAGGTGCGCCTGTGAATATGATTAGCAGCTTGTCAAAACTGAGTTAGACTCTAATGTTATTCAAATTTATGAAACAAAGGGTTGAACATATAAATTTAAAAATAATTAATAGGAGTAGCAGACGCTGCCTTCGATTTTCGTTTGATTTGTGGCGATAATACATTAAGCCCTTTTATTAGGTAAGTAGCTTACTTATTTTAATTGCATCAATTTCGGTGAAATTACCCGGTATGGCTTATTTCTATGATAACATCTTTTTTCCTCTTCTGTGAAGAACTATTCAGTCATCTTGTTTTTATTGAAGATCAGTCACTGAAACCTTACACTATATGTACGTTCTTCTATCGTGTGGGTTGTGAGGTGGAGTACTAACCTCATCAACCCTGGTGTCAGGGTTACTATTGAGCCGCGGCCCCTGACATGGCTGATGTAACGACTTCTTACTTACATCAGTATGTAGTAACCGGGACCAACGTTTTAACGTGCCTTCCGAAGCACGGATCATCTTACTTTCGGACAATCAGGGGATCAGCCTGTTATAATGTCCTAACCAAACTAGGGATGACAAAAGTAATTTTTGTGGTATGTCCCCACCGCTGGGAATCGAACCCAGGACCTCCGGATTGTGAGCCCAACGCTCAACCACTGGACCACGGAGGTCGTTACTATAGGTACATTAACTAGGTATTAAGTAATCTGTGGTAGAGTTTCCCCTAGAACATAAAGAACCCTATCCACAGATCATTAAAAGTAATTAACAGGATATAAAACAAACAATTACAAATTCATCGTTACCACTTTGCATAAGCGGAGTCATTAGGATGTCCCTGGCGATCGATGCAAGAAGGGCTGATAAGCGCCCGCGCCGATCACTCAGATAAGACAACCCCTAACCAGCTACAAATGTTCTGAGGGGTGCTAAATCGTCTTGAACGTATTAACATATCACTTGTGTTGTTGTATGCATACTTGTCTTGTCATATAAGTTGGAAGGTGTCTATCTTACTTTACTTTTGAAAAAAGTAATCTCACTGGAGTTTTGAAGCTTTTATGTAATTGGGTATTTGACTGGGTCAAATATAAATTATAAAATGCACCTATATACATTGTAAGCAATGAAGTATTGCGGTATAAGTAGTTATCTTATTCTATCTTCGTACGATCTACTCTGAACCGGCGTGTGCACACAAAACGATTGATGAATGTGGAGTAAGCAAGAGAAGTATGTCAGGATAGAAGCAAATGGAATTCCATAGACTCTGCTTTACCTAGGTGGGAAATAAGCGTGATTTTATGTATGTATCTTCGTGGAGTTTAGCCTAGATAGATGATATAATGAAGGAAATATGCCGTTAATGAATATATTAGTCTAGTTAGTTCTAGTCACAGTATAGAGAAACAGACAGTGCATCTTCACATTAGCGTGCGCTCTGTTACACAAATCTCGACTTGTTGCATACCTAATAAATGAATGAAAATATTTTATTTTCAGACTACATGAAACATAAACAAACTAAGTTAGTAAAAAATACAACAAAATCACAACTATTCACAACATAAGAAATACATAATAAAATTGTTTGAGGTTTACGCGGTTATTATCCTAATTACCGCGGGTTCTTATCGCGTTAAAATCAGGGATATGAGACTCCCGAAGGGAAGGGAACGGGGGGGGGGGATAAATAGGTATATGAATTACAAAGAACACAAAAACACTGACAGTAGGTACCATGAGACAAAACACAAAAATATAGACAGTACGATGGAAACGAAGGCGTCCGTAGGCTGCTTGAGAATGTGCAAGTGTGT
The DNA here is from genome assembly GCF_024362695.1 of Pectinophora gossypiella. Taxonomy (NCBI): domain Eukaryota; kingdom Metazoa; phylum Arthropoda; class Insecta; order Lepidoptera; family Gelechiidae; genus Pectinophora; species Pectinophora gossypiella. The sequence goes on along the minus strand of NC_065407.1, from coordinate 8,704,166 downwards.
GAACAGCCCCAAGAACACACGTCCAATACGTCCAGTACGTCCACCTTCCAGCTATCATCTCCAGGATTCCGTTGGAGTTCTCCTGTGCACCATCGAGGCAATATAGAAATCATCAACACCAGCATACGGAATCGTATCTGATGCGTTACAGTTGCGTGGGAGACTCAACAGACTCCTGAAGGTGTTGTTGTACTGAACTCGCAAGGCAATTGTAAGCTCCCAGCGTAAAGCTGGTCCACAGAGCGTACGTATAAAAACCTTTGTTAATAGTTTTGGGATCGAATAGCATATATTATTCCTAAGTGCCCTAACACCTGCACTATTAAAGACCTTTACGAAGCCACTGACAATGCCGTAAGGCTGCCTGTCCATTGAAGCGGAGCGAGCTTGCGGAGCGGTGAAACGGATAAATATTAACCAATAGGATTGCATAAAAACTCCGCTCAGCTGCAGTGGACAGAGATTGGTTAATCCTATTGCTTAATATTTATCCCTTTTACCGCTCCGCAAGCTCGCTCCGCTTAAATGGACAGGCAGCCTAAGCGTGGCCAATTATTGGTCAGCAAAAATTTAGTATCGATCGCCATCGACTCGCAAAGAAGAAGATTGGAAGAAACATCAAACAAACATAAGCTCACGACTATATCCCAATTGGGGTTGTCCTGATGAACTAGGTACCCACACCTCACCGAGCTTTCTGTTATACCAACGTGCTAGGTGGCGGGAGACTTTTTGGAACCATTGATGATACAATACAAATCGGGATAGAAAGCCGCGAAGCTGAGATCCTGGAAACCCTCTCTTACTCTTACGCAGTACCTAGTTTTAAAAAAAATTCGAGTTGGCGTGATTTGACGTTCGTTGGTTTCATTGCAGATTCCCGACTGCTTGTCATTGTTCACTATGCCCCTGTGGTTAAATCATAGTAGATTATTAAATTGTTAAATGTCAATCTACATTGGTACTTTTCATCCATTACAGTGACAACAAAATTACTTAGCCAATAGCTTGTTGGATGCCCTACATTTCAGCTAATGTCACATCGACTTTTACTGCATTGTTGAAAAGTTTACCAAGGTCTGTTTCATGTGCTTATGTATAGAATCAATACTGTGACAGTTAGTCAATAATGAGTCGATAGTAATGATCTTTGCTATGCTTACGTAGTGAATGATACAATTATTTTTATGTCCAAAATTGCTTTCTTACTTGAAAGTTTTTTTTGCGACGCAGTTACCGAACATGGATATTTTATAAGATAAATATAACAACACATACAAAAATTCACGCACGTATTCCTTAATAGGGTGGGCAGAGTCACAAGTAATCAAAGACAAACTTCCGGCCAATCTTGATACGAAGTCCTAAGATGGATATGATGAACCTTTCACAAGGGAGCAACCTGTCCGTAACAATTGTCCAGCATTATTAGAATGTCAAATAAGCTAACTAGAGTTAGTTAATCTAAGAAGTAAGTTATTTATTAAATAAACATACATAAACAAGTACATTACATCCAACTACAATTGTAACAACACACATAATTTTAAACATAAAACATTTAAAAATAATACAAAGCTCTAAATAAAAAATGTTCTCCAGCTCACCACATCTAGGCAAAGTCCTCAGAATACTGGCCACGTTGCCCCTCTGCATCGCCAAACTGGCTAGGGCCGACCCTAGCGCAGGCAGTTATTAGGCAGTTAAGTTGCCTCGATGAGGCGAGCTGAAATCTAAAAAGTTGACTATGTTACTTTTACTTAGTGCATTAATTTTCCGACAATTATGTTTCGTGAATCTGCTTACCCCAGGGTAGAGTAGAGAGGTGAGTGTGTTTATTATGGCTAATGAATATTTTAAACCAATCAGTGTCATAAGTCGAGTCGTTCAATGTTGTAACCATGTTCGTGTCGGTTCATCAAGATAGGGCACTTATTGTCAATCGCTGGAAGTGCACTTTGGTGTACAATTTCCAAGCGGAATTTTTCAAATTAGCTTGTTGAATGAATACATTATGATTATGGAAATTCAATTAGTTGTGTTTTCTCTATCATACTAGGAATATAAGAATAGGACAGCATGATATACTTTTATCGATCGTATCTACCATTATCTAGGTGTTAGTCTTTGCACTTAACAAATTGCTTTGTAAGTCTTGTACCTCATATGAAACATACGATTTCGTAGTCGCGAAGAGATTGATTTAATTCTCCTTACAATACAAAACCTCTGCATTGTATATAGAAGAAACATATTACTTATATAAACAATAATTCTTAGTAAGTAATTTTTTTACACAAAACTGTATAAACATCTTTTCTAAGACTGCTTGGAGAATAGTGGAGGTTGCTGTTTAGTAAGAATGCCACTTATTGTGCTAATTTTATTTGTTTCAACATGTCCTTTTTTATGTTTATGTCCAATAAAAAAATATTTATTGAGTGATTGATGCACTGCGATGTTTCATCCTATTTGTAACGCGTATGCCAAAAATGCACCACGGTTGAAGTGAAGCTGCTTTAATATAAATGTACTTATGCTGTATCAGTTGCAAAAATACGATTAATAATTCATTAACATTAAGTCATCTATGTTCGAACATGACATAACAAAACATATGCGTGTATGATAAGATCCAGACTTGACGTTTATCGCAACACATCGAAGATTCCCTGTTTGTAGTCGAAGACATTAAATAGCTGAAAGCGCCGTCATATGCAAATCGTCATATCCCCTCGGTTAGCGTATCTATTACATCAGTACTTTGTTGTACGGACTGCGAAAAAAGTAGATTAATGGAGCTAAGAATAAGGATAACGGAGAATTTATTTGTGTCTAAGGTGTGTCGTATTACGATTTACCTACATGTGGTAGTTGTGTAATGACTATCATACACATACGAAGCTGTTAGTTCAGTATTAAAAAAATGGATCAGTGAGTAGGTAGTTCTAATTCCTGTAGACACCATCTAATTATATTTTAAGTTATACCTGTCATTTTCTTATCCATCAGAAAGGAAAAAGACGGAAGATTGACATCTGTTAATTTTAAAATGAATGAGTGAATGAATGAATAACCCCGGAGAATCCAATAGGTATCTCGCAGGCATGCAACCCGTTCGATGTGTGCTGTCAGCTTTATTCAATCGGGTTCTTGGCCGATGTAAAATTTTTATAGGGTTGTTCAATTTTAAGCAGAAGTTTAAACTTCTGCTGGGTTCTGTGGATTCTATGCCTGTCCCATCCCTTTCCTTTTCTGCGGATAAGAAAATGACAGGTATAATTTAAAATAAAATTAGGAGGTGTCTGCAGGAATCGGGGACAATGTAAGCATAAAATCCTTCCATGACAAAATAGCGCTTACTGTCTTCATTTCATTAGATAAAGTCACAAATTGCAATAAGTAAAATCTGAAGCTATTTCAAGTCTATTCATCGTTATATAAGTAACTAAATGTCATTTCAGTTCTTCACGGTCGTTCAAGTAGCCAACACATTAATTACAGGGCTGATTCCGTAATGCCAACTCTACAGGATGTTTAAAATTCGCAGTGTCGCGACTCCGATATGCAAATGCTTGTGACAGTAGATACAAAAAGCTCGAGCTGTGGCGGCGAGTAAATCAATCGATCAGCGCCGGATGCAGTGCGGTACGTCTTCATTGTGTTCATTAGCGTCGCCGGCGCGGGCGCACAGGGCTACCCACAGTTTTAATACGTATGAAAAATGAAATCGGCAGAGCACTAAACAAAAATATTTAAAAATTGAAATATTAAAAAATATAAAAATGAACTAGTTTATTTACATTTGACTGGAAAAAGTTGTGTCGGAGACTTCTGTCAATAAAATATTATAATTCGACAAAAATCTCGACATGCTATTTTGCTGTAAGTGTTTATTTATTTTAATCCATTAGTTTTAGTGACTTTTTGACGTGACTTATTGTAGATTTGTCGTAGATCACATTAACTACTTGACTGTACAAACGTTTAGGACTCTCAAAGTCTGCATAATTAATCGATAAAAAATAAATTTAAGCGGCACCTTTGAAATTCCGGCTATATCGTAGGGAAATTCGTACACTACTGCTAAAGTAGTTACCATTTGATGTACAAGTCATAATAACCCTCCTTCCTGCATCGCCGCAGTCGGGTAAAAACCAAAGCAGGTTTTTTACTGAAGTTGGCAACCCAGACGTACAGACCACACCTGCCCGCCGAATATTCCTGGCATTCCGCTGCAAGGAATGGGACACCCGATACCGTTTAGCATTTAGCCTTTTTCAATAGGAAGTAAAAAGTATTTATGATAATTTAGAAAAAAATGTGGTGTATTTTTTATATTATTATTAAGTGAGGTAATTATAATGATGATAATGATTTTCTTACGTTACACTATATCTAATAATATCAATTATAAAAAACAACGTAAAGTGAACTAATAATTTAAAGTAAACAGCAAATAGCTCTGGACTAAGGTAACAACGTAAACGAAGTTAATAATTCACATTCTTTATTGACAGGAATCAGAACTAAATTCAGCGATATATAACAAGTGGTTTATACATACACAACACAATACGATGCCAAAAGCAACCGTTACGGGCTATTATGGCTAAACACCCTAATTACGGGTCAAACGCATAACCGCAAAGGCTTCATCTCGACTTTTGTGTCGTAAAATTCACGGTAAGAAGACTGTAGTTTAGCGGTTTTGTAAATTAAGGTTCCGCATGTGGTCCCGTCCGTGACAGACAATCGAGGGAACCCTATTGTCTACAGAAAGGCCGGGCTAAAGACACTCAGATTTGGTTACTTATCTTTTTTAGGTTATCCAATTTGAGAAAGGTGGGTTAATAGTGTCGGTGCTAATTTTGCGGCGGCTTAGAGGTGGTAGAGTAAAAAAGTGTTTTTTTTTTTAGTTTCTTACTTTGGACTAGGTTTTGTAAGACGTTAATATTGTAACGTTGATATTGTGCTTCTATATGTATGGGTTAGTGAAGGATTTTTGTTTTTAACGTGACTTATTATATCGATGTAGTATTACTGAACAAAACTGGAACTTAATAAAGCATTAACCATCTCATTATTAATTCATTTAATGATCGATACTAAGAATCGAATTCAAGGTCCTTGGGTTCCCAGGGGAGTACTATCGACGTCCTTGTACAACACACAAAGAACAGAAATTATTCCATTCATCACCAGAGATTTCTGTAGTGGAGAAGAGCCGCGAAACCGCAAACGATTCCGTACTTTTATTTAACGATTTTTGCTCAAGAAAATGTTCTTTGTACCACAAAATTACGTATTAATAATAGATCTTTAAGTTAAATACCTTTTGACTTTTATTGCACTATTATGGAAATAGTTATTTGTTCTACAAGAGAGGAAATTATGTTTTATGTGCAAGTGCCAAGTTTAAATTACGAGGGAAGCCAGGGATTCTAATAAAGACTGATAGTAAGGGAGGGATTTAAAGGCACATGTCTAAATATAAATTTTCACCTCTACTACTTAAAGCTAAATTAAACTTAAAGCTAAACAGCCTTACAAAAGTGTTCTTTCAGATCTTTTAGAGTAGGAGAACTGTTTTTATAACTGGACGAATTCCTTTTTCGTCATAATTATTAATATCACAAAAATAGTTCAAACGTTCGATATTTGATGTCCACCATATTGTTTCAAACGTTTATTTTTTAGGTAAGTAGGTATTTTTGGTAGGTGTTCTTTGAAATCTATATCTCAACAGGGGATAAAAGGATTAAGAAGAAGAAGAGACGTATTTTAAGAGTAAGTATAATGTTTACATTTTTGTTACTTGATGTTATTTTAAACATTAGTTTTTTCATAAACGCAATACAACAATTTATTAAATCAAATTTCATTCAATATCAGTCATTAAAGTTAGTCTAGGCCTGAACGAACAGTCACCTAATAAGCGCCAAGTTTACACAGTTTGCACATGAGGCTGTATGGGTACGTTCCCTTGCCTTCTCTTACTGGAAATTTTGAGTATAAAATTAAAAAGCTACTACTTACTTACTTTGTTTCTTAAATTAATTATAGTCACCATTCCGCATTGCTTTTTCGCGGGAAAAAGATCCTTTGCGCTATTTGTGCTATTACGAATTCTGTGACAATATACAATAGTCAAAGTAGAACTTTTACATCAGGTCGTTGCGTTATTATGACCGCAGCATTACGACTGGTGTGTCTTTCTGAACACTTTACCTAAATAAGTATGTGGTGTTTTAATTGCTTCAGTAGTAGTGCCCAGCAGTGGGGACGTTAATGGGCTGATGATGATGATAATGCTTCATTAGTGATTAGGAGCTTGTTTTTTTGTGTAATCTTTCTAAAATACCTAAACGTTTATAAAAGGAATGCAGTAGTTTATTAAATTATTATATATTCTACACTCCATATTATTTAATGCTACGTGTGTGTACGAATTGTTTAATTTATAAGTTTGTATTCGCTGTCAGACTGGCTTTAGACCGGCCGCTCGTAAAGTTTCATGCAGCGACACATTGTTTGGAGAATAAACCTTATTAAGGGCGTTATCGTGGCTCGTGTACCGTATTTACGAGTATGAGGGTACGCCTTAAATCCGAGCGCCGTCGGGCCATAAACGTAGTCAAACGTCCATTTTCCCACTATCGCGACTACAGTCGCCAGACACGCATACTGCTACTGCTTTAACCGGTTCAAAAAGGCTTATTTAGATTTTCGGACCTTGGCAGAAACAACTTTAAGTGTAGATTATTAAAGTAGGAGGTTTTGTTAGTAAGTTGGTGGGATATAAGGAGGGTATTTAGTATGTAAAGGCATTAGCATAACGACCCGCGCGCCCCTTAACGCAGCATGCTTGGTCACGCTGCCCCCTCGACGTGGCTCGCAATTTCCACGCTCGTGAAAAGTGGTGCCCGTAAAAATGGACTCGCCATTTATTTTGGGCCTACTGAGGTTAGTTGAAGATTATTGAATGTGATCAGGAGGGGTTTAAAACGTTTAAATGAAGTGTCTGAGGTTAACTTATTGTTTGGTAGGAAATAATGGAATTAATTCGATGCCGTGTTTTTGTTGCCGATATTTATATTATATATTAAAAATATAATACTTTAATATACTTATATAGTTGATTAGGTGCAGTAGGAAGTAAAAGTATTTGCCTTTATTAGTTCAAACTAATAAAGAGTCGGTAAAAAATTTACTTGAATGAAGTTATCCTCCAAAAGCAAATTTTGCCACGAAACGAAATAACGTTCGCTTAATTTACCTCCATTAATGTAGAATATTTTATGCATTCCTCCCCATTTTAGTAAAGTCACCCGGCAAACATACATCAACTACGTGTCGCGCGTAAAACTGCTTTTCACGTAAAACCAATTTGTGTGGCTCGTCCGAAAGGGCGACTCGTGGCTGGCCGTAATTATTCACGTGTTATGACATCTCATTTGCATATAATCGGTGAGCCCCGCGCCCGCGCCGCCCCCGCGGGACTGCGTGAGGCAACACTGAGCACCAGCCAACGCAGGCCATTCACACGAACACGACGGCATATCTTGATTGTAGCCGGCCTATGAAAAAGCGGCCACTAATTAAAAAATAAACTACCAAAGATGGTCCGTGAATATTCACGAAAGCGCCCGGAAGAGACTTACCTTCGTACATGCACCACTTACTTTACGGATGAGAGTAATTACGGAACTATCTGTTGTAACTTGCATTACGTATGCATGTAGAGTAATCTGTGAATAGATTATGTAGGTAGGCAACGAAATTTTTCTTTACATTTTTACGAAGATTTCACATTGGTATGGTTTGCGGAAGAACTAACAAAGAAAATCTTGTTGAGATAGAGAAAAGTTGACATCGAGATGGCAAAGAAACTACGACAGCCTACGGTAATGGAAAGCGGAGCATCAGGATTTATGTATGTGAGCGCGGTGGTGGCAGATTCGCATGGCCTGCATCGCTCGGTGCATATCTATGCAGATTGCAGTTCCGAAACCCATTGTGCCTAGCGCAGACCGCGGAGCGAGCAAAATCGCCCCCTTCATTTGCAAAATAGAGGAGCGATAGACTAAAAGATTCCTATTTTTGTTACCTCTGCAAGTTTTATAAAATAGTTTTGTCAATTATGAAAACTACGTGTGTATGAGACTGATATTTCAATAAATAATTTATTTTCAGTTTGTCGATACGAAAATACTAAAAATTAAATAGCAATTCAACATTTATATTTATTATTATCTAAGAACCTCTAGGTTCCTGTGCTGATGTTTTTCTTACAGGTAATAAGTTCTTTTTCTTGGTTGAAAATCTGCGGAACTTTTAAAAATAGAATGATAATTATAAATAATGTGTTACTATGTAACTATATGAATAAAGAAAGATATTTTTTGAAACCAGCTGAATCACATTATCATCACTACGTAAAATATTCACTACAAAATAGGCACTTTCAGTCTCAATGTCATACATAAGTTTAGCTAAGGAGCCTGGACAGTAACAGGAAACTTACTTCAACTTTGTAAACGGTACGTACGCGCATGCGTCTACCCGTAAGACATCTACTTTCAGCCAGACACGGCTCTGTCAGTGTAACCGCATGTGAAATGACGATTAAGAACAGTTGTAAGTAGCCTTTGTTCGATCGCGGGGCAGATAGCCTAGCCATTGTCTGAGCTACACGTACTCGATACGAGAACCTATCATAGCTTAGATGTGAGCAGGCCGTATTGGAAATCTGGACAGATACGCATGAAAACCATATTCAGGGGTCCAAACATTGATACCACTGCCGTAGATACAGCGCTTGATACAAAAATGCGGCGGAAACTTGGCGCTTGTTTAGCTATACATTCGTACACAGCGGTATATACATTCAATAAAATCGTGTCAAATTAAGAAAATACGCATCGTCGGGGTGAATTAACCGGGAGTACTTGTTTTAGTGTAATTTAAATAATTTTGGTAGGTTTTACTGCGAAAGTTAAAATGTTTGGACTATAATAACATGCACAATGTCATTACTTAATAGAAATATGATCTTCCATCCTCCTTTTTTCGCTTTGAGCTTCTATTTTTGCAAGTTTTTACCACGCACTTCCCCGAGTTGACAGTTCGGCGCCTAATCGCGCACTGAGGTAAAGTACTGTCAAGGTCTCTATATTAACAGTAACTTTGCGTCCCACTTTTTGGGCACTGATGCTCAATCTATGGTAGTAGTTAAATCTATGAGTCCAAACAAAAATCTGATTTCCATGACGGCATTTGAAAAAAACTGACTTTATCTGACTATCAGAATTATTATTTTATTTTTTTTATTTAGACAGAACACAAAATACATTACATTTAAGTTATAACTAGATAAAGTTGTGATTGTAACACCGACATCGTTAACCATTACCATCGATTAGGAAACAAATAAGATTTTGAGAAAAAAAATTAGGTATTATGCTACTTGTCCAAACATCATAATTAATTATCTATCAGTTGTTACACTATTGTGATACTATAAACCTTCACTGGACACCTAATTACCAAAACTAATGCCTTTATCATCGTGGCGAGTAAACTTTGATAAGATAAGGTCTGGACAAATGTTACATAATTATGAAAACTTTATACTTATGTAAGATATTATGCGTAATAAGATACACGTTGTCTAGTTTTATTTTGTTTTCAAACAGGCAGACAAATGTTATTTGTTGAACAAGTGGGCAAACATAATGTTTTTTTCTGCGAGGGCCGAGTTACGCACCCTTTTAGTGCTGCGGAGATGAAGAACATCTTTCGGAAGTTTGTCAACTTAAATGTTGAAAGTTCGCTTTATCTTTGTACTTACACTTAATGTAGGTTACTTACGTAAATACAAAGTAATAAAATGTAAATTAGGCGGTGTTTTGTTTGTCTTGGGAGAAATCTGCCCATGATGTTGCATGATCGATCCAAGGCGAACCCGAGAACAATGAGTTTCTCTGCAAAAATGCACACAGCGGATTTCACAAACTGGTAACACCACACAAATTACATTTTTACCCATTAATCCGACCCGCTACATCACTCTATTGTTAGTTTTCGGTTCTCACCGTTATTTAATTATCTACCGTTTCGTAATTAGCGGTTCTTAAACGAATTGAAAGGATAATGAGGGACTGACTATCTTTTCTGAATAATAGATGGTAATACCTAATAAAATAATGAATAATCTATTTACAAGGTGGATTTCGACAGACTACTGTAGCGTGATTTGTTATTGGACTCATTCTCATGAATATTACGGTAGTAATTAGTGATGCGACAATTGATTTCCGTTACGAGACTTTGGTAAGTTTGAATATGTGCGGTGAGCGGCCCGCCCTACCGGGGGGTTGCGGGCTATATAAGCGGTATTTACATATTGGGTCGGCGGCGTCAGTTGCGTGGGTTTTTTCTGTTAATGTATGTAAATGGGAAACAATTAGGCGAGTTAAAACACGGGGTAGGCAGTCTGAGCTAGCGCGCGTCGCGCCCCTTCCGTCCCGGCGCCATATGTCAGAGGGCGGGCGGTCGCGGCCTAGCGTGCACTCACTACGAATTTCGTGTTTTTTATAGAGCTAAAAGGACTCTTTACTAAGCTAAGAACATATTATTCAAACTTATAACGTCTGAGGTCATGACAATCTGAAATTGGGCTACGTATGCCTACAGCTATTAGAAATGAAACAGTTTCGAATTTAAAAAGTGGGTATTTCCGAATCGAGGTACTCAATTATGTACGTAAATGTGACAGAAAACTGTCACCTGGTTAAAATACCTACTTGTGTTTTTTCCACATGCGACGACACAGCGTTTTTTCTAACTCATTAGGTGCCGGATCTTTTCAACGAACGTTTAATTAATTATGGTATATGGAACTAGGAGCTGAACTCGTATGCCTCTTGGTAGATTGTAAATATTTAAACAGATACACTCACCATTCTCTGAAAGTGTCATAAATATGTATAAATAGGTAAAGCAGTATCGTAGCATAATGTGGACAAAAATTTAGGCCATTTATTTATTTTTCATGTTGATAAAACAAATTTTATTGCAAATGTAAAAGCAAATGTGCAAGCCACGCTGTTCCGAGCTTTATTTGTAAGTAGGAACATACAAGTAACCACTTTTCAATTTTAAGGATCCGATTTCAAATATTATTACGGGTTTTTACTGAAAAATTGTGATCTATATTTTTTTTTCGACGATCTTAACTACCTAAGTACTTTGTTCTGTTGTTTAAAAAGTATTAAAACAAAAAATATATAAGTTATTTATTTTATTAACATAGACGGCAGTGAGTCACTTGTAGAGCGTTGCAGCAAGGTTACGCGTTGATGTCTTTTGTACCAAGGATAGTGATGATAATAATGATAACATTAATTTGCTATTATTTTATATCTGAAATATATTATTTAATTTATTATTCTTATATGTGCTAAATAAATAAATAAATAACATTTTTATTCATCATCTTCTACAAAAATGTGTAGTACCTATTATACAATGTATGTTCTACCTTAATGCCTTAATGCAAACATTATGGGTGGTATTAATAAACTAATCTCAGCTTCGAGAGTGCCCTCAAGATCATGTCAATGTGACAGTTCTTATATAAAAACAGGGATTGACCATGGCTTGAGGGCACTCTCGAAGCTGAGATTAGTTTATTAATACCACCCTAAGGTACGTACAGTGCTTTTCATTCTTAAAATCCCTCGGAGATCATCGTATTTTTAAATACAAACGATAGAAACAAAAGATTAATACATGTCATGTTCTTCTTTCATGTGGGTTGTGAGGTGGAGTTACAACTTCATCAACTCTTGTGTCAGGGTTACTATTGAGCCGCCAAAGGCCCCTGACATGGCTCATGTAACTACTACTTAGGTAGGTACTTAACATCAGTAAGTAGTAACCGGGACCAACGGTTTAACGTGCCTTCCGAAGCACGGATCATCTTTCTGGTGATCAGCCTGTAATGTCCTAACCAAACTAGGGACCACAAAGTAATTTTTGTGATATAACCCCATCGGGAATCGAATCCGGGACCTTTGGATCGTGAGCCCAATGCTCAACCACTGGACCGCGGAGGACGTTATTAATAGATAGATAGTTTGTATTGTATTTGGAAATGCGATGATTGGAAAATCGAAGCACCGTACCTAACCGTTTCTATGCAGGTAGGTAGATACCTATCGATTTTTTTTAACTAGACATAACGTAGGTAGAAGGTGCATTAATTCCACAGTACACAGAAAACAGAATCGTCACTCGGCTGAGCATAATTCGCGTAAAGCGCAGTGGTGACGTCACAGGGGGCGGGGCAGCGCAGGCACCGCCCCGCGTCGAAGCGCGCCCATTGGGCGGATGTGCGCGATAGATGCTCGTAATAGATGCTGTACGCTACCCATTATACCGTAATAAGGTGAAAGGACGCTCGATACATTTCTATTGATTTTATTTTTCTGTGATAGTCAATTTACTTTTGATAGAGTTTAAAATTGCCATGAAAGGATTTTGTGTAAGTAAATTATTATGTAGGCATTTGGATATTTTTTGTTATTTTGATTTTATTTACAATTTTAGTTTGTTTCGATAGCAAGTTTAGATGTTTTGTACTTGAGTATAGGTATTAGAACTTATTTTACAACAGAAAGTGGATACGCGTGAATTTTGCGTGATTTAGCTGTACCTAGGAATTTATTATCTTTATCTAATCGTGAAAGCGGAAGTAATCTCTTTATGTACATATAATTGTAGAGAATTTTGATTTTAATACGTTGGATGCTATAAGTTTATAAAACATAACCCAAACCATATGAAGCATAAGTTATAGATAATAAACCGCCATCACTGATCTCCAAATACAAAAAAAGAAACATAAAACGATGTATGAAAACAATAACGCATCTGAAGTCAAAACTAAATGAAAGACCGGGAGAGTCAATCGCATGGAAACGCTTGGATACAAGGAGCTAGATGCGAGGTGAATACGAACAAATTGGAGTGTTCGGGCCTTTGTTCTTCGGGTAGACGTCAGATCAAGTGTCACATCCTGGGTGGTCTGTAGATAGCACAAATATTTTGAACACATTATAATGGAAATGGGCCCTGACTCCGACGGGCCTTTGTGGAGGAACCACGACGAATGACACCTCCCTGGGCCATTTTGGTCGGACCTGCAAGGGAATAGGTAAAGTTGGAAGACGTATATGTCATGCATAGTATGATGCAGCTATCCTATCAAATATGACGGATAATATAATGTTTGGTTTAACGTAATGTTATTAGTGGTAAAGTTAAGAAATGTGTTTTTTTTTTAATTTTATTTGAATGAAAAACAAACAAAAAAAATTAAAACAAATAATTCATAAATTCTGCAGTTGTTTTTCTTTTCTGGTCACCTAAATAGCCTATATTTTCTAGGTCCTAATTACCAGATCTCCCGTCATCGACCGAAACGGTACATAAGTGCAGAGAGAGAGAGAGAGACGTTCGAATATCAAATATAATTTAATAGGTAGGTACCTAAATTATGTAGTTATGATGTGCAAAATAAAGTTATAAAAATACTACATTTCCGTCTTTGACTTTGGTTCGGTCCGTTGATTCAGATATATTTTTGTGGAAATTTTAGTGTGAGAAGCGTGAAAAGGTCAGACAATTTAACCTTTTAGGTATTATTACACTACCCTTTATTTTATTACAATATGTACTTACCCACAGCCAATGATCTTTTTACCAAAGTTTAAATGTTTAGTAGGTACCGTACACGTATTTCATGTCGGTAACAAGAGAGGTCAAATAAGAATGGACTCGTATGTTTCGCGCGCGTTGTGTGGAATCCTGATTACTTTGCTGTGGGTGAGGCGTAGACCATTGTCCTGTATGGCGACACCTCACTCCATTGTTGGCTGAAGAGAGCTTTTAGTATGGCGGTGATCACATTATGTAAATACCTTTGAGGTTCAATACCGGTGAATCATTCTAACCAACTATTTATATTTTTATTTTCAGATTTGTGCTTCTGCGGTGGAGAAAATTTTTCTTCAATGACATGTCAAATATTAAAGGCAGATATGTGTATTATACGGTAATTAACTTAGTTAAGTATACTGTTTTAGAACGTAACACAACCTAGGTCAAGACATACATTGTCGAATAAAATGGATTTAGTACGATCTAGTTTGAACCGGCGTGCGTGTTTGAAACGATTGATGTATGAATGAGACGTGTCTCGAATTTAAATATATACATTTATAATAATATTAAAATGCATCATATTGATTTTATTTCTACTCGAGTAAGTAATCGATTTGTAGGTTATTTATGTCATATCAACACTGGCCAGAAAAATATGGCGGGCTGTCATTACTAAAAATCTAAAATTTTCAAATATAATAACAATCAACAATAGTTTTATCAGTCTTTCTGTCGACGCGCATGAAAAATTATTAGTTGTCTTAATAATACTTTACTTATATATTTTTCTATTTATCAGTTATGCTATATTGTGTATATTTGTGTGTTTCTACGACAAGAGCTGTATCAGGATCGAAGTAACTGGAATTCCGTAGTCTCTGCTTACCCCAGTGGGAAATAGGCGGGAGTTTATATATGTACGTTTGTACATAAGATAATATAACACAATTTAGCATCACGCCTGCACTGCTATCTAGAAGGGGTAGGCAGAGGAGTATAGCATGTAATATACACCGACTCTTCGCCAGATACGTAAGTCACGCGTACTCCGAACTTTTTTTTTTTTTTTTTTTTTTTTTTTTTTTTTTTTTTTTTTTTTGACGTGACTTATTGTAGATTTGCCGCAGATGGCATTAACTACTTGGCCGGACAAATGGGGAGCGCTGAAGGCTCTCACCCGGTACAACATTTAAGACAACAGGCCTGAGGGTGCCCAGTTGGGCGCGAACCTCGGCTCAGGGCGTCGTCTGAGAGGAAAAATATTTGAAAGAATTAATCGACCCTAGTGGGTCGATAGCGATAAGCGCTGAATGAGGGAAATCGTCGACCACGCCGGCGGGGTCGGTATCGGGGTCCTGAAGTGTTTGGTGTCGCGAGCTGATTGGCTGCCTCTATGGCTAGGGTAATCGGGTCGTCGGGATCGTATATTACGTCCTTCGGACGCCGATACTTTTCAGTACCGTCCCTAAGCGGGATGTAATCGGAAGCCGCAACTACCAGGGGATTCGGGTGGTGCGGAGCAGAATCGAAAAAACGTTTGGAAGCTAATTTGAGCCATTGGGCAATGGTTGGCAGACCTAGGTCAATGTGCAGATTTTCATTGCGAAGGAACCACGGAGCTCCCGTGGCTTTCCGCATGAAACGATTTTGTATTACCTGTAGACGGTGGATTTGAGAGGGACTCGCATGAGCGAAAACTACCCCTGCATAGGTCATGATCGGACGGATGCAAGTCGTGTAGATTTTCACCTTATTCCTAAGGGACAATTTACTTCGCTTGTTAAGGAGACAATGCAGACGGCCCATTACAAACGCGGCGCGATCGCGCACACGTTTGATATGGGCCTTGAAAGTAAGACGTCTATCTAAGACTACGCCGAGATATTTGACTTGCTCCTCCCAAGGGATCGGCTTGCCAAACATCTTAATGATTTTAAGTTGACGGCGTGACCGTACGTACTCCGAACATTTATCACGGATTGTAGGTATAAAGTAATGAATATAAAAAAGTGCTAACTAGGTATAGTGTTGTTTAAGGAAAGTATAACTTGGGATAAGTATTTACAGGAAAATGTGAGAAAATTAACGTTAATTTACTCATTGTTTCCTCTCGAATTTGAACCGTATAGGCTTGGAATAATCCACCGCAGTCTGTTTTCCTTGAAGGCTATAATCTTTGATTTCCAAGACTAGAGTGAATATGCTTTAATTAGGTAAATTGTTTTATACTATTAGAAGTAGGTATCTACCGGGAAAGATTAACGTCAGTCGTATATACATACGTCAATTTAAAGAAAAACACAGTAAAATATATAAAAAAAAGAATCCAACGAATTGAGAACCTCCTCCTTTTTGAAGTCGGTTAAAATGCGAGTGCAACCTGCATCTACAGCTTAAGAAAATATTGAATGCTTAAAAGTATCTGTTAAACTACCAAGCCTTGGGAATTTTTAATCTAAACATAATTTTATTAATATTAATTTTAAAGTACCTACAGATTACTACAATATTGAATTGATCTAAACAGCAACTTCTGGCATAACAGTCAATTATACGACTAACCCGTTAACTCCTAATATTTCATAAGTAAATATATATAAATACTTAAAATCTCCAGAAAAAAGTATGGCCGTTGTATTCAAAGGAAAACACCTACCTGTTAATCGTGAGTGCCAAGCAGGCAGGTACACGACGATAGGGACATGTCTCGTGATAAAAGCGGCTGCGCCGGCGCACATAAATATAAAATAAATATATTCATTAGGCGACACCCACGCGGTATCGCGCCACTAAATCCTTCGTGTCGGCCCCTGTCCAAGGAGGCTGTATGTACAACACCGTTGCTATAAAAAAATAATAGTAAGTAAGTAGTAAGTGTGTCCATTTAGTTCTAATTGAAATGTAGTTTAGAAGTCGGTTTGGAAACCGATATCGGTATTAGTAGATAATTGAGTGAAAGACCGAAATTGTAAGAATTTTTATTATGATACGCGCAGGAATTAGATATATTTGGTGTATCCTGTTAGCATCGAATTTAACGATTTATCTGTTTGACCACCTTTAACGTTGGTTAGATTTGATCGTTTTCAATGTTATTCTCGACTAGTCAGTTTTGCTTTAATTTGGAATTATGTCGTCGTATTCTATATACACCTTCCGGTTGTTCCACTAATGGGACGTAACGGGCTACTATATGTATTTAATACTATAAATGTATATCTACGTTAGTTTGTAATTAGATATAATAATACATAAGAAAAAATATGTATATCGTAGTAAGTACATGACAAGTTTCCACAATGGCAGCGATAATATTACCTACACTTCTTTATGACTTTAAGAAGAATAGAAGAAGAGGAATAAAATAAATTTATTGCCAGTAACAATTTACAACCAATGTTTGTTTAGGATAATGATGCCACTTTCATAATTTCTCAACCGTTTCATAAGTAGGTATATACTTATCTAAATTCTATGTTTTTGGAAATGTCATATTTTATTTACGATAGGTATACCTACCTACCTTTGGATAGAACTGAATAAATATTATTGAAAATTTTAAAGATAATAAAATAGTAAACTATTTTAAGGGGTTGATCAATATGTGATTAAATGACAATTAACTTACTTATTTTCTATTTTAAATAGTTGTGACTGAGATACTATTAAGTATAAGTAACTAGACCGCGGTTTGCACAACATTTAAGTATAAAAATTTCAAAATAAAAGACAATACATATATTCATAGAATATTTTTATTTATATAATTAAGTTAATATTTGCTGAAATAAAAATAAACAGTTTTATTGTGTTAGTCAACTTTCAAGAGAATGACAGACGACCATTATTAGGTAGGTATGAGTACTTATTACTGTAAACATACCGCTTCGGTCTAGTACCCACTTACCGTCCGTCGGCGCAAATTCAACTCCTGCGCCGCGCAAAATATGTACTTTGATGATGACTCCTTTACAAGTGGCTTACAAGACAACAATATTTCTTTACGTTTCAAAAAGAGATCTTCTGTAGTCTACCAGCTTTTCACCATATAATGAAAAATATAAAAAACATGTTTTAAGTATACTTTAAATCGTTTCATTTTACTCTGAAACTGCTACCACACGTATTTTTCACAACAACAGCATGTTATTAAGCAATCAGGGCAAATAATACCCGAGTAGTTATTATCGTTGTATTTACATAAATAATTTCAAGAACGCCACTGAAGAACGGAAACCGCAACGTCGATCGAGATTGATATGAATTAAAGAGGCTAGCACAAAGAAAGTATTTACCGCCAATAAAGAACGGATTGAAAGGCTCGCACGCCAGTTGCACTCCGTCGGAGCCTTCCGGCAATTCCCTTCCTCGCGTGTAATTATCAACAAGCACTGATACCGCCACCAATAGAGCCTCATCAAAAGACCTTTTGTGCCATCAAATGATTGCTGATAATAACGCAAGTAATTAAGACCATATTAGTCAGATTGCTGTTCTTTAGCAAATCTTTCGCCACATGTCGACTAACTTTTTTAAATATTCGTAACATAAACACTTGCTCTACAGTCGTTTTTAATCCGACAGTTGCCGCATTCCCATGGTCATAAATAATCAAACTCTACAACTTGGAAATACTCGTAGTAACTTCCGAACAAACAATAAAGCTTACATTATAAAGCCTCGGAATGACAAATTATACTCTTCAACTAATTAAAATGGAGCGCACTCAATATACTGACTATTGGAACGGATGCTAAGCATGGTTAACTGCGGCCAAGTTTAATTAAGCGCAGTTCATTACGGTATTGTTGTCTCCCAATGTATTAATAATATCGTATAAGAAAGAAAGAGAGAGCTATACATTAACACCTTCACTGCAAAGAAATGGTAAAAGATCACCTGTGCTCACTACCGTAATTCTACCGGCGGTAGAGCACCTGTCCCTTTCATGCGGTTCATGCTTAACCCGACTCGAACGAGTGCGAGTAGGAGTAGTTTCATTCCGCCGAGCAACCGAAACGTTGTAACGGCAGCGCTGTTGATAAGCAAAAATAGCCTTTGTAACCGTTTTTTGTAGAGCGCTGGCGGTTATGTAGAGTCGAAAGATCTGAGAACAGGACGGAAGGCTGAAATCGAATCGAGCGCTGCCGTAATTTTGACGCGTTCGGAAATCGAATTAAGAAGGTTAGAGTGAGAGGTGCATGGAGGTTCGATTCAGTGGAGGCAGTTTTTTGTTATTGTTTGGTGGCGGTGATTTTTTCCGAGGCGTGCGAATGGGAGTAGGCGCGCGAGTGGGCGCGCCGGTGCGGCAAGCGCGCTCTTCAGTGTTCTGGCTGAGCTTCAAGCGAGCGCGTGCTGGCCGGCTGCCGTCCGTAGGTGCTTCTTAGCTGTCAAAAATATTTGCTGGGGCATAGTTAGCGGTAACCGTTGGGACTGTTGGAGGGTTGGACTGAGTGGTTGGTGCTGGATGCGGTCGGTGGGCTGCTGAGTGAGGGTGGCTCGACCATGTTGATATCTGCGGGCAGCGGCCCCACGCCCGAGTTCTCCCCCGCGTCGTGCTGCGCACCCTGGAAGATGGAGCCGGCACCTCCTGCTCCCGCCGCCCTTACACAACCGCTCAATATTTCGCCGAACGGTAAGTTTTACAGAACTCTACTTTTAATTAATATAGTTTTAAAATTTCTTATCAGACCCTCATTAGATTCCAAATAGGTAATAAATAATATTTTTTTATTTAAGTAACAATATAATTAAGTATGGAACTTTAATATTTACTAAAACCCTTATCTTGCATAGAACTTTGATTAAAAGTTTGGAAGGTTATCACTTAGCTATTTTTTTTTTCTTAAAAATATATAATATAATAAATACTACAACGAATCATTGTATATATTTAGGTTATGTTTTATTTCCCTCCCAATATTGTAATATCATCATCCGAATAAGGTAGTCTAATTATATTATAAAACAAACGTTGAGAATTTTAGATACAGTATAATTAGGACTTCAAGCCAAAGCATTTGCAAAGAGCGTAATGACACGTTGGCCTACCAAGAATGGCATATGGCTCATGTCGGATATTATCCATATTTATTATTTCGTCATTCATCTTCCGAGTGTCACCTGCTTGGCCGCCTGTCTGTGAGGTGATGTTTTATACGACACCGTAATGTGTTCCTTGACGGGTTGACAGCTGATCCTGTACATACTCGATCACTTTAGACATTGTTTTCCATAAGTATTACAAGGATAATAAGTAATTTTTATTACGTCCATATTATATCAATAGTACTTTCAACTTCAATTTATAGTTTAGAACGCTGTAGAGGTAAAAAGAAAGCATATCCTATAGCATATTTTATATATAAAATAATACAACAGTCAAGTTTGCGAAAAATATTATGTCTTATACCTATGAAAATGTTGTTTTCTCATTCTGGCTAGTTTCTTTTAAATTCAAGTTAAATTAAAGCTCAGTAAAAGCTCAACTAAAATCACTTGTTCATTTGTTTTTCTTGGACGTCGCTGTTGTTACTTAGAATAAAAAAAAAATGATAAATGATATAATTTAGAATGTGAGGACCTTGTTGCACTAACGGTGCATAGGTGTCACGCAACATGGATGACGTGGTTACACCAGGGCCCTGTTTTATAAAGCTGACAATTCGACATATCTGTCAAAAAATGACAAAATTGTAGAATTGTCGCGCTTAGGCTGTTTTATAAAGGTAACAATTATGTCAAAAATCGACCGTGAAAACGTGACATATTTGTCATTTAAAAAAGCGTTTAATAAAACTCGACATATGTCAAAAAACCACAGTCAAATTATTACGTCACCACAATTGTGGGATTGTCGTGACAATTATGTCGAATTTTGACATATTTGTAAATAATAATGTTTTATGAAGCTAAATGAGGGTAAAATAGAAAAAATATTAACAAAGTAAAAGAAAGAATCAATCACTAGTGCAACTTCGATTGTTTGTTTTGATCGCGTGTGATGGAAATGCACAAGAAACTAAGTATTTTGGGGATTATCTATGAAAATTTTTAACAAAAAAAAAACCGACTTCAAACGCAAAACTAAAAAGCAATAAATAAATTTACTTCGCACAAAGTAATTAGTACGTATTTTCAATTAGTTAATTATTTTATAAATCTGAAGCCGGTGCCAAGGAAATGCTACAACGAAGTACCGATTCATATATTTTTCAATACTGATTGTTTTGTAATTTTTTGTTTGACATTGTTTTGTAATTGCTTTGATATAGGTATTAAACAATATTGTGTGTACATAGTAATTTGATATTGTAGTAGGGTTGTTGTAGCATTTACTTGGCACCGACTTCAGAATTATAAAATAATTAACTAATTGAAAATACGTACTAATTACTTTGTGCGAAGTAAATTTATTTATTGCTTTTTAGTTTTGCGTTTGAAGTCGGTTTTTTTTTTGTTAAAAATTTTATTTTATTTTACGATTTTAAGTGATGGTTAGACCGAGCAAGGATGCAGACAGACAGATTTTCTGATTTATATTCATATATAATAATATAATATATTATTAGTAGTGATCACAATTATTATTGATGAACATGTTTACACACACACACTCACACACGCGCTAACGCACACGAGCACACGCGCACGTACACACGCACACACACAGATACACGCACACACACACACACACACACACACACACACGCGCGCGCGCGCGCGCGCACACACACACGCACACACACACACACACATGTGTATGTGTACATACACACATGTGGTTGTCAGTGGAAGCTGCTATCATACACACTCACGCATACATATAGATACAGTAGATTTCGCGTGGTTCGCTCGCTGCTAAAGCAGCTCGCGTGTCCTGTTTATTCGAAACTGTCCCTCTTCGTATGGCGGCCATCTTGTTTTTCCGCCATTTTGTTTTATTTCACCGGCGACAGAATTTGACCAAGATTTAAATGGGTGTCGTGGAAACAAACAAAATCCAGGTGCAATAGGTTTGCCAGACCGTAGGATGTCTCCCTGATTGGGAGCAGTTTTCAAAGATGACGTTCCGATCACACCCCTATACATCATTTTTACCCCCAAGACATTTTCTGGAAAAACAAAATTTTGTATGGCGGCCATCTTGTTTTTTCGCCATTTTGTATTTTTTTCACCGGCCATTAAATTCGACCAAGATTTAAATAGGTTTCGTGAAAGAAAAATTGGTTCAGGTGTGATAGTTTCGCCAGGCCGTAGGGTGTCACCCTGATGCGGAGCAGTTTTCGAAAATCGGGAAGTATTTCCATACTTAACATGACGATCCGATCACAACCCCGATATATATTTTATATCCCGAGACATTTTCTGAAAAAACAAAATTGTGTATGGCGGCCATCTTGTTTTTCCGCCATTTTGTTTTTTTTTTACGCGCTATGGAATTTGACCAAGATTTAAATAAGTGCTCTGAAAGAAATATTGGTTCACGTGCGATAGTTTTGCCAGGCCGTAGAGTATCTCTCTGATGCGGAGCAGTTTTTGGTGACCAGAAAGTATTTCCGTACTCTACATGACGTTTTGAGTAAGCGCCCCATACATTATTTTTACCCAAACGGGCTTCTTCCAAAATCGACAAAATTTTGTATGGCGGCCATCTTTTTTTTCCGCCATTTTGTTTTTTTGCACCGGCGATTGAATTTGATCAAGATTTAAATACGTTTCGTGAAAGAAAAATTGCTCCAGGTTGTATAGTTTTGCCAGGCCATAGGGTATCTCCCTGATGCTGACCAGTTTTCGAAGGTCGGGAAGTTTTCCCGAAGCCTAAAGATCGATCCGATCAATATGACTTTACAAACGCACTAGTCGCTCCTACGATTTTTGAAAATTCCCCTCGATTTCTCTGGTCTTCCATCATCAGATCCTGACTTCCTTGACATGGGACCCCCTTGGGTATATCTCCTTTCAAACAAAAAAAGAATTATCAAAATCGGTTCATATACGACGAAGATATGCCCGAACAAACATAAAAAAAAAAAAAAAAAAAAAAAAATATACGGTCGAATTGAGAACCTCCTCCTTTTTTGAAGTCGGTAAAAATAGAAACATACTGTTTGGGAAGTTTAGTGCCCAATTGACTTTCACTGCTCGATGATAGTACCATTTTTTGTAATGCGTGTTTTATAAACACTTTCTTACTCCTTTAGAATTCAAAATATAGTTTCGCGACAGAGGGTAACTCTCCTGTCAGAATTGTCGGACAATTCTACAAATATGTCAATATGTCGTGACAATTTTCTGTTTAATAAAGCTGATTTGACAAGTTTTTCACGACAAATTGTCACCTGTCACCTGTCGCCCAAAAAGTTTTATTAAACAGTAATATGTCGAATTGTCGCGACAATTCGACATATTTGTAAATTTTCCACCGTGACAAATTTGTCGCCTGTCAGTTTTATTAAACAGAAAAATTTTAGGATTGTCACTTTTTGACATATGTCGACTTGTCGGATTGTCAGCTTTATAAAACAGGGCCCAGATAGATACCACAAGTGTGCACATGGTGCGATTTTGGTGTGATCTATTTCATTTTGAAAAAAGAAAAAATAATAAGACAGACTTTTATGGAAGCAATACTCCAGTATCGCTACTCCACTCTAATATCGATACTTCAATATTGCTTTCAAGAAGAATCGTGTCAAACACGTCACGGGTAGCAAAAATCTTCAACGTAAGTGACGAAATGCTGCTGATTTACTTCCGATCTGTAAAGACAAGATAAAGTAGCTCGGAAAATGGATACCGCATAAACTAACTTAAGGTTTCAGCAAAATCACATTAAAGCATGCCTTAATTTGTTGAATCTACACACAAATGATGGGATTCTGGGAATTGTGATGATGGGAATTGTCACAATTGTGTGGGTCCTGTATGATCATCAGGAACATTTGTCGTAATGGATGAACCCAGGAGAATACTCAAAGCATGTCTCAAACGTAAATTGAGTCAAAAAATACCTGTTTGTGTCTCTATGGTTGTCCTGAGCTGGCGCTAACAGCTTACATAGCCATCTTCCGTGCATTGGAAGGCACGTTAAGCTGTTGGTCCCGATTACTGCTTACTGATGTAATTACGCAGTCGTTACATGAGCCATGTCAGGAACCTTTGGCAGTTTAATAATAATCCTGGTTGCTGAAGCCAACCTCAGCCAGTGCTCAATCACTCTGAAAATTACAAGAGCTTTGACTAAAAAAAAAATCGGTATGCCATACTCAACAGACCTAGCTTTAAATGATTTGCTTTTTCGTTAGGATAACTTTTTACAGAAGAAAATATTCAATAAAACGAGGCGGTTAAAATCGTCTTTGGAGATTCCTGTGCCCAGATATTCTTTACCAAAGACAACAATGAACGTTCATTCTAACCTAATCTAATCTAGCCTACAAGATCTCACTGCTCACACACTTAAACACACAACACTTGTTTTAAAATGACAAAACTAGATCAACAATAATGGTCAATACTTATTTAAATTAACTAACTAAATGTATTTCATAAAATTATTTCTATACTTAATAAAAAAAGGAAATGAAGAAAAACTACTACTACTCAGAGGCGGACAGGAGGCTTCGTACGGTTTTGAAATATACTACGCTGGGCTCCCATTCGTGTCAGACAGTACTACGGGGCAGAAGGCAAGAGGGAAACCACTGCCTAAAAAAAATCCCTAAAAAGTAGCACGAAGGATGCTATACTGACAAGAGTATTAATAAAAAATAAGCATAATAAATATTAAATAATTGATGAATAAAGAAAAAATTAATCCCAAAATAGTCATCACAGCGCTCTACTGTGGGTTACCACAGACTCAATGGCCTTTCAAAAATTTCAAACAAGGTTGTGACTACCTAATATGGTCATCAACTTTGATTGCGACTAGAACTGCTTTAAATATCCTCCCAGTTCCTATTCTCTATATTCAGAAGTATACACATAACATAACAAATACTTTATTACATAAACAGGAAAAAACAAAAGAGAAATAGAATGAGTACAATAGGCAGCCTTATTGCTAAGTAGCAATCTCATCAGTAGTATTATAGATACAGTTATTGTATTTAGTTTTTTTTGACGTACTTATTGTAAGGTTTGCGTCAGATAGCATTAAATTTTTGCTCAGATTCTAGTGTAGTACAGAGCATCATTTAGCCTGTATTCTATATTCACGGGCTCCACGTTACGTAGTGAGACGTTAGATTTTTTAGATTAGAAGCTATTTTGTAACTTAATATAACACATACAAAATGTGCCTAGACGTATGTTTCGCCACCTGCATACTGTTAATTGCTGATTATTAAAATTTCTTAATTCATTGGTATGTTATTTTTTAAATATTTTGCTCACGATCATGAACTTGCAATGTTTGATCACGCAGGTTACTTTATATTTGTTATCAATAAAAGTCTCTGGTCTGTAAGTGCACTTAGAAAGTACCTATGTAAAAAAAAGACTACACAGTTTTGACTAACACCTGAAATTTCAATAGCACGAAAGACCAAAGAGGGTTAATCTCCGTGATAGGACATGAATCTCTGTATGTAACTCAAAAAAGATGTTTTTTGGTATCCACTTACCTAATCTGAAAATTTGACAGGTCCGGTTTTTTACGGAAGTAACTGCTTGTGTGACTTTCCAACCCGCGAAGATAAACCAGCCCAATATAGGTTATACCACAGAAACACATTTCTCGGGAATGTGGGTTTCCTCCTAAAGTTTTCCTTTTACAATAATCATTTATGAACCAATAATGAACTCGAAAACTAAGTCAAAAATTATTTGTGTAGACCCGTGCTGGATTCTAAGATATGACCTGACAATGAGAGTCAACCTTTGATAACTCAATCTTATGAGTAAAATGAAGAAATAAAACGAAGTAGAGATACGGAACTTTTAACACTCCAATTGTCTCTTACTTTGCTGTTTGTTGTACAAGCTAGCCACATGCTTGAATGGACAAATCTTTACGTAAAACATGAGCGGTGTCTTTGATGTTCGTTCCACTGAGCCTGAGACGTTTGTCTCTGTCATGAGCGTAGGTGGGTGACGGCAGCGGTGACGGTAGTCGGTGGTGACCGTCATTTGTCATCGCTCAGTCCAGCTGCCGCGATGAGTGAGCGAAACAGTGGCTCCGTCCAGGACATTGTCTGCATTGTATCGCTGATCGAACTAATTAACCGGTAGATCGGCCGCTAGATTGCCCGGTAGCATTTCCGGTGAAGGTTGCTCAATATTCACCCGCCGATTTATACTCGCATAGCTTTGAAACGTTTTGATTAACGATAGCAAACAAACCGACAGACGGAATCGCCGCTGATTTTACTGTAAATATTATTTATGACTTTAAGTATTAGCAATCTGCTACTACTTTGATCTCGACTATATGATTGTGAGTTTCACACAAGAGATAAGTTTATTACAAATCAAGATCTGTACTTATGATTGTAAGTAAGTTTGTTTAGCGTAAATATTAAAATTGGTGCCATAAATTATTGTAGCTTTCAATGTGGTTCTCCTACGTAGGATACGATTGACTCGAATGAGAAATAACTTTCATCATATTCATAACATGAGTCACGAGTTTTATAACTTTTCCAACTTCACATTATAGTCAGTGTATTATCAATGGAATGTTTTCCACTGGCTTCTGTGAGACACGTTTGATCAGGTGCGCTAATAAATCTAATTAACATTTAAATGGTGATCACGCATAATAATCAGGTGGCTTTGTAAACTGAAACGATGCTCCTAATTAGTAGACAATTGCAACAATGTTTTAATGGGGCGTGAAGTCGGTTAAAACATTCTTAAAGAGTGTTGAAGAATAAAGGAGACACTTGTTCACACTGCGCGCTGCGCGGCGTGTGACGCAAGCGCGGATGCCGTCGGCGCGGTGCGCCGGAGCAAAGGTCTGGGACCGCTATGAATACATTCTACTGTTATGAACTAGGATCATACAACTAAGACACTTGGTATTATATTATCTACTATAAAAGATCGAAAGTTAGTAGCGTGCAAAATTTCGTGAGAATTGAAACGCACATCACAATTGCAGTTTCCTAAAAAAAGGTAGGTACTTACCTAGTAAGAAGCTAATAATAAAAAAAAAATTGCCCTGTACCTTTTATCAGGCAAGGGCCTCATTTTATCAACCGGTTGATGATGGAATTTGGGACATACTACTACAGTACTACATTGCTCTATCGCGTGTTAGTGTTGGTAGAGCAAGTTCACATACTCACCGTAGTAATTCATAGTAGGACGAATATCGTCGAAATCACTTCGAGCACGAGTTCTTCCGTCTTCTTTTATTGTGTGGGTTGTTAGAGCAATTCCCGCCCTGGTCAATCCTTGTGTCAGGATTATTATTGACCCACTAAAGGGTGACATTGAGATTTTCCGGCATGAGCTAAGATAATAATATGAATATATGAGATACAAATCAAAATGTAGCAGCTTTGTTAAATTGTACAAATATAGATAGGTGGCTTTATTAATATGAACAATCAGGTCATAATACGTACGTTCTTTAATATCAACAGTTTTATAACAGCTTTCAGATTACAAGATATTAGTGACGCTCTTTTCTTTTTTGTTTGTTAACTGTAAGGCGGTAGAGAAAAGAGTACTATGGCCATAAACAACGACAAGTAGACGTTTTTGTAATCTTTAAGTAGCTCCAGTCTTTTTTCCGTGCCCCGGACATTGTGTCGGATCGTGTCGTGCCGAGACTATTTGACGGATTACCAGTTTTTGTTGGAGATTCACTCTTAATCCAATTTATAGCTTGAACATTGAAAAAGACTGCTGCGGTGCATTTATGTGAAATAATGTTACTTTTTGCCGTGGTTTCGTTTTCAGTTTTAATTTCCTTTCAAAGATGATTTTGTGATAAGTTTTGCATATTAATTTATTATATCAGAAGCAATACTCACCTTTAGTTTTAATTTAGGATTATGATTCCAGAATTTAGAAATGATGAGCTAAATTACCTTGTATTTATGACGAAGATCTTATCAAGCTATAAAATCAATTTGCAACCTTTTGGTTATTATTTATATGGTGTTTTCATGAATTTAAATAGATAGAACTATATCATTTTTTATTAATAAGTAGTAAGGTGGAAATGGTTAAGATAAAATGCTGGTACCCTAGTAATGTTTTATCTGTCTCTGACTTATATTTTTCAGTTACCATTATTCAATAAACACAAATTTTATTACACTATTACCTACACTTAGTGACACCAGTCATCATTCATGCTCGAATAAAAATAAAACGATTTTTCTTTGTCTCTTGCGCCTATCGACAGTAGAACATGATCAATTGTCATGTGATCCTGTCGATTAGCATATGGCGGACAAAAACTTCGCTCGTGGGAGGCATTCGCTGGTTTATTGAAAGCTCACTTCCGCCGGCGCCCGCGCACCCGCGACGGTTTCAATCCTTGCGAATCCTTTGCATATGCAATGAGGGCTTACAACAACTATAAAAACTGAAGGTAAGGTTTCTGTAGCTAGTACCTATGATTTTTGTTTCTATGCACCCATAGCCAATATTTTAATAGGTATTCAAGCCAAGTACTATTTGAATAAAACAAATATTAATTTTATCTTTTGACGCATTAATGTGGTGTCAATGCCAGAATTGACTACATAATAACACATTCTATATATTGTATTAAGAGGACAATTGTATTAAGTAAGCAGTAGTTTGGTTAGGACATTACAGGCTGATCACCTGATTGTTCAAAAAGTAAGATCGAGCCGTTGGTTCCGGATACTACTTACTGATGTAAATAAGTAGTCGTTACATGAGCCTTGTCAGGGGCCTTTTGCGGCTCAATAATAACCCTGACCCCAGGGTAGATGAGGTTGGTAATTCACCTCACAACCCACACGATAGATAAAGAAGGTTAACAGTTACTAAGTACATTTAAAATAAATATGTAAATATATAATACGTCAGATACAACTTCAATGATTTATTACTAATCTAATTAGTTTTATACTTACCTCGAATTTAATAAATCTACACTTTAACCAATAAAAAATATCTCACTACGCAGTTTAATATCGGCAATTTATCAATTATGGCAAATTATTCTTATTGCATAAATTACTTTAACATGTAATCATAATCCCTATTAGTAGGCAGACCCACACGATATCAGAAAACCAACGTGCAACTAGTAATGGTTTAATTATTGTGCGCCTTAAAAGATAAATTGATTATAAAATAATGATAAATTATCGTCTACAAGACACTGAACCAATGCACCCTAGTGATTAAAGATTACTAAAAGTTTGTTTAATGCACCTAGGTGAATTAGCTCAGGTGAATTAAGTTTACGAAAGGAACCTGCAACCAATCCATGATTTAAAAAAAGCAAGTTCAAATTAGACCCAACTTGCCTATGATACTAAAAATTTACTAAGTTATTTACCTACCTAACATTTGATTTCAATACTCTTTGTTAGTTGGAAAGTTAGTTCACTTTGTACAATAGACACAAAAAGAAATTAAAATTCATGAGAATGCATAACATAAAACATTAACAGCCTATATACGTCCCACTGCTGGGTACAGGACTCCCCTCAGTCAACCGGAGGGGGTATGGAGCATTATCCACCACGCTGCTCTACTGCGGGTCGATGGAGGTGTTTTTAACAGGACCAAAGGTTTAACGTGCCCTCCGAAGCAAGGAATCATTTTATTTTTTCAGAAAATCAGGTGATTCAAGCCTGTAAAGTCCTTACCAAACGAAGGATAGTCTCACAAAGTGATTTTGACAATGACCCTATCGGCAATCGAACCCGGATCTCCAGATCGTGAATCTAACGCTCTAACCACTAGACCACGGAAGCTCTCATGAGAATACATATGTAGAACACACTCTGTTAGCAGTTGTGGTAATTTGGAGAAATAATTCAGCAATTTTCGTTTTAACATAATTATCAAATCAACGACTTACGATGACCAAATTGGAGATGTCCTTAGAAAAGGTTTAATACGATCTACTCTGAACCGGCGTGCGTGTATGAAGCGATTGATGAATGTGGAGGAAGCAAGAGAAGTGTGTCAGGATCGAAGCAGAATTCTATAGTCTCTGCTTACCCCGGTGGGAAATAGGCGTGAGTGTATGTACGTATCAAATCAATTAATCTAAAAATAACAAAAACAACAACACGAGCTAATTATAAATAGAAAACCTCCTCCAGCGCGCCACACTGAGGCAGAGCGCCCAAAACGCTAGCAGCATTTTCGTTTTTGCAATGTAATTCAATCTTCCATAGGACAAGAAGTACAATGACCGATAGAATAACAATATCGTATAAATAAGTAAAAATATTCTAAATAAAAATATTTTATACAAAAAAGGTTGTAAAAAGAACTCTAATATCAAAGTAATCTACACATATTTCATATTTTTTTAATAGAACTAACTCCCTTCTCTATCAGAAAATAGTTACCATAGATAAAAAGTGTCGACGAAATACCCTTATCACATAGCATGAATATTCTTACGTAATACGCGAACAAATTTCCCGTTACAGGCGCTGGTGCAAATTGCTAGTTATGTCCATAATCGTAACGTAGTAAAGTTTATGCGATACCTATGTGGGAATGTAACCTCTAGAGACCCTAGGGTTGGCATTGTACGTGTTACCGATACTCTAGGTGCCCTTTACGTCACTACTTAAAGGCTTAAGGGTATAACTTTAATTGTTAACAGGTCTATTACTAACCTGTCTACATAAAAGAAGGCATAAAACAAAATAAATTGCATGAAAAAAATAACCGTTTGTGTAATTTAAATATCGCTAGTGTAGTGCTTAAACGAATTACCGGAATTTAAAAATACTCTGGGATTTTCGACAAAATTCATATAATCGGCAGCGAGATCTAACAGAGCTTGAAGCAATTTCATAGTCAATTTAACTCGAATTGCTGAAAATCACATTTAATGCCAACCAACAAAGAACTGTTTTAGACTTGGTTCATCTTCATAATTCATGAGTATTCATAAAACGATTCAGTTGCACTGTGCTTGCGCAGTGAAGAGGCATATTGCGAATACACTTTCGATCTTGTATTGATATTTACACGAAAGGTGGTAATTTTCCGGCCGCGTGAGGACATTAATAGCGAGAGACTTGCGGGTAAAACAATATTTTTTGCATAAAATTGTTTCACATTCGGGCGCTGGTCGCTCCCCTCGCATCACTTTACATGTTTAGCGACGCCTGCGCAGGTGTGCTCGTGCCCGTATTCAACTCCACTCCGTTTGTTAATATCATTAGGCTATTTTGCAATAACTTAATGTAGTTGCATTGTCTTCTAAGCTTGCCTTTATATCCTTTTAATTACAAAGAATTCCTTCCATGATCGTGAACAAATGTCCAGTCTCGGCTAGTTATCAGCATTAACTGAATGAACCCTAATCGTTTGCCTTCACACTTGTGTGTAGTAATTATCAATAAAGATACCGGTCCTCACTTAATGACATTAGTAATTGAAACTGTATCTAGAATAGGAACTTCTATCTATAGCATGATCACATAATTAAAATTTGCATGTGAGCCAATTAAACAAACATACTGTATGGTGGATGTCGATAAAACGTTAACAAATAGGAAAATGAAGCCATAAAAGCGTAAAAAGCTAGCGGTCAATAAATAAGAGCGACGGCCGTGCGCCGGAGTCAACGCCAGTCAATACATTCTAATCAGTGATTTATTGCCACTAATCCTCAGCTCAGCACAAATAAGCTATCTTGTCGACTTAATGTAGTATCAGCTCAGGCGTGAAACTCCCGCGCACCACTAAGTGGTCCTTCCAGTTTCCACTCGAAATATTTTAATAAGGCCTCACTGCTCACGCACCCAAATAAAAACACACACACGCACTCACCGACACGAACGATCTCCTTTAAAACATCGCCTCGATCGAGTTCATTTTATTTATAATAGTAGCGACACTAAGAATCTACATTTTGCTCTAAACGGTGTTAATTTATTGACCGTGGGCAGATAATATCACTTTTTTTCTCCCATTATTAAAGCGATTACACCAGAAATTATACGTCGAAGTCAAGTCCTGAGCGTTCGATCAAAAGCAGGCTCGCGGTCCAACTTGTACCTTAATTCGTTAGTAAGAAAGCTTTGTATGTGTTGCTCAGAAGCTTAAGTTCAATAATACTTTTCTTGACGAAATCGCCTTGTGGACTCGCTAATAAAAAGTGTTAAGTTATGGACATGTTATGCCACTTGCATTAATTTCGATGCTTAACCTGATAAACAAATTATACTATATTAAGTTAATAGCTTAATTTATAATTGAATGTGTTACTTACAATGTTTTCGTAAGACAACATTACAGTGACGCCATTTGGCGTATCTGGAGACATTAGCGACAAATTGGTGGAATATACTTTAAGAAAGCGTTGTGCATGAGAAACATTTTAATATTCCATTTTGGACACATTTTAACGAACTAATTTGTGAGTTTATAAAATTTTATTCGCAAACTTTACTACCTGGATCTACAAAGTATTATTTAACTCGGAAATATGAAGGTAATGGTGTGAAAGGATACATTTTCAATGACATTTTGATAGAGTTACAAATGCAGATTGGAGGGCTTGCTATATTATAATGAAAGGGCGCGATGACGGAATGAACGCCTGTGGTGGTGCATTAAAGATTTTTCCACAACAATACTAGCCTGTAACTATTGCGTTAGCTTGTAATAAAGACAGTTCATGTGCCTTTGACACGGCATAATAACGTAATGAGTGAGCACCCATTGACCAGCCCTCGGTAACGTGGAATCACAAAATGTTTCGCCAGAGGCGTCCTCATTATGGAAACAGAGTAAAAAATTAATGCTATTTCAACGAGACTTCGTCGCGTCAAATGACCGCGGTAATTTGTTTGGGGTCTGATGGCTCACTTTATCTGCTCTGCCCGTGGTTTTATGTGCATATAAACCGGTGACTAAATTAGCTAACAATTTCCGAACCAAAACTTTCGTGACTGCTATGCTTACGGTCACCAATTTATGTAAATATATGTATGTAGATTATCCGGTTGTCAAATATTCATCTCTCAATTAACAGTACAAGCCATCACGGAGCTTGTTATCTCCGTCATCGCTGCAATTTCCTTAATTTGATGACAATACTTCGGTGAAACTGTTAAAAATTAACTTTATTATGACATTTACAAATTGATAAAATTATACTTGTATGTTTCATAAAAAAAAATGCAAGATCTCCAACATATCCATAGCGATAGCAAAGTGGTAGAGGGGTTTTTATAATTTACTTTCTATGTATTTTTCATTATTTTATTTCTAGATAGAACATTGACCTGTTTTATATTACCTACTTACCCACATCTTTTTCTAATGGTGTTTTTTTAACCTTAAAAATATTTTGGAGACACTGATAATGTTTTTTTAAACAGCTGAGAGTACAACTCTTATTAACTTTTTTCAAGTTTTTTGAATATGTATTTTAAATAAAGATATAATTTTCAGTGGCAGTGTCCCCGTCGTCGTCGGCGAGTGGCGGCGCGGGCGCAGGCGCGGGCGGCGGGGCCGGCACCCCGCTGTATCCCGGCGCGCACCCACTGTCTTCGCTGCTGTCTCAGCAGCGGCTGCTGGAACTCTCCCGCTTCGGCCTCCGACACTACGACATCGCACACCACGTGCTCTCCCAGCAAGGTGCTGTTACCAAGTTGCTTGGTAAGCAAAGCTTTCAGGAGCGTCAGGACGTGCTTTAAGTCAGTCATATTTTACAAAAAAAGTTGCGTTTTTAGTATGTTAGCATACCTTTTTTGTAAGTTGTTTCACATTCCATAAAGAACCCTTAATGGAGTGGGTCCAAATTGTAACATCAAGAATGTAGCTTTATATTTGTTTTTAATGTAAAAGATGATTGGCCTTTTACCCGTCAGGCATATTTAGCCCCGCATGTGGATGGCAATGAACACTAGAATGGAAGTCAATGTTTTTACGTGATACTCGTGCGGGGTAGATCCATGCCAGGAGCTAAATCCGCGTGAAAGAACTGTCCTTGGAAGAAACTAGCTGCTGTAGGAAACTTGCATCTCCTGCACCTCCTGCACATTCCAGAACATGACATCATAACCTGACGTTCACTCTCAGATACTTAGGTGTGAATGTGTGATGTAAGAAACAATCCGTATTAAAAAAAAAACTTAGTGACTATGGATCAGTTACCTGTTGCTATTTATGCATACAAATACAAAAAAATAAAAATACATTGTTTTTTACTAAGTAAAAAAACTTACATAACTACAAAGTTGTTAAAACTTCCTTCTTTATAAAATATAAATTACGTTGTAAATTTATTGCAATTAAAGCTGATGATAGGTATAAGTTATCAAAATGCAAAAAGTGGCTGTAACTTACATTGGTGTGTGTGTGTGTTTAAAAATATTTTGGAGACATTGATAATCTTTTTTTAAACAGCAGAGAGATCAAAGAAAGAAAAAGGATCACATTAGTAGGTTCATTATAATTATATTTTTGTCTACTCAACTGGATAGGCATTGCAGGCAGGATTTGAATAAAAACTTAAGTACTTCATAAACTAAGATAGGGCATTGAATTTAATTTAGGTTAATTGAGTGTTTTGAACTGGTGGGTTAAAATGGCCACATCGAAGCAATTCATTTAAGAAAGCAATATTGCTATTTGACATTTATTTGCATTGCGCACTTACTTTCACAGGTGCTAATGTAAAATTGCAATATTGCTTTTTTAGATGAATTGCTTCGATATGGCCTTTTGAACCCCCCTTCGTAGACCCCCCAGTATATGCAAATGACAGACGTGATGTCTATTGTCAAGCCGTAAAGAGATTCGTCGTAGCGGGAATCGCTGTTCGGGGAGTCGCTGTGAACGCGACAATTCCATAATCATAACAAATTATTCTCGTAAAAGTAACGTAATTTTAGAAATACAGCCTTAGTGACTCGCGGTAGGAATGAAAATTGTCTCTTAGGGTTCAGTTTACAAAAGTTGTAACGCTTCGAGCGAGATAATTGATAAAGCGAACTCCTGCCTACTGGGTATCGGTTCCACTGCAATTAGCGGATGTATTATTTATAGAGAGCACATCGGGCACTCTTCAGCGTTGTATTGATTTATTCAACCGTTCTTTAGAGAATTGCCCCGCGGCCCGTTACGACCGCAACTAAAGTTATTTGCGATAATTACTTCGCCGCCCGCCTAGCATGATCAATACGTCCGGGCGTCCTCCCAGCAACCAGCCTGACCTGTAAAGATGCTATCGTGCACCAGTAGCCAAACAATTTTTGATATACGGTAAATACTTGCATATCTTAATAAAAAATCTTCAAACTAATACAGGCAATTAGTTTATACATGCCAGATAACGCGTTTCTACATAGTTTGTTGTCTTAAATCTACGCCAGGCGAGAACGCGTTGCCTGGCAAGCGTATTTGGTTCTGGACAAGCAGAAGCATAACCGATTATTAAGCATATAAATGATATCAAAGCGGCCATTGACAACCGGGTAATTTGTCGAAAGCGACGCGACCGCGGACTGTGGTTAACTCTGTTATAATAACACGGCTGTGGCAAAAATCTCAATCGTTATTAATCAATGATAAGCCATCGTTGGAGCCTGCCGCGACGAAAGCTGCTATTGATGAAAGCTTAGATCCTAATCGATTCATAAAACTTGCAGCGTGTTAATTATAAGCCACCGGGCGGTGGGTGCGCGGGCGCAGCCTCGCCGCGAGCATGCACTCCCAATTCAGCGCTGATGTGAGAACTATCTCATCATCGGTGATTCTTCACATCCACAACCCTATATTTGACTGTTTCCTTTACATTTTTAAGCGGCTGCTTTTAGCGCTATCTTTAAACGTCGGTTTGAAACAAACAAACCCAGAGCAAGCCCACAACGTAGTCACACCGCACTTCCTTTTGTGTTCTTATTTAATTACACAGTAAGTCAATTTGTAATGCCTTCGCAATCAGAACTGAATATATGGAATCAAATACCGGGGCTTGCGAAATACCTTAGTAAAGTAATTTGAATGTTCGCGAGGACAATTAAAACATATAATATCAGGGTAGAGTGTAAGTCGAGCGTGGTTCGACTGCGACATTAGCCAACACTTGATACAATTCAGTTATTAATGGACACATGCTCACTTTGTATTTGTTCAAGGATCGTGAACGGACGATACCAAAAGCACCGATGCGTTTGTATAATAACATGGATCCTATATTATTTTACGCCATTTGAACATTCACAATTCTTGAGAGGTACACACGCATGATAGGTGGCAATGACTCAGAAAACTTGCCTTTTGATTTAAAGTAAAGATTAAGATTTTTTGTAAGAGTTGATTTTTTTTTTCTTTGAATAATTGATATTTAGAAAGGAATACTTTTCGTAAAACGCCCAGAATAAATTCTCATTGGCGTAATAAGACTTTTTGTATAGACGTCTAATGGCCCTTTCTGTCAATTTGGCTGTTTGGTAGTTGCCTGGAAGAAAATGCCTCAGAGTAATAATGCCACCTGTTTGTGCTGAAGTTATTTGTTGTATAAATTATATGTTCCGTTTGTGTGCAATAAAGTATATTTCATTTGTTTTGAAACCACTATAATAATTTATAAAAATATAAATAATTCTGTTTCTCACTCTCACACTCAGTGTGTATCAGAACATCATATTAGGTGTTACTATAGTTACATATAGATAGGTAGACCCTGTATGAAACGTGACAATGCTAGGGAGATGACGATGACTATAGTTACATATTATACGTCAATGAGCTTAAGCGTCTGTTACTGATATAAAGATTTATACCGAGTAATTTTATGATCAATTGTATACTTTAGTAGTCATAGGTTACCACCGTCTCAATTCAACATCATGGTAGTTGATCACCATGTTAAGTTACGTCACTAAACACCAGAGAAACGTTTAAAGTAGAATACGAGGAAAATCTTCAACAATGTAGTTATGTAGTGTCAATCAGCCTTCGCCCGTGGTGATTTCGTAACGTCACGTGGTTCGTTCCCACGGAAGCCTATACGGGCCGCCCTGGGCTGTCATGTCCTACCACTTACGTGTTTAACACAGCTATAGCCTTAGCTTAAAACTTATTATCTAGCCCAAACAGTTTCCCCGTTGACGGTGGAAATGGGCACGCATAAACAACTTCAATACACGAGAATGCATATTAAATTGGCGGTTAGCTCTGACTAGAGTGACGGATAAATTGCTCAGTGAACTATCCTGATCTGAAACGAGGAATAACTGAAACTGCTGAGTCTCGCAAACATTTAAATTGTAGTGCCGTTTCTTTCAGCCTCCGGATTAGTTACAGGGGACCCGTTTTATAGCTTTTTTGTGTAGTATTGGACACAGCGCCATCTCGCGTTGTTCAGTGGAAGGTCCGGGACCATCGACTTGCTATCGTTGGGCTCCGCAGTCGACGACTTTCCATCAGTAACCGGAGGATGGTGTGTGCCGATATTATACGGAAGGCTATATCTTGGAGTCCCTTGTCAAGTAGCTGCTGAAGAATGTTGGTGTCAATATTTAATACAAAATTATATTTGGGAATTTTCGGTCTGTCTCCTGTCCTTGGAGTTGTTAATAACTTGCATGTTGAGTGTGCGACGGCGGCGTCATCTAACGGACGATTGAGGTCGTACTAGCTTTGTCCGTGACGTAGGCGTTGAATTGGGCGATTTATATAGTCCTGCGCCTGCGAGCTGCCGCATTCCCCAGACAGCGCTCCGCCGAGCGGGTGTGTCCACACCTTCGATTTTTAGTGTGAATTTCGGGCGGTTTATAAGCGTGTGACCGGTGGCCCGCAACTCCGTCGCACGCGCCGCCAAATCTTCGTAAATTTTTATTCTGGTGTGGTTTTGGTGTCCGTGGCGTGGACACGTTGCTCCGCCATTTTGTCCCAGCGTCGTGGCATCGACGTCATCGTACGTTGGCCGCATACGTGGCTTCTCGACCTCCGACAGGAGGTGTTTTGGGATGGCTGTTTTGTGATGGCTGTTTTGCGAAGGTGTTTTGTGACGGCTGTTTTACGAAGGCTGTTCTGTTCTATGACGGGTGTTTTGTACAGCTGTTCTGCTACTGCTACAGCTACAGCTTATTGGTAGCTGCTTCTAGTCGGCTCGGCTTCCTTCCCGCCGCCGAGGGCAAACGAGCTAGGGAGGTTTTTATAATACCTTTCTTATTTTTTTTAATAATGCTTAACGAATGACCAGTGGCCTTGAATACCTGGAATGTACCCTTAGGATTTAAAAGTTCCAAATACTTATTTATATTTTTGTGTAACTTTGGTTTTCTTAGTAATTAATAAATTTGAGTAAACCCATTTGCTTATTTCTTATTTCATCAATCCACTTTCGTCTTCTTCTTCATAATCTACCGTAAATTTTTTAAAACATTACATGGCGCCCGATTACTGAGGTCTAAAGGTTCAGGGTACGCCCCCGGTCTTCGGTCTTTTGCTCGAGGATCGGCTGGTCATTCGTTGTGTATTTTTTTTTGTAACGTGTAAAAAGAACAAATTGTGTGGTGATGGTGTTTCTTCATTTACCCCCTAGTGAATAAGATTTATCGTATTCATATTGATGTGTGCTTTAAACGAAACAAGTTAATTTACATATACCTACAAACTATTTTGTATAACTGTGTTTTTAAATCTACATTTGCATTATATATTATTTCTTTTGCTTTGCATACTTTTAAAGTTTGGACTTTGAACTCGTATAGCATTTTATAACATCACATTGTTAAAAAAAATTATACTGCGTTGCAGCTATTTTGCTGTATAATTAAACTTCTTAAATTGTTTCTTAAAATTTTGAGCTTACTTTTTTGTTTTTATCACAAATTTGCTTTTATAAAACAAAACATTATATACCCTACAAAGGTTTTTTTTTAATGTAACTTTAAATTTTTAACATTCTTGAGTAAAATTATTATTGTTGCTAGTTTACTGCTTAGCTTTGCTATACAGCTTTTTTCTTCAAAATTTTATGAAACTTGGCGTGAGTTTAGAATTATATTTTTGTTTTATACCCTCAAGGTTTATTTACAATTTGTAAATTCTTTCAAATTATGCAACAATTTATAAAAGCATTTCGGCCTAATTTAAATTAAACATTTAACTTGCTGTCTAGTAAAATTATAGTTCTTAGTTGTATAACCACGGCTATACATAAGTACCTACATGCTTGTTATCTATCTTGCATTCCTTTTGAGCTTATAGCGAATAAACTGGTTTTGTTTTTTTTACACGCTCGTTAGTATTACGTGTACGATCTTTTATTGTTGAGCTATTGTTTGCTTAATAGTTTTGTATTCTATTACCGGATAAATTCTAATAAGTAAATCTTTTGAATTGGATTAATTACGTTAAATAAACAACATTTATACATTGTTAGTTTTATAAATAACTATATTTTTTTTACATTTGCATTTTGTTTATTTGCATTTATTTTTACTTTTCAAGTAGGTATTTAGTTAATGAAAATATTCTTTGATTATTTTTTTTCTTTAAAACTTAGTACTTAGTTAAATCTTTGTTAAAGTACATTGGTCATTCATTTTTTTTTTAATCATGGGATTGGAAGGACGTCTAATTAAATTTCGTCTATTACGTAAAGATGAAATAATTTACGAGGTATTATTTCGTGGTGCAGGGCCACCACTTGTACTATACATCTTCACATTTTGAAGGTGTGGGTACACCGGCAGCGTTGGGGAATCACTTAGGTTAGTTGTCTTTTAGGTTAGTTATAGGAGCCGATTTACTGGTGGACGCGCGGCCGCTGTGGGGCTCGCCGCGCCGCCACTGGCAAATTGTGGCCTATTATATTGTGGACGGTGGACGTGTGGGCATACCCTAGGTTCCCCATACTGCCACTGTCCACATACATTTTTATTATTTTTTTTCTATCTTTATATCCGAGCAGCTTGCGGGTGGACGCGCGGCAGCACCGGCGGCACGCCGCGCCGCCATCAACAAGTTGGGTCGTTTTTTTTTTATATCTTTTTTTATATTTTTTTTGTTTCGCGTTAGGTAGGGATTAGTACCTAATCGTGTGGTTTGTTGATGGTTGGGGTCGAGCACTCGCCAATTGTAAGGTGAGGTCACTTCCCCGCCGTTTTAGGATGTTGAGGGAGTGGTAGTTGTGACTGATGGCTGTTGAGCCGTTAGTGTTTATTGATGGTTGGGGTCGAGCACTCGCCAATTGTAAGGTGAGGTCACTTCCCCACCATTTTGAGATGTTGAGGGAGTGGTAGTTGTGACTGATGGCTGTTGAGTCATTAGTGTTTGTTGATGGTTGGGGTCGAGCACTCGCCAATTGTAAGGTGAGGTCACTTCCCCACCATTTTGAGATGTTGAGAGAGTGGCAGTTGTGACTGATGGCTGTTGAAGTCATTAGTGTTTGTTGATGGTTGGGGTCGAGCACTCGCCAATTGTAAGGTGAGGTCACTTCCCCACCATTTTAAGATGTTGAGGGAGTGGTGGTTGTGACTGATGGCTTTTGAAGTCGTTAGTGTTCGTTGGTGGACGTAGTTATTGCTACGGACACGTATTATTGTTGTAATGAGTCATTGCGACTTGCTTACCGACATGTTTTTGGCGCTCGTATGCGCGCTATTGATGCGATTTCTTGGATGCGAAGTATTTCTTGGATGCGAAGTATTTCTTGGATGCGAAGTATTTCTTGGATGCGAAGTATTTTTTGGATGCGAAGTATTTTTGGATGCGAAGAATTTCTTGGATGCTATCAGATGTTGTTGTGCTCATGGTGAGCACGGGTGGTTTATGTGCCGTCTCGGCAAGTTTTTACGTTGCGCGGCCTCCGCCGGCAATGGCATTTCTGCCTTTATTTTTTTTTCTATTCTTTTTAAGTTTATCTTTTTACTGTTTGTACCGAATGGCATTTTTTGCCTTTATTTATTTTCATTGATATAGTTTTACTTTTTTATTTTAAATTATTTCTCTTTTAAGTTAAACTTGAATATTTTTGTGGAGGTTTGAGTTTTGGTTTGTTTGAGGGATCAGCTGGAGGGCCAGCTGGGATTTCCTCGTTTGTTTTATTTTTTTAATTATTTTTTTTTCACTCGGAAATCCTTTTGGGTGGGGAGGTATTGTAGTGCCGTTTCTTTCAGCCTCCGGATTAGTTACAGGGGACCCGTTTTATAGCTTTTTTGTGTAGTATTGGACACAGCGCCATCTCGCGTTGTTCAGTGGAAGGTCCGGGACCATCGACTTGCTATCGTTGGGCTCCGCAGTCGACGACTTTCCATCAGTAACCGGAGGATGGTGTGTGCCGATATTATACGGAAGGCTATATCTTGGAGTCCCTTGTCAAGTAGCTGCTGAAGAATGTTGGTGTCAATATTTAATACAAAATTATATTTGGGAATTTTCGGTCTGTCTCCTGTCCTTGGAGTTGTTAATAACTTGCATGTTGAGTGTGCGACGGCGGCGTCATCTAACGGACGATTGAGGTCGTACTAGCTTTGTCCGTGACGTAGGCGTTGAATTGGGCGATTTATATAGTCCTGCGCCTGCGAGCTGCCGCATTCCCCAGACAGCGCTCCGCCGAGCGGGTGTGTCCACACCTTCGATTTTTAGTGTGAATTTCGGGCGGTTTATAAGCGTGTGACCGGTGGCCCGCAACTCCGTCGCACGCGCCGCCAAATCTTCGTAAATTTTTATTCTGGTGTGGTTTTGGTGTCCGTGGCGTGGACACGTTGCTCCGCCATTTTGTCCCAG
Source organism: Pectinophora gossypiella (assembly GCF_024362695.1). Lineage (NCBI taxonomy): Eukaryota > Metazoa > Arthropoda > Insecta > Lepidoptera > Gelechiidae > Pectinophora > Pectinophora gossypiella. The sequence continues at coordinate 8,662,544 of NC_065407.1, read as the reverse complement.
CGTCGTGGCATCGACGTCATCGTACGTTGGCCGCATACGTGGCTTCTCGACCTCCGACAGGAGGTGTTTTGGGATGGCTGTTTTGTGATGGCTGTTTTGCGAAGGTGTTTTGTGACGGCTGTTTTACGAAGGCTGTTCTGTTCTATGACGGGTGTTTTGTACAGCTGTTCTGCTACTGCTACAGCTACAGCTTATTGGTAGCTGCTTCTAGTCGGCTCGGCTTCCTTCCCGCCGCCGAGGGCAAACGAGCTAGGGAGGTTTTTATAATACCTTTCTTATTTTTTTTAATAATGCTTAACGAATGACCAGTGGCCTTGAATACCTGGAATGTACCCTTAGGATTTAAAAGTTCCAAATACTTATTTATATTTTTGTGTAACTTTGGTTTTCTTAGTGATTAATAAATTCGAGTAAACTCATGTCTTACATTTTATTTCTTCATCCATCCACCTTCATCTTCTTCATCATCATCTTCTTCTTTAAAATCTTAAAAACATTACAAAATACACTAATTATAATTTTATTCTACAATCATCTTAGAATTACACGTTTAGGAACAAATTACACTGAAATTAGACTAATCTTAGGGATTCTACAAAGAAACTGTATAAAGTCATGTGGCAATGTGAACATTTATTTGCTTTGTGAATTGTCCTAGGATAATTTGAGTATACAAAGCAACCGAAATCACAGAGCGAGTAATTTCATATTAAACCAGTCATTTTATTTGGATGTAAATTTGGTGGGTAGCTAATGATACCTACTCAAGAAGATTGTCTGCGGATCGCCGCTGCGTGTAATGAAGCCGTATTTAGCGTTTGGTCCTATAATCAAAATTGAATTACTGGGCTTGACATTCTTTGCTTCACAAGCAGCTTTTTCTTTTTCTGCTCCAATTCTTGTAGCTTAATTTGAATTTTTAATGGTCTTTACCGTCGACTATACTTTATTTTTAGATTAGATCCACGTATGGGGTTTTCAAGCATCGGAAGTAGGTAACTATATGTAATGACACCATATGTGAAAATACTGACACATGTAGAAAGATTTCAATATACGATTACTGTGCTATATTCCATATTTTTATAATTTGGATACTGAATAATCTAGAATGACAAAATGAAATAAGTATTTATAACTCTTTGTGTATATAGTAGTTAATATTGATAACTTACCCTTTGAGTTTACCTATATTTTCAATCAGAACTCTTCAGATTAAGAATTTTCAATTATGTGTAATAAAAAAGAATAAAGAAATCACCAGTGGGCAATTTATTTCTGTCTAAATATAGTTTTACAATCATTGAACCAAAATATTTTGGGTGTTATGGTTTTGTTGGAAAAGTGTTTTATGTGACTGATTGGTGTATGGAACTTGTGGTATAGTGGTACACACAGTGGCGTCAGGGATTAGCATGACAATGGGAACGTTGGCCGCGGAAGGCTCGCGTTTAACACCATAGCACCTACTGGCGCCTTAATAACCCGTTAGAACACCGTCACGGTTTGTACTGCACTTATACTTCGGTAAAAATATCAATAAATTACGACGGTGAAAATAGATAATGACGGCCATGCCGCAGTAGTGACAAAACATTAATTTTTAATTATACACCGGCTCAACAATAAATGACACGGTAAATATTGTACAAAAGGAAGGACAAAAAATTAAGTATGTCGAAATAATTGCTTCTGAAGAAGCAACCGCGATCTAGTTTACATTTTCGACAAAAAGTCGATCAATCACCGAATCAGGCATCGTTAACACGAGGTTGCATTAACTTCAATAAATCAGAGCCATCCAGACCTTCGCCGCTAAAGATTTTGATCTATTAGCTGCATGACGCTGCACTCCGCGCCGCTAGCGCCACGCCACCACTCATATAAAGAGCCACTTTTAATACAAATTTAATTAACTGGATTCGGCCCTTTCAGTACTGTTCACAAAGATCTTGTCCCTCTTTGTAGAGGCACCGTGTAATGACTTTAAACGCCCATAAATGACGCTTGTGTGGAAATTTATTAACCGACGTTTTGGGTGTGCATTGTGCCCTTTATAACTCTCACTTCCTTAGCGGTAGTATCGATGATTAATTGTTCCTCTTTGTTTTGCAACTGTCCCATTAAATTGAAAACCACAAAAACATAATGACATGTTTCGACACCTCGTTAGTGTTATGAATTGTATGTGCAGCTTCTCTCGCAATGACGTGGAGGCTAACTTTATGGCATTGGAATCCACTGCAATAGTAAAAAGTAGAACATGTTAAATTATGAAATTAGCAAAAGAAATAACGTTGGTATTTAGTAGAGTTAGTTCAGTCGTTTAATATGTAGTTAAGTACAGTAAGTCGGCAGCAAGAGCGCGCCGGGAGCACGCGCGTACCTACGTTTCACGCAAATAATAGACATTTAGCAACAATTTCAGCGGCAGTAGAACCTCACACGATCCACCTCTGCCTAGGCCGCGCCAGTAATTGGCCCCGGTCATGCGATTACGTTGCTAGCCGATTTAATTATCGCAAAATGATCAGTGTGCCGGCCTCCCGCAATTTACCTATCAATCAAGAGAGAGGCTCGGTTGTAGGCGGCCCTCTCCAACAACTATATGGATTTTCAATCTCTACGGCAAAACATAGAGCATGGTGAAAGGCGGGTACTTGTGAATTCGTAGCAGTCAAATGCCGACGGCGTTGCTGTAACGGTCGAGGTATAGCACCTTCTCATCACCGCCATCATACTTATATTACACACACACTTATGTTTTTACAAGATTTTGATTGTAATGACTACATAAATGTAAAGTGATCCGTTCGCATTCCCAACCAATTAATTTTGCGTCGCTAAATTACCGTTTTGAGTGACTTAGTTAATTAAGAACGTCCCGTTATCCATTCCTAATAAATGTCTTTGTTTCAATTATTATTATATTGATTTAAAATTGAACAAAAAGTGGATCAAATATACTTAAAACCTGCAAGAGAGGTAAATTATACGTACGTACGTGGTACGTACATTATATAAACGTGGTTTACTTTATATTAACTAGCTCTTGCGTACATATTTCTATTCGTTTCCATTAGCATGTTAATAAACTTATGAATATAATCTCTATGTTTTAAATCTATGCTGAAATTATTATTGCAAATATGTGTTCGCTTCTTACAGTTTTGTGGCACGCAACTTTCCACGTTACTTTGCCTAATTATTACATAGAGCTGGTTGGTATTCATAAAGTTTCTATATTATAAACACACCAATATGGCTTGTTATTGCGGTTATTGACTTAAATGTTAGTAGCCAACTACTTTATATGCTTGTTTACATTTTAGTTCAGCGGTTGACTGACGATTATGGTTCGATGTGCATTACTTTTTGTGTCGCGTACCATTTAGGGAGTTAAGCTTTAATTTTATCAAGACATAAAGACCCGTATGAATTTTCTGTGAATGGCGTTGACAAAAATGCGAATATAAATATTGCTATGAATAATTCAGCGTGTTATCGGTATGGAGACGGTGTGCGCGGGCGCAGCGACTCCTGGGTAAAAACGGAGCGCGCGCCGCCCGCTGGAATGCCGCGCTCAATGCGTTTTTACGTAAGTAATTGTCCTGGAACACGCACTCATCCATTATCTAACTGATTTAGGCATTGCGGCATCCACTACTTTTTGCCTAGCGCTCCAAGTCATAATCCAATTTATGTTTTGCGATAGTCTGAGCTTTGAAAGAGACGAGCAAAACAAATGGCATAACTTAAATTTTGATATCTCGTCGCTCCTGTAAGTTATGTGTTATAGGCATTGGTAAAACGCCGATATACAGCTGAAGCCTAATATGAGTCAACTATTTACGTAAATACATTTAGAGCTGATTAGGTAGCCAATCAGCTCGCGACAACCAACACTTCAATACCCCGATAGTGACTGAGGTTTTCTCTCTTTAAGCGCTTATCGCCATCAGCCCAATAGAGTCGGTCGATTCTTTCAAATATCTCAAAATACGCCCGGAGCAAAAGTTGCGCCCACCAGGGCACCCTCAAGTCTATTATTTTAAATTTTGTACCGGCTGAGAGCCCTCAAATGGGGAGCCCAGTTTGTCCGGTCAAGTAGTTAATACTATCTGAGGTGAACCGACAATAAGAGACGACGAAAAATATCATGGTCTGGTAGTCTAATTAAGCTCACGACTGATTTGTATTATTGTCATGATTGAGATTGGGTTCGATATCCTATTTACTGAAAAAACTCCGCGACTCAACAATAGCCCTTGCACTAGGGTTGGTGAGGTCGGTCTTACAATTCTAACGATCTGCCCTTTGTGCGTGTGATCTGTATCCACCTATGTATCTGTACAAAGAAACATTCTATAAGTTATATTCTATTAATAATATAATATATTTATATATTTTGTAGAGCAATTTACTGGAAGTAACGATTCTAATGAAAGTATCTTATGAGTTTGCTTTAAATTATAAAAATACTTAAATTATAATTAGAATACATTGAATGCGACTAAAACTTGAGAATGCACATTCTTAGAATTAGACCTTTTTTAACTTATTTGTTCTTTTATTAATTTATTTGCGGGTAGGTGCAAACGGACTGCTTGTAAACGAGGTATGCGTGGGACAGTCATAAATTCTATTAAAATTCATACCTCGTAGCGAACTTCATTTAGCTGATGTCGATGATTCTGTAATTAATACCAATTTGAAGTTTACATTGTAATTCTTTGAACGTTGTTCTCGATTATCAATTTTTTCGAGAGTCTCCGCACGTCTACGGTATTTTTATGCATTTCGATGCAAAGTTGAACGTGTCGTTGTTGAAAGTCGTTTTCAGCCGTATGTTGTGGAGTTAAGAATCGCGTACTTGTAAAGAAGTTGTTGGGTTTGCTAAAGAATTGATTCACGACAAGTGAACCGCGGTTACTCACGTTTAGCACTCAATGAAATTGCATCAATCGGTAACGTGTCGCTATTATTGGCATTTTTATTCGGAGCTTAAAATTTGATTAAACATTTTATTGTATTGTCGAACGGCAGGTGGCAGTTTATTGCTTCAATTTTTTCAATTTATTTAGAAATTATTGTAAGTACTTTGACAACTGGATATGAGCACGTCCGCAAATCCTTTAAAAGATATACGAAAACTCGTTTCCTGTAAGTTTTTTACTTTTATTACGTGTTGATTCAAAGATATAAATGATAAACAAGTATTGTGGCATATTAATTGCATCCTCGCAGGGAATGACTGCTAAAGTATCTCTACGTTATTATTATACAGGTGAACGGATCGCAACGAGTTGTTTAATTGTTTAAAATAATAGTTCAGTGTAGGCGTTACCGTAGCTGTTGGTACATTTGAAGTAACAGGAGAAGCTTATATTGTATGATGTTTTAAATCTATGTCTACTTACTACATTGTTTCTAACATCTTACCCGCGTTACCGATTTCAAACAAAGACGGTAATTATAGAGGTTAATATTATTGAAATCAAACAATATTCGTAGTGATTTGGGCCGGTGTATGTATGGATTTAAATATGTATATCCACACATTTCTCAGAAAATACCAATAGTATTGCAATAATATTTGTTTTGTTGCATTAAGTATTGCCCAAAGTGTCGAATGTAAGTTTTGAAATTGTTTTGAAAATTTATTCAAAAAATCATAGGTAATTATAAAAAAAATAACAAGCTGTTAGTGATACCGTAACGAAATATTTGAGGGATGATATCAACTCAGAATCATGGTCGAATCATCCTCCAAAGTTTTCGTTACTAACACCCATACGTACCCATATGGCTACCTGTACTGTACTCGTACGGGGTGTAAAACCGGGCGACGGAAAATTACACTTGAAATTAACTCAGAATGATGGTCTGAATCCCCCTCAGTATTCGGTACGATGTCACTAACCCCTGTATATGTGACTAATTGTATACATAATATTCTAATATTTTTTCATAATTTATAAAGAAAAAATAAACTATTTTGTTTGTAACTAGTAATATCTGGAACTACTGAAAGGAATTTATAAATTATTTCACCTGTAGAAAGCTACTTTATTCCTAAGCAATAAAGGCTATACCTATTATCTAATATAATAACTGAAGTCCACGTGGACGAAATTATGGTAAAAATTATGATAGTTAATTATAGACGGTTACGTTACTTGTATTTATGAAAATAATTAATTGACAGGAACCCTGCGGCCGCCTGGTCTGATTGGTGGCAGCAAGCCGAAAGTGGCGACTCCGGCCGTGGTTTCCAAGATCGAGCAGTACAAGCGGGAAAACCCCACCATCTTCGCCTGGGAGATCCGCGAAAGACTCATATCTGAAGGTAAGTTTCTTGATGCAGACATAAACTCACACTTGTAACCCAGAGCTACAGCACTCATTCCAAGATAAAAATATGAACCGTACGGTTGGGTCTCAGGCCATCGGCCAAATAGGTAGTGCAGTTTTTATGAAAAGACATTGTGGCACTTGGGTGAAGTCCTCATATGGATAAAATCCCTAAACATAACGGTCACAGGCTATCAGCTTTAACGCTCATATATACGTAGATACTCCTTAATTTTGAAGTTTCTTCACTATCATAATATGTTTATGAATATGAAATATACGAATATAAAACCACGATTTATACAGAATTAGGTATATTAGTAAGGCGCCTAGCTACGCCGGGCACCAGCTTCCCCTGGTGGCCGTTGAGCGTAGGCTAGGCGGGAGTATAATACTGAAAATAGTGTTTACAAAAAGTAAAATCACTTACCAAGGGGTCGCGCGGGAACTAAAATTATCACTCACCACTTTTCGAATGTTTGAAGTGTTATGATGTATTTTTGAGTTGTTGTGTGTACAATAGGTGTGTTTGTGGCACAAGGGGGTTGAATAACGTCAGCGGTTTAAACAAAAACAAAATTGCGGGGTGCGGAGAAGTTAGAAGGCGCGGATTGTAGCCATTTTGAAAAATTGGCAACCAAAAGTTAAGTGGCTCGCCAGAGGGCGCTGCAGTAGTGATACCACAGGTAAAAAATAATGCGATAACGTTAAAAATAACTAACGCTAATAATGGGCGTTACTACACACCCCGCCTTGAAAGGGTGAACTTTCAAAGAAAATTAGCGTAAAAAACGCGAATGCGAAAATAACATAAAAAAAAAAAATAAGAAACACTTATAACTACTATCCTAAACGCAGCATAAGTGTCTGCGGTAATAAAAAATAAACTAAAACTACTGTGTGGGTAAAGGGCACAACCTAACAATCGGCCGTTTGAAACTACCCTTAGAAGTTTTAATTGTAGCAACCCTGATAACATTATCTTTACCAGGATGTACATCGGTAACAATGCCTAACTCCCACTGCAAAGGCGGAACCTTGTTGTCTTGAATGACAAGAACGACAGTACCAAGTTTAATATTGGAAACAGGAAAATTCCATTTCTGTCGCGATTGAAGCGTGTTTAAATATTCTAGGGACCACTTGTCCCAAAAAGACTGAACTAGTTTGTCTAACAGCTGATATCTGTCTAATAGATGCAAAGGCTTGTCGTCGACTGGGGCCGCTGGTAAAAACTTAAGCGGGGTTAGTGTTAAGAAATGCGCGGGAGTTATAGCGAGCGGTTCACTTGGATCTTGTGACAATGTACTACATAGAGGGCGCGAGTTAACAATGTTTTCTATTTGACACAAGACCGTGTTCATTTCCTCTAGAGTGAGGATTTGTGATCCTATCACCCTAAACAGGTGCGTTTTAACCGTTTTAATTAGAGGTTCCCAAGAACCAAAGTGCGGTGAATTCGGCGGAATATTTTTAAATTCGATTTTATAATCGGAAAGTTCGTAAACTAAAGCGCGGCGGTAACTATCTGAAGTTATAAAGTTAAAAAGTTCGGTACAAAATGATTTTGCACCAACAAAATTGGTACCATTGTCCGAATGTAAAACTGAAATGGGACCGCGGCGGGAAAGAAAACGTTTGAATGCGGCGATAAAAGTAGCGGTACTTAGATCGGATGCTAATTCTATATGAATCGCGCGGGTGGTCATGCACACAAACAGACAAATGTACGCTTTTTGACTGTGTATACCACGTCCACGCTTTAGCGTAATACTTAGCGGTCCGGCATAGTCACATCCTGTATGTATGAAAGCCTTCGGAACCACCTGAGTGCGGACAGATGGTAAATCGGACATAATAGGAAACGTGGGTTTTGGACAAGTGCGGAAACAAAAGTTACATTTGTCTATCCGTGTACGAATAGTGCGGCGCCCGGTAATAATCCAGTACTGCTGTCTAAGTAAACTGTACAACAAGTTCGGGCCGGCGTGACAGTGCTTGCGATGATAATGATCGACAATTAGATCAACTATGCGATCTTTCCGTGGTAATAAAATGGGATGTTGTTGATCGAAAGAAAGGTGCGAGTTTTTCAAGCGGCCTCCGACACGGATAAGGCCGTGTGAAATGAAAGGACTGAGCTTTTGAATTTTCTTTTGACAGCGTTTACTAGCGGTTATGTTTTTAAGTTCGTCTTTAAAATGAGCGGATTGCAAAGCGGATAAAATTTTATTTTCAGCGAAGTTTAAATCTGTTGCGGAAATAAAGTCAGAGCGGGGTAAAACATGTAAAAAGCGGTAAATATAAACAGTCGTTCTTAAAAGTTTAGTCCAAGAGGAACAGCGGGCGGCGAGTTGACACAGCAGTGGAGTTTCATCTACCGCGGTAGTAGATGTGAGAGAAATCACTTTCGTCTCAGGTACGTCGACTGAAGCGTCCGGCTTGAACGGTGTTATGGGCCAGTCCTTCTCGTCCATTGACATCCAAGAAGGGCCCGTAAACCACAGCGAATGATTTATAAGTTGCGAAGGCAACAAGCCGCGAGATAAACAATCACTAGGATTTGTCACTCCCGGTATATGACAAAAGTGTTTCGCGGGTAACAAAGCGATGATTTTAGACACTCTATTCGCGACAAAGGTCTGTAATCTGTGCGGGGATGAATTAATCCAATGCAAGGCAATGGTTGAATCCGAAAACGCGTAAATATTTCTAATATGACAGCGGGTTGAGTAGGTATCAACAACAGATCGGATAAGTTTCGCGAGAAGTAACGCTGCCATCAGCTCAAGTCGCGGCATGGTGACTACATGATTACTTGGGGTCACTTTTGACTTCGCACACACCAAGGTGGTGGAGCGAGTACCATTATTGTCAACATGTAAATAAACAGAAGCCCCGTACGCCTTCTCACTTGCATCGCTAAATCCTACAATAACCACATCACTATGCGAAAATACATTTAAATGTCGCGGGAAATTGAAATTAGAAAGAAGCGGTAACTCCAGTTGGAAACGATCCCACGCGTGGACTATGTAGTCGGGTGGAGTGTCGTCCCAGTCGAGCTTGAGCGAGCACAACTCCTTTATTAGAATTTTCGCGGTAACAATCACCGGTCCTACAAGACCTAAAATGTCCCATAAGCGGGCGATAGTGGACAACATATTGCGTTTTGTACAAACTCGATCGGACGGAGTGATCGTGAACTTGAATAAATCACTCGCGGGAAACCATTGCATTCCTAATATTTTCAAAGATTCATCCTTATCGAGATCGACAGGGTCTGTTAAGCGGTGCGATTCAGGAACGGTGGATAAAACGTCGCGGGCATTACTCGACCATTTAACCATTTCAAAACAACCGGCGCTGAACATATCAATCAGCTGTTGCGCGGCGGTAACTGCTTCGTCCGTTGTAGCGAACGAGCTAGCTATGTCATCAATATATAAGTCGCGGAACGCGAGCGTCGCTGCGAGAGGAAACCTTTCTCTCTCTTGATGAGCGAGCTCATGAATGGTGCGGATAGCCAAGAAAGGACTCGAGCGAAGCCCAAAACAAACGCGGTTAAAAGCGAAGAAACGTAGAGGTTCGCGGGGGTCGAAACGGTAAATAATTTGTTGATAAGGTTGATCTTGCTCGCGGGTAAGTATTTGTAAATACATTTGACGAATGTCTGCGGTTACAGCGGTACCAAACAGTCTAAAATTCAATAAAATATTAAACAAATCCGATTGTAATGCGGGGCCAGTATGTAGAATGTCATTGAGTGAGGTACCGGAACTGGTTTTCTCACTTGCGTTCAAAACAATGCGAAGTTTTGAAGACGATTTATCTTCGCGAAGTACCCCGTGATGCGGTAAAACAAAACCCTCACTATTGGTTTTGGGTTCGAGTATTTCTAGTAAATAACCCTTGTCTAGGTACTCGCGTATGACCTCGTCATATCTGGCTTTAAAATGCGGGTTTTTTTGAAACTTGCGTTCAAGAGATAAAAAACGATTGCGTGCGGTTTTTAATGAATCGCCTAGTAAATTAGGGTTCTCTTTAAAAGGTAGTCCTACGGTAAAACGTCCAGAGCCGTCACGTAAGGTTGTCGATTGATAAAATGACTCACACTCTCGATCGTCATGAGATAAAACGGGTTTATCTTTTAAGTCCTCTAACTTGAAGAACTTTTCCAGATCGTCATGTATAGATTCGCCGGTAGCGAAGTAAGAAACAGAACTTACGGGTTCCGTATCAACCTGAGCATCGCCCATCACTATATAACCGAGAGTGGTGGAAAAAGCGGACGGACAGTACGGCGGTCCGACTATTTTATCCGGTAATAGAATGTCAACAAACAGTTTAGCACCGATAAGAATCTCAATATCAGAGGGCGAAGAAAAGTTATCATCAGCGAGCGGTATTGTTTTTAAATAGTCACACGATGAAATATTTATCGGGACGGTTGGCAACTTTTCGGTGATTGTATTGAGGACTAGAGTGTCCATCGAGTAGCTTTGCTCAGCGTTTACGCGGCTATGAAAAGTTAAATGTGTTTTTCCGCGAGCGGTACTCGAATGGTCACCTAAACCTTTAATAATAGTTTTGCGGTTTAATTGTTCAATGTTTAACCCTAATTTGCGACAACAAGAAGCGGTAATGAAGTTGTTTTGCGAGCCCGGATCGATAATACAACGACATAGGACGAGATTATCATAACGATCGCGGACGTAAACACAAGCGGTACCTAATACAACAGATGTACTAAGTGGCGGGTTCTGCGAGTTAAAATTCGCGCGCGGATTATCAGCAGACAGATAAGAAACACTGCCTGCGATGGGTACGTCCACCGAGTGTGCGGGAGCGGGAGAAGAGACATGGTTATGCGGCTGAGGTCTTTGCGGGAGAGAGACCGGCATACACGACGTCGTTGCATGTCGATCAGCGTGGTGGGGTGACTCGGCGTCTTGCGGCGTTGATGAGACTTGCTGCGGTTTGTCCACCTGCGGTTTTACGAGAGGAGTACGGGACAACTTTCTATCCTCGTTTACATAAGCGGTTTTAGATAAATGAATTAAAGTGTGATGTCGATAGCCACAATTGCGACAAGAACTCGTGCTTTTACAAGCGGTCCATTTATGTTTGGAACTGAGACAGTTAGTACAATATTTATTTTCCATAATAAATGTATGTCTGTTTGCGGGGGACATGTCAAGAAATGCTTTACAGTTGTAAATGTGTTCGTGATTTGCATTACACAAAGAACATACAGAGTCAGAATTATTATGAGAAGTCGCGGAAATGTAAGTATGCGTAATTTTAGGAGGGGAAACCATTTTTGGTTTAACAACATCCTTTTGAACAACTTTCGACGAAGTAGCCGTGTTGTTAGTGCGTTGTATAATCTTAACTTGGCCCTTCATGAAGTCGATAAACTGATCATAAGTAGGTATGTCAGTGTCACGAACAAACATTTCAAATGCTTTTGCGGTGTCACGGTCCAAACGTTTCAAAGCGAGATAAATAAAAATATAATCGCTCAGGCCTACAATATTTAATTGTTTTAGCGCGGCGACAGATGCGGCAAACTTATCTATAAACGTTTCCAACTGAGACGCGGTAGCGGGGTTCGGCAAAGCCTTTGAATCAAAAATGTTGTCAAGAAATACATTTGCTAAAAAACGCTTGTCTTGATATTTGGTTACTAATGCGTTCCAAATGCATTCGTAGTTATCAGCGGTGGGACTTATGCCGGAAAATACTAGCTGCGCGGGTCCCTTCAAACGTCCCAACAAGTAATATAACTTCTCAGACTTCGATAGCGACATGTTGGAATGAACAGTGGATTTGAAGGTTTCATAGAATAAACTCCATTGTGCGGGGTTCCCATTGAAATCAGGTATCTCGATGGGAGGTAATTTCGCGTAACACGACCTAGGCTGTTCGTCTTGTTTTACATTACGATTCAATACATTTTTTGTATGTCGAATAGCACAATAAATGTCTTCAAAACCACTCCATGAATTAAAATCAGGAATGAATTCGGGATCTAACTCCATATTCAGTGAATTTATGTCGTTAATGGTGGCCATAAATTCCTTGCGGATGTCGTCAATTGTTTCACATTGTGAAAGAAATAAATCACAAGATTCTACCTTTGAAATAGAAGGACGGCTATCATAAATACGTTGCATACGTGCATAATAAGCATCGCGGCGTGATTCGAGAATGTATATTTTTTTGCGAAAATCTTTCTCAGTGGGTGGCGCCATAGTGACGCAACACACAAGAAAAATGCGGTGGACAAAATTATAAGAAAATATGCGATTATGCCACTTTACACACACAAAAAATATGTAAATTACAGTAGTAGTAGTAGTTATAAGGCGGATTATTAAGGTTTAAATTCGAAGAAAGCTGAAATACATAGAAAATAATTTCCAATTTTTTCTAACAAGAAAATGGCGGGTAACACGAGAAAACGCGGTCGACAAAGAATGTTTTGAGGACTAATCCTCACAGGAGGCACCAAATTCTATAGCTACGCCGGGCACCAGCTTCCCCTGGTGGCCGTTGAGCGTAGGCTAGGCGGGAATATAATACTGAAAATAGTGTTTACAAAAAGTAAAATCACTTACCAAGGGGTCGCGCGGGAACTAAAATTATCACTCACCACTTTTCGAATGTTTGAAGTGTTATGATGTATTTTTGAGTTGTTGTGTGTACAATAGGTGTGTTTGTGGCACAAGGGGGTTGAATAACGTCAGCGGTTTAAACAAAAACAAAATTGCGGGGTGCGGAGAAGTTAGAAGGCGCGGATTGTAGCCATTTTGAAAAATTGGCAACCAAAAGTTAAGTGGCTCGCCAGAGGGCGCTGCAGTAGTGATACCACAGGTAAAAAATAATGCGATAACGTTAAAAATAACTAACGCTAATAATGGGCGTTACTAGCGCCCATCCGTTCGAAAGAACCTACGGAGACTCCGTAAGTTCTCACTCGCTCATTGTTTCTGTAATACTTACCGTCTTTTCATCCGACGATGTTTTCCTTGCCAAAACCACTTCAAGTGTACAACGCACTTTATTTTTACAAGCTTTCTAAATGTGATTTTTTCGAATGGGAAATTACTATCTGAAACTCATCCTAACTAAGCAGCATTTGTAGCTGCCGTAATTGATCATCAGTTATGGGATATTTAGGCGCTTCTTTACCTAATGGTTGCTGGACTAAGTGACTACGAGTAGCACTCTTATTTTGAAAAATTCTCGCAAACCGGGATTGACTAGAACAGATAGTTGAAAACAAACATTTGTGATACGTAAGCCAATAAAATGTTATTACATCATCGTTACATTTTGTTCGATGCTGGGATTTTTATTATCAAAACAAATTGTCTCCAGAAGCCGCTTCCATACTTTCGTGGGATTTTATGAAGTTTAGGTAAATAAGCGACCGAATATCCGATTACCGTTGATAACATTGGATATTTCGCGCAATTTGAACATCTAATGAGATACTAAACTTTATGTATGTTTAGGATTACATATATACATAAACTCACGCCTATTTCCCACTGGGGTAAGCAGAGACTATAGAACTCTATTTGCTTCGATCCTGACACACTTCCTCCACATTCATGTGTTTCATGTTTAGGATTGGTTATAATAATGTAATTCCTAAGTACAGTTTACCTAGATGAGGTGCCTATTCAAATTGTTTTTCTCAGTCGGTTGTTTACATAGTGCCGATAGCGATCACGACACGTGTGTATATCTCGTTGCCTCACACAGATGCATTCATGTATAGGCAACATTGTCACAATTATGTAGATTGCAAGACCGTTTTAGTTGCACGAAATCATAAAATAATCTCATCGAGTTAAAGATTGGCGGTTATGCATTCATTTAGAACTGTGAGTATGTTAAGTATATAAGTATTGACAAAAAAACAGGGGGGTTAAAATGGCCACTTCGAAGCAATTCATCTAAAAAGCAATATTGCTAATTAACATTTGCGCAAAAAGATTTCATCTCGAGCTCCTCCGTGCTTCGGAAGGCACGTTAAGCCGTTGGTCCCGGCTGCATTAGCAGTCGTTAATAACCACCAATCCGCACTGGGCCCGCGTCGTAGTTTAAGGCCCGATCTCCCTATCCATTCATAGGGAAGGCCGGTGCCCCTGCAGTGGGGACGTTAATGGGCTGGTGATGATGATGATGAACATTTGCGCATATTAAGATAAGTGCGCAATGCCAACAAATGTCAAACAGCAATATAGCTTTTTTAGATGAATTGCTTCGATGTAACCCCCCAGAACTATCTTGGATTGAAAAGTACACGAGTATTAGGGTATAGAGGTAGGAAGTAAAGACGGATATGTGTGTGAAAGGTGTGAGTACTGTTAGATAGAAAAGAATCGATTGACCTAATATCGACTGATACATCACTGTGCTAATGATCGTCACAACACTAGCTTACGCACTTTGACAGATGTAATTGTTACCGCGCATTTGCGACGATTGTAAAATTATGTTATCTTATACATCAGCCGTATGACGCCCACTGCTGGGCATAGGCCCGATCTTATCTTATTGAAATATAATCACTAATTGTATTGAACAGGCGGGTTAAAATGGCCACATCGAAGCAATTCATCTAAGAAAGTAATATTGCAATTTGACATTTGCGCATAAAAAAGTAAGTGCGCAATGCAAACAATTGTCAAATAGCAATATTGCTTTCTTAGATGAATTGCTTCGATGTGGCCTTTTTACCCCCTGGTCGTTCTGTTTGATAGTAGGTACTGAGATGACAATTAATTAGAGTTGAATGGAAGAACAATACTGTGTTGGCCGAACCCCACTTAGAATGGGATAAGGCAGGAGGATGACGTTGACAAAACGATCTTGTCATGAATGTCTGTGAACTATTTTAACACTACTAGAGTGTTCTTAAGTTATTTTACCGGGTTGGAATCCCCGTGGGGACATATCCGAAAAATCACTTTTTGATCCCTGGTTTGGTTAGACCATTACAGGCTGACCTGATTGTCCAAAAGTAAAGGTGATCCGTGCTTCGGAAGGCACGTTAAGCCGTTGGTCTCGGTTACTACTTACTGATGTAAGTAAGTAGTCGTTACATGAGCCATGTCAGGGGCCTTTGGCGGCTCAATAATAACTTTGACACCAGGGTTGATGAGGTTGGTCCAATTCACCTCACAACCCACATGATAGAAGAAGAAAACCTTAATTATCACAAACGCACAATAAAATATCTACTTAATACAAAATACGTATTATCTCTCGAAGCTAAGTCTAACTGAGAGCGGGCTAGCCACGATTACGTATAGGTTTTATTATAAAACGTTGGTGGGCGCTGCGTAATACCGGTGCACGACTCACGTTACAGGCCCGTGTTGCGTGCGCGCACATTTTATGGAACTCGCTGGGGTCGTGTGATCATCGCACTGCACACTATTACATTATTAAAATAATCGATCAAGCGCGCATCACCGAGAAAATGTTTACATTTATTTTAAATACTTAAAAAGTACACCGTAGCCACCCATAAATATACTCCTATTTGATACTATGAAAATATTGTTCATACGAGTAGGTTAATCTTTTCGTGTAAAGCAAAACAACCTAACAAAATTAAGTAAATCCTTGGGGCAACGTTGTTTAGGTAACAGTTAAAGTACGCTTCCAACAAGGTCGGCAGTACATTGAGTACATGAACGTCGCTTACGCAGCTCCACGTATCCAATTAAGGGATTTGAGTAGTGAACTTTAGGTATTTCATGTCAAACACTTTTGGGGGGTCAGTAGGTAAAGCCATTGAAGTGCAACCCCGAATTATGGTCTAATAGTTAAATGGCCGCCGGCTTACGGTCGACGGATGTGTCGTAACACGAGAACATGTATTGGATTTAAAGGTGCTTATGTGCGAGCAAACGAAATAGTATCAGCTATTG
This sequence comes from Pectinophora gossypiella, assembly GCF_024362695.1. Classification (NCBI taxonomy): domain Eukaryota; kingdom Metazoa; phylum Arthropoda; class Insecta; order Lepidoptera; family Gelechiidae; genus Pectinophora; species Pectinophora gossypiella. The sequence continues at coordinate 8,646,234 of NC_065407.1, read as the reverse complement.
TGTCTTATGTAATCGATACCTTGTAAATAAGCAATTACGACTGGACCAAACTTACATACATGTAGTTATAGTACTTATTTAGTTAACAATATAAATCAATTACAAAACGGCCTCCGTGGTCCAGTGGTTGAGCGTTGGGCTCACAATCCGGAGGTCCCGGGATCGAATCCCGATGGGGACATATTACAAAAATCACTTTGAGATCCATAGTTTGGTTAGGACATTACAGGCTGATCATGTGATTGTCCGAAAGTAAGACAATCCGTGCTTCGGAAGGCACGTTAAGTTGTTGGTCCCGGTTACTACTTACTGATTTAAAGTCGTTACATGAGTCATGTCAGGGGCCTTTGGCGGCTCCATAGTAACCCAAGTATCCATAGTGCATCAAGGTTGATGAGGTTGGTACTCCACCTCAGAACCCATACGATAGTAGAAGAAGAAGAATTACGTAGTAATGTAAACATAGAATTTTTGATACGGTAGAGACAAACATGAAAATTTTATTAAAGATAATTATGAGGCTATATTGGGTTATCTGATATGTAGAGTATGACGCCATGTTGGTCCCAAGCCGTTACGCGAGGAGCGCGATGGGCGTCTGTAGCTGTGAGGCCAACGAGCCAATTGCGATAATTGCTCCAACGACACCTCTCGTGCCCATGCGTGACGTTAAACGCCAATAATGCACTCAAAAAACGACTTAAATACCCCGCACTTATCGCGCTGGCTTTATCCTTAACTTGTCATGTTAAGGTTTAAATTCCAAACCGAAGCATGCGAGCACAGCGTTCCTCTCCAGAGGACACGAGTGTATCGCCTTGTATTTTCTCTATCGAGTGGTGCAGCGAGGGTGCGTGCGATTGCCTGTGAAACTGGTTTCGCTTACAAGACCACTTCTGGTTTACGATATCACCCGAGACCGGATTAGGAGACGATAACATTCTCGATGAGACACTGTGCTAAACCAACCTGATCAAATGGTCACAGTCATTAAACCAGCAGGGGCGCTACGATTTCCGACCCCATAATCAACAAACATCAACATAAATACAAATTTTATAACATATTTACAGCAAAGCCTTTTAGATAACGTGAATGTATTTTTCTTTTCAAATAAAATGTGCTATTTTACACAGAACCAATCCCATTTCCAACTTACGTTTTATATGTCAATAACAATTACGTATGATGTACAGAAATATATACTCTTATGCAGATTATGCTTTACAGACAAACGTAGGTTATTTGCACTATTGAAATAATAATAAAAATAAACTTAGTATAATACAAGTCTCGAACAATTGAAAGAAAACAAGTATGTAAAATAAGTAATTCCAAGTTGAAAATTATGAACAACTTCTCATGAACAAGGGGTCGAAGCGAACAATTGTTCAGTGAGTGCATTTATTTTTATGTTTTTTGCTCTTATCTGTGTGCTGGGCTGACATTATCGTCATTTGTTGAAATGTGTTTAAAATAATTGCTCGAGCGAGTGCGCGCGGCCCGCGCTGGAGCAAAAATTGCACGCGATCCCACGTCGGTTGTTTTGCGTAAATGCTCACATATTTGTCGTAAACGCACGAGTATTTAAATAACTGCGAGTTTAACCTTTAAAATTTACAGTTAACTTCTGTGGTTGCTTTTCAATGAGATATTGAAAAGTCTTTGTTCGTTTTCGACATTTAAATGGTAGGGTCGGTGAGGGATGTAGTTATGATTGATTCCATTAGATCTGACGATGGTTTCGGTGTATCAAAGCGTGTTGACCGGCAGACCACCTGCTGATGAGGAAGCATCTAACAACTGTTGCGCTCACAATTTACCAGAAGCGATCAATTCTTAAACGATCATATTTAATATTTTTTCTTAGAAGTTCTATATTAAATTCATTAGTATCGTAATTAAAGCTACCTATTTAAAGTACTAATTGCTGGTAATTTGGGTTACATTTTCTTGTTATGGATTTTCTAAACTGTATTTCGTAAATAACATATTCTTACCTATATAGCGTATTAGAAAACAGTAGGTATACCCACTGACCAGCTATTGACAACACGTAACCAGTATTTTTATTAAAAGTGCGTCGTGACTAAAGAAATCATTTCTCCATAATCATAAGTCTATGGCATGCTCAAGGAGCATAAGTAATTGAATTTTAATCAAATTTGTAACAAAATGATCGCAGCCACAATGGCAGCCTTTTGATACGGACGCGTGCCAACAGCGACGGTGCTTATGAAACCAGTAAATTCATTACGTTTCATAACTATACACTCCAGAATGACATACTTTCAATGTTACTATTTGCTTTTTTCATTCAATATCGTACGTTTTAAAATAAATAATAAACTGTCTTTCCGTCTGTTGCGTTCCAGACTCCGTGTTCTGATTCATTGAATCAGTAAATTAAATTAACCAAAGAAGTTTTTTATAATACCTTCTATCTGTTTATGTTCAACTTTGATTAGACCATATTCGTTGCGTACGTAGAATAGTAATCCTTTTGTGTAATTAGCAAATCAACTTATGATTGCGTTTTACAAAAGCAATCTAAAGTTGAGCGTTATTACCGCACTATGTGTTGTAAGTGCTAATAATATTCACAAATGTGTATGTATACATTAAGCTTTATTACCGCCGGAGAGCTTAATCGAAAAGGATAGAGAAGCAGGTTGGGTTTTTCTGTGCCTAAGTATGTTTAATTCATCAAAAATGTTACAAAGCGTTCCGAACGATACAATTTACCTCAGAATAATATTTATACAAACGTCGGCTATAATAGGAATGTGTCAGAGATGCGGCATCCACTCGACTCCGGCGCAAGTTATCAAAACAGAGCGACTCATCGGAACCGTCTAAATTTTAATAAGGTGCCCACTACCGCCTTTGTTAGCGGTGACGAGGCAGTTTTGGACAATGGCTTGCGCAACTTATCGACTAAATCGATATCGGTTTACGAGGCGTTACCGCCGCTCTAGCTACTGACCACATTTTGATTAATTGCATTCTTAGCCTGGCTGCGCGCAGCCCGAAATTATTGCCTGGCGCCGATTAATTAGTGAAACTGATGATCATATGCTTTACGGCCAGGTATTAAAATGTTTTGAGAGGTTATAAAAACACTTTTGTAATTTGTTATTTTACTGCTAATGTTGTTTTGTAAAAAGCAAATATCGATTAGTGAGAAAGGTGTTTTTTTATCTCGTGCATGAATCTGTTATCGCCACAATAATGCACACCTATATGGACGTAAAAAAACACTGTTAGAAACGACGAGGTTTTTTAAAAGTTTTTTGACATTTACTAACAAGGTTCCACCTCATTCGCCGACATTGTACGGTCGAAATAAATCAAATCGATCTCCACACAGCTTCCAATAAACCGATACATTTATTGATTTGTTACAGCATTAAATTGGTTCCCAGCAGTGCACCGCGTCGATACAGTCGCTCCGCATTCAGGTCACGGTCACGATTTTGGAGCGTTTCCTTTAAAATTTCAACAATTTATGTTCAACCATTGCTCTTCCATAATTCACTAGCTAAGCGTGCATTGTGAGCGTGAAATGGGCAGACGATTGCACTACTTAATAAGTACTCTTCGGTACGGATTGGCCAGTTCCTACAATACAAAGTGAGTGGTTGGTGTAAAACCGATCACGCAAAAAGCAGAAACGTTCGAGCAAGTGGAACGGCTTTTCCTAGCGGTTATTTATTAGGAGCTGACACTGCTTTTGTAATTCCTATTCATTGCTAATTGAAATGGGTAGAAAAGCGAGTGCGTGGTAGGCGTGTGGCGTTTAGCCCACGGTTGCAGCGGCCCCCTGCGGCCGGACACCTTTTTACTCGGTGGACGCCGCGGGTGCCGCTTGATTGCCTCCGATCTCATCGTTTTATGTTCCCCATAAAGCCAACAATAATTCATTTAGACGACGTGACGCCACTCACTCGTTAACTGGTTCCACTTGTACTTACTGTGGACGTGATTTCAGGTCGCGCACCAGATCCGGCACTGAAATTTCATATACCGCACAAATAGCTTTACTTGCCGGTCGTCTCGCGTTATTTTTGTTAATATTATTATTTTTTTGTTTAATTTTTCTATGCTCACCAATTTGGCCAATTTTCTTCTAAACGGAGTATAGTATTAGTATATTATTAGTATTTATAACTATTCTGCGGTACTACTAATACGAGATTAATGTATTTCCATCAGTTATGTTTCTGAACTCGATAAGAAGCTATAAGAAAGAGTGGTTCGTGGTACCCATTGATAATTTGAAACTAATTAGCGCGCCTAAGTCCGTCGCACTCCGTCGACCGACCAAATCTATCGAAGAACCGGTATGAGTAAAACAAACAAACAAATTCATTCCGAACCATTAGGCACGAGATCCGACTGTTAATGTCTCAATTTAGAAACGGACGTAAATCTTCAGAGGCGTGACAATTACTGTTACTTTCCGGCAATACAAACAAAAAGGTTTTCCGTCAATTATCGATAAATTAACCCGATTAAGCAGTCCTCCGCAGACGGCGCCGGAGCGTTATCTTGGAACATGCCACGCTTTTAAGCAGAGACCAAACAACGATGCGCCGCAGAAACATTTTAAACCAATTTGCTTTTTATTAGGATTTCATGAGAACAGATACTCTTATCACTTTGTTCGTTATCTTATATCTTCATACTCGCCATTATTTTCTTTTATGACCAAACCATACCCATCATTTCTAGTTTGATTAGATTAATTTCTCCGTTAGAAAACTTTCATCGCTTAAAACTGTTTTTTATTGATTACCTACCTTCTTACTCTACCTTTGAAAATAAGTATATTAATACTTATTTTTAGGTATGAACAAGAATATGTACAAAAATCAAAAGCTCAAAGCGAAGTTAGTATCTACAAGATACTGAAGCATAACAAGCTCCTTCCATTGAAAGCGTTTAAACCTTTTAATAGAACCGGACCCTATTGTGACTAATCATGATTAAACGACTTTAGACAAATTGCATGGCCGTGACTAGGCATGTAGGACCGGCCCGATCCCAAATCATTAAAAGAACAATTATAGATATCGCATTCCCCACCTGCAACCTGTTGACGGATAATGATCTCTTTCTAAACAAACTAACCACTGATCGTCAACCATTGTGCGTTGACGATTCAAATTAAATTGCTATTGATACGTCTATCGCGAACTGAACATTTGGTTTCGTCATCAACGGTTGCAGTTGCAGATAGAATTATTGCTTAAAGTTGATATCATCATCAGCCGAGTTGATATATGAATCGACTAAATTTCGATATTTCGATAGCTATGTCATTATATCTCCAATTACTATCGTCACAAATCAAACGACGTCTTCTCTTGATACAATCATATTTTACTGAATATGTGATCAGTTAGATGAAGCTCATCTCAATAATTTAGCCTCGCTATCAGGAATTGAACACTTTCTTATACATAAATTATTATAATCTAACGGTAATGAGTATAGAAAAAATATTTAAACAGGGAACAACAATACGGAAGTAGCCATCCAGATCGTCACGTAATTTTAAAACGGTAGACTTGATTGCAAGTTGATTGGATAATTCCAATAATCGATTCTGCAGATCATTTTAAATTCTTTTACACGGTACAAATCTCGATATTGTTCCGAACACTTTTATTTTGGTTATCAGCAAATTGAATGTCGATCAAAACCTCGTTGCCTTCTTGTAACTAGACAAAAAGTAATTTAACAGCATTGTAGAAGATCATAGGCGTTTTTTGCTTTTTAAAAGAATAATAAAAGCTAAGATTAGGAGCGTCGCTGAGCTCCCACAAAACGTTAACAGATTTTCAACGGTTTGTTTTCTTTGTACAAAACGCTGCTCCCGATATAATTAAAGACGTCGGGCGGTAAGTGATGACTGGTCACCATTAGACGTGTTCTCAGCCATATCAAGCTCTTGACGTCGCACCTCGCACAGAAGGCTTTCAAAGGTGGATCGCCTCAGCGCGCCGATTACGAGCCAAACAAATTGTGTAGAGGGCAGCTTTTTGTGCTTTCGACGTGCTAACAATGAGCGAAGCCGCGCAACTGATCATTACCATTATACTGTATAAGGCTTTGTGTTTTGAGTAAATTATAACAGGTCGTTTTGTGTCTTATTTGATGCGCCAGAGTTACTTCGACGTCCGCCCGAGGTATTCACAATAGCGCTTCATTACCAACGGTGACCATATTAAATCCGTCTTACAAGTCGCCTGGGTTTAAGCACCCATCCATTACCTTAGTCATTACCGTATTCAAATTGTTTTATATTCTTACGAATGGCTAAAACCTGTTCATTCATTTTTGTACCAAGTCGCAATTTCTGTAGCAAGCCGTGTCTAGAAAAACGTGTGTTCATCTGTAAACGCAAAGAGCGTCCATTAAGCAATTAAAATGAATTATTGTTCCTGGATGTAATTGTGCAAAGTAGGTATCTACTTATTTACATGACAGGTTTCAATAACAACGAACAAGCAGAATGGCTTCAATTTAAGTAAATAAGGGTAAATTGCAAATATTACAAAATCGGTGCTGGAAATAAACAGCGCGTTTAAAAACAATTATGTAAATTATTTTATGTAGCTGATAAAGACCTGCGTTTTTCTATTGCTTCATCGATACTTACAACCGTTGGATCAGCGTAGAAGGCTTAAACATTTGTCTAGAGACATTCAAATACAAAATGACCTATCTCCGGAAAACCTCGAGACATAACAAACTACGCCTCTACTAACTCTACATCCATTGCCCACATGAAAGAGTAATCAAAAACTAGTTATCTAAAATAACACAAGATCATGCTGCTCAGTAGCTGAACAACGAATTCTACGACAATTACAGTCGGACAGGGTATGATTAAATTATGGCACTTACTCGAAGTGTTTCCTGAAAATTACATGGGATGGCTCTCGCAAGGCTGCGTCGGCACGCGATCCGAGCACGCATTAAACTATATAATGGCCAGCGATTTTAAAACGCGACCAATGACGCATCGGTTTTAACGCGCCGCTGGTCACTCATGTTGTGCACATTGCAATTAAACTGAATAACTCAAGCAACATTAAGAAAATTACGTTTAGATAATTTGTTCTATTTCTGTGCGACACGCATGGTTCTCAAAGTTATCCGCCTGGACAGAAACCAGTCCTAATTGTGGGCATAATCACTAAGTAGTGACTTTTTCTTTTGACATTATAAGTTTAGAGTTGATTTCTAAAAATGATATGTTGGTTTTAGGTGTGTGTACGAACGCGACGGCCCCGAGCGTGTCGTCAATCAACAGAATATTGCGGAACAGAGCAGCGGAGCGCGCAGCGGCGGAGTTTGCGCGTGCGGCGGGGTACGGGCTGTATGCGGCGCCGCCGCCCTACGGCGCGTTCCCGTGGGCAGGCGGCGGCGGTGTGTGGCCGCCCGGCGCGCTGTCGCTGCCGCCCGGCGTGCCCGCACCGCCCAGCCACCCCGACGCCATGCAGCAGGGGTTCCTCTCGTCCAGCCGGGGACTTATCGGTAAGATTGGTAAGCCTTTAACTGGCATTAACATTGAATAAATCCCAAATTAATTTCAATTTGCTAACTTCATGATATTCCAAACAGATGTCGACGGGGATGACTCCGGATCTTTAGACGGCGAACAACCTAAATTTAGAAGAAACCGCACCACTTTCAGTCCGGATCAGTTGGAAGAACTGGAAAAGGAATTTGAGAAATCCCATTACCCATGTGTGTCGACGCGAGAACGACTCGCATCCAAGACGTCGCTGTCGGAAGCGCGCGTTCAGGTAACGACCTCATAAACATTATTTATAAATTCGGTATTCATAAACCAACAGACCAATTAATAATATTATAATGTCTAGACAACTCAAGACGACTCAATCGAATCAGAGTTATAATTTGACGCCAATTTACATACATGAATATTTGTTAACATAGTAAGAACAGAATACTAATCACGATATTTACCGTTACTGACAGGTTTGGTTTTCCAACAGACGAGCCAAGTGGAGACGCCACCAGCGTATGAACCTCCTCAAGCGAGGTGGCGGCTCCCCCCCGCACCGCCTCCCCCACACCCCCTCTCGTTCCCGCTCGCGCTCGTTGTCCCCCGCGCGCAACCCCTACCACACCCCTCAAATGGGCGGCGAGAATAGCGCGTTCAAGGCTCTCTCACACCAAGACACGAATGCTCTGAAGGCTTTATCGCACCAGGCGCAGTTCGATAGTAACGCACTGAAAGCTTTGACGCAGCAGACGGCGTTCGATGCGGGTGCGTTCAAGCCGCACCCCGCGCTTGAGAATAGCGCGTTTAAGGTGCTGGTGCCGCACTCGGCGGCGGCGGCGCTGCTGGCGGCGCAGTCCATCCAGCTGGCCCGCGGCTACGATTCCCACTCCGACTCCGACGAGGAGATCAACGTGCACGACGAGAGCGACGGCGAAGCCGACCGGCCGCGGCCGCGACACACGCCGCGCTCGCGCACCCCCAGCCCCGCGCATGCGCGACCCCCGCCCGCTGACCTGCCCCTACAACTCACTAAACACGACCGCTGATGTACAAGTATTCAAATTACGTCAAAGTATTATTTTAGTATTCCTACGAATGTTGATGTTCCGAATAATTATGCAAATTCAAATCCTAGAGTGCTAATACTCGAGTTTGCTTGTAAATTAATGTAAATATGTAGTCAATTAGGTTGTTGTTTAATTAATGGAAAGATGAATGTTTATGTATGTTATTAAGCACAAACGATGTTTCATTGAGTGAAAGATGAGAAATGTAGGTTGAGTCTCTTTTCATTTGGTTCTTGAATGGTTTTGAGTGTGAACTCGTTTTTATAATTGTTAATCAGTATAAAGAACCGTAACTGTATGAACTAGGTGAGAGTTGTTGATATAGAATACCAAAGTATTATTTTGAAGCATGGTTTCCGGGAAACAAAAGTTCCTATTTGTTTTCAATCCTAATTCATAATACAAATTAACTTAGGTGTTATTTAGATAGTGCCTACCATAAATAACACGTACTTAGGTCTCATTGATAAACTGTGTTTGCATACCAACATTTGCGTACAATAAAATTTATCTTCATTTAATAATAAAATTTAAAATAATAAAAAGACCTTTTATTGTTGTGTAAATACTTATTGTTACATTTCTTAATCACTGTGTACTATTTATTACCTAGACAAATGTAATTTTATTGTACTATACTAGGCAAATTAATTACATGCATAACTATTACAAAAAAATAAAAATCTATAGAAAATACATGCTTTTTCGTTTATTAAGAATATCTTTTGAAGCGAGCTGCTAAACTAAGTCGAAACTTCAACAATGAAAATAAATCACATGAAAATACCCAATACCTGTCTTTTTGCTCGCACAAATTGTTTTTTGATTTAAAAATACAATTAATCAAGTTTATTACCTTCATAAAAAATAAGGGTTTTATGACACCAATATCCGTTCACAATCAATTGACGACTGTTGATGCAAATATATAGGTATAAAAGCACCTAGCACTATCGAGGCTTTTTGTGTCTGACTATAAGTTAAGTACATTTGTTTGCAAACCATTTTTATTTATATCAAGAGGATCTGAGCAAAGGCCGATGTTTTTGTTTATGACGTGAGTTATTGTAGATTTGCCGCATATAAATACTTGACTGGATAAATGGGAAGCACTGAGGGCTCTCACTCGGTTCACATCAAATAAAGGAATTAAAAATAATATCTCAATTTACAAATCGTTCCCAGAAATCAACAGAGTTTGATTGACAAATAAATTACCACACGAACAGTTCTCCCAAAAATTGGATATCGAATCCTACAATTAACTCTTTCACTGATAATAAGGCCACAAGCGGCTCTCATAACTCTTGCTTTACAAACGTACCATGCGAGACAATTATCCTTTTTTCCATTGTTATTAAATAAGTCCTGATTCAGTCCTTCCCGGATATCGGCAATCATCGCCGGTGAAAGCCGATCGCCGCAAAAACAACATGAGGGAACAAAGCGTCATTAGCAGATCTTTTAATATTGTTCCAGTAAACGAACGTTTAATTCGATTCTTTTTTATGCGAAAGGAAATAAAAGCCAAAGCTGACAATTTGTGCCATAAAGTGAAAAGAGTAGTGAGTGAAAAAGGCAGTAGGTTCACGTTAAGTTCTAGACGGTATAGCAGACCTAGAGTTATTTTGGTAGTCCTGTCTTAATTAATAATGTTCGTAATTAATGAATGTCGATAATACTCAGTTTGTCTTAAACACACAAGGTCAATGAACGAAATATGATGAAGTTACGATGGTGACAGATGATAATAGTTATTGAATAAATAAGTAATAATCACAAATTGATATCCTGAGCGTTTCGGATTCCACTTCCAATAATAATTGGATCCATTTAGGAAACGTGCTTAAACGAATTTTTAATCTCGGTGGTAAGTACTTCGTCAACTTAAAATGTAAACATGGTACAAAAAGGTACCGAAAAAATATGTATAAGTCTCCTGAATTGGGTTGGAATGTAGAAGGATTTTCAAGTAAACAGTAGTAGAAATAGAAAAAAAAATTGACGATTTAAGTCCTCCGTTACCAGTAATAGCTAAAAATAATAGTATGCAAAAGAAATTTTAAGACCCCGCTGAGCTAGGGCGTGCTAACTGGCAGCAAAAAGAAATGGCGTCTTTTAGTGTCGGAAGGAAACCACTGCCCTATTTTTCCCTAAAAAAGTAGCATGGAGAATGCTACACCGACAAGAGCGTGGCTCTGAAATTAGTGATGTGATGAGTGTCGGAAGCCAAGGTCCACTTAGGTCGAGGGTCCACCTACTTATGAAACAAAACAACGTACAACGTAATATGTGTGTAAACCTTTGTATTTATTTTTTATCTATTTTTATATTCGTAGTCTCTAACCTATGCCCTAATGCGAAACAGGCGTGATCATATATTATGTACCTAAGTATGTATCCATTTTTAGTTCGATTTGTTTGCGCGCACGTACTACTCGCGACAGGTAATAGAAAAATAACAGCGCTGCGACTCGTTCTGCGTTTCCGCAGCAAATGCTGAGCTAGGGCCTATTTTGGGACGGCGGTACTTAACTAGATTACTCTTTCTGACTTCTAAGTGGTTTGTTATTGTTATGTTTCAAACTGTATGTATTACTGATTGTTTGTAACCTACTTGTACTGTTGTCCCAAATAAACGTATTATCTATCTATCTATCTATCTACCTACATGATAAGCTCACGACTATAGTCGTTCGTCCCCGTTTGGGGTAGTCAAAGGTACATCCATCGCAAGATGAACTAAGTACCCATACCTCATGGAGCTTTCTATTAGGCCAAGGTGATGATAGGTGATGAGTAGTATCGTTATCCATAATTGTTGAGCTAACTGTGTAAATGAAAACCGCACTTAAGATAAATTAATAACTCATTGGTTACCTAAGTAAATAAGACATTTTAATACTTACCTTTAGCAATTGAAGCTAAAGTTTGTAATTTGCTTGTAAGATTATAATGCAGCTGTAAAATAATTTCGCTTCATAGATAACTGTACTGAATGTTTATAACGCGAGGACCCGGGGTATCATTAACAAATTGCTGATGCTGGCCAAGTTTTATGGTCAACGACTTGCTGAAGACGGGAGTATTCTGATGTTAGAAGCTTAGTTTAGCGGTAGATTAGAATATTGTCAAAATATGTCAAGAAAATTGTTCAGGACGCTGGCATTTCATTAAGCAATTACTTATTATACAATGCCCTTATACATCCCACTTCAGGGCACAGGAATCCCCTTGATCAACCGGAGGGGGTAAGGAGCATACTCCACCATGCTGCTCCAGTGCAGGTTGGTGGAGGTGATTTAGGAACCATAACAATAAAACATTACTTGTGCCTCGGTAAATATTGATACAATAAGGTAATATACACAGTGAGAATTGATATTATGCAAAGTAAGCAGTTTGGCGTTGGAAGAAGGCAAGGAAGCAGGATTCTCATACTGGTAAGTTGTCCAAATAACGGCCTCTGTGGTCCAGTGTTTGACCGTTGAGCTCACGATCCAGAGGTCCCCGGTTCGAATCTCGGTGGGGACATATCATAAAAATCTTCTCTGTGAACCCCAGTTTGGTTAGGACATTACAGGCTGATCACCTGATTGTCTGAAAGTATGGTGGTCCGTGCTTCGGAAGGCATGTTAAGTCGGTGGTCCCGGTTACTACTTACTGATGTGTGAGTAATCATTACATGAACCATGTCAGAGGCCTTTGGCGGCTCAATAATAACCCTGACATCAGGGTCGATGAGGTTGGTAATTCACCGCACAACCCACACGATAGAAGTTGTCTAAATAGATAAAAAAAAAATCCTGAAAAAAAGTGAAGTGAAGAAGATAAAAAAGTGACTTATCGATGCTCACAATGCTCACATTGTTAATAATATCTACTAAAATGGTTAAAATCGTTGATGAGGTACCTAAATCGATGTGTCGGAATAGTGATGCGACGATAAAGTCGTAGCGTCGTGATAGCCGCCGAGTGAGGATGCGTGTACGCACCGCGACCAATAACAATAAATTTTGACCGTTGTTTGAACCGCCGGGAGGACACACTATGCGCTGTTGCTAACGCTGTTTTGATAATTCAGAGGTGAAATGTATTCTGACTACCTAACTGCTTAAGTACTTGTTTGTGTTTTTTGTTTGATATTACCTCCTAAAAGGTATTATTTTTTCTTTTTTTTCCTAGGTTCATATTACTTCTTCTCGAGTATATAGGCGTAATGCTATTTTATATACATATTATGTTGTATTTCTTTCAATTCGAAAATTATTAGGCATTTAAAAAGTTAAAAATCTACAAACTCAACTAATGAAAAATTAAAAATGTGATATTCAGACTTTATCTATAGTAAGTTGTAGGTATATTAGATATATAGGTAGGTATATTAAAGAGTTTATATTTTATTGGCTTTAACATTATATTTTTAATATTCATTTAGTAATTACAGGCTCAACCTACTTCAAACACCAATAACCTATCTTGTACCTTATTTTTTATGCTAAATGTATTTAATTAAGTTCTTTACACGATAAATATATTTTTATTTATTATTCATCCCTTAAATGAATTCCTTAAGTAAAATACTTTCACACATACAGTGTGTTAGTGATATCGTAAATAATCGTAATGAATACTGAGGGGGATGATTCAGTCCATGATTCTGAGTTAAGATCAAGTGGAATTTTCCGTCGAAAAATGCTGATTTTTTAGTTTTTTTTAAAATGATTTTGAATTTTATACTTTTGCGATGGAAAAATCAACTTGCTATTAATTCAGAATAATGAGCTGAATAATCCCTCACAGTATTCGTTTCGATGTCACTACACTCCGTACAAGTACATTCAGGTAGCCATAAAAGTAGGAATGGGTGTTAGTGATACCATAACGAATAAATACTGAGGGGGATGATTCAGACCATGATTCTGAGATGATATCAAGTGGAATTTCCTGTCGGAATATTCATGAATTTTTTTGCGTTTTTTTTTAATTATTTTCAGCTTCATACTTTTGCGACGGAAAATTCCACTAGATATCAATTCAGAATCATGGTCTGAATCATCCCTCAAAGTTTTCGTTACGATGTCACTAACACCCTGTATACGTACTTATTCGCATTGTCTCAGTTATTTGAAGATGCTTATAATGTTTGTTGTCCATTTAGATACCTACCACATTTGGGATCTAAAGGGACAACAAATTATATTTCATGGAACTTAAATGTAAATCTTTGTGTCAGAATTGGGTCTCAGGCTCAGGGAGAAAACAGGTGACTCCCGCTCCGGCTCGTTCCTGGTCCAAAGGCTGGCCATTGCCATTCAACGCGGTAATGCGGCTAGTGTTGTGGGCACCTTTGCTCCGGGAACAGTGAGGGGCGGGTTATTTAATGACTAGTTTTTAAGTTTGTATTTGTGACGTATTGTTATATTGATATTTACAATAAATTCTTCAATATTACTTAAATGTTGTGTCATAACGTAGCCGGCACACAGTGCTCCTGCCTGTCACGCAGGCGTGATACAAATTAAGAGCTTGCGGTGAAAAACGGCCTTTTGACGCACAATGACCAATACGCACAATGACCAACAGGTAATACGAATATTGACACACAAGCATAACGACCAACACGTATAATGACGCCTAAGCAAAACGACCAATATGCATAATGACCAATACCAATTAAACTCGCATAATGACCAACTCGCAATTCGACACACTCGCATATTGACCTATTAGCATTTTGACTAACGCGCAACAAGTTTACATTTTTTAAGCTTGTCTGTAAAAAAAGTACCACTACCAACTGTTTAGAAGGGTGGCACCACCGTTTGAACGTGAGAATGTCCATACATCCAAGCCTTTACCGTTTTATTTTTAAACTTAAAAAGGAAACAAAATTTTATGACCATGAAATTTCAAGATCGTTATTTCGCGAGCCAAAAGTAAATCGAAGAAAATGTGATATCGATTTTGATATGAAACTGTCTATTTTGTTGCGTGAACTGCATGCAAAAAAAATTAACACCATGCAATATCTTAGGAAGATAGTGTTTTCGCGGCTGAAACGTATTGCATGATTATTATTTTAATGTAAGAATATTACCAGAGTCACTTTTAAGTTTACTTTTGTAGTTCAAAAATATCCATTAATAAACCGTTCATTATTGTGTGTGATTTTATTTTCTTTGCCCCATTCATAGACTATTATTTATTATATTGTATTGTTTCTTATTATGTATTGGCTAACCTAACAGCGTATTTGTTGTTTCGTGTTTAATGACAATAAATGATTTGGTATTGGTCATTATGCGTATTGTTAGTTTTGCTAATGCGTCATTATGCGTTTTGGACGTTTTGCGTGTATGTCTAAATTCGAATTTTCCGTTAGTCATTATACGTATACGTCTTTTCACGTACGCGTTATTTTGCGTTTTAGTAGAAATGCTAATAGGTCAATATGCGAATGTGTCATATTGCGAAAAAAACCATTGTATTATTGGTCATTGTGCGTCAAAAGGAAAAACGGCGCGGCGGCTGCGCTCGCGCGTATCGTCTCTATAGCGCGGGAACATTGCACTGTGAACACTGTTAAGCCTTATATTATATTAACAGTTCGTCAGATTATCTAGCACAAGAATTTACTATCTTTAAAAAAAATCGATTTTAAGCGTTTTTGCGTACTAAATGAACAATGAATGAATGAATGAATGAATGATGTATGTGGCATGATCAAAAATGAATCGGTGTAGGACCAACCACGGGAAATCACCTACATAAATGTGGCTTAAAGGAGTCGCCATACTGTGAATGTGGTCACCTGGATCAAATCCTATTTCACATAGACCTTTCGTATAGTGTGACTGATAATACAGTGGGCAAATAGGAAATCTTGATGCTACTATATAATATGCGAATACCCCAACCTCGTTATCATTATAATTAATACTTGCACAACTATTTAGATTCCAATGTTCTCATTTGTATTAAATTGAGCCATAAATATAATCGACATCCTTATTAATATTTTTCACACATTTCTTTATAAGCAGAGGACATGATATCATTCGTACATAAAACTCACGTATTATTCATATGCAAATCGGTTGAGCAATCATAACATAAGCTCTTTAATATACCCACTCAGGGCTGGTTTACAACGGAGGCCAATAAAATAATATTCCGCAAGGAGTGCCGAGAGATTTTGCACTTGACATTCACACTCAGTCCTCGAAAACTTGCTTACACCATATCGGCACTTCTTCTTTTGTACCCTTTATATGTAAATAAGAATTTAAATGTCACTAAATATACAATATTTGTCGAAGATTTCACAACAACTTTATCGGAATTATAAGATCCGTTCCACTTGTTGGGAAACGATCAAATTAGTGCCACAGCATTATCGGCAGGCCAATTATTGTAAGTCAATTAACGAAGATAAACGACTAAGCTAATAAAATTCAAATAACTTCATTTCTCAAATAAATCATAGAAAAAAAGCTGATGATATCTCATTTTCCCATAAAACCATGAGCAGATTCGAAATGTAAGCACATTAAGTTATCGGTCAAATTATCTCGTCCGAGTGACAATATTTATTCGTTTCTCACTCGAAGGGTTCGGCTGCGAGTGTTCCTCCCAATTAGGTGGTTATTGACGTTTTACTGTTATCAGCTTTAATCTTCGATTGAAGACCCGTATTCGTAGTGCCAAGACCAACAGTAACTTTACCAGGGCAACCTATCATTCTTAGCGTTCACTTGAAAGTTTAATTAAATATGTTTATAATATTTAGTTATTAAAATGAATGTACTATTTAAAAATAATTTTAGGCAGTATCTAAATAACTAATAAATCAAGCGGCTAGTGCCTATTGCTATGTATGAACAAGACGATTATAGGCTTGCACTATACATACGGCGATGCTGTGACAGAGCCTAAGTCGACATTTATCCCAAAAAGGGAAGCTGTTAATAGAGTCATTCAACGTTACCGGCCGAATTATCTACAAAGCGAGCAGTCGGCGGTGTCGTGTCGGTCGGAAATATAAATTTATTTGGTGGTTGTCGCCGGACACGGGCGCCCGCGCCTCTATCGCGCCGCGTAATCTTGAACATTGGCGTTAAAGAATTTAAATTATACGCCGCCGATACAAATGAACGGGCGACCCTGTCTTATTTATTGCCTTAATCCAAATTATATCGACTAGGCTTTTTGAATATTGAGCACATCGTCACGTGATTTGTGCTGTTGTGGCGACACCGGCTTGTTATTGGATTATTATAATATACATTACATGCCATTACATTACGCGGCATGTTGTGGAACAGAGGCGAGAAATAATTCCACTTGATAAAATAAAAATAAACTTTATGATCACAAGGGTGTTGATGAAGTCGTTGCACTTGCATATATCAAGCGAGGCGTCAAGTCCGTACTATAAATTCCAATTACTAATATTTCTCTTTGCCGGGCACTAATTAACTGCAGCAACCAATTCACACATGCGTATGCGCATCGATCGGGACCCGCCTGGAGACACCATTACTCTTCCTACTATACCTTCTCCTGTTACGTAGACTTCCGAAAGAGAAGAAGCTTATCTTCATATGTTACGTACTATACGATAATATAAATTATATTTTTAAAAACTTATAAATAGTAATGATAAGTTTAAGATTTTGTGTTGTGGTATTTGCATATAAAATATTCGATCATTATATCTCAGCGAAAACTTAAATAATACTAACCATTTTAAGACGGTAATTTAGATTTAGGTAGCTATCTGATAACTTCATAAGCTTAGCCATCATTTAATATTTTGCTAGACATCGTAAAATTAAAATAAATTTTACCATGTCTAAATAGCCATAGCTCTATAAAGTCGCGTAAATTTATTACAGGACATCTCCATCTCAATGCCCATATACTAATTCCAATGAAGCAATCAACTACATTAAAGCAATGGCTTCAGGTGTAAACTCTGTACCGTCGGTGAAAAGTAATACAAGTCCAAAATTCAAGTTTTGAGAAAATCGAGTTTAAAGTTAAAAATATTCTAGCTCGCGACTTATAAGGAATAATGGAACAGAAGTTAGATGTGTCGATAGGTGATGATGGAAGGTTTCTTTTCTAATATTTAGTTATATTTAGAACCTAAACAGAAATGGTAGAGGATCAAAATAAATTACATGTATCAGTTGACACCAACTTTTATATTGTGTAAATTGATACAAGTCTACTTATACCTTTTTACACACATAACTATAAAAAAGTCATCGTTGATATATCATATTTCAATTATTAATTTTACAGTCTTATTCTACAAAAAACAAAATGTCTTGGAAGAAAGTTTATTTGATAATGTTGTAGAAAGGCAAAATTCTATTTATTTTCTTTAAAAAGTAAAGAAACGTAACTTATATCAATTGACACAAACGATAAACTATAACGAATTTGTGTCAAGTGGTTTAACATGACTTATTTTTTCGGTTTTATTGTGTAAAATGATACATGTTTTTACGAATTTCTAATAATAAATACATATAAAGATGTTACACGTATATATAGTGTAAGGTGGCGATAATAAGATATTTTTGTTATGATTTTACTCTCAAAACTCATAAATAACCGGTCAAAACCACCACTGCTGCCCACTACAAACACATTTTGTCCACTACACTACGCCCCTAATCAAAACCACTTTTGGTTCATTTTTGCAGTCAAAATCTTACAAATTCAATTATGATAATATTTCCACCCCTAACAAATGAAGGTAAGAGGAATCATATTAAGACTGGCCATTAGGAATGTTTCGGGCTAGCCTGGCAGTATGGCCTGGAGATAAAGGTGATGTACCTACGTACTTTTAAACCAAAATCACACAAACCGGTGTTACTTCTTTCTTGCTGAAACTACACTTCTCATCAAAAAAATCGAAACACCTTGCAAGTTTACGTTTTGTCAGGATTATCAGAAAAATGTGTACATTTAGGAATAAATGTTAAATGTCGTTTAATAGTGAGTAATATGAGCTTATCAAATCTTAATGTTAATGTTCTAAATTTAAATGAATTTTTCATAGGTTTCGTATTTTGTTAAATGAGTCATTTTTATTCCGTATGGAGTATAAAGGAAATGGATAAAACAACACACGTAAAAAGATCACAACTCATTCCACAATCAAAATCCCCTAAAGTAAAGTAAAATTCGATATTTCGAATTATCAAAATTCCCGGTCTAATGGTAGCCCGCAACATTGACAGAACGATAAACGGAGTCGAATCAATGTTGAAGATGAGAATAGGTAGTGAAAATGAAGATCATTGGTTCACCTCCAAACCTATAGGTTATACAGGGCTATCCTCAGACCATGACCATGACCACCATGGACCATGGTCTGTTATGGTTAAGCTAAATGAGCTCGTTTCCGCAAAACTCTACACGTAAGCACACGTGGGGGACTTTCCGCGTATCCTCGCGTATGGACCACTATTGTGAAGTGGGCAAACTTCCCACTATATCATCATCATCCTCCTGCCCTTATCTCACTCTAGGTGGGGTCGGCACAACATGTATGGGCAAATGTCCCATCTTCTTCTTCTTCTATCGTGTGGATTGTGAGGTGAATTACCAACCCCATCAACCCTGGTGTCAGGGTTATAACTGAGCCGCCATAGGCCCCTCACTTGACTCAATGAATACTCGAATGTCCCATATGTAATGTTATTTTAATGGGCTCAGTTTTCCGCATAAACACAAGTGGTCCATTATGCGTGGTATTATTGACTATGTAAGCCAACTAACTCCTTTCAGAAGCTCAAATACCTTCTGGGATTTTTACAAACTTTGTGACCTGGTTTAATTAAGGGGTTGTGCCCGTGGTGTTGCCAATTATTTATTCTAATCTAATCTATCCTACAAGATCCCACTGCTGGGCAAAGGCCTCCCCTTCCTCTTTCCATTTTTCACAGTCCTGTGCGTAATTCTCTCTTATGTAATCAAAATACAGAAAAAAAATATTACTGGTGGTGCTCAAGAGTTCAGAGCAGTTATTCCCTTTATAAAAATGAGGAAGCTCGACAAATTTACACCATTCAACGTGTTTGAGAAACTGGTAATCTTCTCTTGAGAAGATGTGGCAGATCCCGATGCTGCCGATGCCGAGCTGTCATCTATGGCTGTGTAGGTTCAAAAATACCACTACCGGCGCTTGCATAAAAGATCTAATCAGCGTGTATTGAATGGCTTGCATATTAATTGGAGCTCGATAATATTTGGAGCCATTATTTCACGTCTACAACCTCCTTAGCAATGAAGGCAGCGTTCAATCTGCCACCGCTTAACCTGCATGTAATCAAGAAAACTATGTAAAACAGCTATGCTTCGAGCTAAGGGAAGGAGACTAACGACAGTTATGAAAAATCTCAAATACCTCTTGACTAACCCTGCCATGGTGATAACGACGCCATGATCAGGACCCACAACTTATTGAGGTACTGTAATTAAGTACTACAAGGTGGTTATAGCAGAAAGAGAAAAAACACGGTTTGGTCTGAAGTACTAACTTAACCTATACCCATTCGCAATGCGGATCAGATATGGTTTGCTGTGGCTCTAGACAAAATGTCTTCCCATAGACAGGTTTATGCGGAGGTCACCCTAGGATACACACTGGTGGCGCATGGAATCGAACTT
This sequence comes from Pectinophora gossypiella, assembly GCF_024362695.1. Lineage (NCBI taxonomy): Eukaryota > Metazoa > Arthropoda > Insecta > Lepidoptera > Gelechiidae > Pectinophora > Pectinophora gossypiella. The sequence goes on along the minus strand of NC_065407.1, from coordinate 8,625,930 downwards.
GTATGTATCATTATACACGACACGTTATTGATATATAAGATCGTATTTTCTGAAATATTTTGATATATATTAATTTATATTACTTTTCACGAAAAAATAAATTTGGTGTTTGATGTTACAACTAAAATTATATCATTAAACACGGACTGTTAGAATTCAAGGATTGCGTGTATTTTAATATATGTTGAGTTGCATTTACTTACACCAAAATATTTAGTGAAAATCTTCATTTCACTTTAATGCAAGTTAAGATGAATTATGTTACACGTGTTATAACAGCATGAATCCTTCACAAACAGTACTTATATCACTAAACACAAAAATTATCTCCGTATTTATAATAGCTACAGTTACGAGAATTAGACAGAAAGAAAGAGAATTTTTTGAACATGAAGTGTGTGCTAATAACTCAAAAGTGATACAACTCGAGTTGTATTACTTTTCACCGACGGTACAGAACTATGCAATTTCATTTAGTGCAGATGCCACATCTGCCAATTGCTTTCGTGTAATATAATACAACTAGGAAACGAGCTGAAGTCTGCAAGACAGATGTATTAAAGACGACGGGATATGTTGTGGTCTCAAGAAAACTAAGTATAATAAAAAATAACTAAATGACAACAAGCAAAATTAACAGGCCAACTCCAGGAAAATAAAAAATAACATTTAAGTAACGTAACAAAGCTTCAATCCATCAACTTCGCTCGCAGTCTCCGTTTCTCTTCCAAAACGTTTTTCAAGTCATTCAACTCTTTTGAGGATGATCCGTCTAGAGTAATAACTTTCTTATTCAACTTGACTTGTTTTCGCATTTCTGCCCGTTCACTAATGAAGGATTTTATAGAATCTCTGACATCTTCCAACTCTTTTTTGGCTGTTTCGTTTTCTTCTTTAATAAGAGTCTTCTTTCTTTCAATTTCTTCTTTAATTCCAATTTTCATTGCGGCCAGTCTCTCCTGCAATTCTGCAATCGACATTTCACCTAACAAACCTAATCCGGAGGATTCCGTCAAATCAATGATTTTAGGGACTCTAGCTTTCTTGGCTATCATTGCTAGCACCTTTATTTCCTTTATCATTTTAATTTTGCGATCTAACTCTTCTTTTTTGAATCTCATCACTTCTGCTTCCATTGTCGCTTTCTCTTTTTTAATTTTATCTGCAGCTTCTTTATTCTTCATCGCTATGTTGTTTTTAGCTTCAACTATATTAGATTCTATCAACGATAAAGTTGCAATTTGCATTCGACTTTTCTCGAGTTGAGTTGCTTTCCACTTCTCAATTTTATCGTCCCAAACTTCTTTTTCTTTACGAAACATCTCAAACTTCTTTTTGTTTTCTTCATGAAGCTTTTTCTTAGCAAGAACTGCCTCCTCGTACGAAATTTGCCCCATCAAATGTTTCTTCTCTATATCATATATTCTCTCTTTCTCTTTCTCTTGTCGATCATATTCAATCAAGTCATCTATTTTTGTAGGATTCCTACAGCACGACGTTAAACTGTAAAGCCATTCTACTTCTTCTTGTTCTGTCATTTGTATTCTTTTGTTAAATCTTTTTATAGTCGCTATATTCTCCCTTACAGGTGGAAGAGCTGACTTAGCGACAACTTTTTTTGGTTTAAGTAGAGGTTGAAGTTCAGGCACCTCTTGTTTATTATAAGACAGTTTTTTTTCAGCTGGCTTTTGTTGAGCAAAGTGAAAATCAGCAGTTTTCACTACGTTAAGTAAATTTGCGGCTTTTTGTTTATTTTTTTCGTGAATACTTTTAAGACGTCTATCAATAGCACTTTTTGTGACCATTTTTCTTCTTTTGTTATGTATGGAGTTTGGTGGAGAGCCTGGGAGAGGCTGCGATGGTACTCGAGTAACTTCTTTCGTCTTTCGATTTAATACATTTGGTTGGATTGGTACGGTGGGGGGTTTTATTTTACGATCTTCAACTTTTTTCACATATTCAGCATAATTATGAGCCATCTCACTTATATAAGGTTGCCAAGTAAACAGAGGCCCAATAATTTTTTCAGTAATATAATTTGCATCATAATAAGTTTGAGCCACGTGAGATATGTAAGTTAAAACTTCATTGTTGCTCAAAAAATCGGTGAAAGTGCTCAGTAATGTTTTACTTACATTAAACAGGCTTTTGTAAAGAAGCTGCATGTCTTTTGGTAGAATTTGAAAAGTTATAGCATACAGAACAATCATGAAATAATCTTGATCTTCGTCTGACAACTCTTCCGACAGGTAAATAGCTATATCTTTCAGAAACTGCTCATGTTTCTGAATGCCTAGAAATGTTTCAGCGATCCACGTCAGTTTGTTATCGTCAATGTTCTCCGGACATTTTTCGATATACATCTTCATGTACTCGTACGGTGACATGTCTGGAGCAGCCTTGTGATCCAATATAATATTTCTTAAAGTTTTTATATTCCCGGATGTGTTATAGAAAACCATGGTGAACAGATTATGCTTTGTTGTTTTTTTTATAATATCACATAAAAATACGAAACGAAAACATGACAACAGACTTGAACACGAAAACAATTTTATTGACAAGTTTGACAATGCACAGTTTTGGCTTTTCCACTTTACTTGCCAGTTATTTGCCCATTATTGTTCCGTGGTTACCAAGTAGCCTGTATGTTATTTTAAGGAAAAATATGCTTATTTTTGTGTATGAAACGATTTTTTACATACATACATACATACATAAACTCACGCCCGTAATCCCAAATGGGGTGGGCAGAGCCACAAGTAATCAAAGACAACTTGCAGCCACTGTTGATACGAAATCCTAAGATGGATATGATGAACCTTATGGTGATAAGGGATCAGCCTATCGCCCATAACATTAGTCCATCATGTTAGAGGACGCAATCCCTCTGTCGGTTTTTACGACATGCCCGGGAAGACAAGCAGCTGAACGTGTTCTATTCGACGACGATTCGTGTTCTAAACGATTTTTTGATCAAAGTTAAGGGAATTAATACCAAAGTCACTGCTTGCTTACACTGGTGGGTATAGTTTATGTTCTTGATGATATCAAAGGGCGCTAGACTACTACTGAAAGGACTAGGTTTTAAAGCATTTAAATGAATGCAGGTGCCTGAAATCCCTATATATGACAGGTTTTGGGTATTCAAAATGTAGAAATTCCATCACTAGAATTTGGTATTCTTTCAACATGTTTTCCAATTACGTCTACGTTCAAATAATGTATCTACGAACAAAAAATATTGTTCATTGAGCACTGCTCGTGTTCGGGGCTCATCACATGATTAAAGTACGGGCCGTCAGCTCAGAAGTGTTTAATTAGGTAGTCAGACTGTTTTCGCCAGGCTGTCATTAATCAATCAGACTGACGAGAATCTATTATCCGGCAGTTCGACACCTCGGCTGGGTCTGACTCGTGGTGAGAACGTTCAATACGGGGGAATGTAAAGTGCAAGTCATATTCCGCCTCTTCAAAACTGAACATAAATCCCTATAATAATGATAAGATATTTTATAAATATAATTTAGCAAAATACATTTTTGTAATGATAATGTTAATTTATAGATATTATTTTTAGTATATGTTTACACACGCTTACTTTTAAACAATAATGCAGTAATGAGATAAATTCCTATATTTAGTTACCTAAACGATCTTCATGCAATGTTTAACATTACCTAAACAAAATTGAATTCCGTCAAAAATATACCTTTACTTTAGTATTTGGTACTTCTGTATTTGCGATGAATATAAATTTTGTATTTATAAGTATGTATTCAATATTTATATAGGCATGCGACATTACTATAGTTACACAAAGTATAGATGTAGTGGGTGGGTTATTGTGTTGGCAACACCTGCGACAACAAGGTGCTTGGTTCGTCGGAGGAGCCCGCTATTTACATCTCAGCTTGCTAATTGTTTCCTACCAAACGCCCCACCAGTAGGTATTCATATATCAGGAAAAAATACTCATTATGGTATTTTGACTAGTTGCTATTTCGCTGTATTTACTGGCCTCAAAAATCTCACTTGTTTCATGTGACTTTTTCTATAATAAATCTGAATAAGCAGACATCATTTTATGAAGAATGCGTATTACCAACTACTTAGTACCCTTATTATCATTGTCGAAATTATACAGTCATAGAAGGGAAATAATAAAATACAATACAATGGTAGAAATAACAATGTGTTTGAATTGAAAAAGTATGAGAGCAAGAGACGTGAGAACGATGAGCAGTATTCTTAATTAGGGAGGATAATTTGACACGCCCTGACAGCTAATATAATGTTGAAATTGATTTGTGTTCAAAGTTGAATTAATTTTGACACAGTCAATAAGCCACCGCTTCTCGCAGGCGAGAACACAACCGTAATTATCGTTGAACGAATAATAGAAAATGTAACATCACTTCTACTTATTTTATAACCATACTCGGCACTTTGATTGAGGGTACATGTACCATTTTTTCGTTTAAATGTAAGTATAAATCTAATTCGAACATTGCTCTATCACCGTGATCGCTGTTTTTAACTAAATTTATTAGTAGAAGTAAGTGATATATTGTAGAATAAGTATGTGTATTTACAATACTTAGATAATATAATTTAAAAGAAATCACTATTACATTTAAAGGGGGCGTTGTAAAGAAACACCTACTGATAATTAAGTGAACGCTAGATAAGTGATGGACTGCTTTAGGCTTTTGTCAGTCATAGCTGAACAAAAATAACTGATTGTTTCAACTTGGTACAAAACTTAAGCTTATTAAGCAAGCCCACCTAAGGAGAGCCTCCATCAATCTCTTGACCGGGTACAAAGGACCTTAACAAAGAATTATGGGTCTTTATGTATGGTCGCTACTATGTAGAGAATTATTACTTCAATTTAATGACCATCGTGATTAGACATTATCTTGCGATGGGTCTATAGCTTTATTACATAAATCTCTCAGAAAATATAGCCGGGTCGTAACCGCCAAATCTTAAAATACCTTTAAGTGCTCATTAAAATAGGTTTGTTGTTTATATCAGACTGAAAAATATAATAAAACCTGCATCGAAGTTGTAAAAGAACATTAACTACTTTAAAAGTTACGCTGGGTGATTATTAAAATATTTATTATTTACATAGTTTCTGAATGCTTCTGTTTTACAAAACATCGGTGAGGCTGTTTGACATTTTTATGTATCTATAATACAGATTATAATATATTACTTCAAAACGGGATGAGTACATTTTATTCAAATTGAATGATGATGTAATTATAGATCGATCTAACAATGTAAGTGTTATCCAGACCCAAAACAATGTAAAGTGGCAGCGCCCGCGACGTTCCCCGTCTCAGATACTAAATTTTGACGACCATCATGTTATTTATTTGTTTAGTAATTTATATAAGGTTAGTTACTGTTTTATTGACCGTATTAAATCAAGCCCCAATAAGGCAGCCATTCATGTTTATTTTTACGAAGTTTCTGCTTGGTATGCCCAATAAATTATTAACTTGGTCACTTTTATCACGGGCCCACGGTTACATTTACCGAACGTTAATAGACGTGTGGATTGACTCGTTCGTTTACAGTGGAATATACCTAAATATTTATAAAAGATAAAACATTGTCAGATATCAACTATTTAAATATATCGAGTGTATGAGTAAAACGAAACATCAGCATGTTTCTCAGAAACATTTGTTTTTGGAATGTTTATGGAACGTAATTAGTTAGAAAGATACCACCACATTATTTGTGTCATAGTAATTACTCTATGTCAGATGAATTTAAAAGGTGCAATTTTAGCGCGAAAGCTCAGTGAGTGATCAACTGCGGCGTCCTTTTATGTAAGTATATTAAGCACGATGCGATCTTCATTGGCAAAAATTATTATGTTGGTTGTTTGATAAATGAGCACCATTAAGTGCGTGGCACGTCCACATTAACCTTGCCGGGGCCACAAAGTGGTCCAGCTCGCTCAGGTTTATTGATTGACAAGCGCAGACTTCGATTAAATTCTCGCGACTCGGCACAGGCATTAGCTTTACACGAGGTCTAAAAGATATCTTCTTCAAATTATACCTCTTTTTCTCGAAATGTATTCATTAACGTGGTAAATAAATTTTAAATACAAACAGCTAATGGCCTCCGTCACGAGACCCGAGCGCAAACTTCAATTTGATTATGCGGATCGGGTAATAAATCTAAATTAAGATCGCTAGAAAACTATCTGCGGGTTAAAACGCTATAATTGTACCAGCAACACGAGATAAACACCAGTCCACTTTTCTATTCAAATCAGTGGGTTTGCTCATTAATCAGTAATTTATTAACAAGTCGCAGCACTAATCAGATAAATTAGAATACTGGCGATCGCTCCTAGCCTGGGTATAAATCTCGTCATAAGTTTTTATTGGGGTCCAAAAAATGTCTGATCATGACGAACCATTCATGTGTAATTGGGTTCAGCGGCTCCACATAAAATATGAGTTCTGGGCCCTGGAAGGTTTTATAGAGAACATAAACACTTTATTGAGTTTTTGTCCGCATCTCTTTATACACTGTATTCTTGTAATCCTCGGTGATAGTAACTGTGTGGAATAAACAATCAATTACTGTTGGTGGTGTTATGATAATTGCTTCTGTTTGTGTCGTTATTATACAACTCGAAATGGTGCGAGTACACTTAATAAAATTTCGATAAAAATATGAAAAAAATAAGTTTGAGTGGGAAAATGACTTTATTCCTAATGAGTTTGCTCGTGGTCATGCGAGAGATATAAAATTAATGTTTTGTGGAATGGTCAGTGAGGTGACGCAGCTGGAGGCGACGCCCCCAGTGTGCGCATGCCGCGATCCTTTTAACGTGTGCTAATGAATTGATACGATTTAATTCCCTTGCGCAATAATTAGCAGAGGTGTGAATATGTCGCCGTTATACCCGCTAATTGCATTGGAATTCTTACTGAGTTATAAAGTATGTTTCTAATTGTTTTACCTGAATACATTGACTTTTCATTCGAAATCTTAACACATTTTGTCGAAGTCGTTTAAACAATTCCTTTTCATTGAAACAAACTGAGGACTGTGGAAAGTTGTTACGCTCTTCTTGTTACATAAAGCATAACTGCAATTCAAACCTGAGACAAAGCAGCTAGACACAGCTAGTCGGGGTGCTATTCAAAATTTTCCGAGCGAGTTCCACTTCAGGAGAGGTTCATTTAAGCATAAAATTACATTGTCTCCCCGACATTGTCGGGTGGCAATGAACTGCACTTTGACATAAAATCACTTTTGATGTTATAAATCCATTTCATTGCCTTAATAAAGGATGACGAGGGAATGCGATAGTAGAGTCATCATTTACCCCGCCTATCTTCCATTGGCCATAGTCGTTAATTAGTTTCTGCTCGGCTATAAGAGAACACACTGACAGCTATCTATCCATCCATACGGGCCATAATTTCGAGAGTCCACTCTTTAACAAGAAAATAATAAAAGATAATGCACCAGTTTTTTTGAACAAAATAGGTAATTACGACGTGTGTAAAAGTGAAGTTCCTGTTTTTCAAATTGGATTGAATATAATAGCCAATTATTGGCAATGAATTAGACGCTAACAATGACTAACGAGGTGAAAATAATTACATGATTACTTAGTTTCCAAAAGTTTTTTTTTTCTTTTAATCCTTTATTTGTAGTACTCAAATGTACGTTTGTCAGTCAGAAGCAGTTAGGTCCACAGTTTGTGGTTGAAATAATAACCCTCGTTAGCTTCAACAAAGACTTGGGATATGTAAATTCGTGAAAGGATCGACCACAAAAAATCCAGGCTCATGCGTGTAACAGGTGTGTTCCTGATTTCTAACTGTGGCATTTGTACTGTAATTATTGAGGTGAATTTTGTATGAAACCAACTTTTTGTAGAGCTTTCATCTCTTTAAATCAGCGGCGGACTTTCGGTTTTTAAGAGACATCAAAAAATACTAAGTATCCTTTATGGTTATTACAATGCTACTGTGACAGGTGTTATGCTGCCGGATAACAACGCTTAAATTTTGTACACACTTTCACTTCTCTCATTGTATTTATTGATTTTACTCGGGTTATACAACTAGTGGCCTTTGATTAACATTCTCAAAATCAAAAAAGGCTTTTTTTATGGCTTTATTTATGATGTATACAGAAAATAAATCGAAGAAAATGGTCGTGCCTGCTATAACTGTTATTATTTCAGTAAAAGAGGTTAGATACTTTTAGAAAATTATTTAAGTAGGAATTTGCAAATGTACTAACAATTTATTGAAGCTTGATGCGTTTTCCTCTCGTTTAGGTACCAAAATAATTATCTATAACTATTATATTGTACGAGATATCGGAATGTATTGGCGTGAAGGCATTAAATTATTATTATATCATAATGCATTTGCAATGTAGTACCAGTAGGTATGAATATTAGAAGTATTATACAGTGTTTATCAATAGTTTGCTCCTGCATTTCGCCATGTGGGCGCTATCTTCGTGATTTACGGTTCATGCCGCTACTTCGCGCCTGCGCCGTGCGTCTCAGAGTTATGTCTTATTACACTTTTATTACACGCCATATACCTGCCTTGAGGATTACTTCCTTCCATTAAAGATTATACAGATAGTGGCAAATGCCAGTAATGTTAATAGAAAAAGGCGTAGATACTGTGTAAAATTGTGCATTATTTTGTTATTACAATGAATATGCTACTTGACAACCTAGTCAAATGAGGTACTTTTAACGAAACGTCAAAATGAAAGTTTTCTTTGGAGTTTGTATGGAAATAAAAGGAAAGAAAATAAAAGCGGACAAACGTAGGGAATGCAATCCCGATCTCACTAGATCTCGTCTAACCTCGGGATTAATCCCGAAGCATAATATGACGAGATTCCATTCGAGATTGAAGGGTTTGGGCGAGTTATACTTTTTGTTTTCTGCTGATTTCCAAAGAAAACTTAATTATTTAGTTAGCAATATTTGTTTTGTTTGTTATTTTGTTTTTTTTTTTTTTTCAAAAAATATTTTGTTTTAATTAACCTCACTATCACAAACAAGCAGTTTCATCGTTTTCAGCCACCCTAACTTTAAATTTTTTATGAACTAGACGAGATCCCGAAAATTTCGTGACGATTTTGACTAGGGAATGCAATCTCGAGTCAGGAACGCAAATTGTATTATTGTTTAGGTATTCTATACTGATGATGTGGCATATTTACGGCAAATATTAAAGATCTCCTGGCCTACAACTATTTTAAACACAGATCTGTGGAGATTGACTAGGCGAAATTCTGTAGAGGCTGATCTCCGCATACGGAAATGGCGGTGGATTGGTAATGTCTTTAGAAGTCCTGTGGAACATCCGTCCCGACTAGCTCTGACCTGGTGTACACGTGGAAAACCCAAAGAGACCTGATGACGCTCGGTTGTCTGGAAATTAAAAACTCTCCGCATGTCATGGGAGCAAGCTACAGAGGCTGCATAAGATCGCAAGGAGTGGAAATCTGTTATTTGAGCCCTATACCCCAACAGGGGATAAAAGGATTAGAAGAAGAGCACATCTTACTAATATTAAATATTCTTGAAAGTAGTCAATTCTAAGCACCGAGAAAACGAAAAGATTTTTTTGCGCAAAAGTGAAACGCATTGTGAAAAGGTAATACATGAAGTAAATTATAACTGTTCGCTGTGTTCGCGTGTATTTACATAAATATAGCGAGTGCCGCGTTAGTGGTTTGCAATATATCGCGTATCGCTGATTGCTGTATTGTTGCGCCCGCGTCGGTAGCTGTGCGCTTTCATTCGATCCGCGTAATAGAGGTAAGCGGATTGCATGCTTAATACTTCGCACACTGGGCACTTCATTTACGAGTTACTAAAACTTTAGCATATTTTACCCATATTTTTATTTCGCACTAAGCATGTTGTAGGAAGACAAAAAAAAAAATGAACGTTAAATTAAGTGAAAAATTAGACTACTGACTGATATCTATGCCCACTATCCAGGAGCAGTCCTGGAAGAGGAATAACAGTAAAGTCAATAAGAATATTTTTTCGTGGTTTAGAAACGTACGTCTACGTTTACGTGGGTTAGAAAGTTATAATATATGTGACAAATATATTTACTCAGTCTAACAAAAGGGCCTTGACATTTTTTTTTATATAGTCATACTTTGTGACTTTAATAGTAGACTTGTATTTATTTATTATGTTTTAAAAAAAAGTTAAATTATACCAATTTCATAGTAGCTAAAAAATAAAGGGTAAGGTTTAAAACGAATTGCAAATACCTACTTACCATAAACACCACATAAGCTCACGACTACATCCCAATGGGGTAGACAGAGGTAAGTAAGTAAAAAGTTTATTTCCTCCACAAAGTACACTAAAGGTACATACATCGTAAGATGATCTAAGTACCCACACCTCACCGAGTTCTCTGCCTACCTTCATATCTACTTTTCTTAATAAAATAAAGTAAGTACAGTCATGAGCAATATAATGTACCCACTTTAGGACTCTGTCGCACTATTTGACATTTAGTGAGACTTACGGTTCAATTTGTCAAAAAAGTTAATGTGACATGGTACCAAAGTGTATACATATTAATGCTTGTGACCGTACCAGTGTGCATCGCCACGGAGACGTCGTATATTATATTCGTTTGATAGCAACCCTGATTTATTCGTCTAGCCGCAAATGCTGCAATTACACTCCCTGTGCCATAGCCAGCATCCTGTGTAATTTTATTAGCAGCTCATAAACTACACAATATCACAGTCATAATAATGCAAATTTTGTTTTTTTTTCACGTCGATATCTGCTCAGTATGTGTACTTTGCGAAATTATTGAGTTATTACAATATTAGTTGGGGTGTTGCGTAATAGTTTACTGAGCAATTTAACTACCTAGATACGCAACCGCAAATCACATGAAATAGGTAGCAAAAAAAATCCGGTGATTTGTATTCGTAGTGTAGTAGTGTAATAGTTAAGACATTCGATTGCCATCAGTTTAACGTTGGATATAAAATTTAATGATAAAACAAAACAGTGCAATGGAACATTTATACCGTACTTCATCTCATCTCTCTAGCATTATTGTGTTTTTCACAGCCCGTGAAGGAAAAACCAGCCCAATACAGGTTAGGTCATATACCTCCGAAAATGCATTTCTCAGGAATGTGGGTTTTCTCACGATGGTTTCCTTCACTGCTGAGTACGTGATTAAAATTTATGATTCAAAAATGAATGCCTGTGCTGAATTCGAACCATTCGAAGGCAAGCGTTCTACCACTGGGCTACCACGTCTTCATTTATACCGTACTTATCAAAATGAAATATTTACACAAAGTTTATATTACCTATCTTATGCGTTATTCCTTGTTTTTCTATATTGTTACTGTGGTGTCCCTATATAATAAACGTTTCTTTCTAAAAAATAAGAATATTGTTAAGTAAGTACCTACTTACATACATACATACATAAACTCACGCCCGTAATCCCTAATGGGGTGGGCAGAGCCACAAGTAATCAAAGACAACTTGCAGCCACTGTTGATACGAAGTCCTAAGATGGATATGATGAACCTTATGGTGATAAGGGATCAGCCTATCGCCCATAACATTAGTCCATTATGTTAGAGGACGCAATCCCTCTGTCGGTTTTTACGACATGCCCGGGAAGACAAGCAGCTGAACGCAAGCAGCAAGTACCTACTTATGTATAGAATATCAGACTCGTGCGCTTTAACATCGCAAAAAGAGAAGGCTTCCATTTTATTCGGGAGCGTTTTTTGAATGAAGTCCTTAATTCGACAGAGAGCGACCTTCGTCTGGCAACGTGGAAGGGTGCGGTGTGCGGTCGCCTCGTGACGAGATCAGATTGATGGATGATGGCTTCATCCCGGGACTCCGCGGACTGTCCTTAGACGGACGCGAAACATTTTGATTATTTTACTTTACTAGGTGGAGGTCTGGAGTACTAAAACACAGGGTATCGTAGTTTAGGCTCAAGCCACTACAAAATATTACCATGTACTTTTGTAGAGGAAATAGAGGAAATAAAGATTTTACTTCCTTGCTAAGGACGAGCAAAGGATTTTCTAATAGTTAACAAAATTGTATAACGGTTAACAACTTACAGGTTTCTTATTGACCTTATAGGCTTCGAGATATACCTACATAAAACAATTCTTAAGAAACTTTTTTAATTTGTCATTAGATTTAAATAATGAATTTATGATGATCAATATAGACAATGAAATAGAGTCTAAAGTATCAAAACCATATGAGCATTCATAACATGGGTTTTAGCTCTACCTGTGTCATTCACCGTGTCGTAGCAGGTTGCAACAAAAACCCTTTCAAATGTAAATAAGCAGACCGACAAAGCAAATTGTCACAAATAAACAGTGATACATTTAGTTTTTTGTGAAAGCTTATAAAAAGCGGGTCGCATCAGCGGGTCATGCCGGGCAATCAATCCGGGATAAAAATTTCTTTTATTGATTTTTTGCTGGATTTCTCTTATTGTTAGCTTGTATTTCGATTGTTATCCGTGAGACTTTTGATCAAATACAAATGTTTCCTGTCTACAGAGTTTGTTACTAATTAAAAACGGATAAGAAGTAACTTTCGGTCCGTAATTGTACGTTAATTAATAATTGTAATTGTTTTGCAGTAATTATTTTGGTTTTTTGTACTTGTTCGACAGAGTACTGCGGGGCGAAAGGCAAGAGGGAAACCACTGCCCTATTTTTCCCTAAAAAGTAGCATGGAAACTGCTGCACCGACAAGAGCGTGGCTCTTAAATTGATGATGATGATTATGTATGTGTTCGAATGAACTTAATACTTTTGGTTGCTGGATTTTTGAATAGTTGTTTGATCTTTTAAAAAATAAGTACGGTGATAAATAGGTGAGTAGGTACCTACTTAGTTATCAAACAATTATAACCTAGGTTTGATCACAATTTCCACCATCAAATCCTTTCGTCCGACATCAAGCGCAATGTGCACCTAATATTAGGAACATTAACTGATAATTTCTAAGATGTTTGATATGCAAATGCAACATTAATCACGTTTACCTGGCCCTCAATCTAATGAAACAAAACGACTGAGGATTTGAATACGTTAGTCCAAATATTGATTTAACCCTATCAGCGGAAGCAGGTGTATGCGCACACGCCGGCCGAATCAATAAGCGCTTCCCAACTATGAAATTAAATGATAATCACATCTTTTTTTCATATTTATATAAAGAGTTTAATAAGTACACTTCGAATTAGGGTCAGGGGTAGTAAACTTTTCCTTCTAGGTAGGTTACATATTTTTTTCTGGAATAATCGAAAAAAGGATTTCAGTGTTGTAGTAAGTACTTAGGCACTTTTGTAACTCATGATTGCATATTGAAGATAACAAATCAAAATTTGATACTTTTTTAACAAACATTATAATTAATATCGTAACATTAAACATTACAACAAACTAAAATAATAGCAGCACAAATCATAATATGAGTTGTTTGGTGGACCAATGCTGTAGGTAAGTAGTTAATTAGTACTAGGTAACCAACTAACCACTTCTACACATAGGGCTAAAAAGATCAGCCCGAAGTCAGAAGTTTTAAACAGAATACCTCCTAAATCCAATTTTAAATAAATAGATAATAAGTTGTTTACAGAATGAAAATGTCTATAATCTGGTGTTTACGGATCGTGTACAAAGGTTCACAATCCCTGTTTCGACCCCATTACTCATTTTAACGGTTTGCCGGCACCCTGAGAGGGTTGCGTCACGCTGATGATACGGATAGATACCAACTCCACGGATACGATCCTCAAGGCAGATGCGGGACATAATTGGAGCGTATCAAAACATTAGTCCACTCTTGACGGCCGTTGACGTGCGAGGGGTTAAGACATAGAAATGATATGGCGGAGATATTTGAATATTGACTTCAATAAATATTTATGTTTTTTTGCTTTGATATTGTAGCGACGGATCTGATTACGTAGGTATAATATTATACTTAATACCAACATAATTCGTTCGTTCCATTAAACAACAACTAGAAAATTAAAACCGTTACTTATTTATTATTTCATAATTATGATATACTTACCTACGTGTCAATCGACTTGTACACTTGGTACCTGCCTACCTATTTGAAATATTGTAACATAAAGAACTTTACTTTTTTTAAAGTTTTTTTACTGTACAGTGATTTATCGAAAGACAGATTAGATAAGTAGATCAAAAGAGCTTGCAAGTTTGTATTCTAGCGATTTGTATCAATATTAGTTACTTATTCAATAGGAAGATTCTTGGAGGAGCCCTATGCCCAGCAGTGGGCGCGACACACATACACATTTCCGTTTATAATATAATGTAAACAGTTACTGAATAAATTGCTGGAAATAAATTGTACTTACATGCATTTTTCTTGCGTAATACACTACAAAACTAAGTACCTACTACCTACACTTCAAATTACTTATTTTCTAAGGATTTTATATCTGGAATCTTTATATTAGAGATTTAGAATACTTAAATGCTTAAGTATAAACGTGCGTAAGTATAACGTTCAACCCAGCAACATTTCTGAGAGGCAAACATTTTTCACGCCGCCGCACACACGGTTCATAAAGCTGCGATAAAACAAAAATCCCTATCATTCGCGTCAAATCTTAAATAATAGGGTAATTTATCAGAGCAAAGCAGTTTTGCATATGAAATCGCGTATGAGGCGGGCGATGACTGCTAAACACACGAACTGCGATATCTATGGTAGGTAATAATTGATGAGTGAGGGAGCTTTTGCATAACGAAAAAGTTCGCCTGTGGCGTCGTCGTTTCGTTAAAGCTCAAACTTTAAAAAAAATATTAGCAAAATATTCTTATTACCATTTTATAAGACAAAATATTCTTATCACTATTTTTATTTTTACACGCACTACGTAAATGTCGCGGCGGCGGTGACAGAGTTGCAGTGGCGCCGCGCTGCGGTTCTAAGGTCGCGAATAGGCTAGTTTCCAACTAGTCAAAACAGTTACTTTTTACTAAACGTCTAAACACAAAATGACTATGGAATTTGGATGAAATAGCACAATGTGACGTCACAGAAAAGGTGATAAAATATAAGACTTAATATTACATTTTCTTTATTAAAATTAATAAATAAGTTAAATAGAAAAAAAGCAAATGAATTTCGTTAGTTCTAGATCTATCTTTATTTAGTAATCAGAATTTATCTTGAACCTAGTACACGACCCAATTATATTTATTTATAATAGTTTATACCTAATAGGTAGGTAGATGAGTATAAGTATCTCATTTTTCGAAATTTAAATTGTAGGGACGTATCTATCGCAGAATAGAAAATGTCTAAGGTATCATCCACGGAATAGGCAAAGGAGGTTGGAAGGGCCAAAGGAGCTCGCCACGCGCGCCATACTAGTATGAGTAAATAGTTCATACTTGAACATTGCACTCATCTGCAAACTTTAACGACGCACGGAGCTCCGTGAAAAACGTGAAACGTGGGTGTTAGTGACATAGGAACGAATACTGAGGGGGTTGATTCAGGCCATGATTCTGAGTTGATATCAAGTGGAATTTCCTGTCGGAAAATTAATGAATATTTTAGTGGTTTTTAAATTACTTTCCGTTCCATACTTTTGCGACGGAAAATTCCACTTGATAGGTATCAACTCAGAATTATGGTCTGAATTATCCCCTTCAGAATTCGTTATGGTGTCACTAACACCCTGTGTATGGAACTTGGTCATGAAAATCTGTTGCTTGCTGGTCCTTTTGGACACTATTGGATACTATTGCAACTCACTAATATTACCTAGGTAGGTACCTACTTACCTACTATCCTTAAAAGTAATGCTAAAGATAAAGATAGGTAAAGCTAATTTGAATATTTTATTGGTTTTTAAATTGGTACCTACGTTGTACATCATAATAATAGGTACCTAGATGAAGTTTTAAAGTTTCATGAAATATCACGAAAGATATTATGAACGAACTTGTTGACAGACCCACGGTCTGTAAGGAAAGCAGAATTATATAAGTAGGTAGATAGGTAAGTAGGTACCTACATACCTATCAATATATAGGTATATCGGTAACAAACGTGATAGTCATACATTTGCAATTTTCGTTTGAATTTCCTTTAATTTAATGCAAAAGCACGAAAATGGGCAAGTAGATAAAACATTAGGTATTTTTTGAATCTATTTTCTTTAGCCATTAAGTATGAGAAAAAGAAAATGATTGTTTCTTTTTGATGTTAAAAGGGTGTCATTTTGATTTTTCATAACAAAATTAGCCAGTATTAAACTAATTATTCCTTTTTTGATAGATTTTTTTGCAAATATTATAAAATAAAACTAGTGCTGACATCTGTTAGTAATAATTCGAAATGAATTCGAATAGCATGGTGCTAGTTTTAATACAAAGTAGTATCTAAAATACTCAATAGATAGCGCTATTAATACCTCACGCGCCATCTCGTGTTTTGTAATAGAACTACCGACACAACGACTTTTCACGTAGTTTCACGATTGCGTTCGCCTATGGTAGTTACAGAACAAAATCAACAGATGGCAGTAATAAAAAATGTAATGTTTGAACAATGTTTGAAAATATATTTTTTTTTATTATTTTGCTCTTTGTGGTTGTACCAGTTGGCAATAGAAGCATTTAACGATAATTTCGAAAAGAAATTTAGGGAAATTGGGTTTAAAAAATATAGCAAAAGTAGTTTAATGTAATCAACATTTAAAGGACTTACCTATTATTATTTTAATTTAACAAAATAAATTAAAATTTATTTTTGATAGGTAGTAATATGCACGAGAGCAATGCCAGTATTTAAAATTAAACAATTTTCTCTTTGATGTATCGATAGATAATCGATAGGTAAGTACAACAAACAATATTTGAACAAAAAATAAACGTTTTCATCCAATTACCCGAGTGTTGTTTACTATAGAAATTTTATTTCCCCATTTACCATCAGATTCTGGTACACCTATAATAATGTTACTTGCTCTGTACAATAAGGGTATAACGTAAGAAATACATAATATACCTACATAAAGTATAAATTATAATTATCTCAATCGTTAATAAGTAGAGTGTCATAGCGTCTTTTTATCATAACCATTACTACGTATTCATTAATTTGATTTACAGAGTTTCTTCCTAATTATATAATTCGAAACTTAGATTGTTAATAAAACTATTCGTCATAAAGTCGTTACCCAGAATATTCTCAGTCCATATTATTAATTAACCAAGCGCTTTGTCTGTTTGCTTGCTTGCATAAGGAGCATGCAATTTGATGCTCCGCTCGCTTCGTTCGCTCCGCTATGCGTGGTAACAGTACTAACCTAACCTAACCTGTAGTTTTCGGAGGGTAGTTATGTTTCCATAATCATACGAACAGCAAAATACTTAATATGCGAGATATATGAAGAGAAAAGGTAAGAAAATTTTTGTTAGATAGAAACGAATAGGTAGAGATTAAATCAATTCTGTGTCAACGACGGGCTCCCTGGAGCGATCTCATTGGTATATTGTTTTTTTCTTTTGATACGACATTTTATTGTATTTTTTTTCTTGTGTTTCAAGTCTTGTCAATAAATTCAGGTCTAGATTCAGCATGTATTGTTTTTTTTTTGTTATTTGCGATATCGATGTATGCACTCACACACAACCATTTGGTTGTTGCACGTGCTTGTAAAAAGAAAATGAAGGAGTAGGAGATATTTACGTCGAAGAGCTAAAACTGAAATATTCGCGTCCGCAGTAGAGCCTCCATTACCTAGACTACTAACATTAAGTAAATGAATAACATTAGATACAGACCTACGCTTTATATTTATAATTTGGAACATTGTGCAAATTCTGAAAATAACTAGGTGCCTAAAGTATATACCTTTTTTACATACTTTATAAGTATTATTGGCAAAAACTGAAAATATTTTTATTTCTTATAGATTTGATCCTATTATCTTAAAAGAGTTATCAACAATCGGCCCCTCGGGTCTGCAGGGCACACTCGAACTCCAATATCTGCAGAACGATTTCCATTGCCTTAAAATTCTCTTTAAAACGTTGATCTGGTGCTCAGTCTGGTGCACGCCGTTTAAACGGTGTCTTGAATACCTAATAAGAGGGGAGAGTGGAGTGAGTGGAGTGCTCGGGTACTCCCGATTCAGTCGGTCGCATAAATTAGGTGGAGCACACAACTGCGGCCATTCCACAAAAACTCCAATCGCTAGGGAAAGTTTGGCGATTAAGCCGTGAGGCGTGGCGGGCCAGGTCTGCCCGTGACAGTTAGTGCACCACTTGTTATAATCCGTTCAACTTCCGACCCTCGTCAAGGTACGCCGACGATAAATGGAAATGCTTTCTTTCCTAGATTTATGATATCTTTTTTTAAACTCAACTTTCCATTTGAATGTCGAGTTCTGGTAGCGCGGTCTTGAAGATTTCAAGAAACTTACCTACGTTTTTTTTTAAAATTCTGAATTCAATGTAGAAATTATTTTATGCGGCTCTCTATTTTCCAGCTATTGTTTAATAATAAAATGGTCATGTATCTATTGGTATAGGTAGATAAGTATATACCTATGAAATTAAATTGTTTCCTGTTTATTTATAATATTCCCTTGAAAATGATCCTACCGTAAAAGTTAAAATTGATTAACAAAATAAACATAATTAAGATAATTATCATAGCATAAATTATCAGCACTGGAGGGCATTTTCCGAAAAATATTTGCAATTTTCCCGACAATTTTCAACATAAATACCTGATCCGAATACCGGAGCTGCTGATAATGATCGTCTGGAATCTATTCTTAATTGTTTAAAATATTCATTCGAAATAGACAAAATAATATTTTATATTCTTTGGTATAAGTAGATATAAAAAGAGTTTGAACTAAATTACCCTTAGCTTTAAAACGAATACCGTGCTACTGTTTCCCGAATATCTCGATACAGGGAAAAAGTAATCAACGGAAACGTATACAATCGAAGGTTCGCTCGCAGAATAGACATTATGATAATCACAGGTACGAACGAAATCACAATAGGTTTGGATATAAGAAAAGGGAATTCCCAAAGACGATAACATGGCGGGAAAAACGCTACCGTAAACCGACGGCAATAAAGACTGGCAACAATTTATTTATATGACGCTTCGGGGAGAAGTTATCCGCAGATCCCGGGAAGAACGAGGTAAAATCAAGTTGATGTGTGCCGAAACCCGAATGAGAAAATGGGATGTTACTCTATACAACGCAATCACGGCTAATCTTCTTATTTGGAACTATAGAGCTATCCAGTTTGTCGAGATATATGATCGGTTTGCTGATAACTATTAACGATGCCATCGATATGATACTCTGAAAACTTCGACAAGTTCTTAAGGCTCAAGTGTGCTTGCTTTCAGCTGGATCCTAATAATAAAAGGGGTCGTATATTAAACTTTAAACACGAAGCTCAATATCAAAAGAGGCTTCTCAGAATGATGCAATCGAGAACTTTTGCATCTCGCAGGCTTAAGATTAAACAAAGCTTTGACTTTAAATATTTATTAATAAAATATATTTACTATTTACAGTATTGAGCGTGTATTTGTGTTAGCAATAATATACATACAAGTATGTACCATTTAAAAAATATATTTAGCAATAAGTATTTCAGTTATGAAAACTTAATAAAAAATGAAACAGTGAATGCAATAGGGACGAGAGTACGGCTCAAAAGTCGCGTTGAGTTGATGACGCATATCGCGCGCGGGGATTAAACAGTCAAACTGGAAATTCCGAGGCTTTGCCGCCGCAGCACACTGGCAGTGGGCAGACATCAACATCTGTCAGCGTTAACATACGGATTTGTGGGATCCGATGGATATTAAACAGCTAGTCTCCTAGTAGAGCGACGCGCGTCAATGCATTTCACCGCGCGAGTCCTGATTGATTTGCGAACCGATTTTGGATTACGAATGTGACAGAAGGTATATGGCTACATTTACGTTAGCTACATTCAAATTTATTTGAAGCATGTTTTAGTTTTCTGAGTCGTTGACATATAAAAAATCTACAACCAGATGTACTCTTTGTTTTCTTTACTACTCTCGGTTAATATAACAAGAAGATGTATTTGCGTTCGTTTGTCTTTCATAACGTGTAGTGTATGTCATGCTGAGTACGATCTTAGAATTCAAGAGAGGATTAATATGGCAAGCAGCGCAGCGGCGGCAGACTAGTTTTTCACTGAAATTAATTTCCTAGTTTAATGGGAGTAGTGGAGTGGGGGCACGTGGGGAACAAACGGGCCATGAAATTAAGAATCTGTTAGACACGGCACGGCAGCGAGCGGCAAGCCGCGACATCCCGACAGCCAGCAAATAGGAACTATTTGTTCCGTCGCGTATCGGTTAGCAGCCGCCGCCCACGCGCCCAGCCACACCGCCGCCGACGCCGCTAGCGCGCGTTACACGAGATTGATCGAAATCAGACAGTCACTCTAGTTCGTGGTTCAGATGGCTAACTGATCTGTGTACTATCTATTCTGTTAACTATTTCCACACCTATGGTAAAATACTCATACTTTCACAGAAAATTTGAGTAGTGCATAGTAGATAAGAACTTTATTAATATGTGATAGCTTCTTCAGGAACAAATATTACGACACAAAACTCACGGAGACAAAACCTCCTTAGTAACATATAATTTTGTAACAGAAAATAAGAAATATAATATGATTTACAACTGTATTAACAGACCGATATATTTCCAGGATAAGTGTGGGCAGCTAATTATTGGATACGACATTGGTTTAGATTTCCCGACGGATCACGGGAAGGAGGAAATCCTATACTTATTCCACATCCTTTTCCCGTTAACGCGGAAACCTCATTAACGAATTGTCCTCTGTCAACAATAATTACATCAGGAAGCCAATGAAAATTATAAGAAAAACTTACTGGTAAAGTGAATGTAGAATAGGGAGCTTATAATTCAAGCGCAAGTTATTATTAGACAAACAATTGTTTGACACGTGTAAGAGCTTATTATAGAATGTTGCTTCAAGTAATGGAAATTAAGGGCTTTTCATTTCATATAATATTATGACGTGCTATGAGACATTTAGTCTGGAAATCAAGTCGCTGATAATTAAGTAACAGAGAGCCACAAACTTGGCGTTTCATCAGACAATTTAGACACACGTGTAAGGATACAAATGAGCAATAAGGCCGCCTGTTGTCCTTATTTTTGTATCTTGTGTCCATTGTGCTCAATAAAGTATTTTATCTGTCTATCTATACATACACAACAAGATAGTTTATCTTATAAATCATTCTGGCTTCAGGGAAGACTAGAGCAGATAGTAAAATAGTGAAAATCGAGTTAAAAATTGTGTAAGGTTGTCGTGTGACAGACGGACAGGACACGCGACCGAGGCTCTCAGGGGAGCCTCACTGCGGGCACGTATAAATTACACCACAGGGTACGCTCTTTGTTGTCCGAACTTACTTTCGTCTTAGGTTTAAATCCTGACTTGAATTACGAGACCAACAATAAAAACTCTCCTTTGCCCCCAATCGTTTAGAGATAGTAACGCGTATAAATTTTGGCTCTGAAAATGTATTTAACTATTATAAATATATTTTGATGTCTTTCATGATTTTGATGTCTACGTCTAAATTGAAAACCGAAACGAAAATTAAACATCATGTAGATAGAAGTATCTAAACCAAGTGTAGGATTTATCAACTTGTGTTACGAATGAGCAGTAGCATTTTTTCAGTTACAACCAAAAAGCACTTGACTGCACCCACGTTCACCTTAGCAACTTCCATTTTAATTGGAGTGCGTATCCCGTAGGTTTGTTAGGAAAAGTAATTGATGACGAAAACAAATAACATCTCTTGCCCTCTCGGCTCAGTAACAACGGGTCTTGAAAAAACATTAGCGTTGTAATTTGACACTAATTAACCGTGGACGTTATGAAAGCTATACATCAACTGTGGCCTCACCGCGCCTACCACTGTTGGCCAGTATAGGTAGAGCTGCAGTTCTAGGACTGTATTATGAACAAGTAGAGTGGTCAAGGGTCTAGGTAGGGTGGTGATGTGTCAGGTCGCATTCATCAGAGCAGTTAATTTGCGAGCAGATGAGTCACGACATCATCGCTCATCTTGTTGGAGCTACACACACGTCGTCGACACTTGACGCTCGCCGCTCGTGGGCCGATTATGAAACGTATCCTTTATCTCGTCTATTTATCTAATATGGCCGCGAATCATTTCATTTTCAGTACAGATTCGAAAAACATTTTGATGATTAATCTACGCGAAGATAGAGTGATTGCAATCCGATTCAGATTAGGAAATGGAGTTCAAAGGAGGGTCAAGGAGCCAAGACTCTGAGGTCAACACAACAATTTATTTGACAGCAAAGTAATAGACAATCCAGTGTCACACTCCAGTGTCAATTACTTTGTTGTCAACATCTCCCTAACCCTAGCGTTATTCCGTTTCTCAGAGTCCGCTTATCTAACCTGGAGATTTGACAGGTCCAGTTACTTACAGAAGCGACTGCCTGTCTGACCTTCCCACCCGCGAAGGGAAAACTAGCCCAATACAGGTTAGGTCACATACTCCCGAAACCGAGTCAAATACTTGTCAATTACTTTGTTGCAAAAAATTAAAATTAAAATCTATTAGGTATCCTATGTTCCTATCTTCCTATCGCATTCGTTGGATAATAACCAAGGAAATCTTAATGCCTCTTAGGTAGGTTAGGTACACTTTCTTAGCATCCTCTTCACACTTATAGGCTAGATCGCGTAAATACTTAAACTTTACCAGTACTGAGCAAACCGCATACTTAATATGTATATAATATCTCGAATATCGACTTCCGCAAATTTTCCCTAATATGTTCAAATTATATCACGCCTATTTGCTACCACGTTCTTAATTCCAATTACTACTATCCTGACACCGTTTTCGCTTCTTCCCAGAACCTATCTTCATAAGAAAATAACAATTACTTATGAATTGATAATACTTAATAAATTTTGCGTTTAGCTAATAAAATCGATAATAGCAAAGCTAACAAATACCCACGCAATGTTTACCCCGGGTAAACAATGGAGTTGTAGCGACGAAGACTAGCCGTAGGCGGTCGGTAACTTCTGCAGATGTTTGGTACGTCATAAACGGTAACAGAGGGTACTCAATAAGGTAATAATGAAGATTACTACGGTACTTTCTTATAGTTATACTTTTGATATACTTACAAACGACATAGTGAGACTAGTTATTAAAAGGTATTTACGTGTCGTTGGTCAATTATTATGTAAACCTAGGAAGGTACAAATCCCCCCCCCCCCCCATTGATTCGAATTCGGCTCGGGCTCTGAAACACTGAATTCTATTTTATGAGTTTGAATTCAGTGGTTTTCACCGAAAAAAATATATTTAGGTCATAGATAATTGATATCACGTGGTTTCCAGGACTTGAGCCGGGTAAATGGCGATGGGCTCACCCCTATTACATGAGACTTAAAACATAGCTGATCCCTTCGGGTATACAGGCGTGATGTTATGTTAAGTACTTATCTAGGTCGCTATCACTCGTAAATCTATGTGCACTTCAGTCTATGAGGTATGTGCACTTATACAAAAAATTAGGAGTAAATCTTTTAGAGTCAAAATTTACACCCGTCGGTGTAATGGTTAGCTTTTTTTTTTGACTTGGCTTGTTGTAGATTTACCGCAGATGGCGTTAACTACTTGTCCGGACAAAGGTGTAATGGTTAACACGCTCCTCTAAGCTTTGCAAGAGCTTCTGCTTCAAATCCCGTCCGAGTCGAGAGTTTTCCGAATCAATTTTGTTGGTAACAATGAGTGCCATAAAACCAAAGACACTATAATACCTATTAATTACAGAAACTTTAATACGATATCTGTATAATCACGAAAATATTTATAGTTAAGAAAGTCTGAAATAAAACACTCATTATGTACGTTAGTGACTAATGACTAGGTTTACAAGTTCATAGAACTATATAACGATATTGAAAATAATGAGGTCGTTTGAAATTAGAACTATTTACGGTGCGATAGTCTTTTATTTTTGGTATATTATAGGCAACTTGGAAAGTAGTGGGTACTTTGAAGCAAATATCGCCTTTTTATTCTTTTTTATTTAAATCCATACCTATTTAATTCAAGATAAAGGACAACAAATAATAATGTTAAGGCAATCGGTAGCTTTAGAAAGTTATGAGTAAACCCTTTTATCTAGTTCTTTGTGTCGAGTTCATTTTCTTAACATAAACATAAATAGCCTATATACGTCCCACTACTGGGCACAGGCACAATCAACCGGAGAGGGTATGGAGCATACTCATTTCCTTACTCTAAGTTAATACAATATCAACGCCATTTCGATAAAGTTGATAAATAAAATTACCTACAAAGTGGTGACGTCACTGCGACGAGATAACAGGGTCTAGTCATGAGATTTCGTATAAACTTATTAGATTCTCAGTATTACTATAAAATCTAAGAAGGTTCTTCGCAAGACTTGCTATACAAGGTCGTATATTGAACTCGACTTGGAGTCCTCATTAATTTTCACTAGTTTGTCCCGCGGCGCGGCCTTCGTGTGCCCTAACATAAATTCCAAGATAAGTTGCACAAACAAGTGGAAGTCCAAATAAGTACAGCCCTTTAGAATGCGCCCCAAGTGACAACTCGTTTGTAAACTCCGTTAAATAACTAAGTGTTGTGGCGTGTGTAGCAGGGTTTGAGTTGATTTTTCCGGGCTATGAAATATACACGAGTGGGACGTTAAAAACCTCCATAAACAGAAAGTGGACTTTAAAATAATATACGTTTGCAGCTGAAAATTACCTTTTTTTAAGATTGAAACAGTCCTTTAGAAAACCCTTCTGCGGTAAATACTTTACTTGCATTAAGTTTGAAAGATAAACAAAGTGACTTTGAACAGTTTAACACCGGAGGTGAGCAGAGTGACTCGGTTGCTCGGGCGCTGGTGTTTAAACACTATTTACGTAAATAAACTCGTTTCGTTAAGGCGGTCTACATCGGCGCAGCTTCGTTTAAAGTTTTAATCGCTTTCGAGCCGTGATAAACAAATTTTAATTAAGTTTTAATATCACGGCGTAATTGCTGAGGCGAACGGCTATCACGATATCTTTGTTTATGAATATTTACCCGGCCCCTGCGCCGCGGCCGCCATCCGATATCGCGGATTATACCGGCCGCTGATCGCCTGCCATTAAATTATTTCTAATTCACCACGTTTTACGTTTTTTTTTTAATTAGGAGCTTGGTGTAAACTTTCTCTCTTAGTCAGACTTTCGGCACGAGATCACAAATAATAAGATTCGCCACAATGAGAATATTTCGCATTAAAAGGCCAAAACTTTTCTACAATTCCAAGTTTTTGTATTCGCGTTCTCGTCCATTTGTCCCTTGGTATATTTTTTATTTATCAACTTAGGTACTTTCTTTGTTTCCACCGAGCTTATTGTTAATTTCATTGTGTAACGGCCCCACAAAAGAAGTTTTTACGCGTAACATTGGCTTCCCCACCCGCAAATTGTTTACGGCTCCTAAAAAAATGTGGCTCGAATTTTACAACCGCATATGAAATCAGATAATGTTGAATAATTTAAAGCTGCTACCTACTCAAGTATCTGAATGGTGTAAAAACTATCTTTTTGTTGAACGTGACAAGTGAAATCGAGATAATGCTTCCATTTTTCATCCGAGCGGCGGCAGCGGGGCGGCGGCGGCGCGGCGCGGCGTGGTGGACGATGTGACGCTATTCTGAACGAAGTGTACCTCGGGGCATGAATTTAATCTCAGAATCCGCGTGTCAGATTCATAAGAACCATCACGGCGAGATATTTGCGTTCTACTCAATTTAGCTTGCTTGTTTTCTCTACGAACACCAACTTTCATCAAAGGAAGTAGGTATACGGAACAATAGGAATGTTGTTTGCATAGTCTGAACTTAATTGAGATCTTAAAATTAAAATCCTCGCTCTCTAAGGCTTCGTAATAACCCTTTGTTTTCTCTCAAACATCATCGTTGGCCTGTTGGACGAATATGGTCCTTAATATTTTTCAGTAGGTAAGTTAGTACTGATATTTACACTTTTTTTAACTGATCTAAGTACTTTAAAGAGCATCTAATCATATATATTTTTTAAATACTTACATCCGTCATATAATGAGAAAGTGTTACTTTTTGTATTCATCCAGATTTCCGTTGTTTGTTGTTTATTTTATATCAAGTGGAACTTTCATCCCAGGTGAGAGGTATTAAAAATTGCTGCCGTGGCGCGCATCAGATGCAATAAATCATAAGTGCATTATAAAACGGCAAAGACGCTTCGTTAGGAAAAACAAACCCTGCGCTAAAGGCTTTAAATTAATTTTCTATGAAGACGCCAGAGCAACTTGTTTATTCTCAAGATTAAGATTGTTTGTCTCAAAAAAGTGTGGATGTAGGTACCTAGTTAGTGTTAACGAATGATGCACTGTTAAGTCTGTTTTACAAGTTTAGTGCTTAGTTGTTTTACATTTTAATTGCTCTTACTGCTTGGTAAACATTGCCGCAGTAAAGTGTGCGTCAAGCTAGCGGCCTCAAAAAAAAAATGGGCACGAAAAAATAATTTGACCATACCAAAAAATAGTACTCTTATTGAAAAAAATAGTACCTGTTGTAAAAAAATTAGTACCATCACGGTTCTGGATTTATAGCCATGTTTTATTGCACTTGCTAGCTTGACGGTGAGCGAAATTTGGCGAGAGTTAACGACAAGGTCTTTCGCTTTGATTTAAACGCCAAAAAATAGTACCGAAATAGTACTCACCCCCTGCAAAATACCGAAAGTAGTACTTCAACGGTTCCAAAGTTATAAAGGCAGTTCTTTGATCCCGCTAGCTTGACGTTTTGAAAATACCTATTATCTGGGGAACGCTTGCATACTTCAGTATGTAACTAATGTCAATAAACTCGTATGAAATAGTACTCCCTACCATCATAATTTTGATCCGATTCTCTTTGTAGAAATGTTAAAAAGTCATCATAACCTATGCCATACATTTGTTGTTGATACAGTCACGTAGACAATTACATAACCTCACAATTTATTCGTAAGTATTGCCATTTTGGAGGTCTACCCTACCATTTCTTTGCACTTCAGAGTGCTGCTATTACAAAAAATTCCTATTGCATACACCCATATGCACTAATTTTAATAGAAAATGGCTGCATGGGTCTAGTTTATATCGAAAACAATCTGTGATTTTAATACATCATAATACATTTTTAATCTGCTGTTTTATTTTATAATTTATACCTTCATGTTGAATTTGTTACGGATCGAAGTGTTTGTTAATAAACAATTTGCAGTATTTGTAGAATAACTCAAAGAGTTTCAACAATGATATTACTTTCTTCTGACAACCCTGGCACTTCACCAATTTTTACCCAAAAATGGGGAAAATACTAAAATCTGACAACATTCTTGACCATGTGTAATAATTTTGTTCGCGACTGTACTTGTCTTGATAAATGTATGACATAGGTTATAATGACTTTTTGACATATTTCTACAAAGAGAATCAGGTCCAAATTATGATGGTAGGGAGTACTATTTCATACGAGTTTATTGACATTAGTTACAAACTGAAGTATGCAAGCATTCCCCAGATAATAGGTATTTTCAAAACGTCAAGCTAGCGGGATCAAAGAACTACCTTTATAACTTTGGAACCGTTGAAGTACTACTTTCGGTATTTTGCAGGGGGTGAGTACTATTTCGGTACTATTTTTTGGCGTTTAAATCAAAGCGAAAGACCTTGTCGTTAACTCTCGCCAAATTTCGCTCACCGTCAAGCTAGCAAGTGCAATAAAACATGGCTATAAATCCAGAACCGTGATGGTACTAATTTTTTTACAACAGGTACTATTTTTTTCAATAAGAGTACTATTTTTTGGTATGGTCAAATTATTTTTTCGTGCCCATTTTTTTTTTGAGGCCGCTAGCTTGACGCACACGCAGTAAACTTACTTCTATAATATATATGTAGTATTAAACAGAACGACCAATTCAGTACAATTAGCGGTTATGTTTCAATAAAGATAACATTTTACAATCTTCTCAATGCGCGGTAAGAATTATATCTGTCAAAGTACGTAAGCTAGCGACGTTTATGAGAATAGTGTATCAGTCGATATTAGGTCGATCGATTCTTTTCTATCTAACAGTAAGTATGAATTGTATACACTTTTTTATTGTTACGTAAAATATTTTCTATCTCAAGTAGGAATTACTATAATAAATAAAATCTCATATACTTACATTTTGATCACTGCTGTTTTTTGTAAATAATTCGGAAGGCACGTTAAGCCTTTGGTCTCGGTTACTACTTACTGATGTAAGTACTCGTTACATGAGCCATGTCAGGGGCCTTGGCGGCTCAATATAGGGGGCTTGGCCCTGACACCAGGGTTGATGAGGTTGGTAATTCACCTTACAACTCTCACGATAGAAGAAGAATATAATGCTAGCAGTGCGATAAGTTGCTCCTTCCCTAATAAACCAGCTCAACACAGACAGGAGATTATAAGTTGCTGTAACAGTCAGCACTAATGAATGCCGGGGATTACAGTCTGCTACCGGACGCCGGCGCCGACGCGCACCAATTACACAACTAGTGAACCACGCGTGATATGTTATCCCGTAGTGATCACCTTTATCTCTATTGTTTTTGAGGCCTCGATAAACAAGAATGCTGAAGAAAAGCTTAAAATGTCGTGTGTCAGTACTTATCGTGTTGCGAATTCTTGTCGGTCCTGTTTCTCATAGGGTAAGGTGGTGCAGGAGTGCGCACTTAAAGTTCAATTAGTTCTAAAAATAAAACAAAAGCAATTAGGAACATTAACTCTATTAAATATTATACAGTAACTAATAACCTATTATTTGGAATATATTATTTTAGTCTATAATAATTATCTTTGGACGTATTTCAATTAATTAATCACAAAATGAGATTTGCGCACTCTTACACTCAGGTATGTGTAAGAGTGCGCTATGAGACGGATAAGAGTGCGCAGTTTATTTGTCCACGCAAAAGTCACATATGTAAACTCCTACGCCCGTATACGCTGTACATTTTTCATGCCAGCAGTTTTTGCATCCGGGGCACCTAATTATTGCCCGCGCACTCTTGCACCACCTTATCCTAATATCTCACATAATGCCCCCTCTAGATTACTTCTGGCATTCACTACTTCTCCATTTTCATGTCATTCGTCGTAAAAAATATACATATAAACATCACACGTAGATTGGATATCATTTTTACCACCAGTAAGGCTAACGTGCGCAACGTGATAAAATTTTGTCACGGTCATTTTATCGAGTCTGACGATATAATTATGTCGTTTTGTCGATTGGTGCACCCAAATAAGTCATGTCGTTCTGTCAAAATACGATCAAAATCACGTGACAGGCATGTTAGGGAAAAAAACAAACAATCGATTTCTATAATTTTATCACGTAGCGCATGTTAGCCCCGCTGGACAAGTTATATTCCATACAAAAGTATAATATAAACTGCCTATATACGTCCCACTGCTGTGCACAGGCCTCCCCTCAATCAACCGGAGGGGTTATGAAGCATACTCCACCACGCTGCTCCACTGCAGGTTGGTGGAGGTGTTTTTACGGCTAATAGCCGGGACTAACGGCTTAACGTGCCCTCCGAAGCACGGAATCATCTTACTTTTTCGTACAATTAGGTGATTCAAGCCTGAAAAGTCCTTACCAAACAAAGGACAGTCTCACAAAGTGATTTCGAAAATGCCCCCATCGGGAATCGAACCCGGCCCTCCAGATCGTGAGCCTAACGCTCTAACCACTAGACCACGGATGTTGTTATACATACAATATTCAAATTCAAATTCAGAAATATCTTTATTCAGTAGGTAACATTGAATCGTCATTTTTTACATAACGAACGTCTCATCCGCCTAAAACTACTGCAGCTTCTCACAACCTGTATAGCCGGGGAAAAGAAGCTGCAAGAAAAACCTCGGCACAGGGCCCTAGACGTTCTTTAAAAAAATAAACTTAAAATATTGTTATACAATTGAGTATAACACGTATGATTTGCATGAGAAAATAAACATAGGTACTCGTAAACTCTGTTCTAGTCATCACATAATACGACAGCTCAGTTTTACATGCAGAACATGTAGTGGCAACGAAGTTTTTAAACTGGTAACATTGATTTCAAACAACATAAGTAGTTTTGTAGAGCGCTGCCGGCACGCTACAGTACCCGCCAGGAATAACCGGCCGTAAAAGCTTTTTCCGTCGACATTTTTATATTGCACATATCCGCTCCACATGTGTCTACTGTCCTACAAAGGCTACAACTATAACACTAAACACACATGCCGTGAATTTAAACACTTTAGAAACACGAAGGCATTGGGACTATTTAGGTGTGTTTTACCTCTTCTTCTCAAGATAACAAGGGGTTGGATTGACAATTGAACTGATAATTGCTGGTTAAAAGTAGCTATGTTAGATGCATATATGTTAGGATTTTAAGAAAAACTAAAAAATAATGGGTGCACAAAAGTAAGAGGCTCTCAATACGGTTGTTATTTGTAGATTACTAGGGGGTTAAAAGCGCCACATCGAAGCAATTCATGTACTTAAAAAAGCAATTGCTATTTGAAATTTGTGTGCATTGCGCACTTAGTTTACTTTTATATGCGCATATGTCAAATTGCAATATTACTTTTTTAGATGAATTGTTTTGATGTGGCCTTTTTAACCCCCCTAATCAAGATAATAAATCAGTTTGTATTTCAACAAACATCAAATTATCAGAAGTTTGGTTTATATAGCGTTTTCTCAAACATGTTGTACTTGGGACACAAACGTAATCTTGGATTACTTATAAGTAAGTGTAAATTATATGCTTTGCTTCCAAATAAGTTAAACATTTAATGACAGTTAAAAAAGAAAGGGGGATTTTAAATACTGTACACTGTGTAGAAATCCCGACTACGTGCTTTCGTATAATCAGGCGGATGAAAGAGGCGTGCTCATCTCATTCTCTTGTATGCTTGCTGTGCTAAGATTCAATATTATATCTTCATAACTATATATTATTATACTCATGCTAAACTGATTTAACACTTAATAACTGTTTTGTTTTATTAAATTGATACGGGTTATAGTCTGAGGTTATACGATGAATGCTGTTCGTTGCCTATTATGTTGTTAAGTAACTAAAATAATTGTTTTTGTTGTGTGTTACTTAATGTATTTGCGACTACTTCTTGTTTAGGTATTTTTAAGCGATGACCCTTTTATTAAGAAAATACAAAACGTAAACTGTAATGTTGCACAACCTGTATTGCTGCTTTCTACTGTTTTGGTACCGTTCGTTACAGTGTATTCCCAGCAACATACGAGACATTGAAATTCCCGTCAATTCCCAATCCTTGTCCGGATCATACGCCGGTCGCCGCCGCCGTGTTCCGTCACTCCCGGGAAAATAATATTATACATAGGTACATGTAATGTAAAAAGCGGCCTGTTTTTTCGGCTAGCCGTAATGTAATATGACGGATTATAATACTGTTTTCAAATCGAATACCCCAATTGGGATATGGTCGTGAGTTTATATTATGTATGTATTCAAATTGAATGTCTATAATATTATAATTAATTTGGCTGGGGTTTGAATCGATGTGAAAATTTTATTGATCGATATCATGTAAGATTATTATGTGATACTGAGCCTGTACTAGACAATCCAATTCTATGTACAGCCATTATTGAAATCTAATCATAACGATAATTCATCATAATAGATTTCCTTGCATGACTGTTAAATACGTAGAAAGTTTGTCCGATTTCATCGCATTGAAGCTTTATAGGGACCGTTTGTAAAACGGTGGAACAAGATATAATTTTCCGCCCGTCTTTTCCCGGGACATCGAAGTAACGATCTCCTGTCACCGTCTCACGTCGGGATCACGGGACAACTGTTGCTCTCTCATCGAATCTTGTCTCTTGCGATCTAAACTTCTCTAACAGCTTTGCATATTAAAATAACTTTACGATGTTCCAACGATCTTTGTGGTGTGGTAGTTAAGCCCGGTTTAATAGCACCAATAGAGATATTCTGAATATAGTTTCAATAATTATTTTAAATAATAATTAATAATAATAATAAATAAAATAACTTATGACTACAATAATAAAATGTAGCACGTAATAATGTACTGAACAGCGTAAGTAAATTAAAAAGTATATTATTTTTATACTAAATTCTTTAAGCATCACTGCATATTTTTCAGTTTGTTTAAAGTTTCCATACAGATGTCCGATAGGCGCCACCTGCACTCTCCACTTTTTCAAATAAAACAATTTAAACATAATGCCGGCTGAGATAAATATGTAGACAAGTAATATATAACTGTGTATATATTATAATCATTGCCACTTCTACCACATTTCACACAACGTTTCGTAATTTTACATTGTTGTTTTATGGTGTCTATTAATTCATTAATGTTTGCTATGAGGGCAGCTCACCCTCGTCAAATTAGAGCACAATGCCGGTATTAAACTATTCTCGTAAAAACATACCACTGATTCGTGGCTTTGTTGGAACAAAGTACCGCAATTAGACGGTTTCGCACTAACATTTTTAGGACACAATAATTAATGGCAGGTTGTTTCGTTAGTAATTGAATTTTAAACATTTCTTGTTTATATTAGTAAGCAAATTTCAATATCTGTTTGAGAACAAAAGTAAAAACCTGTTCATTATCGGACTTCTCGTAAAAGTCGAATAGAAAAATGTATGACGTCGTGAGTAACATAAATATATTATTTATAATAATATAAATTAATTTATCTGTATTATTTTTTTATTGTTTATTCGTATGCAAGTAAGTTGCTACATGTGTGTAGTGTTAAAAATTACTACAACATATTTTTTTTAACGACATATACTAATAAAAAGTACATAGTTCTATTCTGGTTTTACATTAATACAATTTGTAATGAAACCCTTTTCTATTTAACAGAACACTAAGTGAGAGCGATGGTCGGCAATCCGCCCGCTACATAGAAGCCCACATTCCAGCACACGTCCTGTCTGCGGCCACGTTACTCAGCTCTGCCCATGCTCTGCTAACCACTAATGTTCATTGTAAAGGCAACAAATAACCTCCAATCAAACTAACGCTCGACCGCAATTTATCTCGCCCGAAGAAATATCGTGTTCCTTAGTGTTAGCGCTGCGTACTTACGTATAAGGGGAGATCCGCCCGCTGATTGCTGAAAACTAAACATTTGTTTCTAATAGAAGTATGTCTGTATCGGCTTATACAAATATAGCACAACTGATAAGTAATTAAGAAAATATATAAGTATTATACGACTTAACTGCCGTGTCTTATTAGGTGTCCAATCATGTTGCCTGTTCTGTCCAAGAAGAGCTTACATGGAACAGATTAAAGAGAAAACGAACGTCGTGTCTTATAAGGAGGTGAAGGAATTGGTCTTTGATTGACATGAATGGAGAATGCTACACCGACAAGAGCGCGGCTCTTAAATAAGTGATGTGATGAAGACTTAACTGAATATTCTTCCTGCGCTGCGCATCGACAGGAAGTCTGATAAAACTGTTGTTGATTGTTATATCTGAAAACACACTGTTATTACTTCTCTGATCTGTTTCTGAATAATCTGACATTGATCTATAGTATCTATCTATCTATGAGGCCAAAGTAACAAGCCGTTTCAAATAAAGCTTTTATGAGATACAAAAAAATTAGACTCTCTGAGTAAGGCAACCTGCATCAATATAAACTATTTAAATATTCATAATTTACTATTTCTATTCTATTCTATTCTATCAAAATCCCACGCACGTTGTGTTTAAAAGCAAATAATTAACGACTAAAAGACGCTCAGAATAGTGGGTGTACCTAGAGTTTTTTTTTTTGTAGCGTACACTAATATACGAAAGCGTAGGTTTTAATGTTTTACATAGCCTATGTGATAAATTCTATATAATTTTGCTGGTTAATTCAATCGTTAATCAGGTTGATAAGAATGAATGATGTGATAGGGATGAGCGATGCATTACCATAGCAACGATGATATTTTTACACATACACATACACACACACACAGGTAACAGCCTCCATGGTCTAGTGGTTCGAGCATTAGGCTTACAATCTGGAGGTCCGGATTCGATTCCCAATGGTCATTTCGACATTGTCGATATCACTTTGTGAGACAGTCCTTGGTAAGGATTTTGCTGGCTTAAATCACCTCATTGTCAGAAAAAGTAAGATGATTCTGTGCTTCGGAGGGACGTGAAGTCGTTGGTCCCGGCTATTAGCCGTAAAAACACCTCCACCGACCCGCAGTGTAGCAGCGTGGCGGAGTATGCTCCATACCCCGTCCGGTTGATGGAGGGGAGGCCTGTGCCCAGTAGTGGGACGTATGTTATGTTATGTAAGGAGGTATGTATTTTTTGCTAACACTTGCAATTATAGTCTTAAAATGTTTGATAAATGTTATCTAGACTGCTTACATAACCTGAAGGAAAACCCGCACGTTGCAGATTACGACACGTCAAATGACACTTGCCTTTGATATTATATTTTATCGGGCATAGGAGTCCGGACGTACACTAAATTGTTCGTAAAAGATGAACATATCGAAAGAAGGAATTCAGTCCAATATAAGGTCAATAAAGTGGAAGTCAATAAAATGGTGGTTAAAACAGTTATAATAAATAAGCGAAGTCTCGACGTCGCGACCGGGGTGGGAACTTCAGTCGCCACTCGGCTGTGAAGTCGGAACGGGGGCCGTACTCAGGAGACGATCGAAGGGGCACACGAGATCGTGATGTATTCTAAAAAGTAATAGTATATTTTAGTAATAATCTATGTACTTTTTATTATCTTACCTTTTTTGTAAACGCTTACCTGCCCTCTCCTGATTTTAGTTTGTCTCTTTTCCGGTCTGCTGGAAGAGATTTCTATTAGAAATAAGATGAACCGTTGTCTGTTTTATGTGTAGTCGCCTTGTCTTTATGTCTTTGTTTCTGTCTTCAATAAATAAAGTGTATCATACATACATAAACATCAACAGCCTATGTACGGTTTACCGTGGGCACAGGCCTCCCCTAAATCAATCGGAGGGGGTATTCGAGCATACTCCACTACGTGTTCCACTGCGGGTTGGTGAAGGAGATTTTTACGGCTAATAGCTGGGAATAACGGATAAATAATAGCTATATCATAAATAAATAATTATATTCATCATTTCCATCTTCACAGTTTGTCTCGTTGGAGATAAAGATAATGTTAATGATTTCCTATGCATTATAAAAATTCGTCATAATCAAGTTTGTTCCGCTTTTATTCTTAATTGACAACGCATGAGGGATTGGCAGTTGTTGATTTTAATATATACAGGGTGTTAGTGACATCGTAACGAAAACTTTGAGGGGTGGTTCAGGCCATGATTCTGAGTTAATATCAAGTGGAATTTTCCATCGCAAAAGTATAGAATTGAAAATAATTTAAAAAAACTAAAAAAAAAAGCATGAATTTTGCGACGGAAAATTCCACTTGATTTTAACTCAGAATCATGGTCTGAATCAACCCCCTCAGTATTCGTTACGATGTCACTAACACCCAGTATATCATCGCTCATAATTGAAAATAAAGAAGTAATATAACACATAGTCTCTCTCTCTTTATTTAAGAGCTGCGCTCTTGTCGGTGGAGTAATTGCTATTACTCCATAGCTAGGGCGTATAGAACGGTGGCTGCCCCAATCGCCTTCCGTTCCGCAGTACACCGACCAATTTCTCAATCGGTGATATTATAGCTAGAGCCCTACCAGATTCTATTTCCTCGGCCTCCAACCAGTACTGATACCGTTGTTGCCCGGCATCAGGGGTGCGCTTTTGAAGTAGCGGCGCCTACTCGCTACGTCACAAGATTGTCATAGAACCTAAGTAGCATTTTATAGGTTAGCCCGTCCCAGTGAGCTACCCACTACGTTCTGCTAATCCTGTCGCTGTTTGGTCGGGGACTGCTTATTTTTATATTCGCAGCTAACCATCATATCTGATGGCCGTTCCACTATCCGCCACCTGTGGACCCCGTAGATGGCCTACAGCTATGCCTACTACACATAGTAACACATAGTAACCAAGTCTAAATTTCCTTTAAAAAGCTACTGAGAACAATTAAAAGCAATAACGGAGTACCTTTATTATCCCTAACTACTTCTCTGGCTGAAGTTCAATCGTACTTTAACGAGTTAATCCCCTTTTAATAAGTGTTGATGCTCGCCGCGGCCCCGCAATCTCATCTGCTTGTGCTAACTAGATGAAATTTTAACTTTTGAACTTTTTGTGGATTCCTGTCTGATTTAATGCTGTAATGTAGGGAGATCCTAGTTTTAGGGAGTGATAATTAAAAGAGCTGTCTGAAACATTCATTTAGACGTAGTATTTTTTTTTTAGTTTAATTTATTCAGTATCAGAAAAATAATTCTTAAAAAATAAGGCGCCCTTCTAATCTGTATGGCTACTTGACAGTTGTAACAATAAAATAGTAAATGTGTCAGATATGGTGATTTATCATTTAACAATAATTATCCAATAGTTTTTTTTATTAAGATAATTTGTTAAATATTTTATTTTTACAAAATAAAAATGCGATTTTTTTCTCTGTGTATTACAAGACCCGAAACATGGGCGGTCATGATTGAGCTTCGAGTGACGTCACATTTCACTAAATAAACAAAAACTGTCTATCAGGTTTCAAGTTATGCTGTTAGACAGTTTCTTTGTTTGTTAAAATGTGACGTCACTAGGGCAAAATGTCACGTGACCAACCGTTTTCGAGCGGTAATCAAAATAATTTTAGAAAAATATGTTTATTTCTATAATGATTTTTCGGGAAAATTGAGAAGAATTGGGATTTTAAGAGGTATAAAATTGGCATTTGTAATTTTTTAAATACTTATCCGAAAACTGCCAAGTAGCCAATTGTTGTTGTTCGGTATACATTCAAAAGGGAAGCGAAACACTTCTCTATTTCAGGTGTTTGTCACGGATTTAGATTTATATACGTATTAGCTGCTGATTCCAGTACAAACCATCTAACTTTATTTTAAGTTATACCTGTCATTTTCTTATCCGCCGAAAAGGAAAGGGACGTATAATCGACAGGCATATTTATGGAACACACGTCAATTTTAGCCAGGAATTTTAAAAACCCTCCCAAATTTATACATGTATTGGCCATAACCCGACAGAATTAAATCGACAGCACACGTCAAACGGGTTGCATACCAGTGAGATGCGTATTTCATTCGCCCTTGTTATTAATTCATTTTCAAATTAACAGTTGTCAATTATCCATCCCTTTTCTTTTCGGCGGATAAAAAAACGACGGGTATAACTTAAAATAAAATTAGGATATGTCTGCAGGAATCGGGGCCATTGTTTCTCTAAATGGAATAATTATGTTGGTGTACCCACACAAATCTTTCTTCTCAAATAAAGAAGCAGTTTGCAGCAGTCTTACGATGAAAATAGGTGCTTGTTTATTTTGTTTGACGTGACTTATTTAGATTTGACATTATCTATTTGGCCGGACAAATAGGAAGCGCTGAGGATTTCAAACGGTAAAAATAATAATTAGACCTCGGCTTGGAGAATTATGTTTGAAAGAATTAATCAACACTAGTCGGCCGATAGCTACGCTGAATGATCGAAATCGTTAACCACGCCGACGGGGTCGGTATCGTGGTATGAAGATAGTTGCAACGCCGGAACATATTTGTTG
Organism: Pectinophora gossypiella; assembly: GCF_024362695.1. Classification (NCBI taxonomy): domain Eukaryota; kingdom Metazoa; phylum Arthropoda; class Insecta; order Lepidoptera; family Gelechiidae; genus Pectinophora; species Pectinophora gossypiella. The sequence goes on along the minus strand of NC_065407.1, from coordinate 8,587,894 downwards.
CCGCCTTAAATGTGAATATGTCACTAATCATAACAGTGATATGGTACATAAAAGGGCTCGATGGGTATATATTTATTTTATATGTGCCCCAGAAAGTTATGTAACACCAGAAAAAAAAATATGAACGTAAAAAAGCTGTTCCGTCGATTGAGTTAATTTTCACCGAATCGTTTTTACGGGTTTCCTCACTTGCTGTTACAGTTTATATCACCCCGTGGTATCATCTCAGCGAAATTGTTTCCGGAATCCTTTTTCAGCTCTGCGAGAAAGAAGCCGTGGATGTTGTTCCTGCGTGGGTAGTATAAGGTAGTATAAGTGAATCATTTCAGAATTTTCCTTTTTCGTGTGGAAAACTTTTTAGAGGCAACATATGTGATGCTAATTTTAGTTTTAGCCTTTGTAGCACAATGTAGTCATGTCATGAAATCTACTCCAGTTATTATATGAAAAATATGTGATATAAAAAGCTGAAGTAAGTAAGTTTTTTTTTTCGGATGTCGTCTGGAGTCTATTTCTCCTATCAACCTAACCAAACCTAACCTGTATTGGGCTGGTTTTCCCTTCGCGGGTTGGAAGGTCAGACAGGCAGTCGCTTCTGTGAAAAAATCGGACCTGTCAAAAAATTGGTGAAAGACTATATTGTAAGACGTACTCAGTACTTACTGCACACTAGTTTATTATCTAGTTTATGTAAGACCTTCGATTAAAGAGTTACAGTACTATACAATTTGATAAGATATTACAAACGCAAAAGCTAGGTGTTCTTTTACCTCACTGCCCCAGATTTTTTGAGTTTCGTTTTCCCCTTTCAACGCCGCGCGGTGCAATGTCGCGCATTATCAAACTTTGTTTACGGTATCACGTACTGCGGATATCAGTTGAACAAATGAGCGCGCCTCCAGATAGCAGGAGCGTTGCGCGCGAATCATTTCCGAGTGTCAATCAACGTCCGCCGTCGTCCAAGCCCGTTGACGTGTGCTCGTCGACAGGCGCTCGTCTGCCTGTGTGTGCGCTAATGAGTTCGCCCGAATCGCATCTAGATCGAACTTGGATAGTTAATTATTATTTCTAAGATTGGAAATGCACTGGAACACTGATACAAGAGGTGAGCGCCGGAACGGGAGGCCCGGTTCGAACCCCGGTACTGGACTTGCACCAATGAGTTATTAATTTATATTATGTGCACTTTCACAAACACAGTTGACTCGAGCATTATAGATGGCGATACGGCTCACCACCTATCGCGTAGGTATAACTACTAACGTACAGTCATGAGCAATATAATGTACCCACTTAACCTCTCATCTGCCGAGATACCAGACACAATAGATTTTACATTGTGTCTGGTCGAGATCCGCGTTCCGGCAGATGAGAGGTTAAGGACTCTGTCGCACTAACATATTTGACATTTAGTGAGACTTACAGTTCAATTTGTCAAAAAAGTTAATGTGACATGGTACCAAAGTGTATACATATTAGTGCTCGTGACCGTACTACTACGTACTTTATCTAGCGCTACTACCCCAAATGGGACATAATCGTGTGTTGTGTATTGTTAGAAATGCAAAGCAGAAAAGTTGGTAGGTAATCATTATAAAAATAAATAATATAAGGCAACTTTTACTAGACCGCTACTACACCGTTTATTTTTGAAAAAAAAATGATATAAGTACTTAATACTTAAATTATTGTAAAGTTGAATTTAACAATGTCATATTTTCTAACATAAGCAACTTTCTGCAAAATCCATCTAATGCAAAAATATAACGTATATGATAAAGGTGGGTCAGTTTACTGTTAAATAAGTTTTTTTGAAACATTAATGTGTATACACAAAAACAATAGTTATAATAATAATTATTATATAATATATTATAGTTATAATAAAAAATAATATAACCACCCACAACCCACCCACACTCAACTGACCCACCTCTATCATACACGTTACATTTTTGTATTAGATGAATTTTGCAAAAAGTGGCTTACCTACGTTCGAAAATATGACATGGTTAAATTCAACGTTACAATAATTTAAGTAAGTACTTACATCATTTCAAAAATAAACGATATAGCAGCGGTCTAGTAAAAGTTGCTTTTACCCAAGTAATAGTAAAAATAAAAACCCTAACACACTCGCCCGAGATAGTGTCGTGTCCTATTTGTCACAGTATTATTGGAGGGTAAGTTTTATAGGCAACACATCGAAGGCCCGCTGGCCGCAAGTGGTGGGCCAAGTCGGAAACATTAAGGTTCCATCAGCGGCCATATTTTCCGGCGGAATTTTCACGTCGGCCGGCGCCTGTCGACCGACACGCCTTTGCACTCAGACACTGGCATCGGATGAAGTGGAATTGTGTACCCTAATGCCTATCCGCGCCGATATTTTCCCAACTTTTAAGAAGTGCAGTTTAAGAGATCGAACTGCCTAGATCACAGGTTTCAATACTAAACGACAGACTAGAAATAAAATCATAAAATGTTAAGTTAAATACTAAACATTTTTTTTTTTCAGAATAAAAGCTTGTCAACAAACGTAATATTATCACGAGGCTGTGACATTCGCACGCCATAATTGACATAACCGTAATTACACGACTAAAGAAACCTGGAAAAGACTTGAAGAAAGTAAAGTCTAATATAAAAAAATAAACATCTCATGAGTTCGGGTAGCTTTCAGTGAAATGACACCTCTGGGCATCTTTGTCGCCCAACAAACGCCCCGTGAAATTGAAACAAACTTTGGGCCATTCCTTCGAGAAATTTCGCAACGTCAAATACTTTCTTTTTGATCTTTTAATCCAGACAAAGAAGTCAGGTTTAAACCGTAATAATTAAATTTAGAACAATTAACATAAGCTGTAGAATGCCATTGTTTTGAAGGTGCGCAAAGGGTTAAAGAAAAAGATTTTAAAACAGGCTAATCATGAACTACTTAAAATTTTATATTAATAAATTAATGTACTAAAGTACATGCTCCATACCTGGTTGATTAAGTTGAGACCTGGCTGTTTATAATAATGATAATTAGCACTAAGTCAAATAAAAATGTAAATTTCCGCACTTTAAATTGCTTTTCCCTCAGTAGTCAGCAACTAAACAAATATGAGGGCCGCACAATCACACGTAATGAATATGTCTACGATCTATCAGAATTAGAGACCCCTTCTGTCGGCGATGATCGATGCGCGGAAATGAAGACGATCTTTTTCTTAGAAGCCCGAGATGTACGGAATCGGCACTTCATCACTTGTGACGTCACACGAGGCATGATTGCTCAGGAAATAAGCAAGTACTTTGTAACCAATGCTTTTTACGACCTGGTTGAGTTTGTTAGAGGAATGGAATTTTTATCTCAAGATCCATATTAATATTATAAGCAAAAGTAGCTCTATCCGTTATCTTTTAAAGAAACACAGACAAAAATAGTTAGAGTAATACCCGAGATACATGAAATATGTATAACTTCCTACTCTAACAATTGCTACCTGCCTTATTTTGTTTATTTTTACTGAACTTATCAAATGAAATAGAATCCATTATCTAGCACTTAGCACACCGTTTTGTAATGGAGCAGTTCTGAAAGAAAAGTAAAGCGGAAAATTTCACCTCCCACGAAAAATAGTGAGAGAAATTGTTTCTTACGCTCTCAGCCGTTAGATACGTTGGGAATAATTTATTACGGAAAGGATTTTAAAAACACATATCGCCTGAGCCGCCGGATAAAGCTGTTTTAAGAATATGTGGGAATTTCTCCAGGTGCCTCGAAAAGTATTATGTGTGAATGGAATGTAATATAAAGTTGCGCTAATATACGATACTGCGATCGCGACAATATTTAACTAGGGTGTGTCCCGCGAAATGTACACGCACGTAATAACCGAACAATATCCGCGTAATATTTGTCGAGAGCGGCACAAAAGAAACAAAATATTATTTACCCGATGCTCTCATCTCCCCGTTCGCGGTTCGATCGTCCCATTCAAGTCCGCTGCAGTCGCTATTGTATTTGCCGAGGGCTCTACCGCTCGTGTCCATTGCCAATCGAACGGAATGCGAGTGCCGGCCGTTTGCCGCGAATGAAAAGCTACATCGATTCACCGCTAATCATGATCCCGTCACGACTCCTCTAATGAAAATGCCTGCGAACCGCGAACGAGAATCGGAAGGATTCATCTTTGTAATTAGAAAATACTACCACAGCACTTTAGTTAATTTAAAAAAAATATGCAGCTCGAAGTGAGCAAGTAGATCCTGTGAGAATAGAGCGTGACTGCGACTGGAGTAATTGCCTTCACATCGTAGAGGTATCTATCTACGTCGGATTAATTAGCTGGCTCGCAACCTGCAGGTTTTAATCTTTATAATGCGCCTGTACCTATACGCAGAGGTGAGTGGAATAAAAATACAACAACATTTTTCAATCTGGCATGCAGCTGGAAACTGAATCGAATGGGGTATTTGGTCATCGGCGGGCCTATTCCGCGAATGCCACATGTAATTGAATACACTATTGAACTGATGACAGCTCTCAGCGTACGAAATTGAATAACTAAATTATTTGTGCGCCTCTTTCGGTCGGGCATGTTTTGATAAATGATTCATAATACGGGAAAGTGATTGCATGCTGAGCGCTCTTTGAAAATTCGATTATGTGTGGCTATAATGTCTGAAATGTAGACATAGGTAGGGCATCATAATGGGTTCAGGTAGAATATAATAAAAGGGTAATTTATGTGTAGGTTTTGGCCGCAAGTTTGCGGTGTAGTGAAGACGCAGCACCTCTCCCGGCCGGGAACATAAATCGCGGGTACTGCCCTCTGCGGCGGCGGCTAACTAGTAACTACTGCCATTTGTTTTCCGCCTCCTTGATTACAAATTGCCATTATCAAAAATCACTGGAAAGTTATTGACATAATCAGAATGCACGCTCAGAAAGTGAATTCTAAAATGGAAATACCATCCGCATCGGATATTTCACGAATTTTGTTTTTTTGCGTAAACTGCGTGAGAGATCAAACAACACAGAACGCGGTAGTTACCAACGTTTATCCGCGTGGAAAGTAACAATACAACAAATATACTATGCTGGGGCACGTGCCTTCTCTATGGATGGATAGGGAGATCGGGCCTTAAACCATCACGCGGGCCTAGTGCGGATTGATAGTTATTAACGACTATTTATTATTTATTTATTTATTTATTTATTCCAAAAAAGGTACAATTTTTCTTAAAAAAATAATTTCGCCAAACTTATACCAGTTTGTTGGCGGGCGCTCTTATAACTAAATGAGTATGCACCTTTTGTTGCTTAAAAGAAATTGCTAAATACTTAACAACTATTACAATGGCACAATGGACTGCTAATGCAGCCGGGACCAATGGCTTAACGTGCCTTCCAAAGCACGGAGGAGCTCGAGATGAAAACTTTATTTTAGTGGTCACCCATCCTATGACCGGCCTTTGCGAAAGTTGCTTAACTTCAACAATCGCAGACCGAGCGCGTTTACCGCTGCGCCACCGAGCTCCTCTATAAATGATTAAAAAAATATATACATATTATTAGCAATCAACTATTGCAGAGCAAATCTCATTTATTTACTAACAACTCACATCGTTTATTACATTTCATCATAGCAATGTTTCAAATTAAAATTCGGTTAGCTGTAGAGCTTGCAGATGCAGAATTTTGTAATTTATTTGTAACTCTACAATTGTATTATTTCTGATAATAAACTTATTTTTAATTTGATTTGATTTGAAAGACAATTTAGACAAAATATTACAAACAAAGGCATAATTTCTTGAAAACAAAAAATCTTTTTTATGATCTTTTATTAGTGAATGTATGTTTATCGATTCATAAAACACATGTTTATTCACTTTATAAATAAAAGGTACATTCATAAAAAAAATGTGACGCACAACCTCTAAACTTGTTTGCTCTGATCTGTAATGATAGCGAGGTGACCTTTCAGAGCGCAGCGAGCAAATAGCGGCCGGCGCGGGTTGACTCAGCTCTTGAAGCCGCGTGTTGTGAACGCGGAGCTCTCGAGCGCTCTCTTGTCGCTCGTCCAATAGCCCAGTTGGCTATCCAATCTGATGTATTTAATCATATCATTCTCTCTTGTTACCCGCATTCCCGAGAAATGTGTTTCGGAGGTATGTGACCTAAACTGTATTGGGCTGGTTTTCCCTTCGCGGGTTGACAGGCAAGACAGGCAGTCCCTTATGTAAAAAACCGAACCTGTGAAATCTTTAGATTAGGTGGGGATGATGGTTCTTTCTTGTTACTTACTCCTGTTTAGGCGATTTATCTTGTTTTATCGGTGTACTATATTTTACCTAAATTTTACTGAGTCTTCATATTTATTTATTTTTTCACTCTACCCGCTTGATCGACTAGGCCTTGGCCGGAGCGTATTCCATACTTTATTTTCTTCTATTGATTTATTGCCTTTCAACTTTAACTGTACTTTGCCTAATAATGCCACAATTTGACTATTATTTATTTCTTAATAACGTAAGGAAAGTTACTAATAAAGTAAGATGTACGTGTCTAAAAATCATCGTGTATGAATTGGTAAACAGGCGCTGAAAATAAGGTTATAATTATTCATAGAGATCTCTAGATTCAATAACTTGAAAGAACTTGGCAAAGATAGCAGGGAATACTTACAATATCATCATCTTTTCACGACACATTAATATTTATTTGTGTACCGAATTTATCGTTACGAAATTCAATTTAGCCGACGACAGTCGAACGTCCTTTATCTATGCACAGAAGGTCTTTTTATTTGATGGGCCCTCTGGGACACTGTCCCAATGAAATACGAAACGTATTGGAAACATATGGATAAGGTGGCAAAAGTATAACAATATATTCCGTGAGTTTTAATAATATTTAAAGGCTAGTTAAAGAAGATAATATAAAGAATGCTTTATCATTTAACTACTTACATATATTTTCTACGCGGCACGCTTAAAATATTATCAAGTTATTAATTTATAAAGTAAGTAAGTAAGTACGTATATACATAAATATACTGTAACTGAGTTTGTGTGTACTGTGTATATGTGTATAAAATAAAAAAAAATCATAACAACCATATATAGTACAAACAGTAGTACACACAGAACAGTAGTAGTAGTGGTGTATACGTATAGTATATACAACCATTCCTGGCCAGCTATAAAAATAACGTTACTTACATTCCAAAGCAATATATTTATAGACCACACTAATAAACATTTCAACTTTGGACAGTCGAAGCGTATCATTGCAAATCCAACGCGTTGAATATTCATCACATTTAGATAGTAGCGCGCGATAGACCCACATCAGAAAAACATCAAAAATGCATCAAGCGGAAATATTCGACGATATTGTAGAACAATATTGCGTCTCACGCGCCGACACTGGGTTTATTCACGATCTATGTCGTCTTACATTCGGGATCATCTCTACACTTAGCAACATTTTTTTAAACTCTTTAAATACTTATAATCATAAGATTCATCAATTCATGATAAGATTTCGCAGATTACTTATGTCATGATTCCCTTCTCCACTCACAATTTCCAATAATTATACGCAAACTGACAAATACTTATTTCCGGCCAAGTAGTTATGCCATCTGCGGCAAATCTACAATAAGTCACGTCCAAAAAAAAGAAACACAAATCCTAACACGGCAATATAAATAAAAAAACAACTTAAAATCGCTTTAAATAATAACTTAGCGCAAACACCATTAACAATTACTTTTCTCAACAGTTGAAACCCGAGATGCCCTAAATTACAAACACACATTAATCGCACTCAGTGCCGTCATTAATGTGTAGCGGAACAAAAGTGGCGAATTAAATTAATTTATGAATACAATGTTGACCCGCCACACGCGACGAAGTATTGTCCGTCCCACACGCGGCGAGATGACCGCCGGTTTGCGAAAGTATTATAATAATTTATCTATATTGTATTCCATGTGGGCCTACCTATTTTTTCGTGTATTACAACTCATGTTTAAATATAACTGGCTGGTTAAAAAGGCCACATCTAACAAAGCAATATTGCAATTTGACATTTGCGCATATAAAAGTAAACTAAGTGCGCAATGCACACAAATTTCAAATAATCAATACTGCTTTTTTAGATGAATTGCTTCGATGTGGCCTTATTAACCCCCCTGGAGAGGAGTGGATGTGTCTACTATGGGGAATACGGGCGTGATACCACGTTATATTTTTATACATTTACATATTAGTATTAGGTAGTTATGTATTCTACTCATATTTCCGTGGTAAATTTACTTATCTTTGTCACAGGATCATAAATATAATATAAAATTAAACAATACATAAAACTACACAAAACAATCTAATCAAAAAATGTACCAAATCTGATCTCCTTCGAATAAATATTGCTAGGTCGCAATATTGTTTTGTGGCGAGTCGGGATACACAATATCGTACGTAGCACTTGGCTACGGGCCGCAGCTACGGAAAGCGCACTATTCAAAATATTCGCTACGAAACGACTACAAACACGTGTGCACGCCCCAATGATTATTACTTCTTACGGAGATACCGCGAATATCTACAACATATGAAAATGGAAAACATTTTTATTTTCAAACACAAAGTATGTTTTATTATTAAAGTATCGATCATTCGGTTTGTATTACACTTTTATGCAGTTTATTTCTTCAATAAAAAATAGTCCAAAGCATTAAGTAAATTTTTGGGATAGCTAAACACACTGTTCCCTACTTGTTATTAATAATTTAAAGCCGTCATTTGTCGATGTAGCCCACAGTGCGGTTGGAGGGTTGATCAACTAATATTAACAAGCTTGTATCGCAAACCGCAAGATCATGAAAACGTACCCGGATCCCTCCCAGTATGGCATGGATAACTTCCATGTTTGGCCTCCATACATTATTTATGTTAGTTGTACCTTGTTTACGTTGGCTTGGCCTTTTACTAACCTACCTAACCCCAGGATATGGGTAAATAATTTTGTATTCATTACTGATCGCATCTATTGATATCATGTTTCGAGGTATGGCTAAAAATATTTAAGCCACTCGACCGCCTAATTTTTTGAAAATAATTATGTATTTATGAATATTTATGAAAGTTTTAACATTTCAGCATCAAAATTAACTGCCTCCGTGGTCCAGTGGTTGAGCGTTGGCTTCAAGATTCGGAGGTCCGGGTTCGAATCCCGGTGGGATTATCACAAAAACCACTTTGTTTTTTTTTAATTACAGGCTGATCACCTGATTGTCCGAAAGTAAGATGATCCGTGCTTCAAAGGCACGTTAAGCCATTGGTCCCCGTTAACTATGTAGTCGTTACATGAGCCATGTCAGGGGCCTTTGATGACTCAGTAATAACCCTGATGGGTTGATGAGGTTCGTTCTCCACCTCGCTACCCATACGATAAATGAAGAGTATCACCAAAATAAACGTTCAAACTTTCGGTTATAATCTCTTTCAGTCTAAAGCTTCATCTATCTACTTTTAATAATCACAATTCAAAATAAGATTATATTCCATGGACACGTTTTGATTCATCGCCCATCATGTTGAGCACGACATTATCCCTTGTACAGCTCGTACGACATGTCTGAGTAATTAGTAACATGGAACTTCCATAGACCGTAATACAAAAATAACATAGGTACAGTCATGAGCAATATCATGTACCCACTTTAGAACCCTGTCGCACTATCATATTTGACATTTAACGAGACTTACGGTTTAAATTGTTCAAAAAGTTAATGTGACATGGTTTCAAAGTGTAAACATATTAGTACTCGTACTTGTACTCGTACATACATATATAAGATCACGCCTATTTCTCGTTAGGGTAGGCAGATACCACGGAATTCCACTTACTACGATCATGACACACCATTTTCGCTTCCTCCATTGTCATCGAGGACTTTATGCATGCTCGCCGGTTTAGAGTCCTCTTGACCTGGCTTTCTTTGAAACATCCTGGATCTGATCATGGTATGTACGGTCACGAGCATTAATTCGTATACACTTTGATACCATATCACATTAACTTTTTTGACAAATTGAACTGTAAGTCGCACTAAATGTCAAATATGTTAGTGCGACAGAGTCCTAAAGTGGGTACATTATATTGCTCATGACTGTACGCCTAGGGTTTCCACTACTAAAATAAACCAGGATTTTAATAAGTAGCCGCCTTTCTCAGATTAAGTCAGTCAATTCTGAAGTTGCTGTGTCTCAAGTTAAGTGGTTACATTTTACAAAGTCCACCATGCTCGCAGGGCACCGACGCTTGGCTGGGTACAAGCTGTCGTTCGGAGATATTCAGGTTACCTTTGTAAAGTTAATGGTGTCAAGCAAAAATGCGGCTAAAAGGTAAGAGGAAAGAATTCTTCTTGTACGGAAACGGAAAATCGTCGACATATCGCGGAACATGTATCAAGGCCTACTTTTAAAAGTTCGCTTTGTATGACAAGGTGCTTTAAGTGTTTTATTAAAATATTTAAATGCATTTTATGGAATCAATTTATTGTTAGATTGAAGTTTGATTTTGATTTTAAAAGATTTATGGTCTATTTGAAAAACGAATGCATATAGCTACCAGTATTTCTTAAGCCATTGAAGAAAAAAAAATTACCAGTATTTCTAAGACAAATTTGCCTTCAGACAAGTCTTCTTTTGGTAATTGTGTCGCACATTTAGTCCCAGGTGTCCAATACTTACACCGTGTATCTATAATTAATATATCTATCGATACAAACCCGTTAATCGTATTCCACATGAATTGCTTAAGTAAAATACTTCTTCGTGTCCTACGTGTAACGTGAAATTGATTGTTCTCTCAGATAACATTTGCATTTTATAGGTAAAGCGCCATCATAAATTCCGCAGTAGGAAAGTCTGGATTGTAAATCAAATTGTATCGTGAAGATTAAGGCCGTAATAGACCAATACAAACAAACTAGAGTGCCGTATAAAGTGATTAAAGTTACATTTCCAAGAGTTGTCGGTGTTTGAGAGAATTATAACGTTGTTATCGGTCAGCACAAAGCGGCTGTCCAAATTATCCCAAGCCATGATGGTGCTTCATTGTTGCGATTACAGTAGTCATAATCTATTTCTAAGTACGAACAAGTTCCCAACAACTACCAAAATAAAGCAATTTTTACAATAACAAAGCCAATTTCTAAGAAATGTTGCTCAAAGCCTAGAAAGTTCCTGAAGTTGTTCTTTCGATCAAGTACACCTTTGGTTTTTACTTACAAAACAAAGTTCAAACTAAGGCTCATACCAAGTAGCATTACAATTTACGGTACAGTGAACGCCGCGTAAAACTCGTAAAAGTGCCTCATATGTCAATACCTTTTTGAAATACGATAATGGAAATGCGAAATAAAACAGAAAGCAAAGTATGATTAGTGAGTGCCATATGTCCCATTGGCAGACTTTACTGCCCCCGCCTCAGCAATATCCATTTCGATGCGAAACACATTTGAACGTCCACTGAAAAATGCTTAAGATTTCATATTCAGGTTATTACGAGCTATATTCAGCAAAAATAGAAAAGTTCATAAATCTGTCGCACGTTATTTACGTTATGCACCCGGTGTAATTTTGAAACTCATATCCAATAACAAAAGGCAATCTAAAAAGTAACCACAACGCAATCAGACGGCAAATAGAAATGTCTGGTTAGTATCCACTTACAACAGTTGATTGCAAGACCGGAGTATAAATTGGAAGTAGGGAAAACTCTAAACCATACATTTACTGAACACAAATAAATTGGAAATAAACAATCGTCATTGCAGATCGGGGTGCATCATTAGTTATACAGGTCGGAGTGACCAGTGCACGGCGGTGAGAGCTTTCCGTGTAGATAGGAGAACAAACGCGCGGTGTGAGTGTAATGCGGTCGGCGCGCCGCGAGCCAGGGAGCATGTGATCACGGCAGCGACGCTCGCAACCGCAAGTCTCCCGTTCGGTGCTCAGGTGAGATTAAAAGTCCGGCGCAGTTGTTTGCGGTGCAGCGGTCTGCTGAATGCACATGCACTCGCTGCACCACCCGCGCCTCCTGCTGGCGATGATTAATGCTCGCCGTATTCACCTAGTGCAAATAAATGTAGCCTACACGAGGGATATTGCACTGTAATTTCAGTTTTCATATTCATTTGTCTGTTGTACGAGATCAAAGCATGAACGTTCGCAGTTGGATTGTTTTTACGTTTGCCTTGTAGATTCATCTGTGCACGTTCGCTCTTTTAACCGTTTTAGGTTAATGATAGTTAATTAAGTGTTCATTACTTGCTTCAGCCGTGCAGAGTACACAAGTCAAAGAACACAAAGGTTGTGTTTCTGTGAACTCGAACCGTTTGTGAATTGTGCTAGTAGTTTGTTTTGGGCAATTAGTGATTTTGTGGTAGTATTAATACGGAAGCGATCATTGAACTGTTTTATTGCCGTGGCGTCGTGAAGGTGGCGCGGAGATTTATCGGTGTGGCCCCGACCGCTAACGACGCCGGCCCGCCCGCTGACTGATGCCCCACATTTGTTTCAACTGATTTACTTTCCGCATTCCCACACATTTGCACGACTCGACCCCCGATTTATCGATCCAAGTACTTATTAAGTCACCCCGAATTAGGTCCGCGTCTGCGAGGCACATTTTATGTAAAAAAGAAATGTGAAGTAACGAGAGAACACGTCGAAAAAAGCGATTCACTGAACTAATGACCATTCTCGTAATCGTTTTAGAAAGATGGATCGTTCAGATAATTACACATTTATTTATAACATATTTTAAACAGTTTTGTTTGTGAGTCAAGATTTCAAGATAATAACGAAGAGGTTTTGGTGAATGAGAATAGTATAAAACTGTGTGGGGAGTGGGTTCACCTCCGACAAAGTTTTCAATAGCAGTGCGAGTGGTGCGGCGGCGCAAGTTCGCGGCCGGGAACGTTTGGCACTCGCTGATAACACAACAAACAACTTGTTACAAACGTGTTTAGTTTTAGTTATTGCCCCGAGTTCGACTGTTTAACTCATTGCTCTAATAATGAACACAAGCTGCCGTAATTAAGCCCGCTCCTACCCGGCTTTGAAAGTTTAAACGTAATGACATTTTGAAGATCTATTTTGGTTTGCCTATATTATTTGTATTGAGTTATGTGCATCTATATTTTTTATGGATTTCAAAGCTGTAGGCACCCATCCATACGTGAGTTCTAAGCCTGTAAAACTAGGTATAACTTAATAACCGTCAATAATGACAATTTAAAGACAAATATATTTCACACTAGTAATTCGTTGCTGACATTCTCATCGTGGTAGTTGCACAGAAGCTTGTCACGTGAAAATTCAATTGTTTATTCAAGTAATATAAGGGGCTTAGCTAAGTTGCAACCGATTATGACAATAAAAATGTATGGGATTGACATAGCTGACATGTCAATCCCATATATTTTTGACACTGTCGCTGTCGATTGTAATAAATCGTTTGCAACTTGGCTAAAGCCACAACAATAGAATATGTATTGTACGAACACGGTGCAGTTTACGCCGGTGTATCGTATCCGTCACAAAGCTCGGATCACTTGGACAGAAGGCTATGTCAAAGTGACACAAGATTAAATTACGTGCGGGCGCGTCCGCGCTGTCGGCCTATCTTTTTTTTTTATTTCTATTTTTCCCTACATTCGTTTCCGGGCATCAAACAGTTCTGTAAGCCGATTCCGAAATCGGAAAATTTGAGTGGATTGGAATTAAGGTAGGTACGGCTGGAAAAAATATAATGACATCGCGAGGATAGTTAGGTAAGGAAATGATTTTGTACCTACTGAGCAAAGATGTGAGAAGAGCTAATCTCGTACTTGATAATATTATTAACAAGAATAAAACAATTTATACGAAGTATAGGTATACTTTAAAGCAGCGCAGACAAAAAATGTAGAATTTAACTTTTTATTTTTTGTTATAGGTACTTACATGTTTCGCAATATCATAAAAATATAAGCCAACCTGAATATTTGTTGTAAATGTTATACACCTTAAAACACTCACAAAGTTGTATGTCCCAAAGTTGCAGAATTTATGTCATATGAACTTCGCAGTAAAACAAAAAACTTTTCATTTACTACTACTTTCTTAGAGCTATAAAATATTTCTATACTTACATACCCACGTCGTATTTCTTTAAAACTACTTGCCTCATAACATATTTTATTTTTATTTTTTTTTATTTTATTTTGTTTGGGGAGCTTACAGCTTAATTCGCACAATGTTACACTTAGTAGTAAATAAAGGCCAATTACAAGCTACCACAAATAAATGAAAAAGAGTTATACAACAAGACAAGAGAGCGGAGATATAGAAAAAATATAAGAAAAAAAAAATTGGATGAAAAATAATAGCAAGAATACACATTAAAACACTAACAATAATTAACAACTATTACCAATTACCTCTAATAAGCTGACTCTTCAGCGAATTAATAGTACTGCTAAACAAATCACATTGAGAGGCATTAACCTCGTTAAATTGTTTAAGGGAACGAGGTAAATAACTATTGCTTCTATATTTGGTGCGGCAACGAGGAACATGAAGCAAACGATTGTGACGTAATTGTCTGATTGGAACCTGTAGCTTAATAGCGCAGAGGAGATCCGGACAATCTAATTTGGATTGAGCAATTTTGGCCAAAAAACAGATATCAGCTATCTTTCTGCGAAAGTGCAGTGGTAAAAGGTGGAACCTAGAGCATAAATGATCATAACCACAGCCAGATAAAGACGGGATAAACTTTTTACATAAAAATTGTATGAATTTCTTTTGGATAGCTTCAATTCTGTTCACGTGGATATCATAACAGGGATTCCAGATCTGGCAAGCATACTCAAGGTGACTTCGAACATAGGCACAGTAAATGGTCTTTATAGTTTTCATTCGCTTGAAGTCACCCGAGATACGCTTGACAAACCCTAGAGCCCTGTAAGCCTTATCCGCACAGGTTTCGACATGCTGGTCAAATTGAAGTTTGTTGTCCAGAATGACACCCAAGTCTTTGGCAGAGTTACATACAAGCAAGCACTGGCCCTTAAGAGAAAATGTATGGTTAAATACCTTCTTCTTTCTCGTAAAACTTACTACAAAGCATTTTGAGACATTCAAATCAAGCTTGTTTGCTTCGCAATAGGTGTCTAGTCTCAGCAAGTCCTCCTGAAGAAGCTTTGCATCATCAGAATTGTTCACAACCCTAAATATTTTCGCATCATCCGCAAATAAAAGAAAGTTTGAATTAGGGAAACATGAACCAATGTCGTTAATAAAGATGACGAAAAGTAGGGGACCAAGCAAAGAACCTTGTGGCACCCCAGAAGGTATGTCAACCCAATGCGATGTATAACCACCCAGTACCACAGCCTGCGTTCTATTGGTGACGTAGGAGGTGAACCATCTGAACAGATCACCTCTGATACCTAATGCATTGAGTTTACGCAAGAGTACATCATGGTCAATACGGTCAAACGCTTTAGCAAAGTCTGTGTATATTGCATCTATTTGGTTTCCATTTTCCATATTGGTCGTGATGTACTCATTCAGCACGACAAGGTTAGAGACCGTCGACCTGCCCTTTAAAAACCCGTGCTGTTGGGCTATAAATGTGTGTTTGATGCTGCAATAGAGCTGATTATAGACTAAACGTTCGAACACTTTGGCAATAGCACACAATTTCGATATAGGCCGATAATTTTGAACCTGGTTCTTGGCGCCTTTTTTGTGAATAGGCGTTATAAAAGCTGACTTCCAAACAGCAGGCAAAATTCCCTCCCTAAGTGATCGCTCGAATAGAATGGAGATCGGCACTGACAGCGGTTCGGCGCAGCGGGCAAGAAAAATAGCTGGGATATTATCAGGCCCTGCGGACTTGTTAACGTCCAGACGCTTGAGAAGACCATGTACTTGTGACTCGGTAACTTCAATTGTGTGGATGTCACAAGGAGTGCCTGGAATATCGTTATTGGTCACGGCTATGGCTGACACTAAGCGTGGGCTGTTACATTGAAATGTAGAAGAAAAGTATGAAGAGAACAGCTCACTAATACCTTCACCATTGTTACTGGTAATGGGACCATACATCATAGCGGCTGGATACGAACTACTATTGCGCTTACTTTTAAGGTAAGACCAAAACTGTTTGGGGTTTTTGGCTATGGCTTCTTCAACAGAACTTATGTACTTCTTGTAACAGAGACCTTCGTTCAATTTCACCCTATCTCGTAGTAGACGAAACGTGTTTTCATCAGACTTGTTACCATAAATTCTGTATTTAACATAAAACTTAAACTTTTCTTTAATTATTTTAATAAGGTAATTACTATACCAAGGTGGAAAAGCACGACGCCTGGTAAGTCTAGTGGGGATAAACCTATCTCTGAGTTCGTATATTATTTCATAAAACTTGGCGACCGCACTTTCAACCGAGATTTGACATAAGATGGTTGACCAATCGATCTCGGAGAGATGACTACATAGCTTATCATAGTCCCCCTTGTGATAAGAAAAAATGGTACGCTTAGGTGTTGCAAGCGGGTCCAAATCTACAAAACAGGGAGTAACAAGTAGAGTTTTATGGTGGATATCCTCAGGAGTAGCCAGAGAATCAGGACATTCAAAAACCGATACCGTATCAGTGCATAGCACTAGGTCCAATATAACACCCCGATCATTTAGAATTCCATTGTACTGTAATAAGTTGCAATCGTAGATTGAATCAATGAAGTCCGAAAAAGTTTGATTTTCTATTGAGAAAGATGGTTGAAATCCGACATCTGAGGGCAACCAACTGATGCCAGACATATTAAAAGTAAAAATAGTACCTTACTTTTACTACAAAAGGCTAAAAGGCCATAAAAACACATAAAACGAGGTGAAAACTGGTACATTAGGGGTGTATTTATACTTTGTCTTTTGTAGTGTGTCCGTTACACGATGTTAGGCAAAGGGGCAGGAAGGGGAAGCGGTTTATCTGAGCTCCGGAAGTCAGGAAGACGCACGCTCGCCGCGCCGCGCCGCTCCGCCCGCCACATTCCTTTAAGCTTTACATTCGGATTCCAATTACACTGATATACATAACATGTGCAAATATACCAGTTTATAATATTACATTACAGTAACATAGCGTTACGACAAAGCAATTAACGTTTCCGCTACCCAACAACGGTTGAGGGATTTTCCACTTCATTAGTTCTTCGCCATACTTTATAAAGTTTCCTTTAGAATCTGGACAGTCTAAGTTATTTTTTATAAGTTATTACAAAATAATCCCGAGTGTCTAAACGGATGTTTCCAAACCACTGACTTAATATAAGAAAGATAGTATAAGAAATGTGGTTTGCGGAATAGAAAGTATTCGTGTGCTTAGTTCACCGTTTTATTTTCTTATCTGTTGGAATGTACGGGCTTTGTCTCCTTTGTACTACAAAGATGCAGAGTAGTCGCAAGTCGATCTTTGGGGACCCATTTGACCGGGAACCTTACTGCGGGATTCTCCTGCACACAAAACATTTTTAAAACTTGTAGTGGTTCACAACCGAAGTGGTAGATAGTGTTAAAGATAATGGTTTTAGGTAATGGAAATCAAGTACTTACAGCAAAAAAGGTCATTAACCTGTGCAGAAAAAAAGATAAGTATGAAACATTTTAGACTTAGTAAAAATGTTCAACTTTGTAAAACAAAAGTGAAATATTGTTTGAGGTGTGCAAGGAAACTAATGGTAAGGATAGATATAGAGCGGTAGGTAACATTTTGTTGGTAGGTGTTGTAGTGGTTCTGTATGTACTCATCAATAAGTAAATACACAAAAATATTATTTTCCCTTAAGTAAATAAAATACCAAAAATATATATATTTTATTTTAATTTTATATTTTTTTTGATTTACGAACATTAAGAATGACTTCATTTCTTTTTATTGAGCTCGATAAATAGAACTGAGTTAAAGTGTGTATGAAAGAATGGCGTGCAGTTGCTTGCATTATGAACGATAAAAGGCACGCAAAATGCCATGCTGCATGTGTTGGTTTATTATCTACACATGATATACTCGAGGCTAACCAGAATGCTAAAGAGGTTACTACATTCTGCAAAGATATAGTGTGATGTATCTACAACTGTATCTCAAGAATAGACTACCAATCTCCGTAAAAAAATGTCCGCGGCGAATCTTGTCACTAGGCGACGTCGTGTCAAGATCAAATTTAGTCACAATGGAGGTAAATACGCCACTGTACAACAGACATTGTTCTTTATTTTAACAACCATAACATCTTAATTTAAGGGAACGAACTTATACTACCTTAATGTATACGTATTTACACAGTTCACACGATTCCGACGCTTTTTATAAAAAATACTTAGCGATTGTTAGTCTATTTTTTTATAGTATGTCAGTGCTCAAGAAGGAAACTTTTAAATTCGTAGCTAAAGGGAAAAATATTTGTTAGGAATATCAATTTCGCTTTCGAAGTAGGTAGATCGTTAATTAAATATTATCTATCGCCATAAAGCACTTATCAAAAGTGGCTGACATAATATGTCTTGTAAAAAATGTGTCTTTATTGTAAACTTGTTCACCAAAGTTCATGACTTTGAACGTTAACGGCGCTTAGAGCTTGATGCTAAGCGCGATGAATTGAAAGCCCGACCACTTGCGGCGATTAATTATACATATTTGAATGGTGTGCTCACATGTTCAACAACAACAAAATTGGCTAAGACACATTCAAACAAATGAACGTCGGAGTTGAAGCAGTCGCCGTAGCCGTAATCGGCTGGATCACATCATCATCATCAAACTTGTAGTCGAATTGGATTTCAGAAAAGGATTTCTGCGTCTAACTACGGATTTCTGAAAGGCAAAGTAGTGAATAGCCGCAACCCTCACAAGGTGCGCGTAAACGTCTACAGTAAGAAATACGAGAAAAGCTAATGACGCTATTTCCTTAAACCCGAGCCGCACTGCACCAACTTCAAATATAATTTCAAAGGTGGCTGCCGATAGCTAACACATAAATTTAAACCCCGATAGTAATAGGCTACTGAGAGTTTGATTTAAAGCAAGCCACTCCAAATGTGGCCGATAAAGATCTCTGTACTACTTAGTTACGAAAATTGAAATTGGACAAAGAATGTGTTTTTTTATTTATTTAAATAAACGGACAAATGCGTGATTGTAACTCTTGTCTGCTCACAGGAATATACGATTATTAAACAACCATTTGAAAGTATTTTAAGTGCAGTTAACCCCGAGAGACATGCCGGAGGCTTTCAGTCCCCGAGCGACATGATTTGTGTGCCGTGCTAAATTGTACAACTGGATGTGTGTTCAAAAACTACAAACAACAAATTACGTTTAGTGTTCGAAGTGTATCGAACTATTCTGATTTCAAAAATAGAATTTTGTATACCTCAGCGAATTCAAAGTTTATCAGACATATGCGATAACGGACTTTTTGGGTTCGGCCAATCACGCTCGCGCCATTTTAGGCGCAATATATTTTCTTGTATATTTTCTAAAGCACTTATTGTTAGGTTAGCAGACGGCTTATTCGCCTGCTAACACATTGCGCTTACAAGGATGGTCGTAAGTGGTGTTTTGTTC
This sequence comes from Pectinophora gossypiella, assembly GCF_024362695.1. NCBI lineage: Eukaryota > Metazoa > Arthropoda > Insecta > Lepidoptera > Gelechiidae > Pectinophora > Pectinophora gossypiella. The sequence goes on along the minus strand of NC_065407.1, from coordinate 8,568,204 downwards.
GGCAAACAAATACCCCGTGAAATTAACAGCGCCGCGCCCGGACCGTTTTGGACGCCTCGCTTTCCACCAGCGTAGATTAGTTTCCTAACTAGATATGACTAGAAAATCTGAGAAGTATCTTGGGCATTTTCGTATACTTATACGAATATGCATAGTTACAGTGGTTGTTTGCTATAAAAATAGGATAAAACGCGTGTCGTAAAATTTCAGCTCTTATTGTTTAGGTAGCTATATTATAGGTATAATTATCTAAATAAAATAAGTTACTTACTTGATAAACCTACTTACGCTATAAGTAATGAAATAGTATGACAGTTTACCACTTTTGAATCTAGACCGTGTTAGCTAAAATGACCTAAACAATGATTCAAACTAAAATGTACTGTATTTTCAATTGTATTTCAGACTCCTATCACTTTTACTACAGATTCTTAGTAAAGTTTGGAGGAATCTTTTTGAGGAATTAATGGAGGTCTTGATTTTTACCACAGATAGTATTTATACGTGAATGTTGATACCAATCAGGTTACTACTTATTTAGGTACACACAGATCGTAATGTTATACAGCGTGCCCAAGTCATATCCAGATACCGTACATTCATAACACATTTTCGAGAAATAATGTATACGAAGACGCTAGTCGTAAGCGTGTAGATATATTTTGTGTAACTAGCCGGCGAACAAAGGAACGGATCTGGACACGGGGTACTGTTAACACGTTACCGACTCCAGTTAGTGTGGACCTAAACGAACATTGCTTAACGTATATTGTTAAATTTGAACTAACAATTAGGCGTCGAGTAGAAGTACATCTTTCATTGATTATCGAGTACTTACAATTTGATATTTGCGCATATAAGTAAATGCGCAATGCACACAAATGTCATATAGCAATATTGCTTTTTTGGATGAAATAGGCCACATTTATATTTATTGGCTTTTGTAATCAAGTTGAAGTATAAAATAAGTTTGGTTGTATGTTATTGTAGGATTGTTCTTTTCTTAAATCTGTGTGATTTATGGCCAACGATAATAAATGTCTCGTGATCTGCCCTCGCGGCATGGCACCGTGCCGCGCGCGACGCGAATATTATATCGAGGGCTTCGACCACTAGTCGTACGACATCTGTCTACGTAGATAGCATTCGCTACGTCTATGGGTGGAATCCATCGATACAATCAGTGCCACGCGCGGCGCGTAGACCCTGCTGGTGATATAAATAATTATACAATGGCCTGTTGATATAAAATACCTACTTCAATGTTTTTTTCTCTTATTGCAGATTTGATTAGGTTTGACTGCCTCATAAGTCTAATAGTCTATCGTTATCTATCCAGCAAGGAATACCTACTTACTAAATGGATGCCTTGTGTTGGCGGCACTACACTAACATCCTAAATTAAAATTTATCACAGTTGGACGCCATAAAAAATGTTGGAAACTTATTGAGAGTTGAAAAAATTATTAGCAAAATTTTACCGAAAACGTTTTCATTTCTGAATTGCACTTACATTTCCAATGAGAACTCGTATTTTAACCCCTGGCAGAGCCATGGTGTGAGAAAAATGGACGTTGCAATAAATTAAACCTCCGAGGGACGGACCCGTCTCCAGCTTAATTAACTTTTCAACCAGGAATTTTCAAATAGAAAAAGACAAAGATAGCCACGAGTTTAGGAAGCACGGACCGAGTTACAGGCAACTTGATTGGAAGGAGAAGTAAAACACCTTCGGGCTCAGCATTAGGTGCACAACACGTCTTTAAGACTCTTAACATTAGATGCAATGTAATTCATGTGGATTAGTTACATATCTCCCACCAAATCTGATCGGGAACCCAAATTGTTTTTTTAATATACTTAATGAGTGAATACGCAATGAAATACGACGCGTACTATACAAGGCACAGATTCCAATTTTAATAGTCGTAATTTTCTAATGATTAAACGGAAGCTGACAGTAGAACATATGAGTCGGAAGGGTACAATGTGACGTCACGGGCACGACCCAACAGTGTTATTAACCGAAAAATGAGGGCTCATAATAAAAATGTCGGTAATATTGCACCTGTACGTTATGCCTGACGTGGGTCGACTTGCATGTATCACTCTGACAGCCTGAGTAAATTTCTGTCGTTTGAATAAATAATCTTGTCTCTACTGTCACTGGAATTTATTCAAACTCGGGTTGCAAAAAGTTATAAATAACTAAAATATGTTAGACACTGGTTTGCTAGGTAAGTTCAATATGAAACATGTTATGCCATATGAATACTACGTACTAAGTATACATGTGCCTTTTCACACTGCGAAGGCTTTAGTAGTGTGAACTCTAAGTCTAATGATCTAAGTCTAATGATAGATAAAATTCGAAATCAAAATCGTTAAGACGCTAATGATTAGTTAAGTGACGTCAGCTTACATAGTTGTTAATTTATTTCGTATTATTTTTCTTAAACATGTTTCACGATATCATCGATCATAGAAATGATACGCCAATTGTTTAATCACACATGAAATCTACGCGTATATGGGCCAATGATGCTTGTTATATTTGTTCTATTTATTAAGCTTATCAAAACACCGTCTCACTTAAATATTTTAACGATACTGTGAAACGAAGATTACATTTGCTATGCTTAAGTTGTTTGTTTGCATAAACTGTTCCAACTGAAGCCAACTACTACACAATACTATGCAGTGCCTCAGAGTTTTGTAGTAGCACTATATTGGTTTAAGCTACATAAGTAGTTTGGAGAGTGGAAACCAAGTACAAGGATAGTTCAATGGGATTATACAATATAGGAATATTATTTTATGTAATCGCCTCGAATATTTCCTGATAGTTCTTTTAAAATTCATGAGAGAACCTGGTTTACGAAACATAAATAATTTCTGAGATTGAGATCAATCAATCTTTATTTCACAAAACATATACACAGGGCAGCCTAATTGCTAATCAACAATTTCTGCCAGGTAAGCTCAGGGTGAAAGAAGAAGATCTGAGACTGCTTTAGTTTTAGGTGGAGATTTAAATTTTGATTTGATCTTTATTAGTTGCATGTTGATTTATCGAAGGGGTGGGAGACTTTGAAACAATATCCATAAAAAGTAGCTAATTATTACTTTCTGACCTTGACCAGTAATAGTAACATTTTACAATATCGATCTTGTAATGAAATGGGGCGTATTTGTTAGTAAACAGAGAGGGCAGTGGCAAACAAAGACGTTTTGGCTAAGGCCCCGTTATATATTAGGTGCGAGCACGCGACTCCGCAATAATTCTGCCTCGCCTAGCCTGCTAGATAACAATTATAAATCTCGCTAATACTTCTTACTGTCCACACCAACTATTGTAATGCACTTGTAATTTCACAGATAATCTCTAGATTATTTTGGACACTTTCTACATGATAAGGTAATTGATTTTTGGCGAAAGCCGGACTGCGTCTGTCACATATCGTTGCGTTTCAAACGTAGATCTAGGAGGAACAAAGATTTTCTTTCCAAGTTTTAGTTCAGTATTGTGCCAAGATTAAATAACGTGGTCCTCTTTTCCCTCATATCTTAAAACTTATCCATTATTGGAATCTTATTTTAACTGCCTATACGCCTATTAACATAAGTTATAAATGAAAAGTACAATAAATGACGAAAATGACGTTATAGTTACGGAATCTAAATAAAAAACTAACCAAAATACGTAATGTCTTCAGAGTCAGGATACGGCTGTGGCGGCGTTATAGCGTGTGTAAGAATAAATAATAGTAAGAGGATAAAAAATGATATAACGTTAGAGAATATTCGCATCCGTTGTCGTGGACACGACATCATAAAGGCATCAAGAAGCCATCAGAGGTAGTAACAGGTTGTCCCACACGAGATCCTTTGTACTTCCAGCCATTTTCTAAGGATGAATATGGATTTTTATGCTGCCGGCATTTCATGTCTAAACAAGTGGCTTCACAAAAGTTGAATAAAATTTTAAACAAAATAATTTTACTGTAGGTTTGATTAAGGTGCACTTTAGGATTTGTTTTGTTAAAGGTCTGCGCTCAGACATGCGGTCAAATTAGGAAAGAAAAACGATACTAGGTGTACCGCGGGACATAATTATATTAGGCTGCATACTTGCAGCCAAATGAATTTTGTCTTAGGCAGATAATGAAATAGTTATCAAAAACAACTCAAAGTTCGATTAATGGCTTTATAATTATAATGTATACCACGTATTGATCCGATAATAATAATGTTCATGTGAGGTGATGACATGAGGATTGAATGTATTGATGAGAAGTGAATGTTTTGAAATTGGATTTTTTATTTGGAATCAGATTTATGGAATGTCAAATAAGTGAATATGTTATTTCAGAAAAAGTTGAACGCAATAAAAGGCTCATTGATTCACAACCTAAGTGCACTAAGATGTCAAAGTTTGCGAGAATGTTACTTTTCATTTGAGTAAATATCTGGAGTGTCGTGCTGAATACTCCGGCAGCCGGCGCTACTGCGGCCTCCCAAGAGGACGGCCCTCCAACATTCATGGAGCACGCAATATTAAAAGACGTATCACTTTCAATAAATGCTGATTCAAATAATAAGTTGCTTCAGAGTCTTTTTCTTACGAGTAAGCTTATCTTTTTCTGCAGAACAGCTTTATTTAATAACCTATATCTTAACTACTGTATATATCTAATCTCTGTTGTAGGCTTTAGATAAATTCCTATACCTATGATAGTAACATATTATTACATATCAATGTAATTTTGTTTTCTCGGTGAAGACTGGATACTTATTTCATCATCCGATGGATGTACCTCTGACAACCCAATTGGGTTGTAATCAAGAACATAAAAAGAGCTTCTCTCTCTTTGTTTAAGAGCTGCGCTCTTGTCGGTGGAGTAATCGCCATTCCACTCAAAAAAAGAGAAGGTCGTATCAGGAGGTAAAGTATTTGGCGGGAAGAAAAAGAGCTTATGCTATGGTTTTTTGTTATAATTGTTACAGATAGATGAATATTGACCTTATAAGGAAAGGTAATTGTAAAAAGGAGCTTTTATTTATAAGTTATTTTTCTGTATAAATTATTGATTTTAATTGGTATAAAAGTATCCACATTTAGCACAAGGTGCCTGCCTACATGATTTATAGAACCGTCATGGACTCAAGGTTATCAATTTTCCTTGTTTATCTTGTTACTTTTAAATCAAATGAGGAAAATCCTGCGTATCCTCGAAAATATATTTAAAATATAATGTAATTTAAAGTACGCAGGTATTTTGTACGTTCTTTCTAAGTAGAAAGTACATAAAAATCATAAATATGTTTAACTTACTACTGAGCCAATTGCAACCGCGACAAAAATAACATAAAAAAGGCGCAATTGAAGTAGGGTAAGGTGGTGCAGGAGTGCGCACTTGAAGTTCGATTAGTTCTAAAAATAAAACAAAAGAAATTAGGAAAATCAACTCTATTAAATTATTATACAGTAACTATTAGCCTATTATTTGGAACTAGCTTTTGCCCGCGACTTCGTCCGCGTAGCGTGTTATAAAAGAGAGACCTTTGTGTGTGTGGGAGTGTATGTCAAATTTCAAGCATCTAACTTATGCAGTTTAGATTTTTTCATATGACATTTTTTCCCCGCTAACTCCCATTTTTCAAAATACAGCCATAACTAAACTTAGGTATGCATGCATGCTAGATTAAAAATATCTACTCGTATCTAACGCGGTTTAGATTTTTTCATACAAATGTTTTTTCCCGCTAACTCCCGTTCCCGTGGGAATTTTGCAATACCTTGTTGCAACTAAGCTTTAAGTTTACTAAGGTACCTGCATGCCAAATTTCAAACGTCTAACTTGAGTGGTTTAGATTTTTCATACAAAAGGATTTCCCCGCTAATTCCCGTTCCCGTGGGATTTCCGGGAATTCCTTTCTTAGTGCACCTTTACGGTACCTAAGCTACGTCTCTTCCAAATTTCAAGTGCCTACGTTTAGCCGTTTAGGCTGTGCGTTGATATGTCAGTCAGTCAGTTTCTCCTTTTATATATTTAGAAGATTAGATTAGATTAGATTTTTTTTATACAAATGTTTTTTCCCGCTAACACCCGTTCCCGTAGGAATTTTGCAATATCTTGTTGCAACTAAGCTTTAAGTTTACTAAGGTACCTGCATGTCAAATTTCAAACGTCTAACTTGAGTGGTTTAGATTTTTCATACAAAAGGATTTTCCCGTTAATTCCCGTTCCCGTGGGAATTTCGAGAATTCCTTTCTTAGTGCACCTCTACGGTACCCAAGGTACCTGCATGCCAAATTTCAAACGTCTAATTTGAGTGTTTTAGATTTTTCATACAAAAGGATTTTCCCGCTAATTCCCGTTCCCGTGAGAATTTCGGGAATTCCTTTCTTAGTGCACCTCTACGGTACCTAAGGTACCTGCATGCCAAATTTCAAACGTCTTGTAACGAAGCATTTCGGACCAACGAGCCTTGTAGCGACATCTTGTGGTTTCTGACGATATATCGTAGTTTTTATATTTTACCCGCAGGACATCACAGATGGCGCTGCAGGGTTATCGATGGGCCCGAACATTTTAATAATTTTCTTTTCGTTTTTTTAAATTTGGTATATTTAATTATCTGCAACATTTATTGAAATTATAATTATATTGTTTAAATTTTGGGATCAAACAAGTCGATCGATTGTTGTCGTTGATTCGGCGAATTTATGGTTTGGTAGATTTTTTCTAGTTTGGCAACTTTGTTCGTGGTTCTTGTGTCAGACTGACAGCTGGCTGAGCTGAGAGACAGGTTATGGAAAGTGGGGACGTCGCGAGAGCGCCGGAGACTCCACTGCCGTAACAATAATGTGGGCAAATTAAAAGCCACGATTTATCGGCGACATCAAGAGCCGATGTCTCGATTTAAATAAACAACTTAACCGAGATGGTGAGTCCTCGCAATTCTTCGTGCATATTTTTGCACCAACTTTGTGATAACCTCGAGGTCCTTGTTTTCAGCAACATCATTGAAATCCCATCGCCTAAGGTCCAGTGGGTGGGTTTAGGTTTCATCCGAGCGATGCCCAACTATCCCGGATGAACCTGTAAGTTATTTTCTTTGTTTTACACTCGTGAGTTGCCTTGCCACGCTGTCAGCTGAACCACATGCTAATCATTGCCATTCCTTGTTGCAGATGGGGTTTTTTTTGTTTTCTTTAAAGTTTTAACGTTTTAATTTTCTAACGTTTTGCAAGTTTAATGGAAGAAGAAGTTTATGATTGGATCAGATGATTTCAACAATGTTTTGTGAATGAAGATTCCTACTGTTTTCTTCTGCGTTTGCAAGTTATTTCAAGCTTCTTTACGGCGGAGCTTGCCTTGGTTGTTTGCACGTCGAAGCTTTTCTTTGTGCGGCGCGCATGTGGATGTGCCGCGCCTCTCCTTTTGTCAACACACCGGATAAGGCCCGGTGAAGGTCTGCGAGGTTGACCGGTGGACGTGCAGCCCGCCAGCTGCGTAACAGTTGGCCCACTGCGCCGCCATCGTCCAGCACGCCCTGGCCTGAGCCGGCCTCAACTCATCACCTGTACGGTATTCCGGGACGCCTCAGGTAGGCCTGATAGTCGGAGGTCCTCAGGTAAGTGAGGTGCCTAAAGATGGACGGAAAGATATTTTTAAAAACAGTGCTATCTTATGGTCATGTCACAGAGTGATACTTTACCTAACGGCCCACTAGTTTTCTTTGAATTCCATTCTCTAAGTAAAAGATTTTGTTTCAGTGGCGCCCTTCTTGGTGAAATTGTCGCTCTGTACAACCATTTTAGAATATAAGTGGTGTTGGCATAAACTTTAAGAATAAATTTTGTGAAAACAGTGTATTTTTTTTTTATTATTAAAAGTGATGGGATTTTGTGTGAATTGTTTGTGTTTATGTTGCATCCTAGGTTAAGTTGTGTCTGTTTGTCTTAGTATAAGTAAAGTTATAGGCCTCCTATTAGAGACCTAACTTATATACTTATTTTCTGCAATAAGATTAAATCCAAATTGAAGGCCTACATGGTTTATTCTAGGGCTTATTGATATTTTACTACTACATTTATGTTTTCTTTATTTTTTTTAACCTTGTTTATATAAATTACAGGTTAAAACCAATTTAGAACATTATTTGATGCTTACTAGCAATTATTATTACCAGTATTGTGTTTTTTTTGTAAATTTTGGACTTATAATAATTTACCAACAATAAAATTTTCTTAACATATTTAATTAAAAAAAAAAACAATTTCACATTTAAAAACAATTATAACATATTACTTTCTAGTTATTTTTTTTTTACATTTACAACAGGACATTGAGTGGAAATTGATATTAAGTAACTTAGTTTCATCATCATCTTGACAGGTTGTGCCGCTGCTTGGCAAACATTTTGCTTATTTGTTTTTGGAAATAATTTTATAGAACTGTCTGTCAATAACAACTTTATTGAGAAATATATAGTAGTACACTTGCTTTACAATCTTTATATAATTACAACAATATATTTACGTGACAATAAACATTTAATATATTTAAAACATAACCTCAAACAAAATTAATTAAAAAACACTGTTGTTTCTTTTATTGTTTTGAAAATTATTTACAGGGATAGACTGAGAATTGATGTTGTGTGATAATTACACTTATTTGGTTTATATTATATGAAAATTTTGTACATATTTTAGAAATTAAGTTTTGGAGGCAGACGGGTACATTTTGAAACATAAATTTACTTCAGTTTACTTCAAACCACTTTTCAATCTTAAAATTATAACTCTGAAACACAACCATGGATATCCAAACTGTTTATTTACATTCACTGCTCCGTGATGAATTAATATATGAAGTGAGTATTCGTGCAGAAGCACCGGCTGATACTGTTCTCAATTTGAAGAAACAGCTTAGGGAGTTGATCACTGGTTTCTCTCCGGATGAAATAATGGACGATGAACGAAAACCACAGGCAGAATTCCCAATCATCACCGAAAAGCTGAAGGAGCTGCAGGCAAAACTTGATTTAGCAGTGAAGTCTAGGGACCGTCATCACCTTATGCGTGCTAGGGCTTTATATAATCATCTTCATCACCGTCTTGAGCGTGTAGTATGCACGGAGTCTGTCGATAGGGACATAAAATTGAAGCTGAATAAAAATCTTATAGCTTGCGGTCACTCATTGGAGAAATTGTTGTCAACAAAAAACGTCATCGACCCAGAAGAGGAAAACAGGGGAAAAGGGACAGATGGTTCAACAATTAATTTAATGAAGTGGAACATTAAGTTCGACGGCCGTATGAGTCCACATACGTTCTTGCAATCGATAGGTGAACGCGCCTCAGCGTTCGGAGTTAGTGACAATGTACTTTTCAGGTCCGCCTTTTGTTTCTTTTCGGACCAAGGTCTTCTATGGTTCAGAGGTGTTAAGGAGCAGGTATCGTCTTGGCAGGAATTAAGTGAGCTTTTAGTCCAAGAATTCGCACCCGTTGATTTTGATTATCGTTTGCTGGGGGAGATTAGAGCTCGCACCCAAGGACAGGAATGTACCGCGACGTGCTTGATTTTGTCAACAAATGCCGTATTTGTTCCGCTTATAAGCACAGGACCAAACTCACTCCTGGGATCATGGGTCAGCCTAAGCAATGCTATAGGCCGTTTCAAGCTGTATCCGTAGATTTGGTAGGACCTCTTCCACGATCACGTTCGGGTTACATGCACCTTTTAGTAGTAACATGCTGTTTTTCAAAGTACACCATGTTATTTCCACTTCGTCGAGCGACTAGTGCTGCAGTAGCTAAAAACTTTGAGAATTATGTGCTTCTAGCTCACGGGATTCCTGAAACCGTAATTACCGACAATGGGGTTCAATTCACGGGATCAGAATTCAGTGGCCTTCTCAAGAAGTACAATATTCCACGAGTTCACTACGGGCCTAGGTATACGCCACAGATTAACATGGTGGAAAGGTACAACAAAACAGTCATGACAGCTGTTTCGTCTTATGTAGCTGACGATCATAGGGCATGGGATGTTAATTTATTTAAGGTGCAATTTGCAATAAATAGTGCAGTGAACGAAACGACTGGTTTCAGCCCATTCTTTTTGGTCCATGGCCGGGAACCGATTATTAACGGTTCCTTTTATAAAAACGACGATAGGGAATACGAGGTCTCTATGCCAAGGGACGAGTATGCGGGTGAATTTGGGGTCCTTCAGGATATCTTTAATAAGGTTCGGGTTAATATCGAGAAGGCTCACACGACGAACGCGAAGTACTACAACCTGCGACGCCGTAACGTTAATACTTTGCGCGAAGGTCAAGTAGTGTGGCGGAAAACGTACGTACAGAGTGACGCCGCTAATTTTAAAGCCTCGAAACTTGCCCCGAAGTACGAGCAGTGCGTAGTCAAAAAAGTTTTATCACCCTTGGTGTACGAATTAGTTTCATTTAGTGGCAAGAACTTAGGTTCTTGGCATATAAAAGATTTAAAAATTTAATTTCCAAATTGCCCTGTGTTCCCCTAGTCATATTTTTTTTAAAAAACATTTTACCGGCTTGGATCTTTGTTTTTGGCTCAATTTCTAAATTTACATTTACAAAGAAAGCTACAGTATTTTTCTTTTTCATAATTAGCTTTCATAACATTTTTTATTAATAAAAATATTGGTGTGTTTACTTGTGTCATTAGGACCTAGTAACAACCTACTTGTAACTGTCACGTTTTTTTTAAGTAGTCTTTTGATTTTTAAAATCACTAGATTTACTAAGATTTTATAAATGTTTTATGTTTAATGTTTTTTGATTTTAGTGTGTTTATGTGTGCGCTGATAAAGGCCCATGCACACTAGCGTCTGCAACGCAGCGTTTTTATGAACGCCCACTTAAGCGTTTCATATTTTTATGTTTTTTGTTTAGGCGGTTATAGCCAAATATTTAGTATAGTTTTTTATTTTTCATGTTGCTCGTGACAACATTTTTTAGGCTTTATGGTAGCCATTTGTTAGGAATTAATTTTTAGATAGGGAACCTTATTAGGTTACTCTTTGTTTATTTTTTTTTCTCTTTCGACGGAGCGGGTAGTGACTCCTTAAATAAGCCTCTAACAACTGTTGTTTTGTTTTTTTTTGTCTTTGTCTTTAGAATTGGGGTATCGAGTGACACTAAGATAGTCGTCAGCTCATCAGGGGTATGAATGTGGGTGACACCCAGTGAAATGGATACTGGGTGCTACTTTATGAAAGAAGTGAAAGGTGATCAATGAATGGTGAAGAATAACAGGTCGGGGTAATTGTTGTGCTTGGGGTTGTGCTGTTTATATGTTTGAGTTGTGCTTCGTTACGTTTTTTTTATAAATTGTTTAGTTGTCTTTTGTGGCAGATTTTTTTTAAATCGTTAAAATTTAGACTGGTTGTGCGCTCCAGGCTCTATGGCTGAGGGCAGCCGTGTTTCTCACCCAGTTCGAAACCTCTCGTGGTAGGGGGGTATTGTAACGAAGCATTTCGGACCAACGAGCCTTGTAGCGACATCTTGTGGTTTCTGACGATATATCGTAGTTTTTATATTTTACCCGCAGGACATCACAGATGGCGCTGCAGGGTTATCGATGGGCCCGAACATTTTAATAATTTTCTTTTCGTTTTTTTAAATTTGGTATATTTAATTATCTGCAACATTTATTGAAATTATAATTATATTGTTTAAATTTTGGGATCAAACAAGTCGATCGATTGTTGTCGTTGATTCGGCGAATTTATGGTTTGGTAGATTTTTTCTAGTTTGGCAACTTTGTTCGTGGTTCTTGTGTCAGACTGACAGCTGGCTGAGCTGAGAGACAGGTTATGGAAAGTGGGGACGTCGCGAGAGCGCCGGAGACTCCACTGCCGTAACAATAATGTGGGCAAATTAAAAGCCACGATTTATCGGCGACATCAAGAGCCGATGTCTCGATTTAAATAAACAACTTAACCGAGATGGTGAGTCCTCGCAATTCTTCGTGCATATTTTTGCACCAACTTTGTGATAACCTCGAGGTCCTTGTTTTCAGCAACATCATTGAAATCCCATCGCCTAAGGTCCAGTGGGTGGGTTTAGGTTTCATCCGAGCGATGCCCAACTATCCCGGATGAACCTGTAAGTTATTTTCTTTGTTTTACACTCGTGAGTTGCCTTGCCACGCTGTCAGCTGAACCACATGCTAATCATTGCCATTCCTTGTTGCAGATGGGGTTTTTTTTGTTTTCTTTAAAGTTTTAACGTTTTAATTTTCTAACGTTTTGCAAGTTTAATGGAAGAAGAAGTTTATGATTGGATCAGATGATTTCAACAATGTTTTGTGAATGAAGATTCCTACTGTTTTCTTCTGCGTTTGCAAGTTATTTCAAGCTTCTTTACGGCGGAGCTTGCCTTGGTTGTTTGCACGTCGAAGCTTTTCTTTGTGCGGCGCGCATGTGGATGTGCCGCGCCTCTCCTTTTGTCAACACACCGGATAAGGCCCGGTGAAGGTCTGCGAGGTTGACCGGTGGACGTGCAGCCCGCCAGCTGCGTAACAGTTGGCCCACTGCGCCGCCATCGTCCAGCACGCCCTGGCCTGAGCCGGCCTCAACTCATCACCTGTACGGTATTCCGGGACGCCTCAGGTAGGCCTGATAGTCGGAGGTCCTCAGGTAAGTGAGGTGCCTACAGGTGTACGGACAGTGTTTTAAACATAGTGATATCCCATGGTTGTAATGGAGTGACAATTAACCTGACGGACCAAAGCGCGACCTGTCTCCCTCCATAGGGTTTTTGACCTACCTATGGTTAATGAAATTTGTAGATTTAAAAATATACATTGTACAAATTCAAGGGAGTTTTCTTTGTCTCATGCTCACCGGTCTATAATACTAGCTGTGCCCTTCAGGTAAACACCACTTTATAAATTTCTGAAACATATCAGTATTTTAACACCATTTCCTATTTACCTACCTTTCCTATAGGTAGCAAAACTCTTTTGTTTCAGTCTAATTTGAGTGTTTTAGATTTTTCATACAAAAGGATTTTCCCGCTAATTCCCGTTCCCGTGGGAATTTCGGGAATTCCTTTCAATCAATCAATCAATCAATCCTTTCTTAGTGCACCTTTACGGTACCTAAGGTACCTGCATGCCAAATTTCAAACGTCTAATTTGTGTGTTTTAGATTTTTCATACAAAAGGATTTTCCCGTTAATTCCCGTTCCCGTAGGAATTTTGCAATATCTTGTTGCAACTAAGCTTTAAGTTTACTAAGGTACCTGCATGTCAAATTTCAAACGTCTAACTTGAGTGGTTTAGATTTTTCATACAAAAGGATTTTCCCGTTAATTCCCGTTCCCGTGGGAATTTCGAGAATTCCTTTCTTAGTGCACCTCTACGGTACCCAAGGTACCTGCATGCCAAATTTCAAACGTCTAATTTGAGTGTTTTAGATTTTTCATACAAAAGGATTTTCCCGCTAATTCCCGTTCCCATGAGAATTTCGGGAATTCCTTTCTTAGTGCACCTCTACGGTACCTAAGGTACCTGCATGCCAAATTTCAAACGTCTAATTTGAGTGTTTTAGATTTTTCATACAAAAGGATTTTCCCGCTAATTCCCGTTCCCGTGGGAATTTCGGGAATTCCTTTCAATCAATCAATCAATCAATCCTTTCTTAGTGCACCTTTACGGTACCTAAGGTACCTGCATGCCAAATTTCAAACGTCTAATTTGTGTGTTTTAGATTTTTCATACAAAAGGATTTTCCCGCTAATTCCCGTTCCCGTGGGAATTTCGGGAATTCCTTTTTTAGTGCACCTCTACGGTACCTAAGGTACCTGCATGCCAAATTTCAAACGTCTAACTTGAGTGGTTTAGATTTTTAATACAAAAGTATTTTCCCGCTAATTCCCGTTCCCGTGGGATTTCCGGGAATTCCTTTCTTAGTGCACCTCTACGGTACCTAAGCTACGTCTCTTCCAAATTTCAAGTGCCTACGTTTAGCCGTTTAGGCTGTGCTTTGATATGTCAGTCAGTCAGTTTCTCCTTTTATATATTTAGATTACATATTTAGAAGATATTTCCGTCATACATGATTTCTATGTAACTTTAACCATTAAGGCTGCTCACGCGACGGAAGCTTAAAAAATAGAGTAACTTCTCCCGTTTTCCTAAAACTTCCCTTCACTACTCTGCTCCTATTGATTATAGCGTGATGAATAGTATACTATAACCTGCCCAGGAGTATGAAGAATAATTGTACCAAGTTTCATTAAAATCCGTCCAGTAGTTTTTGTTTCTATAAGGAACATACAGACAGACAGACAGACAGACAGACAGACAGACAAAAATTTTGCTGATTGCATTTTTGGCATCAGTATCGATCACTAATCACCCCCTGATAGTTATTTTGAAAATATATTTAATGTACAGAATTGACCTCTCTACAGATTTATTATAGTATAGAAGATATATTATTTTAATCTATAATAATTATCTTTGGATGTATTTCAATTAAATTACAAAATGAGATTTGCGCACTCTTACACTCGTGCGCAGTTTATTTGTCCACGCAAAAGTCACATATGTAAGCTCCTACGCCTGTATACGCTGTACATTTTTCATGCCACCAGTTTTTGCATCCGGAGCACTCGGTTTTTTTATTATATATTAAGTCGCACCCTCCACATATCCACTTTTTTATTTTGGGAGCATTCTTAGGCTTTTTAGGCGTCTTAAAATGTAATCGAGGTTTTTTTGGTTTTTTTGTTCTACTTCTATCGGAAATGTAAGGTCATGTCTTCCTGATTTGGTTGCAATTGAAGTTCTGAGCAACCTCTTTCTTAAAGTAGATACCGTCATTCCAAGAGATTTAGCAACCGATCTCTTACTTCACCTCCATTGACGCGTTTATGAGCTTCTTTTTTCTAATAACGAAAGTGGACAATTTTGTCGGTTAGTTTTTCTTTCTCTTCTGGCCATGCTGCAAGTCAATAAAAGTTTCATAAAAATTAGAAATGACTAAAATATCCACCGATGTGTAAGAGTACGCGCGCGCCATCTTACATACCCTCGTAGTGCGCACTCTTTCATTTTTTCTCAAATCGCAGTAATGACTTTACTAGCACCATCTCTGCGCAGCGATTTTAATTATTTCTTTCGAGCGGCAAGTTGACAGGTTAGGTTGTTTAATAATTGTAATCAAATACTTGTAGTGGGTTGTTTTTTGAAACAATCACACATTGAAATAGTTGATATTTAACATAAAAAGCATTAAAAAACTTCGGGCTTACCTGAGAGACACAGTTTTCACTCAATCGCGATTATTTTTGGGGAGCGTAAACCGGCATAGTAGGTGTTCAAAACATGATTGAAATTAGCAGCAAATATCTTTCAGTTTTTGCACAGACCCATATGCGCACTCTTATCGCCTGCGCACTCTTGCACCACCTTACCCTAACCTCGCTCCTCTAAATTTAGAGCTCCCTCCACATTGCTCTACGATGTTTATATCAGTTTAAAAGGCGACTTCACCGATCGGAACATTTCCTCCGCGCCGGCATAAAAGAATTTTCGAGAAATAACTGCTCCATTTGAATACCAACGATGTGTTCGGAAACGCTCTCTCAGGCTTCAAAGGCGATATCGGAGGTCTAGTAGTGTAGGGATTACTTACACGTTTACTGCATATTAGGAGCGAAACGTGTATGTACTTATTTATAGAACATTGAATAGATTTACGTCTATGGCGAGTTGTATAGTAGTATTTATTTATTTTTGTAGTGGAAGAATGTTTATTTATAAGCTAATGCATAGATTATTGTATCGACAAATAAAGTAAATAATCAATTCACCCTCAAGGCTTAAAACTATTTAATATTCTATAAATTAATACAAGTATTGCAAAAACTATGAAATGACATTGCGTTGACCAACCAATAATAATCTCAATTTCTAATTATCGCAATAATATACTTGCTGTACTAAGTACATATAAAATCAAATGGTTTAAAATTGAAAACAATGGCATTCATCCAAGAAAAGTAAGTACTTTTTGCTTGGAACGTTTTTTACGTCGCTGTAAATCTTCAAAGAAGAATAGGTTTTTGTCCCCTAGCAGAATGTTTGCGAACGCTCGGACTATTGAACTCGCAGTCCCAATGCAAAACGTTCCTTCAAGATTCCATTGAAAAATCAAAGTCGTCTTAAGCCATCTTATACGGCTTCAAAGTTTCCTTTAGTTTATTTACGATCAAAGTAATTGAAAGGTTGTTTACATCAAACTAAACCTTTACTTTTAAGATTGGGAAGCCTAAAAAGTGTTTGCTTGTTAATTTTAATGCCATTATCAAAATTCGCTGAGTTAGCCTTTTAGTGGAGAGTGCCCTTCTTAAAAAGGTCTATGGAGTGGAGGTACAAAGTTCAGCTCTCATGATAATCACTCCTGGCCCCACTTCAACTCTCCGCAAGATAAACGGGGCTGCTCATACTTTTTCTGCAATATAAGGTCAGAAGAAAAATGTTCATTTGACATTGTTAAGATATCTCGTGCTTTATTATTTGGGGCGCACTTGAAACATTGAAGGGTTTTTGGTTTAATCAGATAGGTTTTAAAAAGTATAACATTATTTTTTATAGAGGTAAAATGTACAAGAATATACTGAAATAATGAAATATTTATTTTGTTTACAAGCATTTTAATGTTCATTTCTTGTTGTCCGTACTTACTCGTTGAAAATCGAGAGGAAAGTCGAATAGCAATCGCACTCGGCCGATATTGAATTATTTATAAACAGCCTGAATGGGCCTGTACTGACACCTATTGACTGCTCGCTTACTTCTGACTGATGGCTCCCTTTGTGCAATATCTTCCTTATTCTCCGTAAATGATCTGTACTTCGAGAACGTTATTATAACGACCGTTAACAACAATGCGCTGCCTAAATCTAAAGTTTCATTTTACTTTTAAAATATATTATGGGAAATAAATCATTTAGCAATGTCGAATAAATACAAATATATTCTTTATAAATGTATCCATTTAATAAATATACTTCCACTGACAATAATAAATAATAATAAAAACACTTTATTGCACACAAAGAACATTGGCGAGAAAATATTAAAAAAAAAGTTTGCGTCCAGAAATGCGACATTTACTAATCTTCATGAAATAATTTTGGTAAATTTTTCAATATATCGTAATAAATAGTAAAACCCGGGTATGAAATTTATATTTAATTTCTGTCCTAGGGTTTCTCGTGCGTTTATTTTAAGACTAAAATATTTAAGAACACATATAGACTCATTTTAGTTATTTTTGTTGAATAGACGCTGTAATTCGGACTTAAATAAAAACTTGTATGGGCGCTCGCCATTGTTTTTTACAAAACATTTACAGGATAAACTGACATTGTTTTTACTTGCACAAACAGGTAAGTACTGAGAATTTACCTTAAACTATACAAAAGCCGAAGTTGCTTGCAGGCTATGTACAAAGCGTAGCGGTTGTACCGTTAGGCAAATTCGAGTAACGTTTCGAAAGCTCTATTCGGCAGAAACAATTCATCTTCCGCGCGCTGCATGCTGAAAAAATCCGTTCCTTGCTCGAATACGAAAGCAATCTAGCAAAAACGTGTGAATGGAGGCAGGTGTTTTTCATATTTTTTCTTCGGCCTGCAGGGTATGCGCGCTAAACTGAGTTCAAGCGCGCAGATAAGCGTGGCTTATTCCGACGCATCCTTGAGTTATCTACTTCACTAAACAACGGATACGTGGCATTTTCTAGAGAATATGTACTTTTAAGATCCCTGAGATAAGGTAGGTACTATACGATGTACCCAGAATCTTTCGTAACCAAACAAGTATCTTGAAAGTATAATAACATGATTCCTACAGAAGTCACTTCTTGATTTTAAATTACATAAATATCGGATTCGACCGACACGTTCCATTCCTGGAGCAGTGGCTGAAACGATAAAAACTCGCAGCAAACCGATACACAATCCGCCCCTGGATATTTGCATATCTACTCCGCAAACAAATCTAGCGCACCGTAGCTCTATGATCGAACGAACCACAAAATTCAATTACGTGGCAGACAAAATAAAAACGTCCCAGACCGTCCGTATCGTTGATTTGTTTTCACTGTTGCGTCATATTCTGCCCTACACTCATGTTGCCAGTTTAGCTAGATCTCTTATAACTCCGACCGTGTTATTTTGTAACGGTAAAGTAAAGGAGACCAAAGCTCATAATTGCCTGGTCACGCGGTATGAAATAGCCGCACGACATGCGACATGACACTTTATTGTTCCGATTTCATGAAGTTTAATTAAACATCCTCTCTAGATGACACTGAAGATAGGTCGCTGATGGTTTGTTGTTTGATTGACTGGAGGAAATTAAAGGAACACGTACGCAGTACTTACTTATTACATTTTAGGTTGTGTGATATTAATTTGAATCCTTTTGACGACTGATTTTGACGCCGTGTACCTGCCTACACAACAAAATAAGCTTCTATATGAATGTTGTATGAAAGTATTCGAGGTGTATGTAGCTGTTTGGTCAAGGTTTTATCGAGGAAAGTGTTCTCGTCGTAAATTAGACCTCTGCCGCAGCAGAAGGTACGATCCGTGAAAATGTTTTCCCCTGGATGCATCGTGAATTTTGTACGGGATAAAACGTTTCTACAGTGCTCTGCCATTGTGAAATATGTCAAGAAAATAATGGCGCGCAACTTTCGTAGAAGCGGCTGTTTGGTGAGATAATGTCTAGAGATAAACGCTGAACGTTGGGAATGTTAGGTACCGTGACGGACGTTCTCTTCTGTCGTAATTTGAAATTTGCATTCACTTGAAGGCAACCTTGTGTTTCATACCCGCACCAGGTTTCACAGTCAGCTTGCCTGTTCCTGTTGCAGTGTGATCTAAGAATAATAATGATTTTGTGTAGTTTAGAAACATGTCGAAATGTAGTGTAAATGTCTACAATAATTAATGAATTGGGTATACAGAAAATAGGTATCAAGAGAAAATTATCCGCTAGTTTTGGAATACAACGTTCACATTAGACATTTTTGTCTCTAGTCGTTATATATTTTAGGTATTCTTTTTGTTGAACAAAAATATGAGTACTTAATAAGCAGTGATATTCTAAGCTGAGAAGGCTTGAAACTTTTGACTTGTTAGGCGCTATTAATGAACGCGTAAGTTCCACGGCGCCGCGCCGTACTGTTTCAAGAGGGAAATGAATTAATTCTATTTTACACAAGAGCGCTCTAGAACAGTGCCGGTTTCTTAAAGCAGGAGAAATACCCCGTGAAATTAACTTCAGGATTCAGTTCGCACTGGACACCTCAGGTACGGAAGACAAATGGCTCAAGGGGCAACGATTGCAGCGTACTTACACAGCCTTAACTCGCTATTAGGTAATTGAACTGTGTTTTTGGATGACTCTCCTTTTTAAGTTTGTGCTTGCGCAATGATAATTATTGTAATCGCATCTCCTACTACAAGCTTTACTCTGGTATAAGATATTAATAATTGTAATTTAAAAAAAACTTTTATTTTCATCCCAAAAGGAAGCTACTTACAAATATACTAGGTTATCTACAATACCAATATAACTAATGTAACTACCAACAATAGTACTTCGTAAGTATATGTAAAATTCTTCATAAAAACTAGAATAAACATTTATCTTAAACCATACAGTTTTTCTCTTTTCTGTGTAAAAAAAAAAGTTAAACTTTAAATCCAAACAGTAAGTAGTAGAGTAGAGACACCTTGTCTCGGTGAATACTTTACGTCGTCGCCGGCGCGCGTTCATAAAAAAGACAATTTCGCTTATTGCCGCAATCTGTTACACATGCTTGCACGGTTATGTCTGCAGCCCTCATAAACGACAAACTAAACCATAATTTATTGCACAAATTTAGGGTCAAACGCAATACTCATAAATTGCTTTAGTATATTATTGTTAGCGCACTTGTGATAAGGACAAGAAATTTTGTACGGTGAAATAATGCTTATTAGGTTTACTAACTTTATTTACGAAGTTGCTTTGTCAAAGTTGAATAAATTATAAATAGAAGTACCCTGATTCTTAAAATTTTTCGTATAATTATCTTCATACTACCAGTTGTAAATCAAAATAAAACTCAAGAGAGTAAATGACAGTGGAAATAAGTATATTTCTAATTGTTCGTCGTGTAGTAGTTTACAGTAAGTTATCTGCGTGTTGTTCCGCTCGCTAACGACCAAGTTAGACATGAGAAATGTCGGTATCGCTTAGAAAAATATGAGCTGAACTTTTGAAAGTCTGAAAACATAGCTCTTCTTTTATTCATGTTCTGACATGTGGCGTTCTCTGCTGTGTACAAGGCTTTCTTCTCTAACAAAATAAATAACATTTGCTTCAACTTTAGGTCCTTTGAGAGGCTCCTCCTGTATGTATGTTTTATGAATGAGCTCCGATGCACTCGCTATTCTTATATTTTATTTTTATTGATGTCCTTTTCAATATTTGTCTTGATATGATTCTCGTTACCATGTTAACCACTTATTTGATCCTTTTTGTTTTTCCATTGGAAACCCAATTTCGGGAATTCCTATTTAAGAGTATTGCAATAAAATTAAGAATACCAATACAAGATCTGATTCTATTTAAAGCACTATCTTTATTCTGAGGCAGATTCTAAGAACGTTTTAAGATCATCCCCTCCAAAGCGTCACGTAGGCCGTTCCCTTTATCAGGAAAAACTGTATCTGTCCCTGTCGCACATGGAAAAATTTCACGCGTTTTCCAACGCGCCGCATCGTTTTCATTCCATTCTCAACGACGAAAAATAATCTTTATTTCCTTAGGAGAGAAAGCCAACATTGGGTACGTATGAACTTTGAATATCTTACGTTACGTATCTAAGCTGGTACGCCTTGCAGGCCGGAAAATCTGTGGAAAACGTAAGATCCGGGAACGTAGGTTGTAATATGGGCATTATTGTTGAGGAAGAAGGCTTGATTTTGCGAGAGTCAGGTTGCGGATTTGTGATGTTTTGTGGTAGGGGTTGGTGGGAAACTTGAAAGGTAGGCAAACAGAGTACCGGCGAGTGAAGCGGGTTTCAGTCGGTCCGCGCACGTGCCGGCGTGAGGACGGCTTCGGAGCCACAGCTTACCTCTCGCGTCCACAACTTTACGATAACTTTCGAACTTTAACACGAAACATATCTTTCTCCAAACAATATCGCTTATTTTGAATCTAAACTACAAAATGCTTAAAAAAGTTACATAATTTAATATTTGAGACTATTTAAATGAATGATGTTATAGAAAAGGTGTTTGAAGACTAATTTACTTATAGAAGAAAAAATATTCCAAGTACGTATGTTATCTTATTCTTCTCCAATTAATACTTATTTATCTAGGTTATTTCAGGTTGATATCTACCAGTCCATCAATAATACCACCCAATCAATAAAAATATACTCATTGTTACACGCGTAAAGGTGAAACAAATATGTAGATTATTCAAGTTAATTATACTGTAATTAACCAACTTCATTTTAGTTCCAAATTTATTTACAGTAGAAATCAAGGAGGTGTAATTACGTGTCTGAACACTAAAATTATTTTACTAACCAATAGAAGACATCATGAAAAATATACACTTACTTAATTCTTTTAATTGCGGTCTATAAATTAAAGTAACCATAGGTTAATGTAATATGAATAAGTATTGAAGAATACTTGTGATTCTTTCCACCTTATTGGGGATTACAGTCGCGAATTAATGTGTTTATCCATAACTCAAACTCAAAAGAATACTTAAAAATACTTAATATACCTACTTAATAGTTATATATTCCATATAAAACTGTTTTAATAATAAAGCACTAGCAGTTTAAATAAATCATATTAGGCTTATAGAGACCTGTAAAGTGTAATTAGCTCATAGTAGTATAATATTAAACAAGTCTCTAGCCGACACAAACAAAATTATTTTTGAAATCCGTACAAAGCGTTCATAACTAATCCAATTTTATTTTAGCAGCGAAATCACAAAACGGGGCTTGCATAAATTTAAACAAGCAGCGAGCGAGTGCACAATCCCCTCTGGGAAATAATATTCGGACAAATGAAAATTTCAACCGATGCATTTGGATTCACCGACGCCGCTCCAGGTTTTAATTCCCTTGACGGTTGCGAATCGGCGATGTTTTTTCATTAAAACGCATTCAATACGACGACGTAGCTTTGAAAAGCGGACCTTTTCAAAATATTTTCCATGACATTCCACTCAGCGCTGCGCTCGTCCCATTCACCGTTATTTGTATAAACTTTTAAATCGGGTCTTTTTATGTCACCGTAAAACTGGCCGTGCAAATATCCAGTGATAATATTATCGCGTGTCGCTATGCAAATTTTATAACACACACAGGGATCGGATAAAATTGGCGTCAATCTGAATTAATAATGTAATTCCGCGTTTTAAACAAAATTCACTGCGTCCCACAGAGGAGTGGACTAAATTAAATCACCGTATACAAACTCCTCTGTATTTTTTGTCCTTCAAGTTATTTTGTGTTATTACCAGAATTCTAGCCATAAAAAAGATTTTACAAAAAATTTAAAGCGTTATAAAATATGGAATATGTTTCAACAATATAAATCTTGACAATAACATCCCGTAACCCGACCATTTCCAGGTCAAATAAATCACTCATCACTGTTCAATATTTCACTCCACATACGAGCCTTTAAAATTCACATTTAGTTTCACTGCAGTTTACTGCACACAATATTAGTACAATGTGTTAGTAAATATGACTTACTAATAATGTATCCACGTGGGTATTATAATAGTATTGTATTTAATTTTACAAATGATGATAACATTTGCTATTGGGATGAAAAGGACGTCTCTGCAACACTTCTGTTTGTATTTATTAGCGATGGCCGATAAGCTGTTACCGGACACCAGAACCCATCTTAGGACTTCAATGTCCACTGTAGCTGCAAGTTGTCTCCAGATATCTTATGGCTCTGGTCACCACGTTAATTCTCATGTACTGTAGCTTGATCCAACCCCGAAAATATTTGTTTTAGATTCGTGCTCATGAAATTGACATGAATTTGAATGAATGATTTTTTTTTAAATGAATTTGAATTTGACATTATTATAAACTATTTTGGCAATTGGCAACAATATTTGTCAACAAATTCCATAAGTCCAGTTATTTGTAAGTTTGTTTTGTATATGTCCATTTAATTTGCGTGATCTTTACTACATTACTCACTGATCAAGTAGTAAGGTACCGTCAGAGATCGATCGATCGAAGAGAAACCTATTTGATTCAAATCTGCACCATACTGAAGAAGTCCTTAGTTGTGAACGGAGACTACTGCCTTTTTAGTACTCGACTTCAAAAACCTTTACTTTCCAACACAAAGGTTGTTAACCCGTATCCAAATAAGCCCTGGAATAAATTTTATCTTTGTAAATCAAAACTAAAGCGTACCTAGTTACCTTGTGATCATCATGTATAGCTAATCCTTAATTACGCATTTTATTTCCAACCAGCGTTCCGCCTGCTACTTTATTAATATTGTTTTTCAACACATCGTAAAGTAGGTCTTGTTACACCAGTTTTAAGTACATTAGATACCCTTTTAAATACGCGTGTCTTTTTAATAGCACTAGTGTGATAATACTACTGCTCTCAGTTGGGGAGGTGCTCGATGTAATCAAACTTCAGCAATTATCTTGAATAATCTTATATTTTGTAAATTAATGTTAACTGTCCAGCTATTCGTTCCAGAATGCCGCAACCGACCAAAATTCCCGCCTCCGACTTTTTAAAAAAGGCGGGAAAAACGTTCCTCTTCGAAAATAAGAAATCAAAAGTCAAACAAAAGAAATGAACTGCCAGTGTCAAAATACCAATAATAAAGTCGTGACACAAATTCACGACTTTATTCCGGCTGTTATTAATTATTTAAATAATCATAAAATAAATATACGGACCCTAACACTAGTAATTTTTATCATAGTTTATAAATTTTTACCAATAATCCCTGGAACGAAATAATGATGTTGATTGTGAATAAATGAATTGTTATAATTTAAATATGATAGATGTCATTTTATGAAAATATTTCGTTGGCACTATGCATACATAATTGTATACAAATTCGTACATTTTTGTAATTTTTATAGTTTTTTCCTCACAAATGAACAACGTTGCAATTTTCGCGTGAGCATTGGTCGTTACACTCTCGTCATATGAATCCAACCACCACTGTTATGAATGATATAGCTCAATCGCATCATAATGTTATCATAATATTAATGTTTTCAGCCACATTTAAGAAATATTTTATTATTAAACATTACTCTAATCGCTTTGCAAACTGATTCTTAAATCGTTCAACTTTGTCTATTGATAATTAATGTATTTTTTTCAATAACGAGTTCGAATATCTAAATATTGTAAATACCTACTTTTTGTTCCAAAAATCAAATTACCTCGTCTATCGCTAACGCGTCTATCGTTATGTAGTTATCCTGAAAATAATGATAATAATTATTGCTTACGGAAAATAATTGTCCCGATTCTTTATGTAAAATATGACTGATATGAATCACGATGACTAGTTTGCGGCGTATAATAACTGTCTGTTAACTTGTTTATATTATTTACCGTCGTCACTACCTAATGTTGATTTTGAAATTGAAATTATTTTATGGTTCAATCATATTTTCCTTTTAACAAATCTTACCAACCTTACTAAAACTTATACGCATACATAAGTATGTATGCGTATAAGTTAAGTAAGTACTTACATAAACTAACGCCTGCTTTATAATTCCGTGAAGAGACTTGCAATCACTTTTGATACGAAGATCCAAAATAGATATGACAATCTTATGATGATAATCAGCCATTATATTGTCCATGATATTAGAAATTACACAATCCTTCTTTATTTCGCTACATAACAGACTACATACACACACACACACATACATAGAGGTCATACACATAACCCTTCTTTTGCTTCACCGCAGTCGGGTAAATCAACGTTCGAAATTCTCTTTCACTAAACTTCTTTTACACGACAAAAATACGCATAGTAGACATGTTATTGAAATGATTACCATCTTTAGTGCTGTTATACAATTGTCAGAATAGACAGCTATGTAGACAATGAGGTATTTGGAAAACAACAAAAGTTGTTCGACAATATTGTTCGGCAACTGATAATGGAAATTTGATATGTCGCGCCCCATATTGTAACTGTGAATTTCTAGCGACATTTAAATAACCGTGAAGCGGCCACCCTCACGCGAAGTTGTCGTTAACCCTTCACTAATGGAGAAGTGAGGGTGCCCACGACCAAACCACTCAAACGCACAACAAATGTCACCTAAAGAAGTGTAATTAACAAGCCCATTGTATGATTAAAGACACAGGTGTGATAATTACTGAAACTTTCTGAACATCATACTTGTCTCATTATAAATAGATTTTAGATTTATCATTTGCGTTGTTAACGATAAAAAATAATGCACTCACTATAAATATTCTCTTATCCTTTGTAATTAATTAATTTTGTTTTTGTTTCAGATATATCGTAACAATGAAGCGTAAAATAAGTCGTCATTCTGCACACATGCAGTACGTTGTATCTTTATAGATTGCATAAGAAATATAAAATGAAAAAGCTAAAGGAGAAGGGATGTGTAAACTCTGTGGTGTAATGAAAAAATTTCCAATGTCGGGCCCAGAAGCGAGCGTTTCTTAGACAATGCACAGCCTCCTTGAAGCGGCTATAGCGTCGGCTGTACTACAAATATTATTGTCATTTACAGGTAAGTTTCAGTACCAATTTAGCACTAAATTTAAATCAAGTCAATACACTTAATTGTGACTGTAGAATTGGCAACTTTAAATTAATAAAAAAAAACTACCGCTTTGCTTAAGTACTTATGTCAAAATTAGTAATGTGAGAAAGTGTGACTACACTTTCTACATAACTAACACACTAAGTAACTAACTACATAAGAAATTTGTTATAAATGTATAAGTAGGTAAATCGAAAATGACTAGTTTTTAAGTTTGTATTTATGACGTAATGTTATATTAATATTTACAATATTCAAAAATATATTTATTCAATAAGTAAATCTATAACAGGAAATTATCTGAAAAAACCAAAACAAGCAAGGTGCAAGGTTGTAATTACTATTTTATCGCAGCTTACTTTCCTCTACCTGTGACTAAGCACCAAGTGAAATATTCCTCCATGAAATAAAAGAAAACGGTCTCTATGAAGCGGAAAATAAAATGTATTTTCAGTCTCCTATATTAAGTAACAGTTTTAAAAATGGCTGCATTTAATGTTATTGTAACACGATTTTGTTGGAAACCGTTTTAAATTAGATAGTCAAAATAGGTAAGGTTTACGGGCGGGAGATTTTCTAGCTGCAAAGAATTTTAGCGAAAGAATATTGTGTGGCGGGCGTGTAAGCAGCAAGTTTATGAAGGCAGGACAATATTGTGTAGTGCCACAAGACGGGCGCCTAGCGTCTCGGCGGCGGGCGGCGGCGCGGGCGCGTTGAAGACGGCCGCCAGAAGGCAGGAAGCAGCTGCGTGGGTCGCGTGCTGTTTGCCAATTTATCACTAAGCTGATTATATATAGGCTCGTTCCTGTGACGTGCTTTATGACCTTGTTTGCTCTCCTCCCATTGTTTCACACTCCTTTATTTACACACCTTTTAAATCGAAGACAAAAGGTGTCGGAAAATTTTTCCGTCAATAACACCCGAACTAGCATTGTTTGCGGAGAAATATTTGTTTCTCGCTATCTATTGAATTTGTGCAATGTTTCGAAGTTATTGGTTATTGGCTCTTTTATAAACGTTACTTTATTGTCGAGCAATTAATTTTGTTAAATCTTCGACGGAAATTCTTTTATATATATAGTTATACAAGCATATCAGAAGCTTTCAAAAGCGAGGCTGGGTGATAATGGAGTGTACAGGTTGATTCGTAATATAATTAGTGGATGCGAGTGCTGCATGCATCGCTTTACAAAAACAATTATTAAAACAAGTTATATTTCCATGACGGTTTTTGTGAGAGAGCTCTCGTCTGGGTATGTAATCGTGGCATATATAATAAGTGGGTATAAAAATAAATTGTATAAAGTAAAGAGCAGTGGGAGAGGCGCACCGCAAATTGTGTTCCGAGTGTCGTGCTCGGGGTTCGGGGCGCAGGTGCCGGCCACTGTAAGCCCGCCGCCGCCGACAAATCCGCATGCGACTTTAATTTAACTTCGCCTCACTGAATATTCTCCATACACCAAAATTTAATTTATGACATCTAGCGCAATTATAACAGACCGCTGTTTTCCAGTTAACTATTTCAAGAAATAAATCTGTACCGACTAACAGTACTGAACTTAACTTTAGTGTTCAAGTATTGTCCCAAGATTATACCTCTACAAATAGACACATCCATATGCATTGGTAACCTTTTTAATGATTATTATTTTTGACAATAAAATAGGTACTATATTTTTCATGATTCTTGTCGAACAATCAGTAAATAAAAACATAGCTCTAATGGAGGTCTTATAAAATAATACTGGAGCACATATTCTACGTTGTAATTCGTGGACTCAACCGAAATAATCAGCGATAAAGATACTTTACTGGAACAAATGCAATAGTGCAAAATTTGCATAGGAGTGCGCTGGTGCGGCCGGTGTGCGATACCGTTTGAATACGTAACAGGCTGCATCAATGTACCGCCGTGAAAACACTGTTTCATAAGCCGCCGGCATATTTCCTGGTATCTCTACCACTGAACAGCGGAATGAGATACAAAACCCAAACTAAATTACACAGGTAACAAGGTAATTTTAGAACAACGAACCCTCTTTTTGTCGACCTTCGACCCGTTGAACCTAACCTGTTATTTTCAGTAGCAATGTTACGCCGTAGCAAATGCTACGGCCTCGTGTACCGGAAAAAATGAACGTAGATTGAAGGACTTTACAGGCTACACACACAAAAACAATATAGATAGCGTTGTACAGATTTGACGTTATAATTAACTATTTTCTCATTACTTGAGTGCATTGAGTAATTATCCAAAAATTCAAAAATATAATGGCAGAAGCACATATAAAAAAAATCAAGTTAAACATTATGCTAAGTACCCTTTTATTTCGATCAGTATGATACTGGGTGGAAGATGTAATTGTGCCTGGGTGTAATAAAAAAGGTTATCATTTATACCTAAATATAAAGATAAAAGATGCATATGTCTGTTATCCATGACAAAGAAAAATCTTAACAGCGCCATCTATCCATATTGTATTTGAGGAACGTAGCCTGGGAATTTGCTTATTCTATAACAAAAGGTTTTTTGATTTTAGACCTTTGTTTATACGAACAATTACTTTTTATGTAAGTAACCATTAAAGTATAGAGAGGTACTACAGGAATATAAAAAGCCACGTGTAAAATAACGCTATCAAAAACAGAAATATTTCATAGATATATTTACACTCGCAAAATGAACAAAATTCGTTTCACAAAAGTGAATACCCATACAAGATCACTTCTTACTTCACAACGTACATTATTGTTCAGACCCTATTTCCTTTATTTTCCTAATAATGGCTCAATAAGTGCCCAAAGTATGCTTCAATGGATAACCAATAATCCTACAATACAGGCCCAATAATTTTGTTAAGGACCAGCGCTTATGTATACATCGAAACAATTTAATATAATTCGGTGTTTAATTAACAGCTTCGCCTTTTAACTTGTAATGCAGGCCGTAATTATTTAGGTCTACTAATTTGCGCCCGATTTCGCCATAGGCGGATTTTAGTTTGTAAACTTACTTTATATTTTATATAATATTATTTTTGAGACGTATTTATTGAGATTACAGTATTATATATTTTAGGTAAAGTTCGGAGATGAAAATGATTCGGATCATATCTGATTTAATACGTTACCAATTAAACGTAATTATCGAGTAAATACAAACAAATCCCCGGAGCAAAAGTAATATGGACATATATAAAATTTGCTACTTAATTAAGCCATTTCATTAGATACCCAACACGGTGTTCTAGGAAAAAAAAACTTCATCGGTTTCCTGGATGGTGTCACATCGAATTTAGTGTGACGTCACATAGTCTATATAACTAAGTGATTGAAAAACTAGGCGGGAACAGACGTACTAACATACATACATAATAAACGAACGCAATCTTCCTTTTTGCTTTGTCGTAGTTGGGTAAAAATATACCAGATGCTGACGACTATTAAATATTGAAACCTTGAGGCGATCAATAATAATAATTATTATAATTGAATCTAAAGTATCGTATAAATTTATTTATTTATTTATTTCAAAAATTAAGTACAGACTTCCTGAGTCAATCTATCGAAACATCGTTAGGTAATCTATAGCCTAGTTAATAATGTGCGTACTTTATGTAAGTAAGTTACCCGTAAAGCATCATTGTTCGGGTTCAATGTTCAAAGTTATTGCCGAAGGCTCTCAGGTGGAACTTCAAGTTCCCGACTAACCCGTATATCATAACTATAAGCGACTACAGATTTATTGAAACTTGCGGAAATCTGTTACTGTATATGAATGACTAAGAGATAATTGCGTTTACATTTCGAGTAGCATTTCCCTTGAACTGAGTTAGTCGTACAACACGAAAGACAGTAAAAAATAAAGATAAAAATCGGGGGCGCGATTAAAATTACTCGCGCCAACGAAGCTTTTGTTGTCGGCGCTGAGTGCGACGCTTTCAGTGCAGGCTTGCACAAATGCACACGCCACGCAAAGAACAACCAATGCACCGTGAAATTGCCTATTTTCCACGTGATTTTATTTATTTATTTCATACACCGATGACATTTCCATTCGTTCTATTACGGCCCACTGCGTCGGAAAA
Organism: Pectinophora gossypiella; assembly: GCF_024362695.1. NCBI lineage: Eukaryota > Metazoa > Arthropoda > Insecta > Lepidoptera > Gelechiidae > Pectinophora > Pectinophora gossypiella. The sequence goes on along the minus strand of NC_065407.1, from coordinate 8,538,180 downwards.
TCGCTCGCGTAGTCGACAGCCGAATCTGCTCTTTAAAACGTTAGCTAATTACGTATATATAGTATAGATAATTATACTATGTGGGAAGCCTATCTATAGAGCTTAATGTAATTAGTTATAAATTTAAATAAGACGAGTTCTGGAAGATTGAAAGTTTAAGTATGAGTTTATAGGACGCGTGGAGCCGGCGCGACGCAGGGCGACGCGGCGCCGCGGTGAGCGGTCTCGTTTGGAATGCATACGCAGACAGAGATATATCATTTGGCTCACTCAAAACGGAAACTGATTCATTTCCGATGCATGGTTGCAGCTCTTTGTGGAGTTCGTCGGCTGCGAATTGCTCACGTTTTCAACATTTGATTGCGACATCAATACCCTTTTAATATAATAGTGCACTGTGTTATTTGTCCGCTTTCATATTTAAATGTTTGTTGCTTTTGGAGTTAAAGTGTTTCAAAACTGTTTGATAGTTTGTTGCATTTTACTTGGTTTAAATATAGAATTAAGAAAAGTGGCTCACGGTATGGTTATGTTAGGTTAGTTGGGTAACAGATGGAACGGTTAGCGTAGGTAAGTCAAGGAATTCTATTCTTTTCCTAGAATTCATGTAATATTCAGTCCTTGTTTTATTAAGATTATCCATTCAGGCGAAACAATTTTCTCGCTTTGTGCAATATCTGAATGCATTCAGTTGATCCGTGTATATTCTAATTCCTTATTTCCCCTGGGCTGCTGACTCGCCGGGGCTGCACAGACTGTCTTGAGCGCCCTACACGTAGCCATAGCGTCTGCAAAATGCAACAATGCATAAGAATTCAATCGTACCCGCGCTCCGAACAGAATATATCCTACAGAATACAAACGAACACTCATAATATACTTGATTTGTAGTACTCTATTTCAACCCAAGGAGATTACAAATTTCGATCGGCAATTAAAGCTTTATTCAATGCTACACAATTAATGCCCATTAAGTAAAACTCCATGCACTTTAAAAGTGCTTCCGAATTATTTTCCTTTATGAATATAAAATTATTGCAGTGTTATTTGCTTTGCAGGCATAAGAGGCATTTTTTTAAAATCTTCGTGCAATGTGAATGTGGCAAAGATGTATTTGAAACATAGAATGCAAAGGCATCCAAAACTACCGATAACTAAAGATTAGATGCGATATAAGCAATTTGGGAATTCGGTATTTCACAGATTTGATACAATGTGCGCTGCCGCAGGTGTTGTTTTCGCCGGCAAAGTTAGCTTAAGCCGCACTGAGCTGTTGTTAGCGTTACATGCAGACCTGCTCACTTAATGTTATCCCTCAGCCTAAGTTCCCAGGCAATTGTTGCTTAACTGCTTTCTCATCAGCAACAAACACAAATATGTGAGCAAACTTTTTCATAACTTACTACAAAATATAATATAATAATAACATTTGAAGAGATTAAAGTAGCTGCCCTGCTAAAAGCCATTCTCCAGTAATAACTGAAATAACCGTATAAAAAAACATTTGTAATAAAATATGAAAGCCAATAGACAGGATCTGTCGATACAGTGCAACGTTCCATATAAATAAGCGTATTCGAGACTGAAGTTTGTTGAGTAGCATTAAAAGATTAAAAGTCGACAGTTCGCTCAAGCCGTATCGAATCGAAGCCGAGAGCGATCCGGTTCAGTTGTAACATATATTTGCTATGCAGGCGGCGGCGGCGCGTCCGCGGGAACTTCGCCTGGCGAATGCAAAAATTTAAATTAAAAGCATAAATCAGGCGTGTATCGAGTAAGTTTCGAGATTGGTGGGTATTTCCACTCCGCGTCGGGATTATGTATTTCCGCTGTTGTTCCTTGTTTATTGACTTTACGGCGACGAAGTTGGGTCCTAGGTTACAGTAACACCGGCTCCCCTAATAACTACACTTTCGATTTATAAATGTGTAGCAGTTTGCCTAAATATTGCTTTATGCTTTTTTTTAGTTTCATACGTTATTTTAATGATGATAAGGACGGATTTAGTCGGTAATGCAAATGTAATCGCTAAAAATAAAAGTCATAAAAACCGTGTTATAAAGTCGCTTCTCTAATGAAGTAAATATCTCGCTACTCCTCACGATCCGATACTTCACAAGTAATTATGAGTAAGAATCTGTAGGTGCTTGGAAATATTCTAAGTAACATAATTCCATAATCTTAATTAAGAGGAGTGAAGAAGGCTGAGATTGGAAATTTCAATCTGCTGCAAATCTGACTCTTCAACAGGCCCGTATCGTGGCCGAGTCGAAATAATTACGGCTTTGCTTAAAAATACCTTTCAAAAATTTTGCTTCACTGGCAATTTCAGTATTGGTTTTTTTTGTTTCAATAAACTTTTGTTTTCTTTAATCTAATTTGGTACTTATTAATATTCTATTAATATACATCCTACAAATTTAGTGTAACCATAACACATATTAATTGTCTATGATGTCCGAACATCGACCGGGGTCATCGACCTTTGTTAATCATAATAGTTATGAATGCATAGTAATATTACGAGTAGTGCTCATAATGTTAATCGTGCAGACTTAATTAGAATTGTGTGATTGCAGCCGTGAGTGGCGTCAGCTGGGAAGAATGGTGGACGTACGACGGCATTTCAGGTGAGACCGTTCATTCATTACATATACTTGCTAAACCTGTACATTATAAACTGGAGAATCTGGAGTCTAGTTACATTCGTGGTTAGGATACGATCGGGAATATAAATCGGATTGAGCTCCACATCGGTTGCGGCTATTGACACATAATAATAACTACTTACATGTTTGGTCAGGGTTTGTCAAAGAGCAATGGAGCGCAGCATACTAGGTGTAAAGTGAATTGATCGAGTTAAAAACACTGTGCTGCGCTGAAAAACCGGTATAGCTGACGTTGGCAAGAATACCGCCAGGCTAAAGTGGGACTGGACTGGGCTGTACACGTGTGCCGCATGCATACGGAACGATGGGCAAAGATCATCACGCACTGGGTACCACAGGACGGACACCGTAGACGTGGTAGACACCGGAAACGATGGCGCGATGATCTCGACAGTTATCGAAAAGACTGGATAAACCGGGATACTTGGAAAGACATGGGGGAGGCCTTTGCCCAGCAGTGGGATCATACAGACTAACAATAATAATACCTTTTTTGTTTATAATATATAAATACGTATTATATATATGTGCAAAAAAATATATTTATTTATGTATACGTATTCAAGTACTTTGCTAGAGGGTTCTACCTCTCTAGGACACCACCATTGCGCCACCAACATATTTTTTGTTGACGTGACTTATTGTAGATTTGCCGCAAATGGCATTAACAACTTGGCCGGACAAATGGGGAGCGCTGAGGGCTCTCACCCGATACAAATTTTAAGACAACAGGCCTGAGGGTGCCCAGTTGGGCGCGAACCTCTCGCCGCAGTCTCGCCACCAACAAATTGTATGCAGTTGTATAAAGGGTATCACCCTGGTTGCGTAGCCAATTTATTGCAGGCAACCGAATTTTCGTTGGTGGTGCAACCATTATGGTGTTCTAGTGAGATAGGACCCTAAGTCACACGAGCACTGCTAAAACGCGTCCAGTCTAGAAGTTTGTAATCGGCTTATTTGCTATCGAGTAAACTGTTTAGTGACACTTAGAATTGAAGCTTCGATTTCAAGGTGTTTTCTAAAACTCTTGCGGTTTATGGCCCAATATTCGTACCTAATTGAAACAAAGAACGCACATGACAGTTCCATAATTAACGTAGATAAAAACATATTAGTACTCATTCATAATTGTAATATGTTTTCGCCTATGGCCCTGTAATATTCTAACAATAAAACGTGAGTATAATCGTAATCATATATTACATTTACGGGCCTTTCTACCTACGGTCCGGGGAACCGATTCGCATATTTCTGCTTGATTAACTTTCCTTAGATAATGTCACTAACTCCGGTCAGTCTGTTTTAGCACTGGCTGAATACGTGATACCTACTTAGCACCTGGGAGGTTAAAAAGGCCACATCGAAGCAATTCATCTAAAAAAACAATATTGCACTTTGACATTTGCGCATTTAAAAGTAAAAAGATGTGGCGGGACGAGAAATTTAAAACGCGTGATGGTCTCGCCAACGTCTGGGGACCAAGCGTTTCTTAATGAACACGCCTGGTTTCGGAATCTAAAGGTTCGAGAGGTCGAGATTCGGTTCCTTGCGTATATAGAATATGAGTCGTACCTGGGTTGCCACAGCAAATCGCTCCGGGGTGATGGAATTCCTCTTCAGCCGGCCGGCGCACGTATGGAGCTGAGGCTTCGAATTAATGGTGAACTCCAATGCAGGAACAACTTTTATTACCAATTGTTCATATAACACGTAGAATATGCTAGTTTATTAGTTTACAAGCGGATTTACGGATTAAATTAGGACAAAATGATGTATTTATAAGAGAGCGCGCACACGCGTGTCCATAGTTTTTTCTTCACTAATGTTAATAATACTTATATAATTTATACTAGAATATATATAATATGTTACATTAATTGTTAAATAGATAATTGGTTAAAGCTTATTGTATAAATGTAAATTCTGACCACGTAACAAATGTTATGCTTAAGTTGCTGTGCCCCAACGGGGCGTCACAATGTACCTACCACATCCTGTATACCACCTATGTAAAACTGTGACTTGCAATAAATGATTATGATTATGAATAGTGCGCAATGCAACTAATGTCAAATAACAATATTGCTTTTTTAGATGAATTGCTTCGATGTGGCCTTTTCAACCCCCCTGTTATGTATAACTATAATTCGTATTAAAATATTATCTGACAGTATATTCAAAGAACTATTATAGTGTATTGTTTCTTGTGTAGTGCTCCGTCAGAATTGTCATAAGTGAAATTCTGTGGTCTCTCCCTACCAGAACAGTAAATGGGCAGGAGCTTATGTACGTATATATTGTTCCTACTGCATATTTGCCGTCTGTGTAGCGGTCAATATAAATCATCTATCTGTGTTTTTTTATAAACTAAAATAACGAATCCATTTCTAAAACTTTGTACCATAAAACGTTTAACCGCTATATAATGCTGGACATTGCGTATATATCAATTAAAGGATCTCTAACATCAACAAGGACGTACTAATTAATATCCGATGGATGGATTTGATTACGGCTCACGGTTCTCTATCTTGAAACCAGAGACTTAAATTGGCTGCAGGCTCAAATACTAAACATCTTGTAGCTCTGCTCATCCCAGTGTATTATATAAATCAATGTTTAAAACCTAACTGGATTATAAACACTGTATTCCAAAATTGACGAAGGTTTTCATATTTTTAGTTCCCTACTTGTGACCTCCACGCTAATTGCATTAAACGCGGCAATAATTTTAGACTCTATCAACGTAATTAATTGACTTTGCACTTGGTAACCATGCAGAGTGCAAAGCAAATAATCATTTGCGAAATATGTCCGAAACAATTTAGTTTACTTTACAACTCAATGGTACCGCATAAAGTTTTAATTTAGGTGTTTGTGGTGTATAATTTATGTTTTATAAATATAATATAATATGTATCTACTCTTCTACAAGATGAAAAACTCTATAAAGATTTTTATGCCAGTTATTGTTGCTACAAATAGTTTCAAATATCTTGGAAGTATAGTAAATAGTGACTCTAGATGCACACAAGACATGATAGCCAGAATTGCAATAGCTAAACAAGCATTTAACAGGAAAAAATACATTTTGAAAACCAAAAACATATCATTAAAAATAAGGAAACGGTTTATTAAATCATATATTTGGAGCATTGCACTCTATGGAAGTGAAACGTGGACTATGACACAGAGAGACAGAGAGAGGTTGGAAGCGTTTGAGATGTGGTGTTGGCGAAAGATGGAGAGTATAAGCTGGACTGAAATGGTGTCAAATGAAAAAGTGCTGGAAAGAGTTAAAGAAAAGAGAACCATATTGAAGACTATAGAGAACCAGAGAGGAAATATGATTGGCCACCTGATACGACACGATTCATTTATAACAAACATTATAGAAGGAAAAATTGAAGGGAAGAGAGGAAGGGGTAGACCTAGGATACCATTTAGGAAACAAATAAAAGAGAAGGTGCAGGTCGTGTCGTATCGGGAGATGAAGGTTTTGGCGGGAAGAAGAGAGGAATGGCGGTTACTCCACCGACAAGAGCGCAGCTCTTAAATAGAGAGAGAGATTGTTGCTACACCGCAACTTTTCTATATATAATATTTTCTATAATTTAACTTTTTTATTTACATTTTGTGATCCCCAAATTTAATTTATTTTATATTTCGCATGCAACAAAAAATGTGTTTATATTTTACGCACAACGTAATTAGTTTCTCAACGGACTATTTACTTAGTTAGCTCGATGCCTATAATGTCATTACATATTTTCAGATATAAGTAATCCATTCTTTTCTATCCTGAGCGAACTCTCTCCATCCCATTTTAAAACGACAATATGTCACATAAAAAGCACCAGATTATCGGCTAAAATTAGACAAGCTAAAGCATTCAGCTGACCCGCTATGAATTGAATAGCTCCAGTTCGTCCGTGTCAATATCTCACTCTGATAACATTTTTACCCGTTTTACGTGACACAAAATTTATTCAGGTGATTTATCTGGCATTCATATTGCGTTACAGCATTTCATGTGTGTTATCGTATCATTCGGTTACCGGTAACAGACACGTTTCTCCTGTCTTAGAATATTATGTAAAGAACATCTCTTTTTGTGCCTTATAATGCCAGAGAAAGAAGGCATTAGGATAACTTTATATAACGTTTGTCGGAATTTCTAATTGAAATCTATCGAACTATGTGTCACTGTAAGTACTCATTTAACTGTAAAAGTACTGTAGGCATTACTACAAAACACGTAAAGTTTTTCTCATAGCTCTCTTTAAAAGATAAAAATATTTTGTAAAGCGCCTAACATGAAATATTCCCAAATAAAATTCTTGTTCACTATCAGAGGCTTAAGTAAAGGTTTGGTGGTCTAGTTAAAAATGTATCTGGCGTGTTGGTACTCGGCGAGAGTTTAGGGCTTGCGTGAGGCTGTGCCAAGGCTTGCCGCTACCTACTGCAATATTCACGACCATTAGTAATCACCTTCGCCACTCATCTAGTAGTTGTTCCATCTAATAATGTACTTAGCACACAAAGATAAACCTACTGCTACATATATTTATTACCACGTATTTTTGTAAATAAAATATAGATTTTACTTACTTACTAATATTGTTATACATATGTTTGTTATACGTATTTCTTAAATGAGGTAAACAGAGCCACCAAGTACCTAATAAGAAAACTTCTGATACGAAGTCATAAGGTGGATATAATGAGCCATATGGTGACTGGTAATCAAGCCATCGTCCATGTAATGGTTCAAAGTAGTAGACAATGAAAATTGTCTAGTTTCCTAAATCAAAGATACATTATGAAATTCTGATTAAGTACTTCATAAAGACAGATCAAAGGTGACAAAAAGTTTTCATTTCTCCATTTAACTTATTTTTTGTAATAAAGAAAAATGTTAAAATAAGTGCGACATTTTGTCATGTTTTTCTATGACGTCACAGGTTGCTTTTTCATACAAATTCCGTAGTAATTGCATTTTTTGACGTTTAGTAAAAAGTAAATGATTTGGCTAGTTGGTGACTATTGTCCCATGATCTCTCTTTCGTTTTTAAACAGTTGAACAGTTATGTTTTATAAAATTTTAAAGTAGTATTACAATTCTTTTCTTGGTTATTTTTACAGGATATTTTTCCCAGAATTCTTACGTAAAGTCAAAATAGAAAGGAAGGAAAACAAGCTGTTTAGCATGATAAAGCGCCTTACGGTTAGCTGAAATTAGAGCACAGAATAGCGAAAACTTGTTTCAGACCGTAATAGTATTTTGTTCAAGATATAAGAATACATTTAGTAGTTTTAGGCGGATGAGACGTTCGTTATGTAAAAATTGACGATTCAAAGTGTAACTATGTTACCTACTGAATAAAGATATTTTTGAATTTGAATATATATAAACTTAACAGAAATCATAACAATGGAAAATCTTCTCTTCAGTTATAGATAAATTATGTCGATAGTTTGTGTTATTAAATGATATTTACATTACAAATAAGTACGTAACTAAGTAAGTTCCACCTCTGGTCTAGGCTGTCACTATAATGAGGAAAGCAAAGATCACCACCATAGCATTGCAGTTCTCTTTTCGTTTTCTAAACCGCAGTGTTGGCACTATTAGCCGTAAACAATGCCAAAAAAGTATTCACTAAAGAGTTTTCGCTTAACGCGTGGCCATAAAGTGGGCGTGACCACAACCACCGGCGCTGGCTTACTCATGCAATTTTCAAGGCCGTAAATAATAAAACCGGCAACGCGATCCAAAGCACTTTGGCTACTTTCGCGCCGCACTTTTCTCACATATTGAAATACCTTGGGAACGCAAATGTTTAAGCTATGTACTGAGTTGGCACAGCGTCTTTCACGCTTAGCTTCAGACCTGGTCCCTTGAGGAGTTAGTTGAGAGAGCCGATCTACAGGCAACGCCATGCTCTTCGCTTCTTCCGCCTTATTCAAATTCATTCATGTGCTTACTTTATGTAAAACCTACCTGTTTATCATCGGAGAGACTGTCATATCCTGTTGATATGAAATGAAATAAAATTGTGATTGTTCCTTCTATATTATGTCCTTTTTAACCCTAAATTTCCATTCTACCTCAAAGATCGCTTCGTCCTTCATTCTTCCACTCTCGCCCGAAACATCCGTTCATCCAACAAGCTGTCACTAAATATTCCTTTCCATTCTTCAATCTTCTACTCTAAGCCAGTCACGGTGGAAGCTGTCCGTCTGTGGAATTCTCTGCCTGAAAGCATTAGGAGAGCTTCGTCATTGGAGTCCTTTAAAGAGCAAGTCAAGGTGCATTTCCTTAGTTCTGATTTCTCTATATTTTCATAAGTAATGAATCTACTCCTTTCTTTCATAGTATGTAGTAGTTACTATTGTTATGTAGTTATATACTCGTAAGTTTATTTTTGTATTTCATTTGCATAATATGTACAAGAATTCCTATACTGCACTACATACTTAATACTATATTTGAAAAAGAAAGAAAAAAGAAGAAGGATATTATTCTACTCTCTCTATTTCTCTTTTGTTTGTATTTCCTGTGTGTGCTATTAAATATATATGTTATATACGCTTATTATAAGCTCAAATATTACTACTAGACTACTGCCAGCAGCCCTAATTCCAACTAGTGTTATGCCATTCAATTTCAATGAGTTTAAATATACATTGTACAGTTAATTATCGTACATTCGACAGGAAAATGCGTATTAATGAAACATGCACCGATTATTTCGTGTTCGCAATAAGGCCATTGTCACAATGATAATTAACGTAACATTTCAGTTCCATCGGATAATAATGAGCTACATGTGCAGCCCGTCCATAAAACATGATCCCAAATGTTTTGAACAAGCCATTATTATAACAACTTTTGTGAATAAATCCACAACAAATTGTTGTCTGCGTTTGTAGTAAAATTAAATTGGAAAATATATGATTTCATATTCATTAGTACGGCTTCGTCAACAATGCAAAGCCGACAGCGTGAAATGAAATGAACATTACATATTGTACTCGGTATCTACACGGTGTACCATCTCACCTGAATAAAAGTTTGATAGTAACAATGTACAGATAGATTTAAGTGCACTATAGTGCTAATTCCTGCAGACGCCATCTAATTTTAATTTAAGTTATACCTGTCATTTTCTTATCCGTTGGAAAAGAAAGGGACAGGCATCAAATTTATGGAATACTCGTAAATTTTAAGCAGAAATCTAAAAGAACCGTTTAAAAATTTTACGTCAGCCACAGCAAACAGCACGTCAAATTGTTTACAATACCTACCAGCGATCTCGCCTATTTTATTCGCTCGGGTTATTCGTTCGTTTTAAAATTAACTTGTCGACAATCATCCGTCCCTTTCCATTTCGGCGGATAAGAAAATAGCAGGCCGTATAACTTAAAATAAAATTAGGAGGTGGCTGCAGGAATCGGAGCCTATGTTTTGATAGATAAGATTAAGTAACCTGCTGCCAACACATCTGTTTTATTATAACTCTGGTTTGTTCAGGTTTCGAAAACACAGAATCATGATTAATGACTCTTTAACATTACTCTTGGCAAGTTGGCGCCGATTCTAGCGGACATAACTTTATTTTATAGTCCGATAGCATTAAAGATGGTCCCGTTCTTCACTTACGAAGGATGTAAGACAAAGAAAAAAAATATAAAAATAAAAAAATAAAATAAAAATACTGGATAAATCTACTTTTACAACTGTCAAAATAAAAATCAAATTTGTGCTGCCAAAATCGGCACCATTATTATATCTACTAAGTTTATGCCAAAATATTATACCTAAATCAATCATTCCTTACATGTGTCAATAGCCGAATCTAGGTTATATTACGTTTCTTACATTTCATAATCCAACTGACGATAAAACACTAAACCAATTCGTTCATGCTTCATATACTACTATACAGAGGGAATTTGCCCCTATCGTCGTACTCGAAACAAAGGGTCTTTTATATAGCAAACGGTTGTTTAGGTCCAGCATTCTGGGGGTTGATCAACCCGGAGTGGTCGCTCTGCAACAAAGGCCGGAGACAATCTCCGGTCAACTTGGAACCAGAGAAACTACTATTCGACCCCAACCTACGGTTTTTACACATAGATAAACATAGGGTAAGTTTTTTGTTTGTGTAAAATATTTATTTTACGAGTTGAAGACACTCCCTAAGTAGATGCTTTTAGCCAACTGGACTGTATTAAATATAATGTACTGTACTTACTGTATTAATATGATGCGATTTAAACGGAAATTACGAGTTTAACATACATATTATTGTGATTAATGTGAAATTTTATTTTGAATTAAGATACTTTTTACCACATAACTTTTATTGAAAAAATAAATAAACATAAAATTCCAATTTAATGTAGTACCTAAGTATGAGAAGAATTACATGTAATTTAAAAAAGGGGTAGGTATCTAAAAATTAAATAAATAAACAGTCGCAAATATGAATTAATTTTCTTTTTTAAACAGATAAATGGTTTGATAAGCAACACGGGTCATTCGGTGATCTTCACGGTAGAGAATGAGACGCGACACCACATCAACATCACGGGGGGACCCCTCTCGTACAAGTATCAATTCCACGAGATCCACATACACTATGGACTGCACGACCAGTTCGGCTCCGAGCACGCGATCAACGGCTACTCCTTCCCAGCTGAGGTTCGTTTATGTTTTTATTATTAAATTAAATTTAGTATAGTACTAGCTTAGATTCAAGGACTTTTAACGGTTCAACTGACCTAAAATGTTTTCTTTTAAAGAAGTAACATAATGCAACTATGTCAAGAATATAAATAATGAAAATAATCATGTTGTGCAAAAGTTTCCGGAACGACAAAAGTTCGGTGCAATCGTTACACAATTTATAAAGTGCCTTTATTTATATTCATATCAACGAACTGTGTAAAGTTTAAATAAACACGTTTGTGCAAGTTTGAAAGGACTGGCTCACTTTATTTACTTATAATTTTCCTAGCCGTTTCACGGTAGACGGAACCAATTTGGTAAATGGATTAATTTCATCGTAAGCACCTAGTTATTTGCCGTTCGCGAGTGAGTTGAATCAATTAGTGCGTCTATCGAGATGTTTGCAGACTTACTCGGCTGCATGCTGCACTGAACTAAGGAGTTCCACTAATTAGATGTTGTAATAACGGCAATAACATTGTTAATAATGCATTATTACAGCATTATTATAATGCAACGCATAGGTGAGGTAGACGCTTTGCTTCGGTAGGTAGCTTCAAGAGGTAATTCATAAGTGTCGCCTACTGCGATATTGTTATTTTAGTAACCTTACCCCCCAAATTCTAATCTAATGTAAATCAGACGTCGTCAGGCACGTCGTGTTGTGAAAGACCACCAATATGACCGGTTGCCATATAGATACAACCATAAAGTTGAAGTTGAAGTTGACCACCAATATAGTAAAGAACTAGAACAGCTTGCCGCAGTCTGTGTTTTCAAAACATAACAAAAAAACAATTAAATAAAATTTTACTAACACTAGCTAATAAGATAAATTTAACTAAGACAATATAGTTATAGTATATTTTTATTTTATTTATTTATTACAATATTGAAGTTATCAAGGCTATAGTGGATACGCATTTGCTAGGTGCACCAGGTCATATTGTGGACAAAAGCGAACCTATAATAGGTACTAATATATAAAAATAAATCAATAAAATAAAAATAAAATCTCGAAGAAAAAAATAATGTTGAGAAAAAGTGAGTACTTACATTAAATTGTTATCACAGATTTCTTTAGGAAGGCCCCAAAAGAAAGCGTAACAGATGTTTTTACACGCATCGCTCGTCGGACCGCCTTCCTTGAGACGCTGAAATCCCAAATGTAATCCCGACGAACGACTGTGAGCCAACTCAACCGTGCCTCCTGTTTATTTATGTGACAAATTCTTACGCAGCCGCGTTAAATCTAAAATCACGTGCTTACTCTTCTGTGGATTCTTTTACTTTTTTACTTTTTCACTCAATATACATTCCGTCTCCGAAAAATACGGCGATTATTCTCTTACTGAATAACAGTCCGTAAAATCGTATAAGACTTACCTACATTAATTTATGAATTTCCTTTTGTTACAGATTCAAATATTTGGTTTCAATTCGCAGCTTTATTCTAACTTCTCAGAGGCTTTACATAAAGCTCAAGGAATTGTTTCCATCTCTTTACTACTACAGGTAAAGAACATTGTCATAATTTATTGTGAGTAAGTACATTGAATAAATCGTGTTTCGCAATACCAGATATTAAGTACCTAAGCGGTTTATACTTTGGCGTCGTTTTGTTGATGGAACGACAGTTGCCTGTTCATTTGATTTTCTATGGCGTGCGGAGCATTTCTGTTTACAGAATATTTTTTCTTAATTACGAAATATTACGATGTCGTTGAAAGGTGCGGCGGACGTGATTTCAAATCGAGTTGTACAGGCGCTTCGAAAAATGTGCGAGTGCGCTTTCACGTAATTGGCGTTATCGACGAAGTGTTATCAAAGCCACACCTATTCACCGCCACTACCCAAACTGAGCTCGGTTAATTAAGGAAATTGGAGTTTTCTACCGCCATTGGATTAGCCGCCAAAGCTATTAGTTCAAATTAAGAACTGTCTGACAGAGGAACGTACTATACTGCCAGTCACTTTTGGGTCACTCTATTATTGACCTTTAGCACTTATAGTTTTCATGTTAAACGTATATCTCGAACGAGTATGTCACTTTAAATACCAGACAGTATCGGTAACGACTACAGCGTTAAGTTGACTAATGCCTCTTTGAGCGTACACGATCACGTAGGCTGCAGTCTCACCTTTATGTTGCTAATTTACCATCAGCTCGTATGAACCGTGCAAGGATTGAAATTCTTTTCCGCGCATCCATTTCCCAACATACAAAAGTGACTAGGCACTTCCTAGGTTAAACACTTCACATTGTCGACTACATTGTACGATTAGGTGAGATAGTGCTCAAATGCTTCCTATCTACCATAAAAAAGTCGCGCTGTTTAATGAAGTCAAACTTAGCTCGGCGTGAATGTTTGGAGAGCTATGTTGTGCCAGACACAAGCAAGGTAACCTATTCGATCGTTTTATGACTTTCCTTAATGAGAGCCTTCACGTCGTCGTGTCCCGGCCGTGTTGTCCCAGGGGCCGCTTGTTTACCCGCACGTTCATAATATTTCGCCCGCCGCGCCGTCGCCGTATGCACTGTAAACTGAAAATTTGCAAAAGCAAGCAATTTCCACCAGACGACAAACAAAGACAGTTATTGTCCTGTCTACTTTATACTTCGTTATTTTATTAGGTAACGGGATAAACAGCTGCGACTGTCGTTCCAGCTCAACTCAGAAACAGATGTCAAAGTAATTTTAATAATAAAGAATAGTTTAGCAGACAAAGCACAATTTTGTAGTCAAATTAATATAAAATTAACAGAAGAACTAATTTGTGTAGTCTTGATTGTCGTAGGTAATTGTAATTTGGACTTTTGTTTCAGCTCGGCGATTTGTCGAATCCTGAATTAAGAATATTAACAGAGGAACTAGAGAATATTAAATATGGAGGTAATTAAAAATATACAAATTGTTAGTTTGCTATTTTTCATAAAATGAAATAAAATAGCACTATTATTAATCTATGAAATGGATCTATTTGCTCGTCTGTCGTAAGTTGATCATACTACGAGTAATAGGGTTACCAAGATTTTTAATACAAATACATATACTTTATTGCACACAACATACAAAACAAGTTTTACACAAAACATAAACGAAAGATACAGCACAATTTGGTGGCCTTATTGCTAAGCAGCAATTTCTTCCAGGCAACCGGTGGTAAAAAAAAAGGAAACATTTATCATATTTTTTTAGTGTGATTAATGTCTAATAGTGAGGCATCATAGATCCCTATACAGAATCTGACAATAATATTTTTTTAAATGGTTGATTACGAGTTAGCTAAGATTGCTCATTTTATTAAATAACAAAAGTACCTAAAACTATCAGAAAACTATTTTGATGCATACACACATATCACGCCTATTTGGGGTAGAGACAAAAAAAATTACTACTTTATTACTTATTTAATTTGTAACTCTGACACCAGGTTGTGGGTATGGGTTGTGGAGTAATCCACCCCACAACCCACACCATAGAAGAAGATTTAATTTGTATACTTACGTGTTATGCTTTAGGAGCTGAGATGCCAGTGAACAAGTTATCAGTGCGAGGGTTGCTGCCAGACACGGAGTACTACATGACGTACGACGGGTCAACGACCGCGCCCGCCTGCTTCGAGACTGTCACCTGGGTCATCATCAACAAGCCCATCTACATCACTAAGCAACAGGTAATATTGTCTATTCATTTAACTTGTATCTGTATCCACTGCAGGACACAGTCCTTCTCTCTTTCGTGTCGTTCTTTCTGGTTTTCTGAAAATATCTTCCGTTACTTTCCGACATACGACTGGCTGAACAATACGGCCTCCGTGGTCCAGTGGTTGAGCGTTGAGCTCACGATCCGGAGGCCCCGAGTTTGAATCCCGGTGGAGACATATTACAAAAATCACTTTGCGATCCCTAGTTTGGTTAGGACATTACAGGCTGATCACCTAATTGTCTTGTCTGAAGACACGTAAAGCCGTTGGTCCCGGTTACTACTTACTTGTGTAAGTATGTAGTCGTTACATGAGGCAATGTCAGGGGCCTTTGGCGGCTCAGTAATAACCCTGATACCAAGGTTGATGAGGTTGGTATTCCACCTCACAACCCACACGATAAGTAAGAGTAAGAGGTAGCCTTGTTTTCTTATGTCAATTTCTTACCCTATATTGTTACATTTACAAAATATTATACAAAAGACAAATTTTACTTAGTTAAAAATCTGCAATAATTTAAAAAAAGAAAGTATTTTTTATCTATGTACAAAATTTTACACTAAAAACTAATTTCAATATTTACAATAATCAATTATTTTTGGAGTCCCGTAGTAATCCCGTAGGTTTTGTAATTAATGCCAGTTTGTGTGCCAGCGGCATCGACTCCAATTTTTTTTTTTTGCTTTTTAGTTTTTGCGTGTTTTTCTAAGCGCTTTTTTGTGTTTGTTTTTCAGTTCATGTTTTTTTTTTTGAACGCGGTATTTTACGTTTAAAAAGCGTCAAGTTACTTCTTACTTTTTAGTGGATCGTATTGAAATAGATACTTAGGTATGCTGTAGGAACACCAAATCGCCACAGTCAATCTCATATTCAAATTCAAATTCAAAAATATCTTTAATCAGTAGGTAACATAGTTACACTTTGAATCGTCAATTTTTACAAAACGAACGTCTCATCCGCCTAAAACCACTGCAGCTTCTCACAACCTGTATAGCCGGGGAAAAGAAGCTGCAAGAAAACCTTGACCTTCCATCATAGTTATTATGCTTCTTCTTTATCCTCGCCACTCGTTATGCAGGGTCGGTTTTCCCAATCATGCGGCGCCAAGTATCACGCTGACAAACATCGTCTTCTTTGAGACCCAGCGCCTTCATGTTCCTCTAGACAGTCTATCCTATAGTTAATAAATTATTAAATCCTAACTCCTAACTTTTGAGGGTCACGACCTTCCTTCATCAGCTCACTTGATATTAATAACTATATGTCTGAACATGCGTACAGCATAGTGAAAGAATTATCCTTGAACTCCTAACCATTGAGGAGTTGACCTTCCATGATCAGCTTAGCCACATATTTTTTTACGATCACACGTAAATACTGGCGTAGCTTTGAAAAATACACTAAAACATTGCCTATAAAATTTGAGGGTTGCCCTCGATTTCTCTAGGATCCCATCATCAGATCATGACATGCTAACAATGAGACCACCTGGGCACCATACCCTTTTGAATAAAAAAAGAATTTTCCAAATCGGTTCAGGCATCTTCAAGTAATCAGGGAACATACATAAAAAATAAATAAAAAAAACCGACGAATTGAGAACCTCCACCTTTTTTGAAGTCGGGTAAAATAACTTTACACCGCTTTCCCATTTCAACTAAGCATTCTAAACACAAATATGGGTTAGTTACTAACTCAATCACAGTTCTCAAACTAAATAGGCAGACATAATTAATTAGAGGCACCGGTGAAGTTAAGAATCCATTAAGTTAGAAGCAGCAATCGATATGCGGTCGAGGCCGGCATTTGTTCAAGTTCACCCTATTTGCATTGTACGCCGCTTGGCCGGCACTTCGCTTAAAGATATAAAGTTCTTGGAAATACACAAATTGTGCTTGTATTGTTTGTGACACTTTTAATTTTATTACTTTTAAATCACGCAAAAGATTATAATGAATACTGCTAAAGATATATACGACCAATTTCGCCACGCCGCATTTTTTAAATTTTACCTTGCTTTATTCAACTTCTTCGTCTTCACACATACACGCCAGGGAATACCCTCGCATCGTAAGAGCCGGAAAAATACAGCTTTACTCAACCTAAGTGCTTCATGAGTGCACTACATCTAATGTTCTCTGCGCTATTTATAAAAATTAAGAAGCGGGAATGAGCGTAGGGAAGGAAGCGGAGATGGGCGGACGCATCTAGCTTCGTTCGCTCCGTGTATTCAGCCGTGGTGAGGGCAGTGTAATAACATTTTCATTTGTGCTCACGCTACAATAAACAACTCACGTCCCTCGCCTTTAGACAAAGACTCCGCCGTGAATTATGTACGTGTTAAAAGTAAACTGAAAGTGCCGCGTTGTGTGGCTGTTATTATAAATCATTGTTTATGTTTTCCGTTTGTGTTTGTGGGAAAATTAAGTGGTAGTGGAACTGCTTGCAATCTCACAGGGAGTTGAGTGAACGCCATGTGGTCGCCGCTTGAAGCGCAATATACTACTGCTGTTTGCCTTCACTTTAGCGCAAATAATAAATGTAAAAACAACATTTGTCCCCAGACTTTATAAAATGTAGCAATCATGCTACCAGATTAATTTCATGAATTTCACTTTCATTTTCGCTTTTATTTCGCCGCTGTATTTTGTAACAAAATATATGAAAGCGTACCACACATTGGGTCACTATCACCACTCCTATTTCAGGAAAGTAGATAACCATAAACAAAGCAAACTATTCCTCGCTAACCGAAAACCAAAGTTCAACTTTTAAATTGTTTAATACAGCGTAACGGCGATGCGAATGAGATAGCGAGTCGCGTGCGCCGGGCCCGTTAATCCCGCCGTCGCGGCCATACCACACAACACTAACACATAAAAGGAAGAAATTTCAATTTGCTGAAATCGCTCTACGCCATACTTGTTTACAACATTATAGGTAATGGAATCGGAACACACTCGGAGCATGCATGCGAAATTACGACAAAAATTACATTCGGAAACAAGCTCAGGTTATTACAAACGCTTGAATTACCACTATCTTCTAATTACTAAGCTTCGAAATATAAAATATTGGCCAATAAATTGGAAACTTAGAAGGAACTACTTAAAAATGTAAACAATAGTACCTTCCACTTTTTATATTTTCTGTGACTGTCAAAACACAAATGTCCACAAAAAAAGAAGATTAAACATGTTCATTACACAAAGCTTTGAGAAGAAAGGTTACAGACTGGTTCATCGACGGTGATTAGTGGCTATCGATCCCACTGCAGAACATACTTTTATGAACTTTTCGGAGGGCGATCTTTTTTTAACCGACTTCAAAAAAGAAGGAAGTAATAAATTCAATCCGTATGTTTGTAACATTGTTGGAATTGAGCAATACATATATGTATTGCCAGAGACTATGGAATTCCATTTTCTTCGACCCTGACACACTACTTTTGCTTAAGTACTCTTGTTTCATACAGGCACTCCGGTTCAGAGTAGATCGAACTGAACCTTTTCTAAGAACAACTCCAATTTGGTCAATGGAAATTACAAATTGAACAATATTTACATTCATTTATTTCATGTCACAAACATAAATTAAGGTGGAACATAGTTAGGAGGTACATTATGCCCTGCAAGGGCAAGGCAATATAAAAGAGATGATTGGCTGCTAAACACGTCTGCCAAATTTTACAGGTGTACAGTCATGAGCAATATAATGTACCCACTTTAGGACTCTGTCGCACTAACATATTTGACATTTAGTGAGACTTACAGTTCAGTTTGTCAAAAAAGTTAATGTGACATGGTACCAAAGTATAGTGACCGTATGTAGTCGAATTTTAGTTTTAAAACTTTTCGTGGTGATGTTGTATGTTGCTAGTTGCACGGTTTACGGCGGCTGATGCAGGGCGACGCGCGGCACCCGAAGGCGCCGCTCGGGAACAACTTCAGGCCGCCACAGCCACTTCACCACCGCGCTGTGAGAACTAACATCGACTTTGACTTGAGCAAGGTAAAGCTTTTTTTGGATAGCGTCTTCAGTGTACACGTTGTGACAAAGTTGAATGGAACCACACGTCATCGTAGAACGCAACTTGCAGTAGGCCGCACATGCGTTATTCATTATTCATCATTTTTCTTTGCGTTTTGTATAATTTATCATTTATTTATTTAACAGTTTATTGTACAAAAAACATAACATAAAGACAAGTAGAACGCGCGATACAGACAAACGGGTCAGCCTATTTCAGATTGTTTGATACAGGATGGCCCAAAGGTTCACGTTCTAAACGAAAAATTAGATAGAGAGGCTATTAGTTACCAGAAACACCCCTATGTTTTGAATGTGAACCTTTGGGCAACCTTGTATAATTACATAATATGTATGTTATATAAAACTTATTATAGTCATGAGATTATATAGGTCAATAATTGATTTCAGTTGCAAGAAAATTTACGGCATATAACATAACATAACAAATACTTTATTGCACAAACAGGAAAATACAAAACAAAAGAGAAATAGAATGAGTACAATAGGCAGCCTTATTGCTAAGTAGCAATCTTTTCGAGGCAACCATAATTCGTAATTATCCTTTTATCTTGCTAGTTATAATAATAATATACTTTATAGCACTTAACAACTAGTTACATCACAAACAAGAAATGGACGTTTACAAAGGTGGACTTAGTTATCTAAGTCACCATTATTATTAATCCAAGCCGTCACAGTAAAACAAAAATATTTATAGATAATTTACTTTTCAGTACCCCGGGAAAACTTGCCCGAGCATGCACCGGAACATGCATTACAAAGGTAAGTTGTCAATTACGTCATCAAATTATTATTAACACAATTGGCTACACCAATGTAAATGGCGATAGGGCTCACCACATATCACGTTGGTCTGACAGACAGCTCAAATGAAGCGCGAAGGTGCTCAATTCTTCTTGCGATGGATGTAGGTACCACTAACTAACCCCATTGGGAATAAAATAATTGTAAGCTTTAATTCGTATAAAATTTTGATTACAGTATTATAAAATTTCGTCACTCAATTCAGTTTTTTTTTTTCATTTCAGCCAAAAGCTGGACACAATATTGAAGATTAATTTACCAACGGTAGGCATTCGTGTACACTGTTTAGCTTCTATGTAGAAAATTATGTTTAAATAGAATACTAGAATGTAAGAAATTGTATATACAACTTGTACAGTCTTATTGAGATATCTTGCTTATGATAAATAGAGCTATAAAGTGTACTTTAAGTAGTTAAGTATCTACCCGTAATAAGATTGTCGTCTTAGCATTAAATGTTGAGTACTAATCCTTAGACTTCCCGGTAGAATTATGTGATTAGTCCTACTAGGTTTCTAATACTTATTTTGTAATGGCCTCATAAAACTAGGAATACATACATAGATACATATTTTTCGGATAGATGTACCAACTACATCGGTCGCCGTCAGTTTATAGTAAGTACATATTAAAGTAGTATAGTTATAGAGGGACGAAGAAGTATATGAACGGTTTTGTATCCTGTGTACAAGTAGATCGTATAAAATATAACATATCTGAGTGTTTGTGTTCTTTATAAATGTTAATGCTCTTGTTAATATATATGTCACGAGAGTATCATATAAGTTTTATGTATTTAATTTTTGAAATACAAGCTAAGATCAATTACTTAAAGTTAAAAATCATATCAAATTAAGAATTACGTAAAATAATTACGTAAAAAGTATCAACTGTTTGACTGTATTTCTAAATAAAAATATGAAACTATTGCTAACGGGCATCTATAGCTTTAAATAATGAATATTTTAGAAAGTATTGCATAGCAAATTAAAACAATTCATGATTGAGTGTATATCGCCGGCTTTCTTCTAAGATTTATTAGAAATAAATTATTATTTCATTAAAATAAATATCTCCCAAAAGTTGGTTCTTATTTACTTTTTTATTGTTAATTCCCTGTCTTACATTGGTTTACTTTTGACTCATAATGTCAGCCACCGTGAGTTTAAAAATCCACTTCTCAGGGAGGCAATGGAGTGAACCCGTCTGGTTCAGTGTTTCCTCCATTCTCTAGGAGTTTTCTCACGTTTGAATAAAAAGCTCATTTGAATTCCATGAGAATCGAAATTGCTCTGCTTTTCGCTGTAGTAACTTAATTTAATCGAGCTCCATCGCATTGTCCTTCACCTTTTAGATTAGATAGCTGTATGTGGAGGTGGACAACTGTTTGCAGTCTGTGTTTGAACTGAATTTAATAATGCAGATGAATGAAGATTTAAAATTTTAAATATGTTACATACTTACGACGAACTGGTTTTGCGTTGAAAAGACTGTTAAACAATTTTATGAGGAAGCGGCGTTATTTTGACAGACATCTAGGCATTAAGGGACTTATTATTTATTATATTATTATATATTATAGTTTAGTAGCGTTACCCAGTGTTGAGACAACTCTGGTATCAAACAAAAGTCAAAAACCATCATAACTTTTACACACTCCACGTATATAAATGCACATAACACGTTAATTAAACAATTTTTTTATCTCCCCTCCTCGCCCATCTGGTAAGCACGAGATTAAGATATCGTGAAATAAATCGCTCGATTTTCCGCACCGGATCCCGGAGCGCCGTTATTGGCAAAGTTTCCTCGCTAATAGACTTACACAAATTGACTTCATTAAAAATAATATAATCGCCGAGAATCGCTGCTAACCCGCCATAATGTTCAAACTTTACACTATCGAGTGTTACATCTCTATTCCAGCAGTTATTACCTGTTAAACGGTTTGATTGTGTGAGAACTTATATGAGGTGACGTAGACTCTCTTTACTCCACTTATTTTAAATAAACTCTTAAATCCTTAATAATAAATTAAAAGTAAAAAACTAAATACCTAATACAATTTACCATCGGGGTGGACAAAGTCACAACGCACGCAGAAGACAACAGGTGATAATCCATAACGTAAGTATGGCGCGCTATGTTGATTAACTCCCACATATTACATAGGATTAACCAGCTTGGGGTATTATAAGTTGGCCTTTTTGTCCTTGGCCCTGAAAGGATCTTTTTATGATCTACGATTGCCTACAATATACCTCTTTGTCTTATTATGCGACTTTTTCTTCAAAAACACCTTGTTGATGTTAGAACTACTCCTAGTACCTACGTAAATCTTTTAAGGTGATTTGTGATGTATGCATCATCTCATGCATTTCCAAGTCGCTGGCTTAAGTTAATTCTGCACTACAGTGGCTATGCATTTTTCAGATGGTAATGCGTTTGAATATTTTACCGCCAACAAATATTGCAGCGTACTACGTTTTTAACTTGCAAGTTTTTTTATAAATAAAGTGCAGTTTATAGACATCTTGAAAAAGTACAAAAGAAAACGTAAAGAAAATCTTATAAACCATCTCTTCGGCAAGAAGGCAGAAGAAATAACAAAAAGCTCAACATTTGCGTTTGCTCGTTCCACTTGATATCCGCGACGATTTTAATAGAATATACCTATATTTTTTTTGTTGAACCAATCCTTATTTAATATATGAATCAGGGTGTGGAGGTGTGTTTACACTGCTCGCTAAACGTCCTCGAGAGCGTTGAGAGCGCTCCACGACGCTTCAGGAGTGCGGGAGCACCGCCGCTTGCGTCAAGTGTATTTGCTCTTTATTCGAGTGACAGAGATTTGACGCTGCCCGTGTGCACTGCGATTTACTCTCTTTACCACTGTTATTCAGATTTATCATTAAACTTGTTTGAGTTTAGAGCATTTGCTATGTGAGTGAACACTAGTGACGACGGAAATATTTGTACGATTCAGCCAATCTAAAGTTTATAATGAACTTATATGCGCTTCAACTTTGCAATAAGTAGTAGAGAGCTTAAAGTTCATACTTTCATTATTTACTAAAAAAATATACGAAACACAAACAGGCCTACAAAATTGCAACCGAAACTACGTGCACAGCTTGCTTCTGTTTCCCATAAAAGTCAGAGAACAGGAAACTTCATAATATGCAGTGGTATGTAATTTGAAAGTTGAAGTTTTGCGGCAGTCGCCACGCGTCGCGGTGCAATTCGAGTTATATGCAAATGCACGTGTGTGCACCCGTGCACTGGTGCAGTGCTACTGTTAACACAAACAACTACGCTAAATTACTAAAACAGGACCACACATATCTCCATATAGTTTTGGAGTTTGTCCAAGATTACGTGACGGAAAACCTAAAGATTTTGTGTAAGTATTGTTACAACTGTTACCTTAATCTTTACCTGGATGGACAACGACCAAGCCGTGGTAGAAAAACCACAAGCCGTGGATTCTCTGGATATTTTGACTTATAAAGTGGGGGATATGTATTAAAACCGGGTTTAACGTTCTCTTCAATACCTATCTCTATGGTCAATGGAATGTCACCATAATATGATTCAAGTAGGCGACGACATTTTTCTCCAGCCCTAGAGTTCAAAGTTCAAACGTGTGTTTGTGAGATATCTTAAAGACTGTATGTGACGGAGCTATAAAATATCTATATTAACAATAAATAAATAATCATAAAAAAAATTAAAAGTCCTTATTTCGTACCACAACTCAACATAAAGAAGATGTAGATATAACAATGGTAAGTACAAAACTTTTCAACCAAATGTTATGGCGGACTGGTGCCCTAGCTAGACAGTAAGCCTGTGTTACATAATCAGCATGATAACGGCGGCGCGCGGTGCGAATTATATTGAGCGCTTCGACCAACGTCACGAACCCGGACGCCGGACGTCAAACGACTATTGGTCGAAGGCCTCGATATACCTAATTCGCGCCGCGCTCGACACGGTTGCCGTACAGAGCCTACAGGTCTCCACTCTTGGCCACGGCATGCGATATAATTTTAGTATATACAATTATACAATCACATTGTAATTGAAGTCAAGATATTTTAAAGTGCGAAGACGATATAATAATAGAAAAACAATCAATCAATAATTATATATTGCACATGGATGAGAGAGTGTGCGTGTGTGGGTGTTGTTATACAAAATAAAATAAAAAATCCTCGAAGAAATAATGTTTCACTGAAAACTTATAATTAATGTAGTAAATTATATACGGGTAACTTTTTAAGTGCCTGTTCTTAGAGTTGAAATAAATAATAACATAAAGTGAATTGAATTCAAGGCACGAATAAGCTGTATTACGATCCCGTGGCTCGACGCGCTCGATTGCCCGCAGTGGAAACAAACTTATTTTATACAAAAAATTAAAAACGTTGTTTGTATTCAGCATAGCGTATGAACGCACCACATGTCACTCCGAATATTAGAGCAGTTTTGCAAATATTTATCGAAATTTAACGACTTTTTAAAACAAGACGGAAATAAAAATGGATTGCGGAACAATTATTGCTGGTAGACATTGTTAAAAATAACACTTACTTATGTGAATAGGAACTCTGAGAGTTGTTAACGCATACAAAGGTTTAAATTATTTTATAAATATAGGTTCAAAAATTATGTTTCTAGCAATATGAAGCTGCTTGATGTTTGTTAAAGATGAACTGTAGAATGAGACAAAACCGCCATCCTGTTGTATATACGCGATTTATTTAGTTGTTTTTACGACAATATTTGCATAATGAATGTAATCTCACCTTAATTATCCGGCGTAATCTTCAGACTTAAGTATGTTGGAATATGTCAGCTCTGAAGTACTAAGACAATTTGCCATACAGGTAAAGTCTTCTTCTATCGTGTGGGTTGTGAGGTGAATTACCAACCTCATCAACCCTGGTGTCAGGGTTACTATTGAGCCGTCAAAGGCCTCTGGTATGACTAATATAACGACTACGTACATACGTACGTTTGGTTAGGACATTACAGGCTGATCACCTGATTGTCCGAAAGTAAGACGATCCATGCTTCGGAAGGCACGTTAAGCCGTTGGTCCCGGTTACTACTTACTGATGTACAGGTAAAGTGAAAACACAATACTCTTTAGAAGTCCAGTCCTTAGTAACTCACAAACGTTCTCAAAGTAAGAAATAACTTCACATACAGATATTCAAATACATCGAAAAGAACTTAGAAGTTATTCCTTCATCGTAGAACGTA
Source organism: Pectinophora gossypiella (assembly GCF_024362695.1). Taxonomy (NCBI): domain Eukaryota; kingdom Metazoa; phylum Arthropoda; class Insecta; order Lepidoptera; family Gelechiidae; genus Pectinophora; species Pectinophora gossypiella. Next base: position 8,512,938 of record NC_065407.1, on the reverse strand, counting down.
AACGGCAAGAATTGTAGTTTCATTTTTGACGGGCAGAGTTTGGCCCTTTAAAGTTGAGTTTCCTTTCAAAGACTATAAAATTATGTGTATATTTAATATCATTTGCTTTCCTAACTATAACACTACCTTACCTACCTTACGTTATGTTTTCTGACGAAGAACGCAATATCTATCGAAGAAATCAAAAATAGCAAAATAATTTTGGTCGCCAGATTATTTCAGTTAAAATATAATATACAAAAAGAATAAGAATGGAAAAAGATACTAATAGCTTGAGTAAGTCTGCAAAAATAACTCTGTAAGTAAGTATTTACATTTATTCCCATAGGGCTTCATATATTCATATATAAAAAGTTGTCACCAGAATGTTACTGATGAAAAAGAAAAATATCAATGTTCAATGTTGAAAGGCGTCAAAAACTTTTCCTTACGAAAAAATATTCTCGGGTAAAGAAATCGGCTTTTACACTTGGACTAACTCTTTATTTGTACGGGTGATCCCCGGAGGGTAAAAGTTAAAAACAGCTTTCACCGGCCGACGCGTTTGAATAAGTTCCCCTGAAGTTTTATTGAAGTTGTAACCTTCGGCGGGTTTGATATATGTACTCGGCATCTGGTGGCCGCCGCGGCCCGTCGCGGCTAAAGTTACTGCACTCGTAAATTATTCAACCCCTCTCTATGTACTTGTCGTCTTCGGCTGTTGTTCGTGTAACGTTGTGATATTTGCCCTAATGTTTCACATGCTCAACTCGAGCTTGTGTTATCTACTGCAATTATGTATACGTTTATTGAATTTCCAAAGGAATTTCGGGATGCCGCATTCCGGCGCGCATTAACCCGGTATGATGTAAGGTGATGGGTAATTTGCTTTGGAGCCTCAAGCATTATTCAATAGGCTGCGAGAACGTTCAGAATTATGTTGATATGATTTATCTCGCCAATACGCCATTATGAGCTTTATGTCAGACAACGTTGTCATGAATAGATTACAAAGGTGCATCTGACAAAGGCTAATAACATTGCATGCTCAGCGCTACGACGCTAGGTGGCTACGAGAGTCGGTGCTACGGTGCTACGGCGCTACGCGACCCGAGCGTGGGAACGGCCACATGGCGTGCTCGTCTTGGTAATATTAGCACACCTCTACATAATTTTATCCAGTCTGGGTCATAAATATACACGTAAGCCGTTACTGTTGCAAGGAAGCGAGTGGTACAAGCTAGGTACGGACTCCGCGAAACCGCTGCCTACTTGTCTGAGGTGCACCGTAACAAATGGCGCGGCCGTGAGTTTTCCAGCAACACTAGAACACAGGGCAATAATGGTTTTGTTAATTCAAAAAGCGTTTGAGAAAGCAGACTATACAAAAGAATAAAAAATGATGTTATGGCGAACGAAAGAATCAAGGGTTAATTAAAATAAAATTAAAAGAGACAATGATTGGAGGCGTCTAATCCGAGGTGGAGTGCAGGAGGCTGCGTCGGTTCCCACGCCGCAGACATGCGACGTTTATTAAGCGCTTCACCTTTTTGTTACCTGCTGAGAGATTTATTACTTTTAATTATTTTTCATTGTCCGCACTGCACGTCTAGGAACCATCGCGTTAAATTACATGCTTACAAGCAAATGATTTACCGCCAAATGTCACGTAATTTACGGCTTAGCAGAGAAAAATAATTTTCCGCTTTTGAATATGAAGAATTTAATTTCATGTAACGATCACGACATTATTTCATTATCCACCTTGGAAGCTGTTACTCGAAACGTAATTAATTAAATTTCACGTAAAACAAATGAGATTAATAAATACAAACACCTTTAATTTGTCAACCTAATGTGTTCTGAAATATCAAACATGATCTTTAACCTATTTATATCTCATTACTCATTTACATTACGATACGTATTCTAGCATTAGGCACTCATACTTTATTACTTATCTATACACCGAAGCAACCATTTTTGATCAACTCAATAACGTTGAAACGAAACGATAGTACGAATCCTAGCCGCGACACATCCACCAGGCATATCAATGAATATAAAATGTATTGTATAATCACGAACATACGAAGTGTACTCACTCGTATAGTCCGACCAAAACAGAAGGTTGTTCATCGGTATTCATCGCAACGGCAAAAGGCTTCATTAAAATGCGTCGAACAATAAACGCCTGCCCGTGGGACCTTTTGTGACTGGCTGAGTTTTAACCGCATTTCAATATGTTGTTCGTTATTATTGCCCCATTGTTTACGAATATTCGGGTAGAAGAGTATCAATTTTAAAACGAGATATTCTCTTTATATAACGAATTAATATGAAGTTCTTTTGACGCCTAATTCGGTACAATTATACATTAAAAATTGTGAGACATTTATTACCATTGCGATCCAGACCCACACCAAGTTAAACACATACATTGGAAGAAATGTCTGAGGCTTGGTCCAATTCCCAAGATACAAAAAGAAAATAAGAGTCCAATTGCTATCTTAGCAAAAAGGACGCCTTTTTTACCAATTGTTTTTATAATGTGTTCCTTTTGTGTGCATATAAAGACTGAAGACTGAACATTGTTTTCAATAAGGCATTTAAACTGTTTATATTATTATGTTCCACCAGCCCTATAATTAAGTATCAACTAATAGAAGGGTATCGGATATTCATATGTAAATATTTTTTGTATAATATATGACATCATTACTATGAATTATTAAAGTCTTAATAATTTCAACATACATACATACATACATAAACTCACGCCCGTAATCCCTAATGGGGTGGGCAGAGCCACAAGTACTCAAACACAACTTGCAGCCACTGTTGATACGAAGTCCTAAGATGAATTATGATGAACCTTATGGTGATAAGGTAATAATTTCAAAGGCAAATAAAATGCTCTCTGAATGTTTTATTTTATATGCTCGTAATCCTCAGATACTTTTTACAATCCAAAACCCGCTGTTTTAAACTTGCATCTGGAAATCCAGGCCTTACGAGGTTAACTTTTCTTAAAATACCTACAAAATATACATAATACAGAAACATATGAAGCACATGCGATTGTACAGGGATGCAAATACCTTTCAAAGTAGTATAAAGAGTCAGGAAAACCGATTTAGAAATCATGTAAAGCATAAAGAAACATTCACTTGGTGTGGCGTTCAGTGCCTTGTAAATATCAGTGTTCAGGCTGCAAATTATTGCTTGTGTACCTTTGAACGTTTGAAACATTTGAAATAAGAATATTGGCTATACATACATGATGGGAACTGCAAAGATTCTTCAAGCTAGTAAATACCTCCGTACGTACTTTATTTGGTTGGGTTTTATAGGCAGTGTCGGAGTTAGAGCCTCATAAAACTTAATTTGATTGACTTTAAAATAATGCGTCCGCCTAAAGACGTAAACAATAAACGAGTCTTCTTCTTCTTCTTGTGCCTGTCCATTACTGGACGTTGGCCGTCAGCTTTGAGAACTCTTCTCTGTCAGAAGCAAGACGAGCAGTAATAGCTAGTGACATTCTAGTAAAGTAGTATTCGTTTATTGTTATCTTAAATAAGCTCCATATTTTTATAAAAATAAGACTTAAAACCACAGTTTATAATATTATAATACTCGTATAGTCCGCGCTACAAAAGAAGTCTACGATGTTTATGGAACTAATTGACAACTCATAGTAAGTCTATGCAGAATTTGCGCGGATTATATTTAAAACTGTGATTTTGTAATAAGGCGGGGTCTGTGTTTAATGTCTCAAACAAATGATACCGCTAATACACACTACAACCAAACATACTTACCATCCAAATTACTTTCTACCGGCTTCGTCAACCGGCCTGGTATGAAGAGATCAAGTAAGTCTTCTTTCTTACATTTTTCACAATTCAAACCAACTTCTGGTGTGAGGAGACCTTGGAGTAAGGTGAGGTTATCGTAGAAATTTATACCGGTTCTCGGCGTGTGCATGCGACGACGCCCAAGCGCTGTTCCTTATATCTATGGCCGCACGGCCCGCCCAACGATTTCCATACGTGCTTGGAGAGCCTTAAATTAAGTCAAACTATTAATTTAAAACTCATTTTGTTCTTCCCAACGGTATTTTGGAGAGCTTTATTATCCCCTATCCAGATATAAACGGCTAATAATTATTATTTTGGTTTGGATGTGTATATTGTTAAACTACTACGGAGTATAAAGTACTTAATACAAAGTTTTGTAATTTAGACAGTGTGCTTTTAAATTTCAGTTTCTAAATTATTTGTATGTATACATTATTTATTTATTTGGATGTATACATTCATGACCAATCTATAGTAAATGAAGTTGCTGCAGATAACAAAATGAAGAGTTCTGTATTAACCCCCGCTCGCGTCTTCAAGACATGTAGATAAGATATTCCTTGTGCTCAGACAGGGGCCATTGAAAAGGCTCTCTAAACGGAAGGATACGAGCCGTAAAATAGGATTTCATGCATGCGTTGGTTTGTGTGAACAAATATGTACGGTTGACAACACACGACCTTTGCCAATAACCCTTAGAAAAAAAGATTTTTCATCCCCTGTGCGACAGGTTATGAGGACAATATTAGATGACGCCAAAACATAAAGATCAACGGCTAGTAAACTAGCACATGTATAGTTTATTTGGAATCTGTTCACCTCTTCAAAGTTCAAAACATTCAGACAGAGAAATTTCTGGAACTAAAATAGATTAGGTATAAAATTATGTATAGACAAAGGTTCTCATGTAATTTATAATGCAGGGTAGACGAAACCTCGTAACGAAAACATTGAGGGACGATTCTGATTTGATATCAAGTAGAATTTTCCGTCGCAAAAGTACAGAATTGTACACAAAAATTTTCATGAAATTTCCAATAAGAAATTCCACTTGATTAAATCATCCCCCTCAGTATTCGTTACGTTTTTTTTTAATTATATAGGCTGCACCCTGTATATTTATGTAAGTCACTAATTTAGTTTACATGTATTATATTTGTCTACACTCAATATACGCTCAAAATAAATCAAGAATGTTTTTTTCAGAAAAATAGTTTGTTAAATAATAGCGTGACATTCAAGACAGGATAACCTTTGTTCTGGCGCGTAGGTATTTTTCGTGCAAGTTTCAGTGCATCGCGGATTCCCGCCGCGGGGGCTATTCTCGGAGCAATCAGCTTCACATACGTTTGTCTGCCTCCTCCCTTGAGGGCCATCGCGCGCTGTGAATATTGCATTTAGCGCTACTTGCCCGACCTTTGCTCCTGCACTTTTTTGTAATCCATTTGTTTTAGTCCACTCATGCGACTGTAAAAAGAAAGCTCTTGTTATAATAACATCTCCCCGTCAAGTTTCTGTATAAGTAAACTTATATTCAAAATCATCGTCTGATTAATTTTTAAAATGAAAATATATTTTTATAATAAATTCTTATGATGAGAATTCTTATCATCAGTTTATAATAACTAAGATAATCATTGCACATATTTCTTACAAGTTGCCAAAGGTTTTATTTTCAAAATAGCTAAGTATAGATACTCGTTTAAAAAGACATTTACGAGTTCTAAAGCGAAAGCTCACGTATTTGTTTTATCATAGTTAATTTTAACATGTAACAACCGTAAGTGCATGTGTGCTCGCAGTTAGTTCAGGATATAACACCGTTGAAATGTGCATACGACCAACTTAATCACCGAAGCAGTCTGCTTGTTTGGAACTAAAACACCGAGTTCAATACTAACATTCGTGCTGTTGTTTCATTTCGTATGGTATTGGGGTTTCAAAATACATTACGACGTCAATTCGTTTCATTAGCAGTGGAATATCAAAATATTGACATCGGGACGTTTCATTTTGCAACTGTAGTCTGTTTGCGATTGGATTTCAAACAGTGGTGATCTAAGTTCTGCTGGGATTGCTGGGAACTTAGTCGGAACTATGGAGTTAAGCGCGCCCCGCTCCGTCACGTAGCCCGGCCTTAGGAGGACCGTGCATTGAGCCCGCTAGAACTAACTGTTTCTCAATCTTACACGAACAATTATCTTTCTAACAACGCATATACGCAACGCACTACAGGTAGTAGGTACTTAGTTCATTTTGCGATGGATGTACCTCTGACTACCCCAATTAGGATATAGTCGTGAGCTTATTTTATGTTATCATTACAGGCGTTACAGTTGTTGTTTTATATACTTTTCCTCTTCATTATTTCTACCTCCTTAATATTCTTAAAACTCAACCAAATAACTTCATTATTATGCAAAGCGTTCGATAGAATTAATGACATTTTTGACTGTCAGCATTTAGCTGATATTCCAGTACTTACTTAATTGTCGGTACATTGACAGTACTAAGTGCGTCCCTGGACGTATCCATTTAACTAATGCACTGTCCGACTATTGGTCTTGGTGCAAACGAGGCGCTTTGTTCCCCTGACTAACATATTAGCTACCTAACTTATCTTCTCCAGCGCATTGTAGTAAGGGGACCACCGACAAAGAAAACACCTATTCTTCAATTCATCCTTTGTTCATGGTCGAAATCGAAATCATACGACTTTTTCTTTCGATTGATAGATATGTTAAAGATAGTTGTAGCTGATGTAGGAACCACTAAGCCCGACTAAGCTAATATTTGTTATTCGGTATCAATCAACAAGAACTCAATAATTCACTGAGCTACGGACTATTATTAATCATTATCATTATTATCGTTATTTGAGGAAATTTCAAATTTCTAAATAGATTTAAACTCGTGGGAACACACGCCGTCACTCTTTTGGACTATATGATTAACTTAATTAGGTAAGAAATTAAATCATAAAACCCATTCCTTAAAAAATATGTTTAGCTAGACAAAAATACTTACCTGTATCTACCAGTGTGAAAAAAAAGAGATATTTTTAAACGGAGTTGTTTTTATTGTACACACCATTTATAAACAGGCATGCTACCCTACCACTGTGCACTTAGTTTCTACTTTCTACTTACATGTTACTGGTACCGTAAGTTTTCCACTGCGACGAAGGAACTTTCATCGTATAACATGATTTAGAATTTAGCACAATATGTTATGCTCTGTTTACATTCAAAACAGAGGCACAAGGCAAAGTAATATTGGTAAGTACCTGTACAAGACACGCCTAATAATAGAACTGGATATGTCTATTAACTTATCGTCGACACACTCTATTTATTGGATGTAGTTTGTATATAGTACAACCGACGTTATTAGTACCAATTAATGTGGTAACCTCAGCACATGTACGGGCAATTAAATGGAGTGATACCTTACTTCCATTAGTACCAGTCCTATGTTGTTTACGTCAATTAGTAGCATGATTTTAATGCTTATATGTATGGGAGTTCTCGCTTTACACGAACACAATACAATCTTATTGATTCTAAACCTTGACGCCGCGCCGTGGCGTCCTTTTTAATAGCCTATTTATTTATAGATACAACCCTTCTTGTGTTTTACGGTTTCCGGCCATGACGAAGGCCAGCTAATCTTTGTGTAAAGATATCTGTTCCATTTCCCTTGTTTGAAAGATTAAAAGGTGGAAGGATGTTGGTCATGGTCGCTTGTCGAAACCATTTTATGCATAAATATAGTTAATTTGATATAATATCCACGTTTCTTAGAAGCTTACTATGGGTCTCGTGAGGAGGCTCGGTGTCGCTCAGCGGGCAATGGAGAGAGCTATGCTCGGTATTTCCCTGCTCGAATCAGAAATGAGGAGATCCGCAGGAGAACTAAAGTCACCGACATAGCTCGAAGAATTGCAAAGCTGAAGTGGCAGTGGGCAGTGGGCAGTGGGGTAGGCCCGCTACAAGGTGGACCGACGATCTGGTGAAGGTCGCGGGAAGCCGCTAGATGCGAGCAGCGCAGGACCGATCGTCGTGGAGATCCTTGGGGGAGGCTTATGCCCAGCAGTGAGCGTCGTACGGCTGATAATGATGAATATCCACGTTTCTAATGAATTAGACAGAAGTTGTTTATTAGACACAAATTAAAAATACATAAACAAATGCATTCCATTCAACTACAGTTGTAAAAACACACAATACTAAAAACAATTTTAAAATAATAATAATTTATAAGTAAAAAATGTCCTCCAGCTCACCACATTGACACATTCTCCAGAATACTGTGTGAAGTAGCTTAACTTTGCCGATTATAGTAGGTATGTTGTTACTGTATATAATTATGCTAGGCAACTAGAGTTTGAATTCGATACCTCGCTGCTATAGCTTTTACAAATAGTCGGTAGTCAGGTGTAAATCATCCCACGTGCACGAGACAGGACATGGCCGAAGATCTATGGCATGTCATACTGTGCAGCAGATTATCAATTGTCCAGGCTAAAAGACCTATTGAACTGTTTATCGATATAGCGGAGTGAACATCATGACGACACCGCGGAGGCGTTAACACAAGAATGCAATGCCACAGGTCGTGGTTTTTACGCCCCTTTAATGTTATTTCCCCCTTTATGACACTATAAAGACGATACCGGCCACTACGCGTAATGAAATCTTGTGTTCAATACCCGGGTATAGCGGAAACGCTATTAACACTCACCTAATGGCTATTGAATTACATAACGTGCGTTTTATTTACTTAGATTTCTGTAGCGTCCGGTGCTTCTCAGTTGATGAAGAAAGTGGATTAGGACGCCATAGTTTGAAAAAGTGATGAGCTATTTAAGAGCAGTAAATTGTCTTCACTATAAATCCACCTACTTATCTATGTACCCTATTAACGCATATGTATGAAACACGACGTTCGGTGCCTCACTCAGCAGGGCCCACATAATACCAGCGTCGTGGTTTACGCCGCGACTTGTGCTAAGTGAGGCCCTTTTATCTCAGGACGTCCACTAGCACCTTATGATCATTTCGAAGAACATTCTCTATGCTTTTTTGTAATTGTTCTGTGAAAATTTTAAGTATATTATTGTCTTGTTTTTGCGTGTGGCATACTTTTATAATAATTTCTATTCTATTCTACCTATATCTATTCTTCCGGACAGCATTCATGTTCTACCAGTCTACCTTAGATTGCCATGATTTTATCGTTTAATTTCTGGGCCGTATCCAAAAGGTAATTTAATAAACGATTTTTAAGGTCATACATTATAAACCTACTATGTTGGTTCTATGTTTCGTCACCAATCGATAGACTATAAACTTAGTTAAAAATTTGCTCGATACCCATTTAAATTTTTCAGCTGTCCAAATAAAACTTTATATAAAACTTATATAGTGATTGCTTAATTAATCACAATCACACATATTAATGTCAGTACTACTACAACTCTCATGTACTTAGCCACTGTTGAAGGCGTAGTACAGTAAGACGGAACACCGTATTTGAATCACGCCCGCATGCAGCGAGATAATCTAACATTCAAGATCTACCTGCTCTGAGATAGTTCGCAAACGCCCTCCGCTATTATTTACCCATTAACTACTAGATATTGCATTTACTCCAATATTGACTTAGCACTTCGACCCCTTATATTGTCGTGGGAATATTTGCATTAGTGCCAACGTTTGTGCAAAGGCACTGAATTAATTACAACATCAACATAACAGAATTATATTTCAACTTACAGTTCGACACTTTTTTTCCATTTGAATTGCGATTAAAAGCTAACTCGCCGCAATAAATTGAAGTTGGCGTCAATTCTTAAAGGTGCTATTTTCACAGCGGATGATCTCTTTAGAGCATATTTTAAGTCTTTATCCGTCGCGTATCTGGAAATCTCTAGATGGAGTTTCCAAAGAATTCCTAAGTCAGAATCACTTTAAAGTCGGAGGTGACAGTGTCGAACACGTTCCTTCGCTAATCCTTTGCCGGGCAAGTTGGCGACAATCGCACGGAGCACTGGATTCCAAACTCGACTCGCAGGAACGTCCACATTTTTCACCTGTTATGTGTAGGAATGATAAAAACGTGGGAGGAATCGGAATAACATGCGATAAAGTTGAGTGCTTGAATTGCGCAGGAAATGATATTGAGACAAGCACTTTTGGGGTCGATTTGAAGATATTATAATGTCTATTTCAAAATATATCATGCGAGTTTCCTTATGTCACGTTAGAAAGTAGATAATGTAAACTTTTACTGTAAATTATTTTTAAAAATATAATTAAAATATTTCGCTAGACTACCGTACATGGCATTTACTATTCTGGACACATGTTGTAGCTTGTTGCTATTTCAAACTACGCTCTCATGCCTTCGGGATACGTTGAGGATATGCGAAAAGTTCGAAAGGTTAACTTTTCTGGTCTCTTACCCTCGACCGGATTAAATTTTAAACTCGCCGACTATCCTTGGCTTGATAGAGTTAAATTTAAACTGCAAGTATTTCCGCTTTTTGGTGACATATTTAAACTTAGCCACTTACGAAAACTTATCGCAAATTTAAACTACTCAGGTTTTATTTAAGATACTGCTTGCTATCCATTCTTTTAAAATTTTAAACTGTTTTACTTCGTAAATTGCTAAAAGTTGCCCCTGTTTTATGTTTTCGAACATGATTCACATGCACAGCAGACATGTCACGCGGTGTCAAGTATTTATCTACTTTCTTTGTTTAGTTGTTTGCAATTAGGTAAACCTACTTCTGTTTTTGACGTGACTTATTGTAGATTTGCCGCAGATGGCATTAACTACTTGGCCGGACAAATGGGCTCCCCATTTGAGCTGAGCGGTACAACGTTTAAGACAACAGGCCTGAGGGTGCCTAGTTGGGTGCGAACCTCGCCTCAGGGTGTCGTCTGAGAGGAAAAATATTTGAAAGAATTAATCGACCCTAGCGGGTCGATAGCCATAAGCGCTGATTGACGGAAAAACCTACTTAACTAACAAATCAAAATCTTAATTCAATGATTCTCAGACAAATTTTACACATTTTCTCCAAACCAAACAGAAACTGTGAGTACACAGTTAAAAACCAATACAATATTCGATAAATTCCTTATGAGGCTTGTTAATATCAGAAGGATAGATTTTAGGATAATGAAGCCATCTGCTTCCGTCGATAGATGTTTCTATAAGTAATATAATCGATTGGTGATATTATTGCGAAAGTTGCGGCTTATTGATAGAGTTGCTAAAGTAATTTGGATAGACAGGCATCGGCAATATCGCCACCAAAATGAATATTATATACAAACATCTCCGATGAAGAGAACTTTCAGCTGACTTAGATTTTTTTCTTATTCCACTCTTCGTCTTCTATCGTGTGGGTTGTGAGGTGGATTAACAACTCCATCAACCATGTCAGGGTTACTATTGAACCGCTAAAGGCCCGTGACATGGCTCATGTAACGACTACTAACTTACATTAGTAAGTAGTAACCGGGACCAATGGCTTAACGTGCCTTCCAAAGCACGGATCGTCTTACTTTTGAACAATCAGCCTGTGTCCTAACCAAACTAGGAATCACAAAGTGTTTTTTGTGATATGTCCCCACTGGAATTCGAACCCGGGACCTCCGGATCGTGAGCCCAGCGCTCAACCACTGGACTACGGAGGCCGTTATTCCACTTTAATGACAGTTTTCCTAGTAGGAACGTGCGCTGATACGCAACGCAAGTCCTTGTAGTTCCTTATTTACACGAAACTGTGGCTTAATTTTTTTGGCAGAAATAAAATTGCGACAATTTCCTGCTACAGAAAATACAGAGTCAAGAAATCATTGGCTTGTTCCCCTCTAGGTCCCAGGGGGCAGGTGGAAGCAGGATACCGGCACTGAGTCGGCGCGAATCAGTGGCGCCTTTAATCGTCTCCAAGAGAATGGCTTCGGTGCATTTCATCGGTCGCTCCAAAGAATTTCTCTTTTTAATATGAGCATCGATTCCAATTACAAAAGATCAAAGAATCGCCGCGCGGCCCACTTCGTCTTTGTTCAAACGAAAGATGAATTATTCAGAGAGCTGGAAACGTTTCAATTGGCCAGCTATAAAAAAGAAAACGGTTCGTTGCTTTTTCCAGTAAATTAAAATTTTTCTTTACATCCATTTTACAGAATGTTTTCATTATTAATTTGTAACTTGTCAACTTTATCTGTCAATAACGAATGTCATCATTACGTTTGCTGACTGGCGAACAGGCTAGCCTTTATCGTACTTACCGTCAAAATTGAAACTGTTCAACAAAAGCATCGACAGTCAATTGAAAAATACTGTTCTCTGTCCTGCAAGTTTTTAGGAAAAAATATTTCAATTTCTTAAATGACTAAAATAAAAAAAGCGCCGCTAACAAGTGCTTAATTTTTAACTAGCGCGGATTTATGGTGTCACCACCTGGCGGCCGGCGAAGTCAGTGATGGAGAGGACGGGCGGCCGTACGCGAAATTATTAAAGCGTAATTTATGCGCGCAATTTATACGCAAGTTGAATTCGTTCCTTGCGTCATTCATCACGCTGCCACCAGCCAGCGATTAATTTCGACAATCGTCTGTAAAAACGCTTGTTACGATACGTAATACGAGCCCTGATGATGTATGGCCCGCCCGTGTCAACTGTTACCCTGTTACATTAATTGGTGACAAAATAAACGAGTTCTCGCGTGAAACTTTTGTAATAACATCGACTTCATAATAGGGATTAACTTTGTATTTTGTTTAAGTATTCATTTTACCAAGTAGGTACCTACTGAATGAAGCATAAAATATACGGTACGATACAGTCATAGTAGGTACATTCCGGAGGAAATTTACCATGAAAAGTTTATTAAGATGGGCCTAGATATAGATAAGTTTTCCGGTGCGCAGCAGCGTCGCTTCCTGTGTCGCCTTCCGGGGCCCTCGTTAATTTTATTTTAGTAACGCCTCACTTAATCCAATACTGATTTGGGCTGCTTTGCGATTATTTCTGTATTTACGTCCCTGACTTACCACCACGATCGACCCATATTATTAGTTCTTTCTTAAGTAGATAATGGTGAAATTCAGTAGACGAATTTGTTTCTCTATGTGCCTAATAAGGAATATTTTAAGTTGTTTTTATCAATTTAGCTTATTTATATTTTAACATATTAATTTCAAGGTAAATTTTACGTAGAATAGACAATAGAACCCTATATCAGAACAGTAAGCCCGGCCTTCATTTGCGATCATAATATTTTCGTTCGGCGGGTATCGGTTTCAGCGACCCACTCCAACTAATTTATCCGTTAATTGGCTTTGATGACGATACTCTAATTATGTCAGCTCAATGCACTAGCAAATAACTAAACTGCCACACAATTTTGTAACCATCCCATTTTCACTTTGCATTAAAGTTTAGTTAAAACAATCACAGCTCTGAATTCAAAAAGAGAAATCCTAATTATTATTCAAATCAAGCCCCCTTTTTTGTTCTTTCACGAGCTGCAATAAAAATTAAATTACACCGAATTTTATTATCTTCCTCTTCGGGCTCATAACTCAGAAATATTCATGAGCAAAGTTTTTTACCAAAGATTTGATACTTACTCGTGTATTAGACATATGATCACCTGCCAACTTGTACTTGGAAAATCGTATATTGGCTTGTTATACCTTTCAGGTTAGTAGTATACCTACTTGTTGTAGACTGAAAATAACTACCATTGCATTCATCATTATCTTATGCCAACCTCGATAGAGATTACTTGCTTGAGTTTATGTGTGTACGTCTATACTTAAACTGAAATTAGAATGAATCGGATATCCCTAATCAGTCTCTCAATAAATAAAACACATAACGGGTAACGGGGTTTTAAACGCGGTAAGAACCCGTTATTATGTGTTTTAATTATAATAATAACCGCGTAAACTTAAAACAATGTATAAAGTCTCTCAATAATGAGATTTTTTCTTAATTAATTTCTTAAACCGTAATTATTAATCAGAGGATTCCATAGTTTTTGCTTACCCCGGTGGCAAATAGGCGTGAGTTTTTGTATAAAACAGGGGGTTTAAAAGGCCATATTGAAACAATTCACCTAAAATGCAATATTGTTATTTGTTGACATTGTGCACTAACTTTTATTCCACTAACGCTAATGTCAAATTACAATATTGAGTTTCAGATGAAAGTCGCAAATGAATCAGTCGGCTTAAAGTCATCATTAGCACTTTTAATACTCTCTAAATGGCCCAGCTAAGTCAAGGTTCGCTTAACGCCCCTACTGCCCAAAAATTTCCAATCAGCCCCTGTAAATTGGAAAACTTTTATATGCGTTCAAAAGTCCAGGTGAGTATACCGGTTCCTATCGTTGCTTCGAGAGCTGAACAACTTTTTGTTCAGACCGACTCCAAAAAACAATTTAATTAGTATTGATTGAAAATTCTGACCGTAAAAGTGGAAACCGTTTCAGTACTTACAGAAAATAAATTAACATCAGATTCGGTTGGACCTTTTGGGAATTTGAGAAAGTAAGTAAACAGAAAAATGTTCGACGTCTATACAGAGCTTTTAAAAGTAAAAAGCTCTTTATAAAAAAGTAGAAAATGCTTTGCATATAAAACGCGTAATATGTAGCCAGTATGGGCAGCGAGTGACGAGTTTTTGTTATTTAAATATACAGGGTGTTAGTGACATCGTAACGAAAACTTTGAGGGATGAATCAAACCATGATTCTGAGTCGATATCAAGTGGATTTTTCCGTCGCAAAAATCGTGTATTTTTTTTAGTTTTTTTAAATTATTTTCAATTCTATACTTTTGCGATGCGATGGAATTTCCTGTCAAAAAATTCATGATTATTTTTTTTGTGTTTTTTTTAATTATTTTCCTATCCATACTTTTGCGACGGAAAATTCCACTTGATATCAACTCAGAATCATGGTCTCAATCATCCCTCAAAGTTTTCGTTACGACGTCACTAACACCCTGTATAGGGAGCAGATTGTATTTCGCAGGACGAGTAAATGATCCGACATTGCATTAGAAATAACCAATAATAGATTCAGCTCAGTTGGGTTGAAAGGACGTCGAAACAGATCAAATCACGCGCTTTAATCTAACTTCACATGCACATGGCACCATAATACAAATAGCAGCTACTATTTAAATACTGTATGTGTATAGTGATAAAGTTATCAGCTCTTTTGCCTCAACTAGCCTAACTTCTTTTATTGGTAAACGATCGATTCGTCAACTTCTGAGAATTCTGACAATTTTCTTTTCGTTCCCACCGTGCATTGAATGTCTTCTCTTCTTCAATGGGCCCTCATACATTATCTATTTAAGAACCTGACCATGAATGATTTATTTCTAAGCCTTTCTCAATTGCATGGACCGCTAATGCATGATTTCCCTACTCTCATACTCAACGCATGGGACCATCTCTTCAGTACTCCTCCACTGGAAAAAATGTATAAGGATATTGTTTACAAAACAGAGTGAGCATTTAACTTTGCATTGCATTACTAACTAACATAACTGTTTGTTATATTAAATCAAAGTTTAATATTTGTTAATGTTACTAAAGTTACCTATTTATATAAAATTCAGTACCTATTCACTGTTTTGCAAACAATAACCAAAGTTTTGCTACTTAAATATTTTCTTCAGTCGCCCCGTTGCCGTTGGGTCCTTCCTCTATTTGGCCCACGATTATTATACAAAATATATGGAAAAATAAAACCACATTAAAGCAGTTCACACGTAATGTAGTAGTCTATAGAGCCGCAAGTTGGACGGCAGCCTATTTTGAGGGCCGATACAACAATGTTGTTATTAGTGTGTAACAAATTGGTTTTTGGCTCGATCCGTGCGCGACCGCACCGTGCGCGCGTCATTAACAATTTTGGCAAAGCGGCATCGCCCTAACTTATCACTTAACAGGTTCCAACAGTAAATTGATTTTCATATCCTCTAGTGGACTGAAAATAATTATGTGCTTTTTTAATCTACCCATACTCTCTTATAAGTACACAAACTATTAAATACATTAAGCCTATGGCGCAACATGATGCTAAGTTTATTCTAAATATACGTGATATAAACTATTGAGCTTTGAAAAGAAAGTAAACAATAGTAAACCGAAATACAACATGGACATTGTCCACAAAAGGCTTTTCATACTCAGAATTAATCGTGCATAAAGCTTACAATATCTGTTTCAATTCAGTTTCAGTCACTTCGTAAGTAAATATGTATTTTATGAGACAATAAATAAATAACCAACATTTAAATTTGTATGAAAATAAACAACAAAAAACATTTTTTTAAATATTCTTTTATAACTACCACACAGCTTAATTCTAAATTATATGTCTCGCCCTTTCTGCCTTGTTCATCAACCTGAAACTCAATAATCATGAAAGTCCTTATTTCTGCCACACAGACTGCTCTCGGAATATTATTGGCTCTAATTACTTACTTCACTAATTAACTAGCAGTTTTGCACAATAAATACTAACGAAGCTCGGTGCTTCGTTTGCGGTTTGCATATTATTGCCGTACTCCGCACGCCGAGTATTTTTAGCACCTAATCGACATTCCAGTCTCCTACCTCGACGCTCTCATTAGTACACCTTTGTCTTTAATTAACAATGTAGCACTGATTTCAGACATAATAAACTCTGGTAGGACGAGGTCTGAGTAGGTTTGAAACAAATGTTATAAACATCTTTACGTCGAGTCGTCGTATGAATAAGGAAGTTAGTGTTAGTATTATTATTATTTTTATTTTTATTATGATATTATTATGAAGTCTGATTTAAACTTGTAAAGCTGAAAAGATGGTACACAAGAGACTACTTCAAGTCACAAAACTCGAGCTCACCTAAATCCTGCAAACATACTATCCGAAAGAGAAGAAATGGTCAATTATAAAAGTCGTCGCAAGATAATTCATTGCACTCGACGTCACTCGAATACCAAGCAGATTTGGAGCAGTAATATTATAAATTCGGAGTACCTATATGAGTGCTCTCACTCAATTTAGAGGGTGCACTTGAGAAAATTACAGGAGGAGGTCTCCTCCTCTTCAACCGCCATTCGCGAAGGTTCGAACTCAAATTTATCTGCATGCGTCTCTAAAAAGTCTTATCAATATTTTGACATTGAATTCCGTTCCAAAAAACTTGAAACAAACGAATTTGTTCAAATGTTAAGTATGAAGAATCCATTGAGCGAAAAATCTTAAATAAGGCAGAAAATACGAAACCTCAGCTAAAACTTGGTAAAACAGTAGGGTATCCTCGATAATTATTCAAATTGGTCCCTTTATATTTTTACTCAGATGTTATAATAAAAATTTAATTTCGAGTAATTTAATTCTTATCTTCTGCGGCAAGACCATAATCTTAGAAGAAATTTCGTAAATTATTCATGAGGAAAGTTTTAACGGGGACATGATTTTAAAACCGACATTTGTAAGTCTCGCTACGCAATAACTTTGTGGGTTTAATGCGACCAACTATTTTTAATTTTTCGTGAAATACTTTTAATTAGCAATGCCTAACAGCCTCCGTGGTGTAGTGGTTAGAGCATTGGGCTCGCGATCCGGAGGTCCGGATCCGTTTCCCGATGGGGACATTGTCGAAATCACTTTGCGAGACCGTCCCTTGTTTGATAAGGACATTGCATGCTTGAATCATCTGATTGTCCAAAAAGTTAGATAATTCCGTGCTTCGGAGGGCACATTAATCAGTTGGTTCCGGCTATTAGCAGTAGAAAGCACCTCCGCCAACCCGCAATGGAGCAGCGTGTTGGAGTATGCTCCAAACCTCCTCCGGCTGATATAACCTGTTTACGTAGCAATGCGTACTTATTTTTATACCTACTTAATCATTATCATCATCATCACTAATTTAAGGTTCATTTTCCATTCTTGTCTATCAAAGGCCAATTCTTTCAATTCCTTATAAGACACGACGACCTTCTCTTTAATCTGTTCCATGTAAGCTCTTCTTAGGCTTCCCCTTCCTCTCTTTCCGTGTAGCTTCCCTTGTATGATATTTTTTAATAAATTTGTCGTGTCTTATTAAGTGTCCAATCATCTTGCCTCTTCTGTCTTCATTAACTCTCAATATTTGCCTACTTAATAACATACCCTAAATCGATAAGAGTTTTAGAACACTTCAAAACACTTTAAATGCCCATTTTTATTTCATATACTTACTTCATTTTCATTTAATTATTTTTCCTAGTGATAAATATGTTTTGAAATCTAAATAGACATTTTGGTTTCATGTTTTGATACAAGTATCACAGTAACATTGCCTCGTCTTGCCATATTTGTGCTTATTCAGCGATGCTCCATCACTCCAATTAACAATGTCTTGCTTTATTAAGACGCTCGCTGGAACAATATTAGCTTCACTCGGAAGTTTTCGTATGCCTTGTTATAACAAATTTACAGAACGAAATAAGAAGGCAAACAAAGGAATTGGAGTCATCGTTTACTTTAGAGCGCTCAACGCTCGACGAGCTCAACACGCTCAATGCCCGATGCTCAATGCTCATATTCATTGCTCACAGTCAAACTTAGTTCCTGCAGTTCGGCTTTGTAATAGCTCAGCTTTATAAACTGTTTGACTTTATAAACTCGAATGAAACTGGTGCCTTGCGTACATAGTATTTACATATGATAATTTTCTCATCGAATTTTCTTTTGATATTTACTATTATATTGGTGTACAAAAAATTTGGTTGTAATTATGTTGATCTTGTACTAATATGTCTTCGAAAGTGACTTGCCTACTTAAACACAAAACTAAATTATTAAGCTTGGAGAAGTCTCTATTCACATTCACAAATCAGGCATAACAATATTATAGGCGTCTAATTTATATGCAAATATGCTTATGTGACAGGCGATGCCTATTAGAGTAGCTGGCGGCGTCAATGGAACTCTAATTTGTACTGGTAATCAAATCTTAGTTAATTGTAAAGTAACATTATTTATTTAGGTACGCATGTTATTTGATCACACAATACCTAATAGTGACGTGATAGACATACCTGTTATGATGTAACGAAGCATTTCGGACCAACGAGCCTTGTAGCGACATCTTGTGGTTTCTGACGATATATCGTAGTTTTTATATTTTACCCGCAGGACATCACAGATGGCGCTGCAGGGTTATCGATGGGCCCGAACATTTTAATAATTTTCTTTTCGTTTTTTTAAATTTGGTATATTTAATTATCTGCAACATTTATTGAAATTATAATTATATTGTTTAAATTTTGGGATCAAACAAGTCGATCGATTGTTGTCGTTGATTCGGCGAATTTATGGTTTGGTAGATTTTTTCTAGTTTGGCAACTTTGTTCGTGGTTCTTGTGTCAGACTGACAGCTGGCTGAGCTGAGAGACAGGTTATGGAAAGTGGGGACGTCGCGAGAGCGCCGGAGACTCCACTGCCGTAACAATAATGTGGGCAAATTAAAAGCCACGATTTATCGGCGACATCAAGAGCCGATGTCTCGATTTAAATAAACAACTTAACCGAGATGGTGAGTCCTCGCAATTCTTCGTGCATATTTTTGCACCAACTTTGTGATAACCTCGAGGTCCTTGTTTTCAGCAACATCATTGAAATCCCATCGCCTAAGGTCCAGTGGGTGGGTTTAGGTTTCATCCGAGCGATGCCCAACTATCCCGGATGAACCTGTAAGTTATTTTCTTTGTTTTACACTCGTGAGTTGCCTTGCCACGCTGTCAGCTGAACCACATGCTAATCATTGCCATTCCTTGTTGCAGATGGGGTTTTTTTTGTTTTCTTTAAAGTTTTAACGTTTTAATTTTCTAACGTTTTGCAAGTTTAATGGAAGAAGAAGTTTATGATTGGATCAGATGATTTCAACAATGTTTTGTGAATGAAGATTCCTACTGTTTTCTTCTGCGTTTGCAAGTTATTTCAAGCTTCTTTACGGCGGAGCTTGCCTTGGTTGTTTGCACGTCGAAGCTTTTCTTTGTGCGGCGCGCATGTGGATGTGCCGCGCCTCTCCTTTTGTCAACACACCGGATAAGGCCCGGTGAAG
The DNA here is from genome assembly GCF_024362695.1 of Pectinophora gossypiella. Taxonomy (NCBI): domain Eukaryota; kingdom Metazoa; phylum Arthropoda; class Insecta; order Lepidoptera; family Gelechiidae; genus Pectinophora; species Pectinophora gossypiella. Next base: position 8,492,958 of record NC_065407.1, on the reverse strand, counting down.
GTCTGCGAGGTTGACCGGTGGACGTGCAGCCCGCCAGCTGCGTAACAGTTGGCCCACTGCGCCGCCATCGTCCAGCACGCCCTGGCCTGAGCCGGCCTCAACTCATCACCTGTACGGTATTCCGGGACGCCTCCGGACAAGGACCTCGAGGTTATCACAAAGTTGGTGCAAAAATATGCACGAAGAATTGCGAGGACTCACCATCTCGGTTAAGTTGTTTATTTAAATCGAGACATCGGCTCTTGATGTCGCCGATAAATCGTGGCTTTTAATTTGCCCACATTATTGTTACGGCAGTGGAGTCTCCGGCGCTCTCGCGACGTCCCCACTTTCCATAACCTGTCTCTCAGCTCAGCCAGCTGTCAGTCTGACACAAGAACCACGAACAAAGTTGCCAAACTAGAAAAAATCTACCAAACCATAAATTCGCCGAATCAACGACAACAATCGATCGACTTGTTTGATCCCAAAATTTAAACAATATAATTATAATTTCAATAAATGTTGCAGATAATTAAATATACCAAATTTAAAAAAACGAAAAGAAAATTATTAAAATGTTCGGGCCCATCGATAACCCTGCAGCGCCATCTGTGATGTCCTGCGGGTAAAATATAAAAACTACGATATATCGTCAGAAACCACAAGATGTCGCTACAAGGCTCGTTGGTCCGAAATGCTTCGTTACAATGACTACTAGATTCAATTGTGATCATTAAGCACAGTTGGTATTCTGTTACACAACAGTTTTCACGTAAAGAAAACTAAAGACCTTGAAGCTTACTAGAGTGTATCAAACTTTTTATAGGTCGCACCATACCTTACCATGAGGTAAAATGTGGGACTTACCAATAAGATATCATAGGATCAACAAAAAAAAATACATTTCAACATACATAAACTCACGCTTTTTTGCCACCGGGGTAAGTAGAGACTACGGCATTCCATTTGCTTTGATCCTGACACATTTATCTTGCTTCCTTCCGGGTGAGGGCCCTCAGCGCTCCCTGTTTGTCCGGCCAAGTAGTTAATTCCATTTGCGGCAAATCTACAATAAGTCATGTCAAAAAAAAAATTGCTTCCTCCACATTCGTCAATTATTTCACACACGCAAGTCGACAACAAATTATGGGACTAAATATTCTAAAAAAAATTATAACTTAGAAAAAAATACCATCTGTGTACGTAAGTCTAATGTAATATGATAAAGGCTATTTATAATAAGAAACAATAATTTAAATCTTCTTCTATCGTGTGGATTGGTGAGATGGATTACCTACTAACCTTACCAACCCTGGTGTCAGGATTATTATTGAGCCGCCAAAGGCCCTTGACATGGCTCATGTAACGACTACTTACTTACATCAGTAAGTAGTAACCGGGACCGATGGCTTAACGTGCCTTCCGAACCACGGAAATAATAATTTCACAGAATTCCTAATAGATTTAGAAAAATAAACAATTTAGTAAGTTTATTGTTTGAGAAAGTCCTGCCTCTTGAGTTCAGAACTTTTCACGCAACAGAAACAGTTTAAATATCAACAGTAGCGTAAAGTGTTAGTCGTTGTTTATACGTGAATTCCAAGTTTTTGATCCATAAAATCGACTCGTTCGGGTAAATATTTTCTTTTGGAACTCCGACCTCTCCATTGTTTATGTACTTGTCTGAGCATGCACCGATGTACCATGAACTACTTATCTTCTTCTTCTTCTAATCCTTTTATCCCCTGTTGGGATGTAGGGCTCGAATAACAGATTTCCACTCCTCGCGATCTTTTGCAGCCTCTGTTGCTTGCTCCCACGATATGCCGACCGTTTTTAACTCTCGGTCAACCGAATGTCACCAAGTCTCTTTCTTCTCTTCTTATCGTGTGGGTTATGAGATGGATTACCAACCTCATCAACCCTGGTGTCAAGGTTATTATTGAGCCGCCAAAGGCCACTGACATGGCTCATCTAACGACTACATACTTACATCAGTAAGTAGTAACCGGGACTAACAGCTTAACGTGCCTTCCGAAGCACGGATCATCTTACTGTCGGACAATCAAATGATCAGCCTGTAATGTCCTAAGCAAACTAGGGATCACTTATATTTTTGTGATATGTCCTCACCGGAATTCAAACCCGGTACCTCCGGATCGTGAGACCAACCACTGGACCACAGGGCCGTTAATGTTCTTTCGCAATTGGGTTTAAAAAGAGACCGTTCACCAGACGATGAGTTGCAATTTTTCCAGAAGTACTACTGGAAAATGACAAATTGTATTTTAATATTAACTAATTGGTTGTTAGAAGAAAAGAGAATAGTTTAAGCTAGCATTGAATAGTGGAGGTTAAGCAAGTACAAGAGTTGTATAGCAAATAGTCGATTGGATTTGAAACAAAGCTAACGAACCGTTGATTCATGTAAACAGGGCGAAGACGACCGGTTTGTTTACCTAAAGAGCCTTTGCTTCATTAGGATCCAATTTACTGTCAACAAATTAATCCCTTTCGGTGGTATTGTAGCTACCTTTGATAACATTTTACTGTGATATCAGGTGATCAAGCAAAACGTTCTTGGAAAATAGTTATTGAATCCTAAGTCCATTATGTGGCGGGGTAATAATATTTATATACTATGTGAACTCCAGATGTGGTTACAATATGAATAGACTTCAAATGAACGTATTGTTTAAGTTCGTTGCACGTGATACCTATACTTTAGAGAAACCAAACCACAAAAAATTTCAAACACTTTCTGTAAGCTATTCTTTTCTATATTATCTATTACTATCTATCTATCTATTTTATCTTTAATTGGGATTATTTTAGGTACTTTCATTATGTACAGTCACGAGCAATATAATGTACCCACTTTAGAACTCTGTCGCACAAACATATTTATTTGACATTTAGTGAGACTTACAGTTCAATTTTTCAAAAAAGTTAATGTGACATGGTACCAAAGTGTATACATATTAATGCTCGTGACCGTAGAGGTAGTTTCAAAAACAACGCAAGAAAGAATGGAGCATCAAACATGTCTTTCAATATGAACGCCTTTCTATTGAAATGAAGCCATATCTCTTCCATTATTTCCTTAAGTAGAAGTATAGCATAAGCGAACAAACAAGTCCTCGTTTTCAATACGGAGCTAATAAAGGAAATTATTGAATACACCAGTGCAAGAAACCAATGGTTAAGCGAAGCACAATGCGTCAAAACGAACAACTTTTCTATTGTCGAGTCGAAATTAATTGCTCTTACAATCTAACAGGCCTTTGAACGTTCTCCTCGAAAACTGAGCATTCGCTGAGCAAAATCTTTTGAGACGAATAAATAAAAATACAAACGAAGATAAAATAATTGAAATCAGAGTTTTGTTTTAAATGATTTGCTTGAGTGGATATTACAATATATCTGTTACATTATTGTAAGTTTCTTACTAAGTACGTTATTTTCACATATCGTACTACAAAGTACATCCATCCTATTATCACCAACATTAACTCTGCCTACGTCAATAAATATTGCGGGCGTGGAATAATATAATTGAACAATTAAAGTAGTACACGACTAAACAAGACGTTCTAAAGTTATTCAACAACATCTATTTGCTAGTCGAAATTCGCAAATTAATTTAAAATACGTGAGCGTCGAGTGAAACAGACTTGTTTGTAGTACCTGCAATAAATTGCAATTAGGAAAGCTGTTGTCTTGTTATCGAGTTAGCAGCCTTCAAGCCTCTCAGCGCCCGTCCCACGCCCCCTCCCGACCCCGACGCCCCGTGTGCCTCACACAGCACTCCACCAACTATAGCTATAATTAAAAAGCAATAATTTTGCATCGCAAAACAACTTCCCCCTAACTTTAAACAAAACGAAAGAAAAACAAACCGATGATAAATTGATTCAACAAAAATGTATGAAACATTTACACCCACCACGCTCGTAATCAAAGTTACTTCTCTCAAAGTCAAGAAAAGAACACTAGAAGATAAAATAAACGCCGAATCTTTCCTCGTAAATCTGTCAGCAAAACAATTCGTACCCTTTCACGAGCAATAAAATGCTAGCAATAGCAGAGGCCACGAAAAAAGTATCATAAATATAAGATTCATTTATATTCGTTCAGTCGACCCCTTGAGGAAACTGAACCGCCATCAGTAAAAAAACAATATAGATATTCAACTCTACATAAAAAGCAATGTGACGCTGCGGAACTCGCGTATCCATTCTAAGCAAAAGATAAACCATCGAATGAAAATCAAATCAAGTTTAAATTAAAATCCAACAAAACCCGAATCCCTTTTACAAGCGGTCAATTGAAATTTTCCAGCTCTTTACGTTATTGATTTTTTAATCCTTTGATCTATTGTAATATCGTATCTACAGTAACTCAAACCACATTAATTAATTATTTGATACAATAATTTTTAATCCAGTTAGTAGAAAAATATATCATAGAAAAAGTAAGACTCAGAAAGGTTGAGGTACATTTAGCTTGACACCTGATATGAAGAATACTGTACTGAAGAATACGGTACAAAGCTGAGCAGTTTTAAGAACTGTTATTATCGAGATTGTAAGTCATCTTCCTGTAAGGTATTTTGGGTGAAGCAAATCTGTTTATCGCGTACTTATACGTTTACGTGTAAAATTGCGTTCGTTACAAAGGACTTACACCCGCCGATGAGACTGCGTAACAGATGAGAGAACAAATCCGCCGTTAATTACCCATTCGTGTGTAATCTTTTAATTAACTAAGTGTAAACTTGCTCGCGCTGACAGACTCCTTTATGTTTCTTAGCTTCGTCGCTAATACTGCCTTTTACACGTTTACGTGTAGGCGCTGTTTACTTTGATTCCCCCTTTGTATATCTAATAGGAAATTAACTGAAATTAACGTTAGTTGTATTGTACCGAGTATCACTTTGATTTTTGGACGTGATTGACTTGATTTTACATTTGTAATGTAAACTGATTATACAACAAGTTTACAAAAACAACTCTAATATATTTATTTCAAATAGGAACTCATCCTTATCGTTGAAGGTTAATCCGTCAGCCGTTATAAAAAAATTTGAAGTCACTCTTAGTTTTAAAGTCTTTTAATATGCCGTGTTGCGTTAAGATTACCAGCTTATCGCCTATAGGGTAACATTTACAAAAGACAAACATATTCAGCTACAATCATGTCAACACGACAACCATCCAACCGATTACCTCTGCGAACTTAATGTACCTACATAATACGCCCTGTAACGGAGAGCTGGAACTATCTTTGTACATAGAGCGCTATATAGCATACGTACATTCAGCATAATATGTCGTATCAACGTACATACAGCATAATATGCCTGTGAAGACAGGTTGGTGGCAGCACAAAGAGAATCCGCATGTCACACCGCGTCAGGTGTTCCCAACATTCATGCGATAGGCTTTGCTCATTGTCCGCTGTGTAAGTGCATAATTGACGTGACCCCACATGCAGGGCTTAAGTCATTTCATTTCGTAGTGCCGGTTGAGGTTTTTAGCAAAAATGGGGTTTAGTTTTGAAGGTCAATTATTTTGCGAAGTTATTTTTAGCGTACTTGTTTAGTAAGTATGTAAAATTCGTTATAACATTAGGTTTTACTTCTAGATAAACTGGAGTAGGGTAAGGTGGTGCAAGAGTGCGCAGGCGATAAGAGTGCGCATATGGCTCTGTGCAAAAACTGAAAGATATTTGCTGCTAATTTCAATCATGTTTTGAACACCTACTATGCCGGTTTACACTCCCCAAAAATAATCGCGATTGAGTAAAAACTGTGTCTCTCAGGTAAGCTCGAAGTTTTTTAATGCTTTTTATGTTAAATATCAACTATTTCAATGTGTGATTGTTTCAAAAAACAACCCATTACAAGTATTTGATTACAATTATTAAACAACCTAACCTGTCAACTTGCCGCTCGAAAGAAATAATTATAATCGCTGCGCAGAGATGGTGCTAGTAAAGTCATTACTGCGATTTGAGAAAAAATGTAAGAGTGCGCACTACGAGGGTGTGTAAGATGGCGCGTGCGTACTCTTACACTACGGTGGATATTTTAGTGATTTCTAATTTTTATGCAATTTTTATTGACTTGCAGCATTACCAGAAGATAAAGGAAAACTGACCGACAAAATTGTCCACTTTCGTTATTAGAAAGAAGAAGCTCGTAAATGCGTCAATGGAGGTGAAGTAAGAGATCGGTTGCTAAATCTCTTGGAATTGCGGTATCTACTTTAAGAAAGAGGTTGCTCAGAACTTCAATTGCAACCAAATCAGGAAGATATGATCTTACATTTCCGATAGAAGTAGAACAAAAAACCAAAAAAGCCTCGATTAGATTTTAAGACGCCTAAAAAGCCTAAGAATGCTCCCAAAATAAAAAAGTGAAAATGTGGAGGGTGCGACGTAATATATAAAAAACCTATTGATGAAGACTGTATTGAGTGCTCCGGATGCAAAAACTGGTGGCATGAAAAATGTACAGCGTATACAAGCGTAGGAGCTTACATGTGCCTTTTGCGTGGACAAATAAACTGCGCACTCTTATCCGTCTCATAGCGCACTCTTACACACACCTGAGTGTAAGAGTGCGCAAATCTCATTTTGTGATTTAATTGAAATACGTCCAAAGATAATTATTATAGATGAAAATAATATATTCCAAATAATAGTCTATTAGTTACTGTATAATATTTAATAGAGTTGATTTTCCTAATTGCTTTTGTTTTATTTTTAGAACTAATTGAACTTTAAGTGCGCACTCCTGCACCACCTTACCCTACAAGATACAAAAATAAAGTTATGAAAAAGAGTATAATAGAAATATAGTAGTATATCTCTGCAAAATTAGATATAAAAATGTGAAATAATCAAATTATCTCCAAATGGTGCAAAAAAAGATTAGGGTAAGTACCTATAACTTTTTCTGATTCGCAATATAATAATTATGGCTAGTACGTAATATATCTGTCTTGAGCATGTACACAACACACCGATCCTACTATAAAATATTCATTAGTTTACGAATATTTAAACGTGTATTAGCATAACGTGGCTGTAGGCGAATATTATGGTGATCATGACCTGACCCGGTCAATACTCGACCATTATCTGCAGATACCTATTCAAACTATAAGAACATTTCTGACTGAGTTTTTCAAAGTCAATTGACCAAATAATTTCAATCAATCAATCAATAATACTTTATTGCACAACAACATATACAAAGGACATAAACATACGAATAAAATATAAGCACAATAGGCGGCCTTATTGCTAAACAGCAATTTCTGCCAGGCAACCTTAGGGTGAAAGAAGATTATTAATCATTAATTTTATTTAAATATTAATCATTCATTCGTTCATTTCATTTTTATTTCTATATTTAATTTTGATTTAAAAATAAATAGATGGAATAGAATGAATATCGAAATATAAATATAAACTGCACCAACATTATAACACAAATCATAATCATTCAAATCTAAATATAGATTTTCATGTTGAAAACACTAATAAGAAATCCCCTGTCAGCAAATACGTATACGTAATAACTTGTGTAGTTTGCCTAAAACAGACAATTGCCTACCCAAATTGACTCATTCAACCTGAGTCTAGTATAGGGGTACCTTGATGATGGTAGTGATCATAATCTGACCGGGTCAATACTGCTATAGTCAGTCTAGTCAGCCATTACAATATCTACTTAATGGCTGTACAATAGCCTACATACTTACTTCAAACAATATTCCAATAAATATGTTTAATTTCTTGTGTATGAATTACGAAAATTTGCTATTGCAGCCACATAAGTATATCTTTTTAGAGTTTCGTACCAATAAATTATAAAGGAACCCTTATGGTGAAAGTAAGTCCGTCCGGGCGTACGATTTACATAATAAATCGCAATAATACATGTTAACCTGTAAATCTTTAAACAAAGCATATCAAAAGACCCCCTGCAGCTAAATAAATTTCTACTTTGCTAAAGTTCACAAATCTCCTTTTCTCATTGTTCTAAAAGTATGAGATATAAAATATGAATAAAATGCACAAGCGTGTTCACTCAGGCTCAATTGGCCGGCAGCGAAGGAAATCGCTCCGATGTTCCTACAAGACTTTTTATATCGGAGTTGAAGAAATCATTTCCCTTGCTCCATAATGTCATTAGGTGGAATTAAAATATAAATTACATTTCAATTTCAACGAGGTATTCTGATGTCGATGGTAAAGATTTTATCGAGGAGTAGAATGAAGAATTTCATAAGGATATGACAGTAAAAGCTAATACAATTTTTACAGAGATATTATCGGCGAATGCGAGCGTAAAGTGCCGAGGCAAGATTGAAGACAATAAACTGAAGTGGAGGGATGTCAACCGGCTGTCACGCCGGAGCCGGCGCCCGCCGTCTGCCGTGCTGTCCTGCCCTTCAAGCAACAGATATATTTGTTCCCACTTCACCCGAGATCTCATTTTTCATCTCGCTGCTGCTTTGTTTATTAAAACCTGAACATTTTAAACCTTTTCTTCTCTAGATAGAAATATATGTTCGGTACGTACTCTCTTTCAACGCAACACATGAGCCAGCTTAATTACATTTTAATGTGCAAAAGATGTAACACTGAAACTATTACCAACCAAAAAAAACAAGTTCGCGTTAGAGTGTTAAAAGCTATTTTGAACTTACAACCGTAAAGCGCTTTCTTCCTTCGTGCAAAAAAGCAACGGAGTTTTAAAAACAGGAAGCCAACACTTCTGAGAAGTTAAGTGGAAAGTTCGTGGTTTAGTTCTGTTTTTGTTTATGAACTGTTTAGTAAATGGATAATGCCCCTTTCAACCTATGAAACGGAGTCAAAAAATTACAAATCAATATAAAACAAATTATCTTTAGCGATAATAGCAAAAATTGAATATAATAGATTTTATAGGCTCTTTAAACTTGGTGGAGGCGGCTGTCGAAAGTAGGGCAAGCACGTTTTATCGGAAAACGCAAAAGCGATGATAATGGTAGCTCGTAAAGAAGTGGCGCGGCCGCCGATAGATTCCGCAAGTTGCCAACTTTAGGGCAGCCGCGCCATTAGTGGGCCACTAATGCGGTTGTCTTCCGAACTCATACAAGTCCACATTAACTACACGAGTACACTCGTCGTTGCTTCATCTTGTTTCACAGTATGACTCTAAAATTGAATCGTTGACCACGGCGGGGACCATGTTTGACGTGAGTGCTAGAGACGGTCCCATTTTTATTCATTCAAATTTCCTTTTTACGCAAAGAACATCCGTCCGCTTTGATTCTGTGAAAGTATTAGCATTGGATTTGAATAGAACAAACAAAGGGATTGTTCGAGACAGTGTGCTTTCGTAGGCGATTGTAAATTCAGCGTATCGTAAAAATCCGAGCGCGAGTCACTTCTTACCCGAGCCAACTTGAAATTCTGGTCTGTTCGCGATTTTGTTAAGCTTGATTTGTGTGAATAATGTAACGTACGGATCATTTGTTACAACTAAAAGAAAGATTTAAACTCTCAAAATAATTAACAATAATAACATTCATACGTAATATAATAATTATATGAATACGTAAGTAATTATTTTATTACTTACTAGTTTTGTTGTCTGCTTTTTACCTACTTCCTATTTGCTATCTGCAAAAATAACGTATGCAAATACGGTTGGTGGTGGAATAAAAACAAATATCCCCACAAATCCCCGATTGGTCCGACTACTAAGGTATTCCAGTGGGAAGGCGAATCTCCTGCCCATATTGATAAATCCTCACAATCGTTCCGGCTTTGCGGATTGCACCCGCCGATGCAACTTGCACCTTGTATTACATTCCCTTTTGCGCCGCAATTTACAAATGCAGAAGCAAGGTTGATGGAACATACAAAGAGTTTCATTCGATAAAAAGCGTACCTAAATATATGGTGTATTTCGGAAACAATTATTTTCTGTTCAGTCAGTGAGGAAAAAATGCTTACGATTAGTGTTGTTGATCGTTATAATACATTTACTCGCACACGTTTTTTTAAACCTTTAACTAGTCCGTTCAGTTACGGGTCGGTGAGGAATGTGACTATTGAAGATCGGAAATGTCACGTGTCAATGTCATCATACTTGCCAATGTACCCCTTGTAGTAGTACTTGTAGCATTGATTGAAATTATTTTTATTTTTTCTATAAGCATTTCAACTAAGATAGAGATCGTTGGCACAAAGAAGCAATGTAACCGAGGCAACATCTCGCGATAATAGCAATGACACGCTCGCCAGTTTCATAGGTCTCGAGTCAATGGGGAGTTTAACAAAAGTATCACGTCTCAGCCAAACGGGCTTCGGTCACACGCCTTCTCACCTTCCATCGCCTCCTGGGACCCCGCTGCCAAAGATCCTGAACTAACATCTAAGATTGACTTAAGAGTTAAAGTAGAATTGTGTTTGGGACGCTCGGTAAAAAGTCTTAAAACGATTCCAAAAATCTAAAGTTTTACGTCCCGACAATGAAACATTTTAGTGCTTATAATTCTTCAAGTAGGAGGAAGGTAAAAGAGAAAGTTCCCAAGTTTGCGGGGAGTCAACAAATCACAAGGACACAGGACGTAACAACCGTAAGTGAGACATTGAAGTCACGTACTCCATTTTGTGAAGACATAAAGCTTCGTAATGTGGAGAGAACTGTCCAACTCTAGCCATTCGCTCCACACAAACTGGGCGTATGTACAACGTCGGTCTACCTTAAATTGGTTCATGAATGGATTTCTTTTAGTACTTAAGTTTATAGCGAACTTATAATATTAGTAAGTAAATGACATCTGATGTCGTCATAATAAACGTGAGATTTCGATAAAATTCGTTATAAGTTGTGGCCTACATTGACGCAATATTATGTTGTAAAACTGTCTTATTTTAGTTCGTCAAAACAGCAGGCAGAGATTCGTGGCATAATTCGCATTGACGGAGGGCTGTGTCCGCCCGTCCGCGTCACTCCAGGTATCAAATTTACATTGCACGCATACTTGCGGCCGCCGGGAGTAATCCCACTTGGCAGTAGCAATGCCTGACATTTCTGAGACCCGGCTAGCTCGGTCTACCACTTGTGTATTGTATCCTTCCAATAAATGGAGAAGATATATCACTATGCCCCGGTACATAAAAATACCTTTCATTTATACTCGGAGTACGATAAATACCTTTCTACTTTTCTACAAAGATTTTTTGTCTCATTAGTTTTGTCAATCAATAGTTCTGTCTAAAATTTCTGTCAACAAAACTGTTGGGATATGCAGTTCCCACTAATACCAGGGTCGTGGCTCGCCGCGACTTATTCTGAGTGAGAGCCTTTTATAAAGAACCGCCATTGTTGACCAGTCCATACACTCAATTACAATTTCCCTTAATGTTTACTGTCTATTTATTTGTACCATCTTGTGCAAGTTGTTTTTATTGCGTGTTTTGATTGTAAGTTATGTTATTCCGTGTTTTGTTTTATATTTGTTACTGCGGTGTCCCTATATATTAAACGTTTCTTTTTGTTTCTTACTTTCTTTAATATTGTCTATAGTTCCTATTGCTTTGTCGAACTTTTGATTCCCACTGTTTACTTGGCGAATTTATATAAGTAATCGTAGAAAACAAATGATAATGTTCCGGATATGCAAAAAATCTACAATACGTCATAACAAAAAAGGCGGCTCAATAACACCCTGACACTACGGTTGCTGAGGTTGGTTATCCACCTCACAGCTCACAGGATAGAACATCTGATTCCGTGAAAGATCACTGACGCATAATATGTTACAAGGACAATCTGACACAAGATTACAGTCCAAACGCTACATATTTGATGTAAGGATGTGCGCTAAGACGTGTTAAGTTATTTATACAATAAACACGTGCAGCTCGGGTCTCGGGGGCCCGATGTTAATGGAGTTGGTAATTTGCATAAATACATTTGCTCAGATTTTGACACCCCGCCTGCTTGACATCTGAAATGTCTGACATGAATAGAATACGCGCTATGTTTCGGATTATCTCCGCTATCTCGATGCGTAGTCTCAACTACTGTCTTGTTCTGCATCTTAAAACATTAATCTGCATGCTAAGCAACAACATTAGTCTGTTAAGCTTGTTCGTACAACCCTTACTCTCATTGTCTCGTTTGATATTTTTATGTCACATTATCACTTTTATTTAATTTATTTGTATGTTTAATTTGAATTAAGTATATATATAATTGTAAATTATTGAATTTTAATTGCATAATCATAAAATCTATAATAAATAACAATTCATATAAATATAAAAGATAACAAGTATAACTCCATCATTCAAAAAGTTTCAAAGTCCACAAACATTTCTTTTTCCACGCAAACCTTTGAGGATGGTCTTTTTAATTTGGTCTTTGCAAAATAAACAAATTAAAAGTACCCCATAGTTATTCCGCGTGGGGACTTCATTAGAAAAGTTTGTTACTTTCAAAGCCTAAGCCGTGGTGGTATTAATAAAGTTTTGTTAGGGACGGAAAAGAAACGTGTTAATTATCTTTGGGCGAGACCACACTGGGAACCGTATCACGCGGTACCGGGGTGAAATCATATCGGATACGACACATACATATCTTCATCCGGCTGACAACGTGTTAATAGTTTATGGACCTATCTAACTAATATTAATCTATGAAGTATGAACGCTGCGTGAATATTCGTATGACAAATGTTCTAAACTGCACGAAATCAAAAAAATACATTATTTGTTGTAGTACTTATATCTTTCAAAGTGTTTACTTCATAGTGTGATTATTTTATGTCGTATAACAAAACCATGCATACAAATATATTCTTAACCATTTTACTACGACTTGTAGCTGCTATGTTAATGTATTGCACATTTACGTAGTCGCTACGAGTCGTAGTGAAGACCGCAAAGTTTGCGGCTACGACGTAGACGAACACACATTGTATTAAGACAAACTGCATGATGCAGTACATACGTAACTGGAAATTTCACTTCCAGCATATTTTTTTTACTGAAAATAGTTAGGCTTCTTGTCTCATAGGTTGCGACTGTCAATCTGTATTCAATTGCAGTTGGCATCTTGCAGTAATTAGTTAGTTATGTTTTATTTAAGTATCTTAATAATTTTTAGACTGTTATTTATAAAGAAAAGAAATTTGTTTTTATGTTATACGTATATATATATTAAACAGATTACGAAGTTTAATTATTATATAAATAAGTATATAGGTATTGTTCACATATATCGCTATAGGTCGGTACATGTAATGGCTACGTGTATTGAATACTTTAGATAAGAAATAAATAAATATTTTTTAGCCAGAGTACTTTATCAATTACTTAAGTATATTTCGGGTATCAGACTAAAACGTAAAATGTGTTTAAGTACAGCCACTTCAACGTATCAAAAAAAATATTCAAAATCTGAGAGAAAAAAACAGAATTTATTGTGCTCCTACTTTGAAGTAAATGTACCTGAATTAGATGTGAATTTTAAAGCACACTTTGAAACAAGGTAAGTAAAAATTATAGGAGGGTAAGTGACATAGCATACGCAGGTGATAAATTCAGGCGTTAATGCTCCGGGCCAAAAATGAAGCAATTTGTTTCGTCGACAACAGGAGATGAAAAACATTATTTAACACAAACTTTATTAAGTCACTAAGGAAAGACGTCAGTTACAAAGCGAAGCTATACAATATATTATTCCGACATGGATTACCTCGCGTCTGATTTGAAGGAAAAATGGCACTAAAATAACTAACTATAAAAACTGATGTTTCTCTTAATGTTCTATATATAAAGCATATATATAAAAATAACCATATACATCATAGAGATACTACTTTCATAGAAGTTCTGCATGCTGTGACAACTTGTAATTGAACTAGGTCTTAATTCCGTTCTGCTTGTAACTTTGCATGTACAATGTGCTTGTGTGTTTTGCTTGTAAGTTGTCCTTAAATAAATAAAGTAAAAAATAAGTTGTTCAAAAAAACTTTTTAAAAATCAGTTACTACGTTACGGTGATTATCATCATCTTAACATTATAGCTCTGCTTTAAGTGAACGAGTGCCTTAAAGCTCCGGATAAGAAATATTACACCATAATATTTACAGCTCCATCGTAACAGGAAATTATAATTATCCTTGACTACACTGTAATTGATGTACCCGATAATATCCTTAACAAATAAACATCCCTCGATTACTTTAAGAGTGTTTATATTGTTTACCTATATTATACATTTATATCTAAGGCAGGTCCCCGACGACGCGATGCGATTCGTGTGATATCAAATCAATTGATGACTTGAATAGCATGTATGTTCCCACGGCGCGACGCGATCTGTTTGCAATCGTAAGCTGACTCTGCATTGGACAAAAATGGTTTTAATTTCTATCTATCACCATCATCTCCCTAGCATTATTCTAACCTGAAGATTTGACAAGTCTATTTTTTTACAGAAGCGACTGCCTGTCTGACCTTCCAACCCGCGAAGTGGAAACTAACCCAGTACAAGTTAGGTTAACTTAGGTACAAGACAAGACAAGTCATCAATAAGACAACCCGCAGCCAGTCTTGAGGATGGATATGATGAACACAATGTTGATGGGTTGTCAACTCCTCAACCCAAACGAATACATCATTAGTTTCTGAAAGAAAATGCAAAACTTGTGTACTATATATTTTTAATTGGACCGGACACTTCAGCCCAGCCCACCTGACAGCCTCAGGTAAAGAGATCTCGTCAACCAGAAAAATATGGAGCATATTGGATTATATACATTATTACAATTAATATACTTAGGTATTTTGTAAAAGTTACATAAAATATGACGGGTGTATACAGTAAGCTCCACAACGAACGAGTGCGAGCCAAGTACAAGTTAATCCTGTATCTGAGAGCTTGCAAATGAAGCTTAACAATCTCAAGCCATCGCCTGAGGATTACGGTGGATCAGACGAATCATTTACGCACCATGTACGGAACGGAAAGAATATCTAACACTTTCAAGGTACTTAGGCTCTTCTTCTTCCATCGTGTGGGTTGTCGGGGTTACTATAGAACCGCCAAAGGCCCCCCACATGGCTCATGTAACGACTACTAATTTCCATCAGTAAGTAGTAACCGGGACCAACAGCTTAACGTGCCTTCCGAAGCACGGATGATCTTACTTTCAGACAATCTGGTGATCAGACTGTAATATCCTAACCAAACTTGTGATCACAAATTGATTTTCGTGATATGTCACCGGCATTTGAATCCGGGGCCTCCAGAGCGTGAGCCGAACGCTCAAACCACTGCCCCACGGAGGCCGGTACTTAGGCTGGTATTAATAAGATCATGTCAATGTGACAGTTTATATAAAAACAGGGACTTGAGCATGATCTTGAGGACAGCATCAGCTGAGATTAATTTATTAATACCACACTTAGTAGCTAATTAAATATCTAACCATTTATAAAATATGGAGTTACATGACAAAACATTGACTTTTCTATCTGAATATAAAGACTGATTTTTCAAATAACTAATAAAAGTCTACTGAAAAATCTTTTGACTTTCAAAGCAGATATTTTTATTCCACCATTACCTGCTGAAATAACATGTACAATGACTAAAGTAAACGTCACTAAACGTATTTCCCGGAGCGTCGAGAATTGAATTCGGAGAGACGAAGAAAAAAGGAAAATACAGTTTTATTTAAACGACTGATTTGAGAGCAAACACCCCCGGTAGACACGAGGCCCGCATCTCGATACAGACATTGAAGGCGGCGAAGGTGGCGGAAATATCAAAAATATACACACCCTAAACACGTTGATTTTAGGTCCATACATTACTTATAAAATATAGGTAGGTGTGTCAAATAATACTGTACTTAAACCTGTACTTAAGTAAATTAAAAAGATGGTTTTTATAATAAAATTATTCAAAAATATTTTTCAATATATATTCGAAATATAAATATTAAGTACAAAATATAAATATTAAGTACCAATATAACTTATTAATTGTGCATATGCACTTAATAATAAAGTCTCCGTTAACCGTTTACTTGCCAAAACGTATGAAATGCCAGAAGAAAGAATCGTCCCAACAACGTTAATGTAGCATTTTTATTCAACAACATCTTTTTTTTAATCTTCTAAGAATTATAAGGGCAAATTGCGAGGTAAGACGGCGAAGTTAACCGGGTCGCGTCGTAAGAAATATTTGGGGGCCCCGGGGTTAATTAGCGTGTTTTCTTTGATTGCCGCCATCAGTGCACCGGCTGGCGGGAACTGCCAGGTGACTGCTAACGAAATTACAACCATTCTCTTTTGCCCAGCCTAAAAATATTGTTATAAACGTACGACTCAAGATGTAAATCTCGAAAATCCCTTAATCCCTACAAGAGAGAACAACTCGTAGGTATTATGTACAGGAAAATTCTTATACTTATGTTTGTTTTGAAGGGAATCTTCAGTTTGTATTAATTTTACCATTGAAACTGTAAAAAAATAAAACGACAATAACAATTTAGCTTTAATAACTAATTTTTTGCTGTGTAATATCGTAACGAATGTCAAAACAAATAATGACGCCCGAAACAAACATTTTTCATGTCAAAAAAAAAACATATTACGCCAGTGTAATTACAGTACCACTTTTGTTTGGCAAAATGAACAGCAAACGGTTAGCTTTAGGCATTAAAATTAGCTGTCGTTTGTACCCGAACAAAGTGTTTGCGAGCCTGTGTGTGATTGCGCCGTCACACCAAAAGCTTGATACGAGTATCAAAGAGCTTCGTACAAACAATTTTTAAAAACTGTACCCTTTTACATGTCCACGAGGGAAGCAGCTTTCTAAACGCGCGTAGAACCCAGCCAGGTCGAGATTTTATTTTCATCCACGTGAAATGTTTCTTTATGTAAAACAGCACTCACTGTGATCTTCTTTGCCCACTGTTTGAGTGTATTAAATTACCTTTTGAGGCGAAAGTTCTGCTATTATGATATACGCAAAAATATTCTTTACTGACAAGTGAGTTAACGTCCTCTAATCTACTTTCATTGAGTAACGTCATTAGAATTTAAAGCAATAAACGAAGCTTTAGAAACTTTATTTTCTTTTAAAGACGCCAACAAATAATCCATTCGACTGGAACCTCCGCAGCGATAAACCGAAATAGCGAAATAAAGAATCCTATCAATCGCGGAACTAATTTCGTCTTGATAATCGTGATAAAGCAACAAAATAGCAATTTGCTCGACCATAAAAATAATTGAGTTCAAACTGCGTTCAGGCAATAAAAAGCGTGAAAGCAGGCCCAATAACCTTTAGCAGGGACCGTGGGAGCCGGCACCTGGCGAACTAGCGGCGAATAGAGGAGGCTATTAGGTGCCCGTACTCTGCCAATGTAACGACCTCCATTTCGGATGCTCCATTACAAGGATTTTTTAAAGTGGTTATTGCATGTTCCAGCTTCTTCTCAAGAAAAAATGACGAATCACCTTGTGATTGCAAAAAGAAAAACACTATTATTTAATGCCGCCTATAGTAAAAAAAATTTTGCTATAATTTACTTAGTAAATGTGCACCCTTAAACACAATATTTACTTACATAAACTTTCGTGACATATAAGGAAAATCATGTTAAACCACAACATCCCATCCTATTAAATTTTCATTTACTTTTCTCCTCAACAAACTACGTTAAGCAAGTTTATTTACCCTATAAAAATCTATAGGTTGGACAAATGCAGTGGTCCTACTGGAAAATGAAGACTAGTGTTAAGGGCATCTTTACAACACGCTGGGGAGAGGACTAACCGTGAAATATGATGGCAGCCTCCCGCCCTTATGAGGAAATACGACAGTTCCAACGCCCGAGGAAAGGCTATGATTGGCCGAAGTTAAGTTACTCTGCAGCTTTTAGCTCCGATTTTACATTTCGTTACTATTGGCTGGTCGAAATAGGAAAGTATTTTCCGTTACCAAAAAAATATCGAAGTATAAGTACTACTTATCAAATCTTTTACAGGAAATAAGTTTGTATATAATGAAAACGTATTGCATTGATAACGCCTTGCTTTTTTAAAAATATATGAAAAAAGTAATTTAAAAAATCAAACTATTTTAATAATCTGTGGATTAAAAAGTAAGCAATAATGTTTTGTTGAAAAAAAAATTGAGTATCATTCATACTAAACCCAATACAATTACAATTACAGAAGAATTACAGCAATGCGTTTTGTAGTTTCTGAAAAATGCGTGGGCAGACATACGTATATTATTGGCACATGTGTTTAGAAAGCCCACTTAGACTTCATTATACGAATATTGTTTAATTCCAACAATATTACTACATACATACGGGTCAAATTGACAAGCTCCTTCTTTTTGATTGAGTCGTTTGATAAATAAAATGTAATAGCCCTAGATTTTTTTTTTACTTTATCTCCTGATGTGAGCAGCATGACCACAGACTAGAAAAGCAATTAGCCATATTTCTATATACTTTGACCTTTTGACCTGCATCAATACAATGTATGCGTCCAATTTGCATTGCCACTCACGATGAGGCTATGTACCACGAACAGCTACAAATGACGACCAGCGTCGAATATCGACAAGAACATCCCGGTAACGATCGTTTAAGGCGATTGTCGACGAGGAAAGCAATTAGGTAGGGATAGCGTATCGGTTGCAATATCGGGGCAATGCCGGCCAGCGTGATCTAATATTCATCGTGCCCTGCCTGTCTACATGGCAAAGCATAATACGTAATTAGATACAGCAAATGCTCCGAGGACTGGGCCGCTCCCGACATGCATTATGCACGAATCTAAATTGAATGTGCAGTTAGTTGCGTGGATTAAACCCCGACGCCAGCGACGTATTCGACGGAGAGTTTTTTGGAGTTTGACGACTTTACATAGAAAGTTGTGGACAAAATTGTATCACAGAAGAATTTTGTGTCTATGTTCTGCTTCTATCGATAAGGCCTTTTTTTTTAACGTTGGAAAATGCGTTACGCATACCACGCCGCCCGGGGGGACGACGTGGTTATGTGGGACTCCCCGGGTGTCGCCACCCGGTATACCCACTAAAAACCAACGGTATTCCTCCTTGCCGCCATGTGGCGAGGACACGGGAACGCAATTGCACACAACCGCGTCCCCGCCGGCGGATGCCCATTAGGGCCCAACGCCCATGGGAGCGCGTCAAGCGCCTCCCCCTCCGCCGAGGGCTACCCCGGAACACTGGGGAGCCCTACAGCACGGGACCTATGTTGTGGACGACGGTCCCCCGACTGCCGCCCACAGGTCCCCGTCAAGGCGGCGCTCGGTCTATGTTGACCAGGTGCGCCTGTCGCCGCCTTCCAGGTCGCCTGCGGCGCATCGGAAGAGAGTCCGCGGAGTTCTCCCGCTCTCTCTCCGCTGCTTCCTTCTCAGTCATCACTGCGCCTGAGAAGGTGGCGACCGCTCTCCAGGCCGCTTCACTGCCGACCATGGCCACGATCATGGCCGGCAGTGAGAGATCCGGGCCTATCACGGCGGACAAGGCAGCGCGAGGTCTATCGATAAGGCCTGTTGTCAGATCTGACAACCCTCACTGTGTAGCTTTGTTGTTACATGGCGCGAAGCAACGGGGTGATAAGTAAGATTTTTTATACTTTATTATTTTGTAATCTTTTATTTATTAATAATTGGATACAGTCATCTTTCATTACGCTCCTAATGAAATCCTTCTAACGTCTCCTCTACTTTTACAACAACTGAATGTACCAGCTTGAGTGTCCATAGAAAAAGATGCAACCAGATAGTAAAGTACCTACCCAATCGATACGATGCCCAAAATAGGGATCCATTTAACGAAGGTATAAAAATTCAATAACATGTAAATCTCTTCACTTCGCTTGAGCCCAAGTTTAAAAAACTTCTTGTCAAAGCGATTGATTGAGAAACGGAGCCTGTATAAGGGTAGGCTGTTTTACTTCTTTATCCTAATGAAAATGTGTACCTTACCGTCCCTTTTAAGGTACACATTAATTAGAAACAATAACTGTATAATTACTGTAAAGTAGTTTATTATCAATTGTCAATAACCGTGACATCATTCAGTAAATGGTAAATGAACATAAAAAAACACAAATTGTAATGTACTGAAATTCAAATACTGGGCATGTTTTTGGTATAAGTCAATTCTGTGCAGTTATTAATTTGAATACACGAAGCGTATTATTAAAATTCTTTTAAACTCATTTTGAATAGCTACTTTTTACTTAAAATATTTTTACAAAGTGACATCTTTTGTTCTTTATAATAATAACAATAAACGAACGCCTACAAAAGTCTATTGTTTTCTCACTCAATCGCCGAATCTTAACATTCATTGGAGCTTCAAAGCTTCCTGGTATTATCATTTTTTCCTTCACTTTGGCAAAAATATTATTCGCGAAATAAATATAAATAGGTACTTAATAATATATAAAGCCGTGGTAGAACGCTTGCCTCTCACTTTGAGGTCGCAGATTCGAATCCAGCTCAGGCCTAAACCAATGATTGTCAAATTTGTTTTCGAATTCATGTTTGGATCATAAATGATTGTCACGTGCTCAGCGGTGAAAAAAAACATCGTGAGGAAACCCACATTCCCAAGAAATGCATTTTCGGAGGTATGTGACCTAACCTGTATTGGGCTAGTTTTCCCTTCGCGGGTTGGAAGATCAGACAGGCAGTCGCTTCTGTAAAAAAACCGGATCTGTCAAGTCTTCAGGTTAGGTAAGCGGACTCTGTGAAAAACGGGATAATGCTAGGAAGATGATGAGGTACTTACTTAATAATATTGACTCTATTTTGATCAGGCTTTTGGTATTGTATGCTTCTTACATGTGGTAGCGAAATATTCCTTCAAATGTGGCTACCCAATCCGGCGACTATTAGTAATTACGCCAATATATTTTTAATATAATTTAATAAAAAAAGCAAAATAACTTTTCTTACCGACTCACTGTGTGTTGACATATTATAAATAACCACACTTCTGATTGGAACACGCCAATACTCGGTAGGCGAACTGCATAGCTAAAGCTGCCCGTATACGTAACAACGTACACAATCCCAACTAAATAGCCGAGGGTAAACCGTATAGAATGTGACGTGTTAACACGTCTGGAGCCCTGGTCTTCTAATATCCGCGAGTTAGCACCCGGCCGGCGTCGCGGCGCAGTATTTTCTCATAGACGCCGCAAGACGGAGCGCAAGCGATCATAACTCACGGTTAACCATGGCGGGACGTAATCTCGCCTGTGGACGCTCACCTTAATCCTGCTCGTTCGTTCCATCGGTAAACCTTGTAATTTTTATGCCAGCAAGGGCTATTTGCTGTGCTAAATATTTATTAGGAATTTTCATTGTGCGTAGCAATGGCGATAGGCAGAGAAGTGGGTAAGTGTTTATGTTTGTCAATGTTCGTTTCATCTCGTAATCGTTTTTTTTTAATATACAGGGTGTTAGTGACATCGTAACGAATACTGAGAGGGATGATTCAGACCATGATTCTGAGTTGATATCAAGTGGAATTTTCCGTCGCAAAATTCATGATTTTTTTTTAGTTTTTTTAAATTATTTTCAATTCTATACTTTTACGATGAAAAAATCCACTTGATATTAACTCAGAATAATCAGCTGAATCATCCCCCTCAGTATTCGTTACGATGTCACTTACACCCCGCACAAGTACATACTGTAGCCATACAAGTAGGTATGGGTGTTAGTGACACCGTAACGAATACTGAGGGGGATGATTCAGACCATGATTCTGAGTTGATATCAAGTGGAATTTTCAGTCGGAAAATTCATGAAAATTTTCGTTTTTTTTTTAAGTTATTTTCTGTTCCATACTTTTGCGACGGAGAATTCCACTTGATATCATCTCAGAATCATGGTCTCAATCATCCCTCAAAGTTTTCGTTACGATGTCACTAACACCCTGTATATTATTTGTGCACCGTAAAGGAGTTATCATAAATATCTACCTAGGTACGTTTTGCAATACAATTTTAATTCATCATCACTAATTTAAAAGCCACGCTCTTGTCGGTGTAGCATCCTCCATGCTACTTTTTAGGACAAAATAGAGCTGTGGATTCCCTCTTGCCTTCTGCCCTGCAGTACTCTGTCTGACGCGAGTGGGGTGGCACCCAGAGTAGTATATTACAAAGCCGTACTAGGACTCCTGTCCTCCGCCTCTGAATAGTACTGACAGTTACTGATGCCCTCTGTCAGTTTCCAGGTTATAGTCCCTGTAACTCGCCTCTTCCATCCTGCATTGCCGTACCGATGGCTCCCATCTCCGCCTCTGCAACCGTTGAGGTCTTCACCCGTATCCTCGGGCAAGGGTTCTACGTTATACCCCATAAGTCTGGGTCCGTATCCGGACTCAGCCACCATCTTACTCCGGCTTAATGAAGTAAGAGATGCCCACCTCTCAAGTGGCTAGAACGCGCTGAACAGGAATTGCCCCAGTGGGGGCAGAGAGGAATACTCTGTCCACCCTAGGGCCGGGTTAATGGTCTTGTATGACACTAAAACCAACGGCTACAATTTTAGTCACAATACCTTACATATTACACATTATTATTAGTAAGTCCTGTACTTAATGAAAAAAATATCAGACATGAAAACGAAATAAACCACACCTTTATAATTAAGAACAAAATATGAAATCATATCTAAAAGACTTAATAAAACTCATATTGTAATTTGGAAACTGAATACTGTAACAGACACAGCCAGACATGAATAAAAGCGGCTCCACAAGTCAGGAAACATCAATACAGAACCAAGTGCAATAATAACGAAACTAAAGCAAAATGGCAGATTTATTTTCCAATTCAAAGTTAAGAATTAAGTCCGCAGAGGAGCAGCCCTGCAGCCAAATGGAATTGCTTTAACTCAGCTCCTCACAGACTTGAGACTAGGAGGCGATGGCTGAATATGTCTTAATTAATTCTTTGTCATTGAAAAATTTCTAGAAAAGAATATGCACTGATTATAATATGAGTTGCTATATAGAAATTGATTATTTTTCAACAATAAAAAACAAATTGCATATAAAGACACTTAAAACCAATGATGGCGTATTGGTAGAACTCCAATTCCTCGGTGAGTCTTGTACCTCCAGATTTGTTTTGGCTTTTTATGTTTAGATCATAAGTAACTGATACTGGAAAACATTACTAAACCTGCGCTCTCAAAGACTGTAATTTTTAACGTACTTATTTGCAAACTACACTCATAGAAACTAAATTACATTTAATTTCATACAAAGGTACCCATGTTAATGAGAAGATGACTATGGCCAGTAGTGAAAAGTTAAAAGACTATAATGTTTATGGTTTACATATTATTATTATTATTATTTAAATTCTTTATTCAAGTTACTATGACTCATAATGTGTTAATAACAAAACTTATATACTAGGTTAGTAGAATAAGGAAATATAATTAAATACGGGAGAGTTGAGCCGCGACTCACCGCCTTGCCACACCCCCAGCAATAGCACAGCAGCGAGACATGTACACACAGTCCAACCTGCTAGCCAACATCGCCAGGACGCTGCTGGAACTAGCCCGTATCCTGCGCACCAGGGACGCGCATCTTTTGCGCATTGTGGCGTAGAAGCAATCAACGCGCGCTTCAGCGAACATCCCTGACGCGCTACAAAAACGAGGCAACCCCAACAGCACCCTGAATGCGTTGTTGTATTGCACGCGGAGAGCATTATATGATTTTTGCACATATTGAAGACACTTCTATCAGAAACATAACACTATACGAATAGGAGAAAGAAACTTATTAAGTTAAACAAGTTTGAATGAAACTCGACTATTTAGAAAACATACACTATTGGAAACAGGTGGCACTGAAATCGATATTGCATGAACAAATGAGTAGAAGTAAAATAGATAATACGAAAATGTTCTATTCTCTTTAAAATGAAATGAAATAATATAAAACAAAAACTAAATTCTTAGACTTTGTGTTTACTCTTCGCTTTTTGTAATTTTTAAAGGACTCTTATTTATATTAGATACTTACATGATATTTTGTGACCAAGCATAATGAAATAATAAAACATAGACAACAAATAATAAAATCTTAACTTTGGTCTACAAATTAAAAAGGAAAAAATAAAATACAATAGTATAAATGCAAATGTAATAAAACACAAATGGAATGCAAATGGACAGTGGGTTGTATCTTTTATTTATTTGTCAAAATTGTGATGATAAATGAGTGAAGTTTTAACTTAATGTGTTTGTACACATTAATAATAAACAAGCTAATGGAATAGAAATACCTACAAGTACTTAATGGAATAGTTTAAAAAATAAAAATAAATTTTACCCTTGATTTCAATCTACTGTAATGTGTTGACCCACTTTGAAATGAAAAATTAAATGAAAAATGTTTATTTTCTTTTACAATAAAGCCTTAACTACTGGTGGATTGGGGTCTCCATTTAAGCGACATAGCCTGTGTTTGGAGGCCCCGCTCTTCCATTATTACAAATAAATTGTATGTAAATAAAGCAGTGTGGTAGGTTTAAAAAGAAGACAAGTACTACAGCATGCAGATATAATATATATCAGCACACCCAGCCCTACGATGTATAAATCTTGGGATTAGCACATATTACTAGGACATAACAGGAATAGACTACTGGGTGTGCCGAGTATAACACTAGGTAACATATTGTAACATTGGATAAGACGAAAAACTATTCTAATGAGTGAGATTGATCAGCGCAATTGATTGACGGCGCATTGGCGCCTCTGCACTGTAAAGTCGTGAAATGTAAATAAATAAATAAAAAATAAATCAGTGTGTCATGTAAATTGCACAGTATAGTGCGTGTGTGTGTGAGTGTTTGAGTGTGAGTGTGTGTGTGTGTGTGTGAGTGTGTGTGTGTGTGTGTGTGTGTGTGTGTGTGTGTGTGTGTGTGTCTGTGTGTGTGTGTGTGTGTGTGTTTTTTTGTACTTTAGTTGGTTTGTTGGGAATGTTCTATTAAATTATATAATTATTGTCAAAAAGAAAATTTCCTACGTCATAGTCACCTTTAAGTACTCTAAATACATGAAAGTTGACTTATAAATTAATTTCCTTATTTTCCACATGGGCGCTTTGAACGTAAATAGGTGTAGTCTAAGTACAACTACTTACGCGTTCATTGATCCTCAAGCAATGTTACGTAGGAGTCCAATGGCATTTACATTCAGCGTAGGCGCTTCCCTAGGTATACAATTTACTTTTAATTTTCTTTCAGTACGAGACAAGAGCAAAACAGTATTGAGGACGTGCTGCGAAGCTAGAAAACAAATAACGAGTGCGACATTTGATTTCCCTGCACCTCGTTAGTGCAGTTTAATGCGCCGCCTGTAGCGACCCTCGTTTTAAGAATACTTGCGTCCTGACACGGTCAGGTGACCTCGCTAATTGGTCAGTCGTCAAGATAGAAACTTTAAGGTCGACCCTTTCGAACGTCTCTTTATTTTTTAATGAAATTGTTTTAAGAGGATAGTGCAACCAAGTTCTGTTAATTGGTAGTATTTAACAATATAATATAAGTAATGATTATATTAAGAAACGCACTCGATCCAGCTAATTCAGTGTTGATCATAGATACAAAACGCAAACTTGTAGGTTGAACTTATATTGAGGGAGCTTAGTTCTGATATCATGTCAGGCGATATGTGTCTCCCTTTATTATGCTAACGGGTGCGCGTTGTAATATTTTGAGTACGTCACCGTCACACCGTGGTGACATGTTGCATATTTAAACAAAGCACCTCGTCGCGGATCCGCGCGAAATTGTTGCACCATTAAGCGTCACTTCAGATAAAAGTACTCCCCCACCCCTACATCAACAAATTTTAAGATCCACGATGTTTTTCGAAACGACAATTATACAACATTCTATCGTCTGTTTTTAAAATACTACCTGCACAAGACTTATCCGAAACGTATCATTTCCATATCTCCAACAAAGTTCCGTACAAAGTTACCACAATATTGTACAAAAGCCAAAAGACGTAAGAATCCATTTGTTACAAAAGTTTTACCCCTCTCCGAAAGTGAAGTCATCATTGAGAAAAAATCGGCCCAAGATGTATTCGATGCCGGCGGATGCTTTTGACAGTCGAGACACATCTCGACCTGAACGATTTACATATTACGTGACACTTTTGCAAAGCTTACCATTGACTCCGACTTGATAGACTGAGACATCGAAGACGATATTGTTTTTCGAATGTAACCCTCCATTCCGAGGACCCTTCAAGGGTGAACTGTTTTTTTATTGTTCCTACTGAAAATTCTATGAATACCCGTGAACGTTTCCAAAGTTTTCCTCGTAGGAATATTCCGGTCCGCCTCTATGAATTCATAACAATATAGTCTTGCTATCATAAAATCATTTTAATCGCAATTTTATTATGCGACTAAACATTATTTATTAAATCAGTGTTAGACACATTGCGCTAGACGGGGCCGTGAAATTAAATTATTTACATAAAACGCTGGGAACACTTTGATATTACGGATTTACACTCTCGAAAATTACGTCGCGTTCTCGCGTCTTACCAGCGACTTTATTCAAATATTCCTGTTCATTTATCCTTTGATGTCTTGGTTATCACACATGCATACTACTGTGTCTAATTCGAATTAAATTTCTCACGTAGTATATAATAATACACTATATTGGCTTTCATATTCATGGCTTCCGCTGTTATCTTCGCAAGGAACGTTCAACCAAATCATACTTTGTTTGTTTTATCTTACAATTAGACAAAATAGCGTAGGAAAATGTTTAATCCCGAGAATACTTCCAAATTGAATGTTTAAACTCGTGAAACATTGACATGCAATCAGCAAGTACACAGACTTGCTGGAATCATACTAAACGAGTGACGAAGTTTAACAAAAACCGCGAGCTCAGTTAAGTCTTCATACAAATACTAAACGGAGCATATTCCTTCCAAAACAGCATCCTATTTAAACTTTCCGAGAGAATTTGCCTATAAAGCTCGTGTATTACGGGAAACTCTCGAATGCATTTCAAGTGCATTTACTGAAAACTTGTAAATATTAAGCGAAAACTCTAGCCAATTAGGCAAGCGGCCGCATAGCCTCGCAAGAACTTTCTAGAGAGGCATGCTTGTTCCGCAAATAGAATCGAGAGCTTATTGGCTTTTGATTAATAAAAACAAGTTCCTTTCAGATAAACCTATTTAATCTATTATATTACTTAAATATTGATTTATGCTACCAGGTAGCGTCATATCTCTGTCTGCTGTTATGAATAAATACAGTTACGTGTAATAGAAGACTGAAACATTAACCCTTATTCACATTTCAATAAAGAATAACAGTGATAAATAAAGACCATTATAACTTCATAAAATTCTTGCAAAAAGGAATCCGGTTTCCATGCTATATCAACGCATGCAGCGATGCAATACAAAGCAGATTGATGGAATCCAATCTTTTAAACTATCGAAAAAAGTGTAATACTCAACCAATTTGAGTCGGGTGATGGAATCGGTTACCTGGACTGATGGTTGGGACATTTGTTGTTGGATGCTACAGTTTAATTGAGCTATTTGTGTTGCTGACAGGAAAACTTTATACCTGAAACCAGATGTCTTGGTACACGCCTGTGTTTTATCTTGCTGCGGTGACTGTGACGTTCTTATTTCACTCTGTCAGTTATTCTATGAGATATTTTGACTTAGTTTCTGTTTATATAGTTTAAATATAGTTTTATAAAGAGTAATGAGTAATGGAAAATAATAATTCCAAATAAAAATTATGAAGACGGATAATTGAAGTTTACTGCTGATGATTGCTATCTAGGTTTATTTAAAAAATACCTGTATAATGGCTACTACAATGTGTATTAACATAAAGATTTTTCCCTTGTTTACCCAAACTAATTCCATCAGGTATCCAGTCAGGTAAAAAGTAAATTTCCAGAGCAAAAAGTGAAACTTGTTTTGTGTTGCTCACCGTAGCGGTCCCAGGGGCGCCACATAATTCGAGAGCTTAACAAACGACCCGGATAACACATGGCTACCCCAGGAATATCTTCGTTCCCAAACTAACCAGACGCAGCTACACCTATACAAGCAAAAAGAAATCTAATTTATTTTATGCTTCGTAATAAATTCAAATAATCTGCACTTCAAACGATATACGTGTGCAGAATAAGCTTTGTACGCGCATTTGCCATATCTGGTGAACTTCACTTGAGATCACTTAAAGGAAGATTAAAGTTGATGGCCTTAACATTTACCATATTTTCTTTAAATAAGATAGTTATACATACAAGGACATTACGCGACCGTGCTATTGACCCTAAAAAGAAGAAAGGCTTCTCTATCGGGTAGGTAGAGCCACAATTCGTGAGAATACCCATTTCAACCACACCTGACAGGAATTGGCATTTTACAATAACGAAAGAAAAATGTTTTAGATCTATTTTTGTTGTTGTTTTTTTTTACCTTAATCCGTAATAGCCCTGTTCAGAGAAGTAAGTACATAGTAGTGTCAAGCTTGGATTCGAATCCCGTCTCAAGCTCTAAACCACTGAATTTGGATAGTTGATATCACATATTTTCTAGGATTTGTGCTCGGTTAATGGAAATAAGCTCGCCCCCTTAAACATGGGATATAAACATAGATAATGATATGTTCAGTTTTAACCTATGAAATATGGAATGCATTTTTTATTTAAATTTTTCATTTTAATTTGTGGTAATTAATTTATCAATAAAAAAAACAAAAAAACTATCAGATGATTGATCGAATCTTGCAGCACGGAGCAAAAAGTTTGAACCAACTCCGAACCAGAGGAGTCTTCCCCCACTCCTTCTGCCCAAACTTGCCGTTCATTTAGAGCAACTTCGATAGTTTTCCGATTTCGGATTGTTGCAAATTTAACACACAGTCAAAGCGTGCGCTTCTGATCGCAAAGGCACTAAATTAGATGCCCGTTCAGAAACTGTTCGCAGACTTAGAATTATTTTGGGGAATTTAGTTGGGGAGTGGAGTAAGGAAACATGGTGCTATGCATCTAATTTGTGTTTGAAATTGGAATATACTTACTCCAGTATTTTCCGCCAGTGAGATATATAATCTATACTATTTAAAATATATATTCATCTGTGAAGGCCAATTACCTTTTTACCCGACATAATATATCTGTGTTATGTGTTACACTAGTATCTATGTTTGTGGATTTTTCGTTCCCTCAAACATCCCAATGCCTGAATGAATAGTTATAAATGGTGTCTATTGATTCGTCTTGTTATAGGCTAAGTTTATTTTCATAAATTCAAAAGAGCGGCCGTAAAACTCAAAATGGCGGTATATACGAAAAAATTGGATAGGTCTTTTAAAATAAAGATGAATTTTCTTAGACCATATTACAGTCATTAATTGTAGGTAGCAAGAGCTAATATTAGCGTTAATATAAATCTGAAGCCCATTAGTGAAGTTCCATTACACACTGTAAAATATCTTACATCATCTTATTTATCTCTTTTTAGTTTCGTACATTTATGAAACAAATAAAAGAGAAGGTGCAGGTCGTGTCGTATCGGGAGGTGAAGGTTTTCGCGGGAAGAAGAGAGGAATGGCGATTACTCCACCGACAAGAGCGCAGCTTTTAAATAGAGAGATAGAGAGAGTTTCGTATGCAGTCGAGCTTTCTTTATTCTTTAATTTATTTTTACATTTTACATTACAAACTAATCTGGAAATATCGTATATGACAATATTTGTATAGCGACAATGGCTATTTATAAACGCAAAACACTCGATACCAGAATGACCGTTGATAACGTCGATGAAATTCTAGACTATTTGGGTGTTCTGTCGAATGAATTGCAAAATTATTATCAAGAGCTTTTATTTTAAATATTCTCTGTAGCTATGCTGTTGTCAAAAAACGAAACAAGGTATTTTGTGTCTCGTTCGCACTTACGGGTTAGGCGGCACACGATAAGAAAGATATTTTTGTATGGAATATCCGAGGTGTGTGTGACGATGCTGACAACTGCGGGTTGGTACAGGTGTTTTTGGCTAATAGTAAAATATTTTTTTTTCCATTTGCAAAGATGCGAGTTGAATTAACATAGCAGAATAATGATTATGATTATTCGGTTATAACTGTGTGTTGGCCATTACGTTCTCGACTGTTTAGGTAGATAGCGAAGTTACAGCTGGTTGAAAGACAGCGAGACACACGGTTCCGTAGATATCAGAATAATTCGGTATTTTTGAACTTTTATAGATGCCTGCCTACCTCATGTATATTATTTACCAAGGGTGAAAGTACTATTATAGTCACGCCCGTCTTGAGTGGGCAGAGCCACAAGTCATGCCCTTGCGGCACAGCAGCCGCGCGACGCGAATTATATCAAGGGCTTTGACAAATAAGGCTATAATCATCAGACATCTATCCCCGTAGATAGCATTCGCTGTGTCTATATTATTCGTTTCAATATAATTAGATTCAATTAGTTATTGTATTTTTTTTATTATACGTTATGTACTTCTCTCTCTCTTTATTTAAGAGCTGCGCTCTTGTCGGTGGAGTAATCACCTTCATTACTCCATAGATAGGGCATATAGAACGGTGGTTGCCCCATTCGCCTTCCGTTCCGCAGTACACCGACCAATTTCTCAATCGGTGATGTTCTGGTTAGAGCCCTACCAGAATCCATTTCCTCGGCCTCCAACCAGTACTGATACCGCTGCTGCCCGGCATCAGGGGTGCGCTTTTGAAGTAGCGGCGCTTAGTCGCTACGTCACAAGATCGTCGTTATGTACTTATACATGTAAAATACATTTTAATCCAGTTTCCTAGTGAGACCGTATCCCACACGCAGGACAGGTGTCGGCTCGACACCGCAATAAATAGCTATTTACCAGAGTGCGGCGCCGGCGCGCACCACCGTGCGGTGCCGGAAGGTGTTCTCAATTTGTCGCCGGAATGAGATTGTCGCCGCTTTCAGTATTAGGTAAGTGGCTTTTACATTTCACTTTGCCCCGACCGCCTCTGATTTAGGTCGCGTGGACAGATGCCGGCCGACGTCTCAGGAATAGGATGAAATAAAGCAATAAGTATGTAGGTATTTATGTAAATATTTTAATCATGGTTGTCCAATTTTTGTCACTCCATTCTTTCCTCTCAAAAAGTGTCAATTTATTTTCGTTTATTTATTTATTGTTTCTATTTTGCAATGTTTTTATTTTTTATCACGCTTTTTACTTGTTTTTTGATTATGTTTTTTGGTCAGAAAATATTTTTTTATTGAGAAAATTTAAAAGATCTTGCATAAAACACACACAGCTAATAGATATGTAGAACTTCCTGGTTTGAAAAGGACTACTAGCTTGTCGTACTAGGGAAACAAAACAAAAAGAAAATCCTAGAAGGAGTATTTGTTTTGGGTATTATAATAATGAGCATTCCCAAATAACAATCAAGCATAATAAAATAAAATAAATAATAAGTATCCAGAAATTACGGCTCTCTATAATTACGCGTACTTACTTATTAGCTACTAAAACTAAAATATTATTAAGCTGATTGTCAGAATTTATGGAAAGGTTTTCCGCTCATTATATTATATAATTATCTACACTCCATTTATATTTTTAATACCTCATCGAGAATAAACCTATTGATAAGTGTAATATAAACAAAAAACTCTATCTTAATTGCTATATTGTGTTTAAAAACCCAATTGCGCGCCGAGGTCAGATCAATCAAATAACAAACATTCCAGTTTTTCTGTTACACAAACAATATGAGCGATTTCCTACAAAGTATGATTCAATTGAAGTTTCTTGGAATGGCTCAGACGGCTTGTCCACACATTTCTTTATCGATATTAGATCCGTATGTTTTTTCTATCCTTCTGACACTTATACGACACGCATGCATGGCTAACATGCGCAACGTGATAAAAATGTGATAGGTTTGTTTTTTTCCCTAACATGCGTGGCACGTGATTTTGTTCGTATTTTGACATAACAACATGACTTTTTTTGGTTCACATATAAGCACCAATCGACAAAACGACATAATTATAATAAAATGCCGTGACCAAACTTTATCACGTTGCGCATGTTAGCCCTACTTTATAGTAAAACCGCGTAAGCGTCTTTATGAAAAATTACATTGCAATCTTGAACAAAACCTTGATATCCATCAATTAATTTCATTCCGGGTAAATATTGAGAACACATTTGTTCTACTATAATAAACACATATGTTTAGAACGGTACACATAAGTAATGTGTTCTCAATTTTTACAAATCACATCAGGGGGATTAAAAAGGCCACATCAAAGCATGTCATCTCAAACAGCAATATTGCTATTTGACAGTTGTTTGCATTGCGCACTTACTTTTATGCGCAAGTGTCAAATTGCAATATTGCTTTTTTTAGATGAATTGCTTCAATGTGGCGTTTTAACCCCCAGAATGCAATTTTTTTAAAAGGTGCTTTCGCGGTTTTTTTAAATGGATTGGAACTAACGGCGTGCCTGTAGCAAGTTTTTGTTAACAAAAATCACATCCGAATGTAATTTTTCAAAATGGCAGTTACGTGGTTTAAACTAATAGAATCCCTGATACTATAGAGGAGATGAGTCACGCGTTCTCCGAACACGGCTATCACGAATACAATTGTAACATATCGTCGTCTTATGCCTTGATCACACCTACCGAGTGGACGGGCGAGACAGTGCGGGGAACCGCGGGGGTCGAGTAGCTATCTCGCCAAATACCTCGGCCGAGCGCTCGGCCGTGCACTCGTCGTAATGTTCATACACACCGAGTACTCGGCCGAGCGCACTGTCTCGCCCATCCACCCGGTAGGTGTGATCAAGGCATAAGACGACGATATGTTACAATTGTATTCGTGATAGCCGTGTTCGGAGAACGCGTGACTTATCTCCTCTATAGTATCAGGGATTCGAATCCCGAGTCGTGTTCTAAACAAATGATCTTGACTTTTCGATTTACTTTCATGTTTATTTATTTATTTTATTTTTATTTTATTTATTTGGCTCACAAAACAAGTTGGGATTACAACACTAAAAATAGGTACAAAATAATTGTTTTGAACTAGATCCCAGCCCAAGACATGTGTGCTCAGCGTAGCCAAATGTTACGAAGCTTGTACGGTATGTTTGTTGCGGCATCTAGTTTTACAAAATACATAAAACCTAAATGTACCAGGTGCATTGCACTAACAATGCACCAATAAAACATATGATGTTTACATCATAGATAACTGATATCACGTGGTTTCTAGTTAGGTCCTTTATGATAGGGGGGCACCTCTATTGCCATTAACAGTTGTGCCCGGTTAATGGCAATAGAGTCGCCCCCTATTACACGAGAAGTAAACATAACTAGAGGAGTAGGTGTACATACTATACACCTCTGTCGACTCCTTTGAGGATACAGGCGTGTTATTTAATGTTATGATGCAGTGCTATGTATATTATCGTATCCAATACGATAGATCAGTAGGTATATGGGCGATGAGCTGATCGCCTATTACCATACAGTTTATCATAATAATGCACGTCTTATGACTTTTACTCATAACTTATGGCTGTGCCCACCCTATTAGGGATTGTGAGTATGATATCATGTATGTAACGATGCTATTAGAAAATGAAACCTAGCGTATTCATAAGAAATTCATTAGACATAATGATGATAACTTCGTATTATGAACTTGTGGATTCCCATACCAACAAAAACTATTAAAGTTTTAGCAAAAACAGCTAACATCGACAATACGTCATTGTGCGAACTCATCGAATGAGGTAGACGATCTAATAATACAAACAGGTTTTTAAATTAAGAAGTACCTTATGAAGACGAATAGTCAGTTCTTTGGTGATTTGGAAGCGGATATACTGTGTGTGGTTGTGTTCATGTTATAAATAACTAACAATAACATACTTTAAAATGTTACTAAAGTGTTACATTATTGTACTTTGTGTGTATTTATCATGTGTATGCAGTGCACCGCAGAATTATGACAGAGGTAACTTTCTCCTTTAATATTGCAGTAGCAAATAATGACGTAATGATAACCTACATATTTAAACTACCACTAAACAGTGTACTGCCTTCAATCCCACTCCCATCAGACCACTTAATTTACGGTTGATGAATAGTGGAATGTTATGCTTAAAAAACATTATAACGGAAAATTAACGGTTATAAAGTTAATAATACCGGTTCTACAGTGAATTGACATTACAAATCGTGGGCCGATCGAAAAATATGAAATGAGAACGGAAAAACAAATGTTCCGTGTGTTGGATCAAATTTTCAGATCAGAAATATTTGCTCCATACTACTTGCATATATACTGCTTGCATAAAAGTTCACTAAGAGGTCACGCCCTGTGTAAAGTGATAAAAAATTTATAGATGATGTGCTGATTTTGTCACTAAATAAGATTCAAGTTGTCTTCTGACGGCTTATTCTTCTCTTTTATCAGAAAAGCGGTCGCCGCAAGATACCTGGTGGACCATCCCAATCCAGATCCCAAACTCGACTGGTGACACAAGAACTAACTTATCGTCTATAGAAAACCAAATGACATTGAATATTCAAGATACACAATTTGAAAAAGCCGTACCAAATGGCAATATCATAGTTTATGTTTACGATGGAAAGACTCTTACTGTTGACAAAACATCATCCGTGCCTGAATCGATTTTATCAAGAGTTGGCTCGGACTTAACCGCCTTTCAAAGAGGCAACCAAATACTATTAAGACAGTCGGATGGGAGCCATCGTATACCTTCACCGCCGCCTGATCAATGGTCCCTACAGTCATCAAATGATGACAGAAGTCTTCCACCATCACCACCATCAAATGACAAATATCCTCCACCATCTCCGCCGTCACCGCCACCACCGGATGACAGACATCCCCCACCGCCTCCAGATGACAGATATCCCCCGCCACCGCCGCCTCATCATCACTGGCCCCCACCACCGCCACCTGATGGTAGACATCCTCCTCCACCACCAGATAATAGATATCCACCACGACCTCCACCACCACATGATTATTGGCATCGACCTCCCCCAGGTGGCAGACATCGTCCTCCACCACCAGATGATAGATATCCCCCGCCACCGCCACCGCATCATCACTGGCCCCCACCACCGCCACCACCTGAGGGCAGACGTCCCCCACCGCCTCCAGATGACAGATATCCTCCGCCACCGCCGCCTAATGGTCGAACATCACATGGAAGACAAGGTTATTATCATCACAGAAGACCGTCAACCTCACTTCCATATTGTCAATTTGCATATTCGCAATATGATAGGTCATCCTCTTTTTCAGACAATTACTGGGAATCACCTGAGCACCGGCGGCCACCACCTCCTCCGCATGATCATGGGCCACCTCCCCCAGATAACGATAGAAGGCCACCCCCTCCCCCAAGATATGATTATGAATATGATAGAAGACAGCCTCCACCGCCCGATCATGACAGAAGACCGCCTCCGCCCCCAGATCATGGTAGTAGACCGCCACCTCCTCCAGATTATGATAGAAGACCACCCCCTCCCCCAAGACATGATTATGATAGAAGACCGCCACCCCCTCCAAATCATGATAGGAGACCACCTCCACCCCCAGAACATGACAGAAGACCGCCTCCACATAATGCAAGACCTCCATATGATACCAGACCACCTTATTCAGACCAAAGAGAAGAATCGTATTATAACAACGATCGAGGCCAATCTTCGTCTAGTGATAAATATCGTGAACCACCCAGAAACAATGTATACAGTCAAAATCACTTTCCGAGTAACATATATCCTGTTTATAATGGAAACCAGAATAGTAATCCTAATACCGGTACTTCCATTAACCCAACAGTTATTGATGACATATTTAACCGAATCCCTGAATATAATAAAGGTCAAGGCAATCCCTTGATGTCAAATGAAAATGGCCCAACCAAGGTTACTCAAAATACTCATTATCAATTCCAAGTAGTACCCGTGACTCCCGAAAATTAGATAAATATGTTATTTTTGTGTGTTACTTTTAAATGTTATTAAAATGATTGAATAAAAAGATAATTAAAGAATATTTTGTTGGTTTCCTTTAATTCATTCCATGAAAATATGTTTGGAAGCCATAAGTATAAAAAAATAACCTACTAATTTTAACATTAGTATTAGTTTTTACAATAATTGGGGAGTTTCCTAAGTCAAAGGTAAATTATTAAATTCTGATTACTAAATAAATACATAAGACATAATAAAGATCTTAAGGTGACAAAAAACGTTTTCTTTTTTCTATTTAACTTATTTGAGAAAAAAATAATAATAAGTGCGACATTTTTCACGTTTTTTATGACGTCATAGGTTGCTTTTTCATACAAATTCCATAAAAATATTGTTTTTTGACGTTTAGTAACAAGTAACTGATTTAACTAGTTGGAGACTACCCTATTATTGATTTACGTGAACACATGATCTTTATCGTTAAACGTTAAATGACTGACTCAAAGCCCAAAACGTGATGGTCTTACGTTAGTCAGAACGCTAACTAGACCCACAACCAGTTACAAATCCAAAATTAATAATGTTAATTATAACACAGGAGTACACATATATTTAGTAATCATTGGTACATGCAAAATATACAAGAAATAATTTACATAATATTATAATTTTTAAGTTAAAGTTTAAGCTTAACTTTTTTTATGTCGAAAACGTAATCCTGTACCCTGTTCTAGATGGTCCACCTGAAGAACCACCTAGAGGACCACCGCCGCATAGAGGTCCACCGGGCCGCATAAGGTCACCTGGGCAGCGCGGTCCCGCCCATAACAGAGGTCCCCCCGGCAACCGAGGTCCACCCGACAACAGAGGGCCGCCTGATAACAGAAGTCCTCCTGATAATAGAGGTCCGCCTGATCACAGAGGACCACCCGAATCTAGAGGACCACCCCCCAACTTAGGTCCACCCAACAGAAGCCCACCGGACAACAGAGGTCCTCCAAACTACGCAGGACCACCTAATAATCGAGGCCTACCTGACTATACGGCGCCACCTGACAACCGAAACCCACCCAAATATATAGAAACACCTGCCAACTCCAGTCCAATACGAGATACTAACGATAATTCTAATCAATCCTCAGAAAATTTACAGAATCCTAACCCAATCTCGAGTCAAACACCACAATTATTGAATACAGTTCAATCTGTTGCAAATAAAGATAACAGTGGTACCACTAATATTGTTACTAACCGGCCAAATTTTCCTCACCTTTTCCAAGTCCAACCAATCACTCCAGAAAGTTAATCTTTAAGTAAGCAAATGAGCTATACAACTGTTAATTATAGCACAAGAGTACACTTATATTTAGTAATCATTGCTACATGTGAAGTATCTCAAAGTTTTAAAAAAATTAACATGTGTGTTATTATCTCTTTAATATTATAATTACATTGGAATTTAACACATCAATAGTTTTACTTTGTTAGTATAATTTATATTGGAAAATTCAAAAGGTAGGTTTGCATCTTCCATCTGCCGTGCGTGCGTACCCAGTGGCGCAGCTTCCTTTAAAATTCTCACGTCCGTCTTTTTCTGTAGTCGTAACATTTGAAGCAGGGGCCGCTGTGGTGGCAACAGTCGAGTCTGACGCTGCCTTAGGGGTCGAAGTAGTAGTGACTTCTACTGGCTTCTCCTCACTTTTAGAAGGTTGCTCTGCAGGTTTAACAGTCGGTTCTTTAACCGACACTTCTTCTTGCGCCTTCGTCGGGGTATCCTCACCTTTTTTTGGATGCAACAAATCTTTAATATCTTCTCTCACTTTATGAGCAGTATTATGAACGTCATCAAAAAAGTTTTTCACTATTCCACAATTGACAGTTTCATAATTTATCACTGTGATAGCGAATATTAAAACAAAAAATGAATATTTCATCTTGAAAACTTGTCTGTTGATACGTGTATCTTCTTATAATATAGTTCAGTTAACTAAACTTCCCACAACGTGTCGTATAGGATATATGTAGCGGCCGATAATCTCTTGACCTCAGGAATTATCAACAAAGAGCTGCTCTATTCCAAGAATTGATGATAATATATCATATTGTGCAGCGAGGTAAGGAAAATACGTACTATATAACTCAGTTCAAATGAATTGACAATTCACTTAAAGGCACAGAACGTCTTTGCTTTCCTGATATACTGCTGTTTTAGTTTTTTCCCACCGCGTAAACAATCTGTAAGTAAAAACAAAAACTGATGAATAAATAAAGAAAACAGTGACAACGTACACCCTATTACGCATTAACAAACTATTCAACGTTCATCTGTTTTCACTTTCTATTCTTGCAATTGAACATTTACTTAACAATTATCTAATTTCTTATCACGTCTAAAAATAAAGTCAAACGTCCGCACCTTAAAATATTTCTCGGCAATTTCCTAGTCCATCGCGTCTATATCCACTAGGGCAAGCAATATTAGGTACTCTGATGATTTGACTATTCAATGTCGCTGATTCAGAGGCTTCTGTGGTTGCTGATCGGATTTTATCGTGAAAATTAAACACTACGCCTGAATTTCCCATAGTACACGCACTCAATATCACTACTGTCAATATAAACACATTTTTCGCGTCCATTGTAACGAAATGAATTAAGCACACTGCGCTGCAAGACCGCTATACAAGTCACCGCCGCGGTGTGGTCACCACGGCTCTCTGCACACTCCGTTGATATCCCTCACACGGCCAGGCTCACACTTGTCCGTATTCTGGGGCACTTCTATCATCATTGCTTTGCCCACATCACTTGTATCATTCACATCTTTTCCTATATCTACTTGGGTTTCCACTAAACTATTCAAAATGTCTTTAACGGGATTTCCAAACAAGTCCGTCAAGTTCAAATTCCCAAATGGAATAGCGCTTACAATGATAACAATATTTAATATTATAATTAGGCGTAATAGTCGAGTAAACAAAAGGGACATTTTACAATACTAAGCCCGATAATATTCACAGTGCACGTTTGTCGAACAAATACTTCCCGCCAGACGCCTCACATTCATGATACACACATTACCACTAATCATTTTTTATCTCTCTCCACTCACACTGTATTAAATAGAACATGCTTCGTATTGATACACTGATATACTCTAGAGTTTGTGTTATTCATAGATAGTTGCAAAACGCAAATAAGTTAGTTTTACCGACTACTTACATAATACTAAGTAAGTAGTTGTTTTCGAATTGCATTTCATAATACAATTACAATTATATAACGTAATGATAATATACCTACGTATAGATATGTCTATTTCTCACGCACCGAGTGTGCACTGTACAAGTTATAGACATTGTATGGGCTTACCTTGTTAAGTTCCTCGTTTAATGTCTTGCTGTTGCAATCAGGATGCATCTCACAATACAAGTTCAGCCAAATTACCATATATTTTATATCATCTAACTGTCTCATCATCACATAAGGGCTGATATCAAACATTTGTCGCTTTGCCTTTATGATGACGTAATCTTTAAAGTCTTTTTTATTTATGCTGTTATAGACTCGACCATTTTTAGGTGACATTACTTTGTACATAAGTTTATCCGCCATCTCATACTCATTTTTGTTATCCACATAGTTTATATCAGGATGTTCTACAGGTTCGGGTAAATTTTCAACTTCATAATAAATATTGCGGTCTTCCTTGTCCTTAAGTACCAAGGCCTGGCTCAAGATCAGAACAGCACTTAAAATAAATATTGTTATCATCGTTTTACGACGCCGTTTACTTTACAATTTGGAGGTTGTGCTTCTTCGATCGCATGAGTGACAGTAAAACGCTTGTTGATCATAAATATAGATGCTCGTGAGTTGACCATAGTTGATCTTATTGTATCAATTGACTTCCATTCTATTCATTGACTGTCGTTAGCACGACCATAGGCCATGCTCGGCATTCCAGCAGTTACCAATATTTTCATAGCTAAATGGAACTGTTTACAATTGATAACATTGTGAGTTCTTAAATTACGGTCCACCTAATTGTTATTTACTAAATGCAACCACGATATCAAACAGTGCTCAAAATCATCAAATTATTTTGAATAAATATTACCTAGCTATCGATAAGTAGATAATAAATTATTGTTCGGATCAATGTCCCTTAGTGAGCCCACTAAGGTCACTATTCAGATGGATGTCTTTTTCTCCTTATTTGAATTAGACATTGAGTTAGTATCCTTTGATCCGTAACGCTAAGCGAAAAATACCAGAAATATAGCGCATGAGTGGGGAGGCATTTTGTGATTAAAATGCCTGGGCTCTTACGACGATATTTAATTATACTCGTCGACAAAATTTACACACAACACACGCGTAGTATTCATTAATGTCCATTGCGATCTTAATTGAACCACTTTAAAGCTATTGTCAAAGTTAAAGGCACTTTTACTATTTTAGCAAATTTGACAGAGGATGATAAAGACATAACATAATAACAGTTATTTTTAGTTTATTGTCGTAAAACCAGCAAACTTCTTCAGATATAATATAAATATATGACAATCTCGGACGTCTGCTGAAAGAAATAATAAAAGTTACTTTAAATTGTAAGTACATCATTTAAAATAGCAAGTACTGTAAAAAGGACGATTATTATACGCTCAACATAATGATACATTATGATCATATTTTTATTTGCATTTATCTGATTTTGCTTTGAGTTAAAAAGAAATAAGTACGTGGTGAGTAGAAATTTGTTCCACCACTTTACTTCAGCCACAAATGTTTCGTAGTGTAGGAAATTGTTAGGCATTGTAGGATAAAACTACATTGTATAACAATATTTTACCTTTTTTTTACGAACGTCTAGGGCCCTGTGCCGAGGTTTTTCTTGCAGCTTCTTTTCCTCGGCTAATAAGACGGTCCATAACTCTTTATTTTTGAATATTTATGTATTGGATTTTGAATGCGTTGGCCCTTATTGTACTTTTTGTATGTTAATTTCCTAAATAAATTGTTTAATTGGTGGAAAGACTAGTTGGGATTAGTAGTCAAGATATTTAAATATTTTGAAATACTCTCACATAGAAGCAAATTGGG
The DNA here is from genome assembly GCF_024362695.1 of Pectinophora gossypiella. Classification (NCBI taxonomy): domain Eukaryota; kingdom Metazoa; phylum Arthropoda; class Insecta; order Lepidoptera; family Gelechiidae; genus Pectinophora; species Pectinophora gossypiella. The sequence goes on along the minus strand of NC_065407.1, from coordinate 8,451,680 downwards.
CACATACAACATTGTCCCGCTTATTGAAATCATATCTGAGCAATAAAATTAAATGAAACTGACATCGGTATCGGTAATGACTCTGATTTATGGATTAATTAACTCAAAAATGGTTCAGCATTCCAAAAGTAATCAAATTCTGACTAAAACAGGAAACGATTTGTAAAACGTCATTGGTTGTATGTAAAACACAATAAATACAATGCAATTCCAACCATTTAGCTTTATTTTACTTCAAAAACGTGTACAAAACCGAGTTGCTTAATTGTAATTCTGTACTAAATGCTACCTCATTAAGTATGTTACGTATATATTGTTGTTACAAAATGTCTGCTTGATACAACTTCACTCTTCTTCACTTTTTGCTGCATCTCTTACTCTTCATGTGCTTCGATTTTTTGTGCTGTAAAATAAAAGTTTAAAGTCATTATTGACAATTTAGGTACTTAGTTGTAAGTTAGGTAAAATCACGTTTCACAGTACATAATTATGTACATAGTAAATACGTGAACCATTAGCTTATTTGATAAATTGAAACAAAGTCACACAAAATGAGCAATCTTATTTTTGATCAGAATAGGTGGTTATTCAAATTCGAATTCCAAAATATCTTTATTCAGTAGGTAAATTAGTTACACCTTGAATTTCATTTTTATATAACGAACGTCTCCTCCGCCTATAACTGCTGCAGCTTCTCACAACCTGTCTCCGGGGAAAAGAAGCTGCAAGAAAAACCTCAGCACAGGGCCCTAGACGTTCTTTAAAAAAACATTAATTATTATTATTCAATTTCATAATTTGGCTGCCTAATATGAGTTCCCAGACAGTCAATCCCATGAATTCATATCTTCAAAATAATCACTATTACATTTACAATTTACAAAATTTCTGTTTAATTATTGTCTTAAAAGGTAAATATTGAGTGTCAATGAGAATCTTATTATAAAAACGTATACATTGATCTTATGCAATCAACTGACATGTAAAGCAAGTTATTTTTTTCCGGGTATTAACAATGAGCCGATCACTGTGTTTCTCAAACAATCCTACTTTTTTTCTACATGGGTAGGCTGTTAAATGCAAATTAATGACAAAAGAGAATTAGGTTCATGCGGTACTCAGTTCTAAAACGACCCAAGAATAGCAACGTCCAACTCCGTGTATAATATTATAACCCATAAGTTCTAATAGTACGAACTGACTCAAACAATAAAGTCAGGCGCCAATATGTCTTCCAAATGATTGGATCAGTAATTTTTTTATATACTTAAGTTATTTTAATTAAATTATGAGTCTTAGTCCACTATAAAGGTATAAATCGTTTTTAAAGTATATTTAGGAGTTTTTCTTTTTTTTTTTAAAAAATAATTTCTCATCCGGGTGTTACTGCTTGCTCGCAGCAGAGCTTCGTATATTGTATTTATATTATATATTGCTTTGTATATTGTATATTTTATTGTTTGTCTATTGTTATTATTATTGTAGTTTACTCCATAACCGGTCCAGTTAGTGACGAATGACATGTACCATTACACTCAATGCAATAGGATGCTTCGTACAGAATAAGTATACCTGATTCTACCAACCTTTTTTTTTGACGTGACTTATTGTAGATTTGCTGCAGATGGCATTAACTACTTGGCCGGACAAATGGGGAGCGCTGAAGGCTCTCACCCGGTACAACGTTTAAGACAACAGCCTGAGGGTGCCCAGTTGGGCGCGGACCTCGGCTCAGGGCGTCGTCTGAGGAGAAAAATATTTGAAAGAATTAATCGACCCTGGTGGGTCGATAGCGATAAGCGCTGAATGAGGGACATCGTCGACCACGCCGGCGGGGTAGGTATCGGGGTCCTGAAGTGTTTGGTGTCGCGAGCTGATTGGCTGCCTCTATGGCTAGAGTAATCGGGTCCTCGGGATCGTGTATTACTTCCTTCGGACGCCGATACTTTTCAGTACCGTCCCTAAGCGGAATGTATTTGGAACCCGCAACTACCAGGAGATTTAGGTGGTGCGGAGCAGAAACGAAAAAACGTTTGGAACCTAATTTGAGCATTCTACCAACCAAATTAGAGCCCATACTAGGAAAAGGCTTAATAATAGAAGGTATACAGGGTGTTACTGATACCGTACCGTACACTGGGGGCATGATTCAGCTTATGATTCTGAGTTAATATCAAGTGGAATATTCCTTCGCAAAATTCATGAAGATTTTTGATTGTTTTTTTATAATTATTTTGAGCTCCATACTTTTGCGACAGAGAATCATGGTGTAAATCTTACCCCAAAGTTTTCGTTACGATGTCACTAACACCCTGTATGTATAAGAGCAATACTTTGACCCCAGCAATTTAGTTTTAAGATTTACTCTGTAAAAGGAAAAAAAATACTAACATGATGATTGTTTGAGTCATTGTCATCATCGTCATCGCACTTGCCATCTTCTTCTGATGATGATGACGAAGATGATGATGATGATGACGAGGAGCTGGACGAGGAGTCATCTTTCTTTCCCTGCGGAAAAGCAAATTGGTTCAAAATCACACAATTAAAGTCAATATGACATTGAAGTGTTTTTTTATAGTAAATATTTTATATTTCGAACTTTTCGTTTGACAATGGCAATACTAACAGCCTCCGTGGTATAGTGGTTAGAGCGTTAGGCTCACGATCTGGAGGTCCAGGTTCAATTCCCGATGGGGACATTAAGTTTGGTAAGGACTTTTCGGGCTTGAATCACCTGATTGTCTGAAAAAGTAAGATGATTCCCTGCTCCGAAGGGCACGTTAAGCCATTGGTCCCGGCTATTAGCCATAAAAACTCCTGCTCCAACCAGCAGTGGAGCAGCGTGATGGAGTATGCTGCCTCCGATTGATTGAGAGGAGGCCTGTGCCCAGCATCGGAACGTATATAGGCTGTTTATGTAATGGCAATACTAGCACAAATATTATTTTAAGTAAATATATACCTACTCCGCTAACCACCAACTTGCGAATGGAACGTTCATAAATTATGATATGGTAAGTTAATAATATAACATTTTCCAGAAAGATTTACGTGTGTAACAGTGTTAATAAATCTTCATCTATCGTGTGGGTTGTGAGGTAGATTACCAACCCCATCAACCCTGGTGTCAGGGTTATTATTGAAACGTCATAGGCCCCGGACATGACTCATGATGTTTATGAATGAATCAAAGGAAATTATCTTTATTCATTACCTACCTACGAAATAAAGTATCCCCTCAATCAACCGGAGGGAGTATGAAGCATACTTCACGCTGTGTCAGTTGCTGGAGGCTTTTTAGCTAGTAGACGGCATAACGTGCCTTCCGAAGCATGGAATGTTTAAACCGTTCAAGTTTTATTTTGCTACTGACGGCTGTCTAGCGAAACAAATTCACAGCCCACTGTAAATCGAGTTAAAATTTTTCTCTGGCTTAATATCTGTTAAAGTGGGAATAAAAATAATATTGCCGGTGGAGTTGGGAACAGTTTCATCATTATTGCTCATTACTGCCGCAATCGAGGCTCGCCTGAAGGAGCCCGCAGCCAGAACATTCTCCAAACAAATTGGAGTGTTCCACTGCGTACTGTTTGCTCTACCTACTTATAATACTTAGCTGTTCAAGTATTTTTATAACGACGTAATAACGCTAGGAGTTCTGAAAAAGAAAATGAATTGGGACTGAATTATTCATACTACATTAATATAGCATAATAAATATTATTACTTACTTTCATATATTTATATCCCCTCAGCAGAGTCTGCACGGCAAACACGCCGCGCGCGGCGCGAATTATATCGAGGACTTCGAGCAATAGTTCGACGTTGATATCATTCCCTGCGTTTATTGGTAGAAACCCTCGATACAATTCGCGCCGCGTACGGCGCGATTTTCATGCAGACCCTGCGGTATTCGTTACGATGTCACTAACACGCTGTATTGTATTGTTTAGACTAAGTTCATAATAAATGCTACATCTATCCATCTACATGTATTTAACTAACCGACCAAAATATATATTTTAAGATGATGTCCGTTTTTACAGATAAGGTTTAAAATTATTTTGTTCTCTCCTCAATATTGTTATCTACTTATTTCTATAATAAATTGTTTTCTTGTTTTCTTTCTTTCCGATAAAAAGGTATGGGTGTTGACATAAGGTGACATGCCAATCCATCATCATAATTGTCAACGTCGCTTTTCGAAATCATTTGCAACTTGGCTAAGGCCCTTAGAAGCATGATTTTTATAGGTCACTATATCAATGCTCACCAACTATGACGTTGGTTTAAGAAAAAGCTCGGTTATGCGATGGATCTACCTCAATAATCTCTGACTACCCCAATTGGGAACATAATCGTGCGTGAGCTTATGTTTGCTTGATGATCTTGATTCTTACCTATGTCTCTACGGCTGTTACCATGACAATTAGTATTTAAGAAGGTACTCACATTGCAATCATCGTCTTCCTCTGAAGATGATGACGATGATGATGATGACGAAGATGACGAGGACGAGGAGGAGGAGGACGAGTCGCAGTCTTTCTTCTTGTCGTCACTCTAAAAGGTAAAAGAAGAACTTTTTAATGACTTCGTGCTAATCACCTCATCCACATTATTTTATCTAGCGATGGATGTGCCTTTGATAACCCCAATTTGGTACCTATTATGTTATAATATTTCTAAAGGTCGTTTCCAGGAAGTACCATAAATTCCCCCCCTATAAAGCAGCATAAATTCGTACCTAAAGAGTACCATAAATTCGTCCCTAGATAGTATTAGAAATCCGTATCTGGTAAGTACCACAAATTAGTTTCTAGAAAATACCAGAAATCTGTCCCTAGAAAGCACCTACAATAAATCCGTCCTTAAAAGTACTATAAATATGTCCCTAAAAAGTATACCCTTCTTTATAAATTATTCATATTATGTGACATTTAACATAGAAGTCCTAAAATTAATCGCAATAAAAGTTCTTTAGCCTCCCGTGCCCAGCATTAGGACGTATTAGGTTATCAATGTTAAGTATGAAATAAGTATTTGTTTATTATTTGCCATCACCATCTTCCCTTCACCTCTGCCACTGTCCTCAATCATTATCAGTCGCATTACCTCATCCGCATAGATTGTTGAATTAGTCTAGCCTTGCGTTGTTTGTGTAAAATTAGATATATGCCACCGATAACGAAGCTTACGCGCGAATCAAGGTCTTAAGTATTTATTTATTTAACGAACTTCTTTTATATACTTACTTTCAATAGCAACATAAACTAACGTATGTACTTAATGCGAAGTCTGAACAATTAAACGAATTGCAGCTAAAAAATATAACTACCTAACAAATAATAGGAAATCCTTGAGGCTGGGATTTCCAGGCACAAGAGTACAATAATTGTACCTAACTATTGAATTTGACTCGTTCTATTTTAATTAATTGCACTTTTATTTTTACAGCCTAATCACTACTAACCACACTAACACTACTAACTTGTGCCTGTTTTATTGTGTACAAATAAATAAATAAATAATAAATACTACTACTATTACGTGGCTATATCATAATTATGTTACCTATATAAATGTAGCAGTCGAGAATATGCAATGTATAAGTTTATATTTGCATTCATATTTTGCCCTATGTCCGTCTCTGGGTTTCGATCAATCTATGTGCCAATTTTCATCTAAATCGGTTTAGCGGTTTCTGTGTAAAAAGGTAACAAACAGCTACAATTACTTTGGCATGATTCCGTCCATCACATTTAATTTCAGGCTAAAATTTGGAGCTATCCCGCCAAAATCGAGATGTTTAACAATGCTTAATCGGATTAGGCCGTGTAACGAAACACCACATCGTGGTGGTACCACCAGTATCACCGAAGGAGGACAATGTCGAACTCTCATGTCCCTCTAGCGAGACGATTAGGTCGCATCTTGCCGCAAACACGGCCAAAGTACAGCTGCCTGCTCTTAGAAGCTCGGTCCAGGGATTTCAGGGTACAGCAATAGTAGATTTATGCGAACTACATCTTTATTTTTAGAAGTTCCGTAAAAGATTTTGGTAATATAATATTACCACAAAACAAAGAGACACTTAGGGTGGTATTAATAAACTAATCTCAGCTTCGAGACTGCCCTCACGATCATGTCAATGCGACAGTTCTCATATAAAAACAGAGACTTGAGCATGATCTTGAGGGCAGTCTCAGCTGAGATTCGTTTATTAATACCACCCTTAAATCAAAAATTCTGACTCGGACAGGAATTGAACCGCAGCTTTTGTCAAGCCGGGACGAGCGTGTTAACCATTACACCACCGCGTTCCCCTCCTGTCCATGCGAAATTCTACAGAAACAAAAATATTGTTTACATTTTGACAAGCTAAGTTAACCAAATCAATGGTAACATATTTCCTACATATATTTTTAACATTTTCAAGTTTCAGTGACGTGCTATCTATCCCACAAGATTTTATTTAAGTTTAAAATCTATGAAAAATACATCATTAGTACATTGGTTCTCCTGGGCCCGGGCTAGTGGAGGAATAAACTTGTTTAGAACAAAGTGAGGGAAGTGGTAAAAGGAACAGGTTTTTCTCATCATCATGTCCCTTGCGTTATAATGGTTTTCATCTAACCAGAAGATTTGACGTTTTTTACAGAAGCGACTGCGTGTCAGACCTTCTTACCCGGGAAGAGAAAACCAGCTCAATATAGGTTTAGGTCACGTACCTCTGAAACGCACCTGCGTCTGAGTTTGGTAAAAATAAATGGTGATTTTTCTAAAATATTATAAACATAAGAAAATAATACTTACATCATTGTCACAATTGCGGTTGCTTTTCCTGAAAAACAATTAGTAAGATGACATGTAGAGTTTATAGTGTTTTTTTTTTGCTATAATTATAATATACTTAGTAGGCTAGAGTATTATTGCGAAAGAATAGATAATTGTCTAAGGAATGAACAATACAAACATGCAAATCAATGTCATTTGAAATATTTACACGTGTGTACCATTGTCACGGAAGAAGTACCGTGACCGCGGCGCTAATAGAATTGGGTAATTTCCTAGGTCAGAGATAAAATTATGAAATTCTGATTACTAAATAAAGACAAATTTAAAGATGACGAAAAACGTTTCCTTTTTACTATTTAACTCAATTTTGAATTTTAATAAAGAAAAATGTAATAATAACTGCGACATTTTGACACTATTTCTATGACTTCACAGGATGCTTTTTCATACAAATTGCATAGTAATTTCGTGTTTTGACGTTTAGTAAAAAGTAATTGATTTGACTAGTTGGAAACTACCCTATTATTATGACTTGTCAATTTATTTAATTAAAATCCATCAACATTTTTCGGCAGGCGCATTATTAATTTAAACCTAGTTTATCTTTAATCTTCATTTTGCAATGACACTGTTGTCAGCTTGCATTCAGTCACTAACTTACATCGGTAAGTAGTAACCGGGACCAACGGCTTATAACGCTTCCCAAGCACGGAAACGGAACATAATACTTAAGTAAGTATATATAGGTACCTGGCAGAGCATGATCTGGCGTCTGTCACTATGGCTGCAGTGAGGACTATAAGCAGCAGCAGCATTGCCTTATTCATGGTTGTAAATCACTGAAATCATAAAACGATACGATACGTACGAAGGTTAAACTAGATGCTAGCCTAGAACGGCCAACCAGCTCGCGACAACAAACACTTCAGGACCCGGTATCGACACCGTCGGCGTGGTCGATGATTCCCTCATTTGGCGCATATCGCTATCGACTTCTAGAGTCGATTAATTGTGTTAAACATAAAAATCTCTCGCCGCCCCGATGACGCCCCGAACCGAAATTCGTTCCCAACTGGACAGCATCAAATCTGTTGTCTTTTTTGTACCGCGTGAGAAACCAACTGCGTCATATTCAAAATTTAAAAAGTTGCTGCAAATCATATATTGCGTATAACGTATAAATCACAAGAATATATAAAATAAAAAATAATAATTAAATAACAACAATAATAAATGAACTGATATTAGCAGACTTTTATTAGGATTCCCAAAACACGCTTATCGGTTAGCCCGCTAGTAAAATACCCAATTTAATAATCACAATTAGTAATTTAAATGACTTTCTATGTTATTGGAATTTTTATTTACACAGTAAACATTAAACAAAGCATAGGGATAACCTAATTTTGTTAAATAGTCAATCTTAAATAAATTAGGTACTACGCAGAAAAAGAATATACTACCTATATCAAAAAGTACTTAAAAATTGTTGTGAACTATAAATATATGTAAAGAACATCAAATTAATTACCCCAAATATAATAATTTTAACAGATAAGTAGATAAATTCATAAAAATATAAGTAGATAATATGGACTATAAAAGGAATCTAAAAGAGTTGATCAAAAAGTATCAGTAAGTACGTAGTAAAATGTTCATAATACTTACAGTAAAAAAATAAGGAACGAAATATCTCAAGTTAAACGACCAATCGTGTGGCACCTAAAGATTTGCACTGACTGGGATCGAGTTTGGTGATAACCCAATTGGGAATACATCAATTTACATAACTTGTGGAGAGTTTACCAGCACGAGGTCACTGATAAATCGACAATCTTTATGCATTTAAAACGAGCAAAATAATATCTTTAGAAAATAATGACCATTGCATGTAAGTATACGCATGGTCCTAAGCGGCGGCATAACTTACCTACGATATACTTACCTGATACTTTAAAATATAAATTCATATTTTTTATATGAGCATCATTACTTATTAGTTTATATAATTGATATTTATTTATTTTTACAAGTACATGACAAAAACAATAATAATAATACTTAAGAAAAACACAGCACAAAAAAAGATAAAAACTTTTTTTTCGTGATTTTTTGTAGATTTGCCGCAAATGGCATTAACTACTTGACCGAATCCTCAGTTTTACACAAAGTTTGTTGTTGATTAATTATAAAATAAATAAACAAATATGTAAAAATGCTGTATTTTTATAAATCGCAATTTACTTATTTGTTAATCGTAATATTGTATCATCCTTGAAAAAATACAAAACAAGCAGTTGACTACTCATTAATATAAATTATTAGCTCATTATATCTCGCAATGTATCGGAAGAGCGTAAAGTCATTTTTTTACAATGCTCATACCGAGCAATAACGCATTTCATTTGTAAAGGAAGCGTTCTACAATTACTTCGTTTACATAAAAATTCCCACGCCGTTATTAAGTAGGTACGTCTCAATCATTTTAATTAGATCGAACATACAAAGAACCACACACACGGGTACTTTTTTTATGAAGCTATCAATGTCCTCTCGGCTCCATCTGGATTATTCGCAGCGGCCGCCGTCAGCAAGAAAACAAGCTCCTTACACAAATAGAAGGGATTTTAATATCCTTAAGTAGTGATGATACTGCCCTCTTCGCATAAAAGACTTGCAAAGTAATCCACAGAGCGCACAGATATCTTGCAAATCTGCTTGAGTCATCGCAACCTTTTCAAATAAATAGGGTCCGTGTCCGATCCAGGACGCAATATTGTATATTTTTCTACAATTTAAAGAATGCTTTATATTTTACAAAACAAACAAATTAAGATGATGTTTTATAGCTATACAGCGTATATATACTTATATTTTTTACAGAAATATACAAACACAAAATAAAACAATTGATAATAATACTTCCAAGAACTTTGCATTTAAATTTCAAACTTAAGTAAGTAGGTACAATGAGAATATCTGGAAATCGAGATATTCCAAAGAAAAAAGTATCAACTTCGAGAAGTGAAAATTTGAAAAGAAATTGTTTGGCGAGTTTGAAGTTATTGAATTTACCTGCGAATGCGAGGGTATTACTTGCAAGTAAAATTACGAACCGGTTTAAACTTCTCGATGAAGTGAGTTCGGAAATGGCATTATAAATTCAGGAGTTTACAATCACAGCGCTACTTGCCGTCGGAAAAAACCCTTGGCGGGAAACTCGTTCTAACTTTTCCTATTTTTCTGCGTTAATTTCACCTGAACCCATTACACTTTGCAACAATTCTTAGTGCGAACGTTTCTATTAGGGGTCCTAAATTGCATTTTAAATGACTTTCTTGATACTTCGTTTGACGATGCGCAACTTTGTCGACGAATATTACGAGGTTGCTTGTATTGCCTATGTTTGTAGGTAGAATATCTGTTTTCACAATGAAAAAGCCTGAATAGCATCCAATTTAAGTTCATAGAACTTCAACACGAGTCTATTTCGCAATGGGACATTTAAATCCGACTAAATCTTAAGTTGAACAACTTCAGTCCACACGAACAGCTAAAGGTTAAAAGTAAAATCACAAAAGTAGTATCAAAGTTGAGCAATGAAATGTTAAGGATGAATAAGTTAATTGGTCCCCGGAGCGTATCGGGGCTCCTGTGGCACAGAGGAATGCATTTAAATTGGATTTTAAGAGTAGAAATCACCGGCGTTCCCGCCGCCCCAGCCTTGTTAGAGCCAATCTCAAAGTTTACGTAAACGAATAAACCTTTCCGACTGAAACTGAATTTATCGGCGCCCGTTTCGACTACAGAAAAAACTTACTACCTAACTGCCAGGCTTATTGAAAAACTTGATTTCCTCTGAACTGTATGCACATTTATTTATTGCTAATACTTACTTAAGTGCTTATATTTTAATTTTATTATGAAATCTTTTATACTATAGATAAAATATTTTATTTTAAACCGGGATTAAAAATATCCCGGTGTTTGTATAAACACGCTTTTAATAAAGCTCTTTCAATTTCAAAAGATATTTTTGTTTTTAAAACATTCTTGGCATAGCGAAATTAATTATCGGCAAAATTCTGCTGCGGGGAATGCAATATTTGCTGCAATATATGAACACATATATTACGGTAACACAACACCAACGAACATAATTATAAGTAAATAAAGCCGTCGAAATATTTAACTTTTTTTGAGTTTCATTAATTAAAATCGTAAGTGTGATATTGGAATAGGATTGGATATTATTTAATGTGGGTAGGTTAACACCTGAGGTAGTAAGCCATAATCTTGGTTTACGTAAGCACTACTTTCCAGAAAATCATTACAATCAAGTGAAATTGCACCATTTTTAGCTCACCCGGTATCGCTTGAGTTTAGTTGGCTCCAAACGAGCGATACTTAAACTGGATTAATGAATACGTTGCAGTGTACAAGTATCGCAATTAAATTTTACTATTCCAAACGATTTACGTCCATAGTTATGGGAGATTTCAAATGCTGATAATACTCGAACACTAAACATTATTATTGCTTTCACACATAATCGATGTGTCGTATACATCACAATGAGACTTACGGGTGAATTTCAACAAGTCTCATTTTTTTATCATTTCGGTGAGATTTTTTATTTTAATACTTTTCTTCACATATTTGACGACAAATAAAACTTTAACCTATTTTGAATTATGTGCGTGAGTGGGCATCAAATACGATCGAAACTTACTGAGATATTTAAAATTGAATTTTTATGAGTCCACTGAAATGATAAGTACCCACTGAAATGATATAAATATACACCGAAATGATATAAATGTACACTGAAATGATAATGAGTCCACTGAAATGAAATTAACCCACGGAAATGATACAGTCAAGAAAAATTGTGCTGCTTAGCTAGGGTTCCGTACAAAGTGAAGTTTGATTTATACATAAATAGCCTATATACGTCCCACTGCTGGGCACAGGCCTACTCTCAATTAACCGGGGGGGGGGGGGGGGGAGGAGGGTATGGAGCATACTCCATCACGCTGCTCCACTGCGGGTTGGTGGAGATCGATCTATACATTCTTAGATAAATAGTTCAATACTTGCTAAATAAAAAATAGTTTAATACTATTTACTAATAGTAATAGATTGTTGTTCGTTTCTTTCATCGAGCAATAAAAAATGCATTTAGTTGTTGTCAATATGTGGAGCCGTGGTAGCTAAGGGTGGTAAGGTAATTCATGTTTAGATCAGAAATGATTGTCACATGCTCAGCGGTGAAGAAAAACATCGTGAGGAAACCCACATTCCCGAAAATTCCATTTTCGGAGGTATGTGACCTAATGTGTATTGGGCTAGTTTCCCCTTCGTGGGTTGGAAGGTGAGACAGGCAGTCGCTTCTGTAAAATACTGGACCTGTCAAATCTTCAAGTTAGGTAAGCGGACCCTGTGAAAAATAAGTATAATGCTAGGGGGATGATGCTTATTGTCAATATGTCTTTTTTGTGGCTATTGTAATTGCTTCTTTATTACTTACCTACATTTTTTTTAAATAATATAGGTTCACGTAGGACCACAATCTCACCTGATGGTAAATGACGATGTGGTCTAGGGTGGATCACACTTACCTAGCAAATGCCTATTCACCCTAGTCTTGAAGTCTCCTAGATTATAACGAGTTGGAAGTTATATCCATACCCAAGAGCTCGAGATGGTTGGTAATTCACTCCGGAAAGTCCCAGTCAGGAGGAAAGGACTCCGTTTTGCGGTGAACAGACACGCCTGGGTCATGGAAGCGTTGAGTCCAACCTACTTGTTGTCACCCCAGTCTGAGACGGACTTAAGGGGCAGTTTCACACGATTCACAAGATCCTCTCTGAGGGCACTATCATCTCTGGTGCTTACGCGTGCATTGGACATGTATCTCTCCGTCACTGTGCTATCGTCTGCATGCCTAAAGATACTGGGCATAATCAGCAGATCATTGATAGAAAAAACGTGGCGGAGAGAACAGATCCCTGAGGAAGTCTGGCATTAATAGCATGTAGATCAGACAAGCACCCATCAACTACTACCCGAATCAATCTATCCCTATCTATCCAATTACATAGGCTAGAAGGGATCCTGAATATATCAAGGGACATAACAAGATCCTCGCCTTGATTCTAGATTGCTTCACTCCATAAGCGTGTAGCATACACAAGAAGAACATCAGTTGACCTATCTCTGAGTAAATTGTTGGCTTCAAGGTACGCCAGGAGGCGGTTGTTCAGGATTAGCGGCGGTTGTGCCGAGATGGGACGGTAGTTAGCAGGGTTGGTACGAGTGCCTTTTTTGGGCATACACTGCACATTGGCAAGGTTCCATGGTTTCGGGAATTGTCCTGAACCCAGAGAGAGCAGGTAGAGGCGTGTCAGTAGGAGACTATTCAGGTGCACAGTTCCGCAGTACTATTGCTGGGATATCATCAGGACTACTGACCTTATTCACGTCTAGAGTGCGAAGCATTTTTATACGGCAGAAGTTTGCTTCGACCGATTTGACTAGCGGCTAAAAGGTTTTACTACCAGCTCAGTTAGTTTGGCATCAATTTGGCCAATATTGTCGAAACGTGCCCTGCGCATTGTCTTCTTGCAAGACACTGCAGCGGTATTCAGGTAATTTTTCAGAGCCCGCATGTTAGGAGGCATATTAGAGCTTCTGCACTAGCATACTCCGCGATGTACCATGAGCGAGCCTTATCGTCAGATGATATGTCAGAAAATGGGATAGAGTATTCCATTGCCTGACAACTAATATGGCATCTCCGCAGCTCGTCGAGTCTTCTGAAGAAAAGCAAACCTCACGCCAAGGATAGGTTTGCGAAAAAGTGCCGCATCTCATCCCAATTTGCTAGCGTGTGTCACCATATTTGCCTCGATCCTCTGGGGCTAGAATCAGGTGGGGAATAGACAGATACATATCTCACCAGACAATGGTCGGATGTTCCCAAGGGGGAAGTCACTGATAGAGATTGATATTGGTCCGGATCAGTTATCAGTAAAAGGTCCAAGCAGTTGGCGCTATAGTTAGCAACGTCAGGTATCTTTGTAACGCAATTCACCAGATGTGAGAGATTTTGCCACACATGGCAAAAGCTTGCGCCTCTTTGCCAGCATGGTTGGTCTTCTGGAATGGGAACAACCACTCTTGCTGGTGGGAGTTGGAGTCCCGGAGAAGAACAAGTTGCGCTGAGAGATACCTCCGCCGTGCCAACTCCACTGTCCTACTGAGGTAGGTGAATAACCTGTTTGTCTCAGAGTTACCGCTGTGCGATCGGTAGACACTGGTGCAAACTATTTTATCTAGGCCAGTGTCCACCAGGATCTAAAGAATGGATAAGTCTGGGTATTCAAGGTTACCGAGAAAAGCAGAAAGAGGAGTTTGATAGAAGGTTATATGACGTTTTCCAATCACCCAAAATGGTTTTGGAAAACCATGAGATCATCTCGAGGAAAAATAAAATAGCTCCACAGAACTGTTAAAAAGGCCCTTAAAACAATACCTAATTCGAAACAAAAATTTAACACACGGATCTCTAAAACTTAACGGTTTTATCATTTCAGTGTTACTTATCATTCCCATGGACTGTTATTGGCATTTCAGTCCACCGAATCCACCGGAATGATAACACCGAGATGATAAAAAACAGGTTATTTTTGTATAAACTGTGAATTTAAATAACTATCGAAAAATCGACACTTCTCAAACAAAACAGTACTTGCAGCCGATTTAACACATCAATATGAAATAAATTGAACTAATCTAACACGAGTTATAATGGCTACCGAAATGATTTTTTACTGATTTTTTTTTGTCCCCCTATCACCGAAATGATAAATTTCTTTTTCTGGCGGGAAACCATTACACGCTGTGACGGGTATGTTCACATCTAGCGGTCGAGCCGAACCAATGCGAGGTGTTGGCAGGTAAGGAGGTGTCATAGACGCAATGTACACGGAGTTATTCTACCAAAACTTACTGTCCTCTGAAATGATAACTTTTTTTCGGACAAAATTTAACTGCCTGTCAAATGTACGAGAAGAAAGGTAAACAGACAGAAATAGCTTTTGTTGTTAGATTATTTAATAATTTAACGAAATTCTATCAATTTAAATCCCAATAATAGAAAATAATTGTAGAGCAAGACATTTTATAAGCGATAATGAGTTACGGACAAGCTACCGAAATGATAAAATGACACTTTAAAAAAATTTTTCAGCGTGTTACAGTTGCTGAAACTGAATGATTTTTTTTGCCAAGGTAGAGGACTATTTACTTTACCCAGAAAAAATATTCAAAATCATTTAGCAGAACTTTGCACTACCGTTCTCAGCCAAGACAACTTTTTTTTTCACTTTTGCAATTCACCCTTAACAATATATTTTGCTTTCATTTCATGTGAGGGATATAAAAAAATAAGTTAGTTCACTTCATTTTAGCTGCAAGACCAGATCAGAGATGGAGAAAACCTCGCGAATCTAGTAGACACCTAATGCATTAAATAAAGTGCTTTCCTAGGATTTGTAGCCTGTCCTCGTCCAACTGGGCACCCTCAGGCCTGTTGTCTTAAACTTTGTACCGGGTGCGAGCCTTCAGCGCTCCCCATTTGTCCGGCCAAGTAGTTAATGCCATCTGCGGCCAATCTACAATAAGTCAAGTCAAAAAAAAGTAGCCTGTCCTAGTAGCGTTATAGTGTGTGAGAACACACAAAAAAATCATAGGAAATATTCAGGTCCATTTGTTCAGTGATTAGTGCGTTAATTATGAGCATCGGGCTGGTCATTCCTCAAGTCAGCAATCCACATTACCGTAATGGTTGCCGGCGATGATTCCACGTTTGCTTCACTCAACACATCTAATACCCACATCTAATCTATTATCATTACAGCTACTTTCAGCAAATGAGAACTAGGATGTGTTTTCCTTGCGGAGCATCCACCAACACTTCTCAGGCTCTTAGAGTTTCTCGTTTGTTCTTACATAAGTAATTTACTTGTTATGTACACTACATTATTTACGTTTCGTTCGAGATATTTTTACTTGGGAAATGTAGAGGGTAGTACTTTATTCTTTTACTATGTAATGGGGATGTTTTTTTTTGTAATTACTATCTTGGTGTTCTTTTTGACGCAATCTTTATAATTATAATCTTTACGCGAAACTCTAATACTCATACGTACATATATTCTATACTTCTACTATCACTTACTTTAAGTTATAGGTTGTAAGCACGTATCTATTACAGCATTTACGATCTCCGTGGTCCAGTGGTTGAGCGTTGGGCTCACGATCCGGAGGTCCCGGAGTCGAATCTCGGTGGGGAATTAACACAAAAATTACTTTGTGATCCCCAGTTTGATTAGGACATTACAGGTTGATCACCTGATTGTCTGAAAGTAAGATGATCCGTGCTTCGGAAGGCACGTTAAGCCGTTGGTCCCGGTTATTACTTACTGATATAAGTAGTCGTTACATGAGCCATGTCAGGGGCCTTTGGCGGCTCAATAATAACCCTGACACCAGGGATGATGAGGTTGGTAATCCACCTCATAACCCACGCGATAGAAGAAGAAGAAACATTTACAGCACAATTTATCTACAGAAAGTCAAGTAAAGCCTCCGTTTGTTTACGCAAATATTTTCGTTCTCTTGCAAATCACCCCATTGAAGATACTTAGAAGGTAATCAAGCTACATACTATAGTACACCAACTAGGTACCCAAAATAAACTATTCACTCACAAATGATGTGAAAATCCAAATGGAAAGCTACTTAGGTATCATATTCGTAGTATGGTAATCCATCATCTCAATCGCATTGACTGTTCCATCAATCAGAGTGCGACCAGGACACGAGCGCTCTGGAGAGGTGTGCGATCGGATTGTTGAATCTTCTGAATCGGCACCATATAACATACTACAAACAGTAAAGTAACTACGTAAAAAGATTTTTAGATTTTTGTCTTCTTCTTCTATCGTGTAGGTTGTGAGTGGATTACCAACCCCATCAACCGCGGTGTCAGGGGTTAAAACAAATAACGACTACGTACTTACATCAGTAAGTAGTAACCGGGACCAACGGCTTAACGTGCCTTCCGAAGCACGGATCATCTTACTTCTGGACAATCATGTGATCAGCCTGCAATGTCCTAACCAAACTAGGGATCACAAAGTGATTTGTTCCCACCGGGATTCGAACCCGGGACCTCCGGATCGTGAGCAGAACATTTAACCAGTGGACCACGAAGGCCGTTAGATTTTTGTAGTCTACTGGAAACTGACCGCAATAACACTTGATTCATCGTATGCTAACATGTAGCTAAAATGAACCACGCTTACCTAGTCTAATCAATGTCTTAATTACTCCAATTTTCGGAATTGAATACAGGTACTTACAGATCCGTTTATCACCATCATCGTGGTTACCAAACATTTGACGTAGGTATTCTTATATATCCTACCATCAAATTAATTCTTAATTGTCCCTAAATACGCGCGTATTTTGCACCATCTTATCAAGCGAAAGTACATTCTGTATGTTTTTTTTTTTGGTCGAAGAAGGCTTAAAAATACAGGTTGTATATGTGAACCTATGTTACTGGTACTTCTGCAATATTTAGAATCTACAAATGGGTTGCGGCAGGTTGACAGCAGCTGCCCAGGGACTATCTCTGTTCGCGATTATCTTGAAAGGCGGAAACACTCGCTACTATAACACTAACAGCTAATATCGTGTAAGTATGTACCGAGCCTTCGATGTTGGAAATTTAAGTAATCTGTCATTCATAAAATTGCATTTGAATAATTTGGTGACGTGTCCCCTAGTTGTTTTATAAGGAGACATGTGTGGGCAGTGTGTTTATACATGCAACTTGTATATATATATAATTAATAATCTTAACTTAGGTAGGTATCGATCGATATCCATACAGCGTATATAACCCTTCAGATTTTTTGTTACTCATACACTAACTGACCGAGCTGTCCACTTACCTTGAATAATGATGTGTGAAAGATGTGAATCGGCAAACCGTCTGCCGGTTGATTTACCCGGCCGGCGATGGGGCTAGGAACTAATATCTACATTGCTCTATCATCATCTTTCTAACATTAACGGCCTCCGTGGTCCAGTGGTTGAGCGTTGTGCTCACAATACAGATGTCCCGGGTTCGAATCCTGGTGGGGACAAATCTGAAAAATCACTTTGTGATCCCTAGATTATTGATTAGGACATTACAGGCTGATCACCTGATTGTCTGAAAGTAAGATGATCCGTGCTTCGGAAAACACGTTAAGCTGTGGGTCCCGGTTATTATTTACTGATGTAAGTGAGTAGTCGTTACATGAGCCATGTCAGGGGCCTGACACCTGGGTCAATATGGTTGGTAATCCACCTCACAACCCACACGATAGGAAAAGAAGATCTCTCTAGCATTGTCCCGTTTCACAGGGTCCGCTTACCTAACCTGAAGATTTGACAGGTCCGGTTTTTTACAAAAGCGACTGCCTATCTGACTCTCATACCTACGAAGGGAAAACCAGCCCAATACAGGTTAGGTCACATACCTCCGAAAATGCATTTCTCGGGAGTGGGTTTCCTCACGATGTTTTCCTTCACAGCTGAGCAAGTGATAAACATTTATGATCCAAATATGAATTCGAAAACAAATTTGACTAACATTGGATTAGCCCTGTGCTGGATTCGAACCTGCGACCTCAAAGTGAGAGGCAAGCGTTCTACCAACTGGGCTACCACAGCTCTACATCTCTATTGCAGATAAAATACAAGTGACCTGACGTGTTTCCAATGATTCTGATGGACAACTATTTGTGCATTTTGATTTAGTTTAAGAAATTAGATTAATGGCAGTAGACTTAAATATAGCTGTGGTCGTAAGCCGTGGTAAGCAAACTCTTATGAGAAATTGGCATACGACGGTTATGTTGTAAACATTACTATTCGGAAGAATTTCAGAGAAATACACCTATTTTTAAATTTATATTTTTATGTCATTTTGGAGTCTTATTTATTAAGATAACTTGCTTCTGATACATGTTTAATGCATGATTTGGATATAAAACCTATATGTCTGCGCAGTCATTTTATCGTTCGAGTATTATCGGCATCTTCTTCTTGTCGTTTCGATGGCATTCAGATTTTTTCAGCCCAGTATTTTGCCACCCAGACAGCATTTTCGGTGGCATTCATCAGGTCCTCTCGTGTACAGGTATCAGGGCACGCGGGGCAAGATATCAGGTGAGCCATAGTCTGTGGCGTAACACCACACACGCAGCTCAGGTCCGATCCGTTGAGAAAACCCCATCGGCATGGTTTATAGGGATTGAAAGTTGGTACCAACGAGCAAGCTGCTTAATAAAATCTTCAGTGTTAGTAAGAGTTAAATAGTGAGTTAGATAGTAAGAGTTTTTAAAGAGCCCTCCAGTGTTGGCGAGATACAGGGGTGCGTAACCCGCGGAAAGAAAACTGCTTTCTTTACGAGCTATTCCGCTGAGCCAATATTTCTCCGCGACAGAGCGCGGCATCATAAAATAAAACGAAAAATTCCTACTGCCTCCGGCCGCCGACGCCATGAAATCATAAGGGCGAGATTTTACGAGCATCGGGGCCTCACCCACTCCTCAGGTGATTAATAATATAAACAATACATTCCCAGACGTCTACACTCTGCGATTAATTCCCACGCAGTCACGAAGGCAAACAATCTGTCGTGCTAATGCAGAAAATGTTAAATAATATATTCATTAAAAACAATAATTCAAAACAATACAAATACATGACTTATAAATATAGTCCATCTTTATCTTTTCGTTTCCTCAACATAATATTTTTTTTAAATAACTTTATCTACAAATAAACGTAACATATAATTTAGCATACACAGAAAATAGAAAGTTGTAGAAAGAAAAGAGAAAGAGAGTACAATTTATTTATTTATTTTTATTTATTTATTTATTTATCGTAGAATAAATGGCCTTCTTGCAGAAGCAATCTCTTCCTCACAACCTTTGTGTTATAAGGGATATGATATAGCGGGATAGTACAGCATAGGTTCTATACTGTCATGCTATCATGTAATACTCTATATCTCCTATACTTAAAGACATAAAATACTAAGGTAAACTACGAAATATAACTATATTTTTACTGTACGTACGGTATGAGGATAATATTCCGTTACACTAGCTTCTTCTTCTTCTACCGTGTGGGTTGTGAGGTGGAGTACCAACCTCATCAACCCTGGTGTCAGGGTTACTATTGAGCCGCCAAAGGCCTGACATGGCTCATGTAACGACTACATACTTGCATCAGTAAGTAGTAACCGGGACCAAAGGATCATCTTACTTTCGGTCATTCAGGTGATCAGCCTGTAATGTCCTAACCAAACTGCCCCCCCACTGGAAATCGAACCCAGGATCTCCGGATCGTGAGCCCAACGCTCAACCACTGGACCGCGGAGGTCGTTACACTAGCTAATAAATTTATTTTGAATTCTTTCAGACTTTAATTGGGTAAAATGAAACTATTAATTGAAACTTGTGTAAACACAGTATTCTGATAGCTGATGAATTTATTCATATTATTAGTTAGGTACATTATTATTAATTTGTCACGTTTTCCTCGTTGTAATTTAAATACAAACTCTTTTATATAACTTTCGTAGTTCATTACATTTTGTATCCATTAAAACTAGAAAAGCATTTATACAAAAGACAACTATTCCTAAAAAACATCACATCTTCTTCTATCGTGTGGGCTGTGAGCTGGATTACCAGCCCCATCAACCCTGGTGTCAGGGTTACTATAAGACGATGCAACGACACATTACATCTTTAAAATAACTAATATTTTTAATTTCTTTTGCTCAAAAATAAAAAAAAATAAAGAATGATTACGATAGATTTATTGAATGAATAGAAAGTAGACATGGTTTTATGCTAACTAAAATGAGAGCAATGTTACCCTTACCGAAAAAAAACCTACAACCCAACCCACAGGACTAGAGCTATTAAGATAGCTATTAGGATGACAATGATGATGGTTAACTGGAGATTCTTCATGATATAGTTCATCTTGACTTTGGCACTGCGGCGCTGGAACTGTTGAGCTCCCTCCTGCAAGTCCTCAACTCGACCGTGCAATATCTGCAACTTATCCTCCCTCTCCCATATCGCTTCCATATTATTGTTCATAATCTTCACAGTCTCATCCACCAACCCTCTCGCCTCCTCCAACTTATCATTTTTATTGCCCCCACTCATTATGCTCCTAAAACAAAAATACTAAATATTTACATTGCTTAGTACTCACATCATGCCATTGCCCAAGTCGCTCCAAGTACATAAGTAGCAGCTACTCACGTGTTACAAACTTTGTTATGGCGGCACACATACACTCAGCGGACAAGAAATATTTACTAGCCTAACAATAGAAACTGTAAACGTAATTTCATCAATTACAATTCTCTTTGTTCACTTCAATTGTGTTTTACTGAGTCTAATTTCTCATTGCAACTAGGTATCTACCATAAAAACATAAAATACTAATGAATAAATTATATCAATGTACGGTCTGCCTCGATCAAATATCGAGTTTAACTGTAAACAAGCCCGTCATAGTACGTACATTATGGCTACTGACTTCAATATTGTGACTCACCGTGCGTCCGATGGCCATGCTAGTGTTTTAATCAGCATTTGTTGTAAAAAGGTTTTTCGTAAATGCGAAAGTATTGCATTTCAGTTCTCTGAAAAGTAGCTACGTCAGCACAATATAGTTCATTTGTAAAGCCCGTTATTTTGGAAAACCAAACAAACGGGATGCCAAAACAAAAAAATGTTTACTGAAAAAGCAAAGAGATTTCCAACTAGGCGAATGGGCGTATGGAGTGCACTTATTATGTCGTGCTTTCGGGATCCGTACGTACGACAAATGCTTGACAAAATACTCTGCCAATTGTGTCGGAGTACCGCCCTCAATTGTTCCACATGAAAAATGGCCTATTCGGATTGTTCGCGAACAAATGCGTACCGTGCGGGTCATTACGCTTTGTTTTAGGAGTAAGTATGACAAAAAATTCGCCGTGAAAAGTTGAATTTTTGCTTGCTCTTGAGTGAGTTTTCAAACTGCGGCCAATTGTTCCGCTAGCTATAATTATTTTGTAGTGACTTGAGTTCTGTATATTTTTATTCTAATAGAGCTGAGATGAAATTGAAGACATTCAAATAATACTTAAATAGGTTTATTACATTTTTCTTAGCCTATAAAATTGTACATATAAGTATTATATGGAGATGAAAATTGTCGACGGAAATCATAACAGCTGGGATTTTACTGCCAGCCATCGGATCGGGAATATAGTAAAGATTGTCCCAGTACTCGGAGGATTGAAGCGATAATAACAATGTCGTCACTTCCTCAATATAACTTCTTCAATATTTCCGGCCGATGCGATCTGCAGTGAAAATTTATTTGTCTGGAAAATTTTATGTCATTGCCGTTTCGATAGGGGAATTTGGGACTTTGAGTTAAAAATATACCTAAGTATTGAGTTGACTTTACGGTTTAGATTGTATTATTATTTCAGTTATTTGATCATGGTTCCGTGAATGATGAGACAGTAAAATGACAACACTTGCATTTACCATGCTGCTGCATTTTTTCAATCATCTTTACTGCAGATGTTAATAGCTGATGTTTCCTTTTTAAAACTGTATTGTAACAGGTTATCAAACTCCCATATATTATGTATGTATAATTGTACTATTTAATACCTGGAAGTAAAATACAAGCCACCACAAGTTACAAGATGACATTAGCAACCCGAGTTCCATAACTTGATAACTGCCGCAAAATCAATTTAATTAATCACATACATATACCTACCTACTGACTCACCGCGCAATAGCGGTGGAGGCGTGAGACACCTTTGACAGAGGCGGGTTTAGCCCGACGTATTAAAGTTATCAGCGGGTACATTGGTCATTAATTAATTAATTTGGGCCCTTCAATATCTCCCTGAGGATCCATTACTTAATTAGCATTACCCAGGTGCTGGATCCTCGCTGCAGTTGACACGCTTCCCTCTGATAACTGAAAAATAAATGGGCTTAGTACATTGTTCGCTTTAGGTGAAAATGGATACGTCTGTTCCATGAATATATCACGCATGTAGAATGTTTCTGGATGCGTCCATATATACCAAGTATACTTAGTGATTATTTTTGATCGCAACACGATAACACTTTACATATATTATAAGTAAAACATCATCGTCTCCCTAGAGTTATCCCGTTTTCACAGGGTCCGCTTACCAAACCTGAAGATTTGACAGGTCCGGTTTTTCACAGAAGCGACTGCCTGTCGTCTGACCTTCCAACCCGCGAAGGGAAAACCAGTCTAATACTGGTTAGGTCACGTACCCCCGCAACGCATTTCGCATTTTACTTCACATATAAAACATTTCAAAGTTATCTCCAAGCATAGCTATTTAATCTCCGTAATATTTGACCTATCTCCACAATGTTATTTTTCTCGGCGCAAGGAGCGGCTAGCATTATTCAAGGCAGACTTTACTAATGCATTTTATGGTGGCGGTGTAATATTTACGAGGCCCAGGTGAGCCCAAAACGAAGGTAAGCACCTCATCGGGCCTATTTTAATATTAGTTCTACCACCGGAAAATATCACCTGAATATTTTTTGAGAAAGCTCTTAAAGCGCGATTACGAAGTACTTGCCTTTATTTAATGTGATGAAAACTCTTTCCTCACAAAACTTGTCTACTTGTTCTGATTCTATCTTTAAAAAATAAAATCAGAATTGAAGGTTCTAGAACGAATTTTTAACTCAAAAACAGAGTAAATATTATAAAGTGCGTAACGCCTTTTTATTAACAACAAGCAAAGCATTTATTCTCGTGCGTCCTAATTGCTTGTTATCTTTCTTTTGGCACCCAAGACTTAAGAAGCCATTCTATAATCCCTGAGTATTAAGAGTTATGCGTGGCTTGGGATTTGAGACGTGTTTCCCCCTATTTTCTGGGGCCAAGTCGTCCCGTCCTCGGGGATCCGCTCTGAAAAACCTCCATAAATATTTCTTACAGTGTTTGTATCTTCCTTGGAGAATCGTTAGCACAGTGTTTCCCTTTTTGTTAGGGATCCGTTGTGCACATGCTACCTACTTACTGTTACGTTGTAAAAATGTGAAACTACTCCCAATACGTCATATGGTTCTCTATGGTTGTCACTTAACTCTACACACACAGTAAACTTCATTTTGCGGTATACAGTAGTGTACTTATACTTAATATTTTTTTAACATTTATTTTAAACTCGACAAAGTCTTAAATCGGCAAACGAACAAATCAATCGACCTTTCAAACCTTAAGCGACTCAGAAAACAAAAATGGTTGCTAGTTTTTTTTTTTTTTGAAAGAGGCACTGCCTACCCATTTTACGATATAAAGTGCAACTCTATGCATAATATACCCCATTTTAAACATTAGTTAAATATATAAAAAGTATCTCATATTCCCCTGTATATCTGGCTACATGTAATGTGAAAAAGGTCAACAAAGTTGAAGGAAACTTAATAAGCTTGCAAAGGTCCCGACACAAGAGTCGCGATCAAATGGCAGTTGGTTTTACTGCTAACCCAGTAATACAAATAGAATACCTAACTATCTTAGATATAAGTCATATAATCCCAATAGTCACGTGAAATGATTAATAACTACAAAATAGTCATCGTTTTATTTCAATTAAGAGTGCGATAATGAAAACTAACCGCTCACATTTGTATTCATTTTGTGAGAGTCCACGACCTTATTTCATCAGGTAGATAGGCGTTCAACATAGGCAGAGGGTGAGGTAAGAGGATTAACTACGCAGCTAGAACTTATAGCTACAGACTGATGCGCTACGAAAATGGCTTATCACTTTTAATTGAGAACCGCTTACAGAGCATAAAGTAACTAGCAAGGGCGTAACTTAGTAGCTGACATAAAAAAGAATATAGTGCGGAGAAGATAAGATAATGAACCACTAGGTACTGTATCCTCATTTTAGCTCTACGATAGTGAAAGCGAATTTTTATTGTACACATTGACCTACAAATATGGATGTGAAACTTGAACACTGCCACAGAAAGACAGGGAGAGAATCGACGCCATTGAAATGTGGTGTTAGAGGAGCACGGAAAGTATAAATTGGACAGAAAGGGTTACTAATGCTAGTAAAAGTAAGGGAAAAGAAGTAAAATAATTGGACACTTAATAAGACACGACGAATTTATTAAAAATATCATAGAAGAGAAACTACAAGGAAAGAGACCAAGGAGAAGACCAAGAAAAGCCTACATGGAACAGATTAAAGCGACGGCGAACTGGCCTTTAATATACAAGAATGGAGAGTGCTACACCGACAAAAGCGTGGCTCCTAAATTTGTGATGATGATGATCCTAGAAATAAGTAAACAAAATAAAGAGTCTTGTTTATTTTATGAACATATTATCTAAAGTACGTATATTTTATCAAAGGGACGTATATAAGCTATATACGTCCCTTTAAACTGCACAACCCATTAGGATTGCGTAAACTTTTGGTAGTCGTAACTGAAATAATCTAGAAGACGAAGAGCCAATTGCAATAATACTTGTCAATGTTCTTATAGGTAATTAGGAAGTTTGTAACCTGAAATACTGTCTCCTGATGCATTGTCAAGCCAAACTGGTAAAAGCAAGAACTAGCTAAGATGATAATGATCACCGTCCGATTTCGGCCATAGCGACCACTTCGGCTCTTAATCAAACGGAAGCGGTCAGGTATTAAGGTGCGCAGACTTTGGCGCAAAACGCAGGCGCACGCACTCGTCTTACCCTTTCTTGCTTCAGTGGAAAATCGCTATGACTGAAGGAGAAGTCAGATGATGTGTCTGGCCGACGATAAGTTTTTGCCCACTACCGTTTCCCTAGGCCGTCCGCCTTGCTGAGTCGCTGAGTCAGCCAAGCCCGTCATCCCAATACAGATATGACTAGCTAGCTAAGCATGTAATTACTAAACGGTCACCCATCCACCAACAAACCACAGTATTTCCAATTATTAACAAACCGTGAGTTTCACAAAAGAAAGAGTTTCACTGTTTTACTTACTTCAAAAAATACATTGACAATGTTAGTTTTATTTTTATAACCAACTTATCTATAGAAAGTGTCTAAGGTAGAACGTAATGTTCGAACGGGCACTTGGAAGTTACTAATCAATATTTCCGTTAAAATAATAAGCTGACCCTAGAGTGCTACAAAAGCAACACTAACCTACCTAATAAGTAGGTAAGGTTACTCGACAAACAGACAAAATCACTTTATGTATTTGCTCGCCCACCCGTCATTACAGTTTATTGCTACTTTTGCTGGGCTCCAAATAAATAGCCACCATCAAACAGCGATTACACAAACTGTTCACAAGCTCATAAAATGGCAAACATTGCGAAATCTCTGGTGTCAAAGAAATATAAATCGGAAATAAAATTTAACTGCCCCCACAACAACGTCGGCGGCAATAATGTTAAGCGTCCTGTAACGCCTGCCGCGTTTTACTACTGAGTGTAATTGCTCTTGTTTTTCTGTTAGGAACTATCAAAAAGTTATCATTGAAAACACTTAAAAACTACTGCTTAAAACTAAAATATTATTACATAAATAAACTTATACTAATTAATTTAACAAAACATAGCTATTTACAAAATAATTCCGTTAATATTGTACGACTTTAATAATTATCACATTGCGTAGGTAGCCGTACCTACATTCCACAGCCGAGCCGCTACTCTTCCGATCGGATGTTCGACACAATCCTTCTGCCTTTGTAGCGAGAACACCTCGATTACTCGTATATTTTTTAAATAGGTACTTTTTTTTACTAATTTTGTCTACGATATAATAATTTATAGTATTGTGTTATCCCCATTAATTGGGTAAGTGTAGCAATTACTATTTTTATTAGTTTAAATATCAACGTAGACTAGTACATGCTTTCTTTGTTCATTGCATGACTGTCATTTTTCATAATCATCGTGTAAATGTATTTTCACGCTTTAGTGCTTATTTTATATCATAATTAGCAATCTTTTATGTTCAAAACAACATTTAAATTGTCAATTTTTCTTAATTAATTCTACTTAACCAACTTAAAGTTATCTTTGTACCTAAGTACTTTCCTTGTTTAAATAATTCTTAAATGGAACAATAATAATGTACAAAATACGTTTAATATCGTTACTATTAAAATTATTCAGCTTAAAATATTCAATTTTACTATTTTGTTAGATAGTTTTTTAAAAACAACTACCTACCATAAATTTATCTTGTTCTTTGTTCTTTTTCTAAATTTATTTTGCTAAATTCACTTTTATTGTGTGTAATTTGCTGACAGCCACATCTTAGATTGCTAAGCTTGCTTGCTATCCACTTCCCATCTTCAATCAAGCTAAGGAATCGGCATGTGGCAGTCAGACGGGGAATTCGGACAATTCTTGAAATGACTAATTCCGGGTTCCAGGGTTCACCCTTCGAGTTCAGCAACCGCAGGACCCACTACCGGTCCTGTACTTACCTGCACCGTTTCACCCTTCGAGTTCTACAATCGCAGGACCTACTACCGGTCCTGTACTTACCTCTACCGCTTCACCTTTCGGGTTCTACAACCCGCTGGATCCACTATCGGTCCTGTACTTACCCCTACCGCTTCTGCTGCCCTGCTGCGCGCGCCGGTGTACCCCGTGTCGTCGTGGGAAGAGTTACAGGGAAGTGGAAGTTTTCCTACTGCACCAAGGTTGCTCAGCCAGTATCAAATTACCTGCGACCCAGAGATCCGATCTATGTACTTGCTAGGGATTTAATGAAATAAACTTGGTTTAATTTCTATATACCGTTTTATTTTCCCTAGTAAGTACAACCTATTTGATTCGCGAGATAAGAACGCGACAATGGCGCCCAACTAAGGAAATACTGAGCTGAGTATCCTTTTTGCTGGTTTTAGCATTTTTGGTCATCTTTGGTGTTGGTCTGATTATTTTGTCTAGCTTTAAGTGAATTGTAACTGCAACTTTTGTGTGCTGTGGTTGCTTTGTGGGAATACCTAACTAATTCTCTTTCAAGGTGATTGCATACAATTAAAAACTCAAAATCGAACCTACCACATCGCACAGAAGGAAAACTTTGATTTTGCACTGCCAACCTCTGTCTACCCCTGTGTTTTAATTGTTGTGTACTTTTGATAGTAGCATTTGTTTTCTTGTTATTTTCCTTCTGCCGTTTGTTGTGTTTTAGTTATTAAGACTTCAGGTACTTGCAACACTTACTCAAAAAAATAACTATTCAACTAAACTAATTACAATTTAAACATAAAGTAATAGAGATGTCTCGTCCAATTAAATATTTATCACTTCAGAAAGATGAACTCCTTTATGAAGAGGTACATGGCATGTCAAGGATATTAAACTTACAAACTATTCTAAATAATTATATCTAAACTTAATAAACAAAAAATTACCTAACTAAAATAAAACTTTCTATATTTACAAAACTTCCTTGCTGGGATGGAAGTGAGAGAAAAACATAGAATCCCCCAGCTGCTTACTAATTCTCGAGCAGACTGTAAGAGTCAGTCAAGAGATTGATGTGTAATACCATCTAACGCCTTAGGCCTGCCAAAAACTTAAATCTTGAGCAATATAAATTGTCATGAAACAAATTACCAAATAGATAAAACGATAAATCGTGAACTGAAAGGATAACGATATATTTTATTAGAGAAATATACCCATAACTTTTTGTAGTTACACAATCGAATGTTAGAACTTTAATGTGCGTTATTAACTTTATGAAAGAATAAGTAAGTAACATTCTTTAACTTCGATCCTTACCTATATCCATAATAGCGTCAGAATAAACTCCCTCCTCATCATTGAAAACATAAATTTTACAGCACATATTTGGAAGGTATCGAAACTGGAGCTTTAATTGTCAATTTACGCCGTTCGCGTTTATGTGCTCGGAAAACATCTGGCCCTTGATTGTTCACGTTTTTATGCGCACTTACAAACTCGACGCCTGGCGAAAGGTAACTAAATAATGCAATCACATTGTGAGCATTTATTGCCCTTATAATTTATATTTTAAGTCCCAAAGGCCGTAAACAGGAGGATTACGCGCAGGTTCAGTGTTTTTCAGCATTTTGGTAAATGTTAGCATTTAGTTCTTATCATCGGTCGATTCAAGAAAATAAGATGTTGTATGAAGTTACTTACAACATAACTCCCGTTACTCTCTGTGCTGCGTGAGTCCTCTCATGTGTATCCGCATACCTAGCATCTTTTCTCGACATTGCAAATGTCAATATCAAACGGTTTATAACACAATACGTAAGACCCAACATTTCTCAATACTCCTTCACCATGTAGGGAAAGTATGGATATTTACTAATTGTCTGCCTGGAAACTCAATAAACAAAATTTTATTCAAAGGATTTCGAAACATACTTTTTCTTAAAGTAGCTACATTTTCAAATTAAATGGGAATGTATGTTAAAATCTTTTGATATCTGTAGCTAAGTTACCCTCTTGGCCGGGGTCTTTCATCCGAAAGGATAAAGTAATCAGCATCTGACTTATAAGACCGAGTTTGGGTGAACCTGATTGTAATCTTCATACACGTAATGGCACCTTAGCTAACTCCATTAGCTGATTAGCTTTCTTTCTGAATGCATTCATGTTCCAATTACCTAATATATAATATCGAACACCATGTAAGTACCTACCTTTGTATGGTTAAGATTAGTATCTAAAATCTATTCGACGTAGTGTCTTTGATTTTATAATGTTTAGGGACCCCCCACACTAGCATCTTTCGAGCGTCGTCGTCGTACCAGCGTTAGCGCGACGTCGCGTAGACCTGTGGGGGGTCTCTTAAACATTTTGAGTTAGAACTATTAACGCATGAATATTTAATCCAACTGACTATTCCTCAGCAACATTTTGAAGTTTTTAGTTATACCTGTAAAAAGCACTCAGGCTTTGTAGCTACGTTTTATAAGTTAACAATTCCATGTTCTTATTTTTGCTCACTTATTTTTTGTAGAAATGTAGAGTGATCTTTATAGTATT
Organism: Pectinophora gossypiella; assembly: GCF_024362695.1. NCBI lineage: Eukaryota > Metazoa > Arthropoda > Insecta > Lepidoptera > Gelechiidae > Pectinophora > Pectinophora gossypiella. The sequence continues at coordinate 8,421,666 of NC_065407.1, read as the reverse complement.
TGCGCTGCGTTTTTGCGCTGACATAAATATAATTTACAACGTTTGTTCAACAAATGGACAACTTTTTTCCAACAATTTTGATACATCGTATTAGTTGACATGAAAGCCCGATGCGAAGTTTTCAAATAATGTTCTATGAAAGCGAAACCATGTCGCGCCACCCTGGTGGGATTTTAAGTAACCGCGTCCTAAGGGTCATCCGAGGGCTTGACCATACTACAAGCCTTTCGAATTTAACGCTGTCCACGCTTCAGACAAATGGCATTGATACCTTACTCAATATTCGAGTATGGTTATTTTTTCATCTTAGTGCCAAAGGAAAAAGTTATTTGTTTAAAAAGCGTCTGACTATTCCACATTTTTATATAGCTTAGCCAAAGTAATCATATAGAGTTTACACTGTTAAGGAGACCTGTCCCTTAAAAAGCTTCCGATGTTTCACTATGGAAGCATTCGTAGACTATTAGACTACTTGTTTAGTTTTCCAGCTCCGGAATGCGGCATCTGAATAGCCCTATGTTAGTTATTCAGTACGTGACCTACCACGGCCGCGCTCTCTCGTAAATCAAACTCGCCATTCGCTTATGCATTATACAATTTTATTTGTGCGAGCCCGCTGAATGGGTAATAAACTATAGCAGGTGAAACGTTCGTCCGAATGCTGCGAGAATTCGAAGCGTACGCAAATATGTAGGGATTTTGCAACGTGTACCTAATGATCGAACCGAACAACCTAGTTAATGTGCAAATTAACCTTCGCTATTTGGCTCCTAATGCTTCCGATTGGGATGAAAGTCATATTTCAAAAACCCAAACTTTGCCTAAAATACTAACCGAGTTTCAGATGGAAATTTTGAGCTTTTCTAAAATATTTATGTAAGTAAATACTTACGTATATATCCTGTAACATAGCTCTAACTTAAAAGACTACGCTATATGCTTTCAGTGAACCCTTAAAAAAGTTTCATAAAGATGTTTGCACACCCCTTAAATTCCTGTGAAATGGCCGTTGCAGGAGGGTAGTTTTCCGGCGGTCTCTTCATCTCGCAGCGCGGCGGAGCAGAAAATTCACTCCTACCCTCGTTCCACACGTGGCTGCCTCGTCTCAGGCCACCAAGGTCTAGCCCTTCGCTAATTCAATTACTACATTAATTTACTATCAACACTGCTCGAAAAATATTAATTATTAAGGTGAATTTCAACAAGTGTAATTTTTAATCATTTCGGTGAGTTTTCTTATAACAATGCTTTGTACACATATTTTATGATAAATAAAACATTAACCTATTTTAAAGTATGTGCGTCATCGAAACTTACTAAAATATTTAAGATGGATTTTTTATAAATCCACTGAAATGATAAGCACCCACCGAAATGGTATAAATATACACCGAAATGATAATTAGCCAACTGAAATTAATTAAACCCACAGAAATGATATATCAAAGAAAAATTGTCCCGCTGAGATCAATAGTTCAATACTTGCGTAAGAGATACAGTTGATTGTTGCTCGTTTCTTTCATTGTTCAATAAAAAAAATATATTTTTAGTTTATGTTGTTAGTTTATTTCATATTTTAATGAAATTAAATCGGTTTAAGTCCAAATAATAAAACATAATTGTACAGCATGTCATTTTATGAGCGAAAATGGGTTATGGACAAGACACCGAAACGATAAAATTACACCTTAACGTTTTTGGCATGTTATAGTTTCCATAACTGAATGACTTTTTTCCAATGTAGAGGACTACTTATTTTACCTAGAAAAAATATCCAAAATCATTAGCAGCATTTTGCACTACTGTTCTCAGTCCCGTCCCGACGCGTTATTTTTTTTTTACTTTTGCAATTCACCCATTTTTGCTACAAATATAGGCCTAATCATTTTTTTTTTTAATTGCTCGTCTAACACTATTTGGGCAATTTTTAAAAATTTAGTCAAAATTATGATCGATTAAACACAAAACAGCGTCAGATCATTGATGTTAATGAAATGGGAAGTAAAATGTCGCAATTACGTCGGTCGTTTCTGCTGCATTGTCGATGAGCCGACAGCGGAATCACCTGGCATTACCCCGGCAAAATATTACCCACAAATGGGGCCCATTTACTCAAGTACCCACGATAATAAGTCTCGTAATTACGATTACCGAAATTTCATACAACATTATCTTTTGCCTTACTGACAAAGCTACGTTATTTAACCAAAAACGACACGCCATGCCACCCTTACAAAACTCTTACAATCACTTCGAAATTATAAAACATTTTTTAGCTAATAATAAGCAACGGATCATTTATACAAACTCACAAATCTGCACTAATCGGGGAAAAGAAAATTGGGCTAAGCGTGCTCGTAATTCAGGAAGAAAAATAAAAATAAATTATTAGCACGAAGACAAGTTTGTGGCCGCGGCGCTTAAGTCGGCTTTACACTGTCGCCCTCTGCTGCGGAATACAGCTAGCCCAGTTCACCAGACAGGTCCTGCGAAGCGATTGCGCTGACAAACGTGTTTTAAATGGTACTATATGCAGATGTTTTTATTCTACACACACGTGTTTGTAAGAATTTGTTCCTCATTGGCCACGCGCAACGGAATGATGCCAAGTTCGTAAACTAGGCTCAGTTTTGTTGACGGTTGTCTGTGCTCGGTCCACCGGCAGGTGTAAAGCTAGCATTAGCAAGGCTTCCGCGGGCGACGGCCATCTGTCTTTATTAGTGAGGATTTAGCCACCGCAACACGCGACAGCCACAAGCTGTTCCCGTTCTCGGTCTTCACCTAGAAATGCCGTAAATGAATTCGCTGGCGGTTTCAATCGATTCGCTTTTCCTACTTTAACGGTGTACCTAATGATCGAGTCCACAAGTATCAATTGAATCAGTGTTACAAATTCTGGGCTTACAAATATACCTACCACCTACTTTGGAACAAAATTTATAATATGATAGATACAGATCTACGAATCTATTCACTTATGATCCCAGAAAGTTTAAATAGTTAAGTGAAACGCGGCCAGCAGAACTTACGTGGCTTACGTTGTCACTTTATGGTATGCCATCATCTATATAAGTATATAGAAAAAAAAACTGTAAAAACAAAGTCTACCGTGCCTGCGGCTACACAGAATATATCGCTGCTCCGTATATTGAGTGAGCTGTTATATCGAAAGTTTCGCGCACCGTCGCGTCGCGCCCTAAGGACACACATTCTACTTTGTTCTTACGCGAACTTTAAGAAGTTGGTTAACAGATGTTCTCCGTGACTCTTGTCCCCAACTCGTGTATACTGGTGCACGTATATTTTTGTATTGTTGTAAGTTACTGTATCAATATTTATTTTTCTATGTGTGTCTTCAGGACGTATACGTACCGAGGTATTTACCAAGCAGGAGCTACAAGTTGTCTTTGATTATCTACTTGTGCCTCTGCCCGCCCCATGTGTGTATGTATGTTACATATCATTAATTATGTAAGTACTTATGTTATTATTATATCACGCTAATGAACACTAAATAAAATTGTGCGGCCACAGATTGACAATAAACGCATTTTGTTCGTGTTATTACTAATATGTGCTAATATCTAGACAATGGCTATATAATCGAACCAAAATCACATAATTGAACACTGCTGTGACGAGATAATCTGCAGAGTTTCAATTGTGTTTCCGAAACGTAGTTTGAATAAAATTTGAATTCAACAGGGACGAGCTGTCATACAAAGAGGCTTAGTTTTGAAAAGCTGATCGCAGCTCGTCGCAACAGCTGGAACAAACTCCCAGCTGGAAATACTGGCCCGACGTGACTTGCCGATATTGCATCATTGTACCGCATGCGCGCACACGTGTGTTACACGGTGACCGTCTGTCTACCTTTCGGCTATGCCTATCATGTCATGTCATTATTATTTCTTACACATGCGTCATCCCTTGACGAATTAGCCAATTAGAAACGACCACAATTAAATGTGAATCAAAATAAAGAAAGACCCGCACACGAAAAAGTCGTTAGCAGTATGTGGTGTAAAATTTTCAACAAATGAAGGTTTCTTCGAAAAACTCTCTCGTGTAATGGAAATCGTGCCCCGCGGCCTCTGGGGCATCGCGGATTCCCTGCACAAAAGGCCCAACAAAAAGGTCCTGCCGTCACATGAACATTGTAAAACTCGCCTTCGTACCCACGTCCGTGACCGCACGCAAATACCTTCTCTACACCACTGGACCAAAGCAGATTTTCGCTCTGCGGAAAATGTTTTGTAACAGTTTTTTCCAATCCGATAATGCGACCTTAGCGTCGGGATCATGGTTTACTACAAATTGTATTAGAGTAGTAGATTTAACTATTTATGCGGTCTCCGCAGGGTCCGGAGGGACTCGCGAACACGCTAAGTCCGACTGAAGTTGTTCTTAGTTTTTTATTTAGGTAAGTCTGTTTTGTCGAGTTCTCACGCTTCTTTTACTAATGCATTGGAATTAATGGTTGCGAATCTTAGGGAGCTTTGGGTCGGATTTTAATTTCGGTCAGATAAGGGAGTCGGAATGTATAATAATATGGAGATCCCTGGTTCGGTGGATACTTCGCGTAGCTTCACTCGAGAGCAGCTCTTGCACCCGCTAGAATCGATTACCTGCAGCCGTCTCGCATTCCTCAGATGTCGACTTGATCTCAACTCCACTCCAATGCAAGATATTAAACGTCTTGCCACTGCGTATTTTCCACAAAATAGGAACGTGAAACCAATTAGAATTGATACAAATAAGTCGAGTATTCCATGTATGATATTCGCAAAAAAATTCTTTCCTCATTTGGCATATGAAAACATACGCGCAAATTGATATGCCTACCTATATAAGCACCTTGCGAGTAAGGAAGGTTCGATTTTTTCGTATTTTTAAGACGCGCGATCTTCTTATCTGACCAGAATCTTATTATCGACTAAGCAATTGCCTACGCAAAAGCAAAATATTATCTCCTCGAAATCCTGGTATCAAATCTGAAAATCGCTTCGCATTGTTGTCTTTTGTGTTCGGGTACGCATTCGTTTTCCATCGCACACCATTATTCACATTAAGTGGACAGATCTCGGGTCAGATCCAGGCATAAGAAAAGCACAAAAAGTGCCCGCTTTATCCGAGCATGATAAATCTACTTCAAATCCGAGAATAGCGTCTTTTATGAAGGAAATTGAAATAAACCGACCGTGCGGATAACGGCTAAGTAAGAAGATCGGGAGCCTTTTAGAATATATTGGTGAATCATTTTCATTCATCAAGCCTTCATTCCGCTTAATGCAACCTTTGTGCGTTTTTCATTAATTTTAAAACACACTCGTGTGTTCGCGTTGCTTTTATGGATTCGAATTTCAATCAGACACTTTTAGTATGTCTCTCTCAATGAACCGGAATATTTTAAATTAATTCCATACGTGTATTCACTAAATTAAGATTACCTACGTTCATAAATAAAACCGATGAAGCGTGGTATTAAATTACCGTTCTCAGTAGGATTTCAAAGTGATTAAAAAAATAATCTTTATTTGTTTTTATTATCTAAATGCCTAGAAAAGATGGGTTCATGTGTATTTATAGCGTGTGAGCAGAAATCGAGCGTGAAATGGTTACGGTCCGTCTGGCGAACAAACGGAATAGCAGGTCGTATCGGCCGCGCCGCCCGGCCTAGCCGCGTGCAGCGGAAAATTGGCTTGAATGTACAACTGCCCAACCGCCCAAATTCTTTTAAAACTCATTTCATCGCTTTATTCTTGTTTTAGAACTGCGAGTTATAATAATGTATTATATCTTTAGTACGATAATGCAGTGCTGCAATTACTTACCTACCAGCCCAATCCTCGTGGCCATCGTTTTAAATACTAGTGACCCTAGTGATCACATATGCACTGAGTTTCTACTCTACAACACAATGAGCAAGTAGGTAATGTAACGAATATAACCTCAAGACATCGTTCTGGCTGGTAGGGGCGTTCTTTTATAAGTACTTAGCACAGATATTAGGTAGGTAAGTTAATGTCAAACGAATGGTATCGAATGTAGCTGGAGTCAGTTACGTAGTGAATTGAGTGAGTATACGTATTCTCTTTACTACGTTATCCAGTGGTTGAACGATGGGTAAGGTTAGAATCCAGATCAAGATCAAGAGGTTCCTAGATCGAATGCTGGTGGGGACAATACAAATAGTTTTGTGATCGTTTTGTGGTTTTGGTGTGTTTAGTTAGAACAATGCAGGCCGATCACCCGATTGTTGGAACATAATGTTTACCTACAGCTTTGCTCTACAGCGCCCGAGCGCCTAGCTGCAATTTGAATGCTTTTATCGGATATTTCTCCATTTCAGCTACGATCCCCTTTTAATAAAAATAATAGTAAAGTTTAAAACTTATATAAAATAATAATCTCCTGGAAATTGTACTTTAATATGTATTACCTATCTGATTTCCAGTTGCAGCAGTGAATTTTGAATAGTTAGGTAAAACCAATTATATTACATTGAGTTAAACCAACAGCTTTATAATTAGTTTAGTGAATAATGAGAGGGATTTTAATATGTAGCTAAGTGTACAGCAATCAGCAGTCCATTTTAATTACATACTTACATAAAATCACGTTTGTAATCCCTGCTGGAATAGTCAGAGCAGATTGATAAGATGAGTTGAAGCTCTAACGACTCCATCAGAGATTTAATAGTGGTTTTTGTATACAAGCTAAAGACAACCGAGTATTCGAGACCTATGACCCCTTTCAAATACCTTATTTTATTTGTCGATGCAAAAAAGATAGAAAGTTAGAACGAGCAGAAAACAATCGCGCGACAGGGGTGCGACAACCCGCGCGCTATAAACCGCCGCCGTTATGATTTCCATCACACAGGCTAGTGGAATCTCACATTTTATGGACAACATTCTCTTATATTTTACTACCCACCTATACAAGTGCCAGCAAGATTGGATGCGCGAAACTTTCTACAACATACTTGATGTACCTACACACTCGTAACTTGTAACATAAAAGTACTATAGAACCTACCCACCTAAAGGAACAGTTCTTATGTATCGACATATCTATATTTCGAAAGGTACCAAAGGTAGGTAGGTTTCCTGGAAGAGATTGCTAGCTTAGCAATAAGGCCGCCTGTTGTATCTAACTATAATAAAGTATTTTTAATATGTTTTAAATGCAATAAAGAGTTTTTGTATTGTATTGCACCTATTTGGACTTAGACATTGTGACGATAGCTAAAACTGGTGTACGAAGTACTCTACAGCCTGTTTGAATCGGATGATTGAATTAGAGAAACACATCGCATCCGCCGCATAGATCGACTGCGCAAGATTGTCGTGAAAGCCAAACAGGAAATGCCAAAATATGCTTTAGGACCATAGAGCAATACGGACCTCCATGGACCTTTAGAACGATTGAACAGACAGAGTATAATGAAACCTCTATTACTTACTGACAAATTCATAAAAGAAACATGTCCTTTTTTTGACGTGACTTATTGTAGATTTGCCGGTTTGCCGCAGGTGGCATTAACTACTTGGCCGGCGGCCGGACAAAAAGAAGGAGTCCAACTTCTAATACTTTAAAAGAAAATTAAAACATGATCATCACTCTACGTCTGTCACTGTGACTGAAATTTACAAACATTATATACATTTTATATTATTTTTATTCTTTACAATTTTAAATTTTATTTTATAAATTATATTATGAACCTTTGTAATTAAGTTCCCAATCACTATGTCTAGTTCTTATAAACCTGGCGACGACAGTGTATTGATGAGTTGTCTGGACAGCACTTGCAATGAAATTATGAATGTGTCTGAAATGAAAGAGGCACTTGCCAGCATAGCACAGGAAATACAGAAGTACCTTTTCATTAATTATTTTTAAACTATTTTCTTTTCATTATTTAGTTACGAGGATGAAACTTGCAACAAATTAAGAGTACGCAATGCGCATAAAACAAGAGACTTATCTATAATCATATAAATGGTCATCAAAGTAAACAAAAAAATTATAAGTACCCATACTTATACGTATAATTACATAAACAAGCTTATTATTTAGTTCATAAATTACTGTCTCGCAAATGGCTTTAGACATTCAGTTCGGCCAGTTTTCAAAATCCTGCTGTTGATGAATTCCAGATTCCAAAGTTCTAATACGTCAGATGAAACGGCAGAGGAATCGGATGGCTACAAGTCCAAGCTAGTTAAAAAAAGAAAGCAAATCAAAAGTCTTAAAGAAAATCTCAATACAGCATGTAGTAAGTATTAAGTACCTACTTACAAAATTATTTCTTGACATAAAAGTATTTTTCAATATCGTTTTGCAATACCTAAACATCACTTAGGGTGGAGCTTGTACCAGGTGAGAGCCTTCAGCGCTCCCCATTTGTCCGACCAAGTAGTTAATGCCATCTGCGGTAAATCTACAATAAGTCACGTTAAAAAAAAGCTTCTACTGCTAGACAATTGAATACATAAGTAATAAATAGTACTTAGGTATTCGTTAGTGCCTATCTATCTAGTTTGTAAGCGTAAGTAAGTATAAATACGAGTATTTTTTGTTACAGTGATTGCAAAAACAGTAATGTCAGCAAAAGAAACTGAATGCCACTCGTTAAATAGCCGCCTAAGTCATGTTAGGAACGAATCGGTGAGCTTACTGAAAAAGAACGCCGAAAACGCACAAATGATTCAAAAATTAAACTTGGAATATCATGCGATTAACGAAAAATATGAGCATTTAAGCAATTTCATCGAACTGGGTTACAAAGAATTAAAGAAAATACGCAACGAACAAGTGCATACGAATGACTTGCCAGTTATAATGCAGTTGAAGGAAATTATGTTGTGTTGTGGACAATATTATGCGGACCATCGAAATGAACATGAGAAGTGTGTACAACTTGAACAAAAGAATCGATACCTGACAAACAAATTGAGTATTTTGGAAGCCAACTTAGAAGGACTCACAGAGGAACTGAAAAAATATCAAAGATGCCCGAAAAGTAAACCCATTACTACTAGTACTAGTACAGGGAAGAAAAATAAAGCTGATTCTCGAAAAATTGGTTATGTTTGTTCAGAGTATAAATTCGGATCCCAAGTAAACGTATCAAGGGTAACACTTGAATCAGATTCCTCACATAAGGAAGACATCCAAAAGCCTCTATGTAAAGTTGAGTCTCTAGATTTAACGTCGCATATCTCTTTGGTTAACAACTTGCTTACTGATCAGGATATAATGCTAAAAGATCTGAAAGCATTGGCTGAAGAATTAGGCACTATAGATTCCCAAGAATCTAACAATTAAACTAAACCTGGTATCTAACTGACGGATGGTGGCTGTTAGTAAGTAGGAAGTATTATACTTTATGTTCCTTAGCGTAGTTTGATCCCACAACAGGTGGGAATTGTCGACTCAAACTATCTCCATACCAAATTTCATCTAAATAGGTTCAGCGGTTTAAGCGTGCAAAGGTAACAGGTAACAGAATAAGTTTCGCATTTATAATATATTAATATATATTATAACAGGTAATGTGGATTGTGTTTCGATTGTATTCAATATAAAACTATCTAGATGACTTAGTTGCCGTGTTTTAATTTTAATTTTCAATTTATCCCCCTTCTGTGTTCGTACGTAAAGACGACCCTTTTTAAAAATCCGAAGATATTTTATTTTTTTATAATCATGATCATGATGAACACCGTACCACGAAAAAAGTCCTGCGGCCGCGGCGCTGGTCCCAACATCTACACGTAGTTATTATGGCTTGTCATTTAGTTCCATTGAAATGCGCGGGAATTCTTTCGTGGCGGGTAATCTAACTACATTTTTCCCCACACTCTTCTTTGTCCTTCCCGCATGAGATAATTGATTCTTCAATGCTCTGTTAGGTACCTGCTCGTACTTACTTAAACATCGCGCTAGTCTAGTAGTAAATTGAATTATCCTGGCATGGATACCTATTTTCTTAAATTTCATTTTGAGAAAATGCAAATGTAATTGGTTGTTCGTTTCGTTTTAATTTCTTCGCTGTTATTGTTCCTTTATAAGTGTAATAAAATAATACTATCTCAACAATTTGCTTTATTGCTAACTACGGTTTTTAGTGCCACTATCAACCACTTACCAACAAGAACAATGATTCTATTACGTTACTATTACTACATCCAGTTGAGATAACCTCTATGACTTTGTGCGATAAAACGAGCGTATCCCAAAATGTCACACAGAATCCGCTGTCAATCTAGCACAGTGCATTTTGGTTCTTATTACTAGCATCGAACGTCCAATTCATATTCTCAATCACCTAAACAAAACCATCTGAGTGGTGTGGTACGTTTCTAATATCTGTGGTGATACGATAAGGAAAATCGCGCGTGCGTACCTACCTACCTATTACATTACAAATATAAATTCATGTCTATAAATACTATTAATTTATGTTTTTGAAGACAGTAGTGAAACTAGTTAGTTGCAGAAGTTTGAGCTATACAGGTCTACGTTTACATAGCGGTGTGAGAGCAAAGATGTCTTTGGAACAAGCTAAACAAGTAGCCGCTTACTTAGCGGTAGATGAATTTGTTGCAAACAATTGTATTTTCGGCGTCGGCAGCGGCTCCACTGTGGTATATGCTGTACAACGGTTGGCAGAACGGGTTGAAACTGAAGAATTGAAGGTTACCTGCATTCCTACTTCTTTCCAAGCCAAACAGCTGATTGTTAAACATAACCTTACTCTGGGTGAACTCGACACCAATCCTGTAATAGACGTGACTATCGACGGTGCTGATGAAGTAGATGCCAACATGACTCTGATCAAGGGAGGTGGTGGTTGTCTCCTTCAAGAAAAAATTGTTGCATCCTGCTCTAAAAAGATGATTGTCATTGCTGACTATACAAAAGATTCTACTAAGTTAGGTGACAGATACAAAAAAGGAATACCAATTGAAGTAGTCCCAATGGCTTATGTTCCTATCAAAAATAAAGTAGTTGCCATGTACGGTGGAGATGTGAAGTTGCGCAGTGCTGTGGCCAAGGCTGGACCAGTGGTCACTGACAATGGGAACTTTATCCTTGATTGGCATTTTACAAACCAAGATTTAGACTGGGAAAAAGTAAATTCTGCAATCAAGATGATCCCTGGTGTGGTTGAAACGGGTTTGTTTGTAAAAATGTGCTGGAAAGCGTACTTTGGACACCCAGAAGGAAATGTTGTGGAAAGGCATAGTAATTAATTTTAAGTGAACAAATCAAACATAAATACAGGTGATCAATATATCCTTCATTCTCAGATATATTTAAGGATCTGTTAAATGTATAAGATTTTTATTATGTTTAAATCTAAGAAATAATAAAATCAACATGACATGTTAGTCTAAGAGCATTTTAATTTATTATATACTATTTTCATATGAATCACGCACCATAGCAACAGCAATGTTTCAAACATATAAGGAAAATAAAATACATAATGCAGTGCCATAAAATGTAATTTACCTCCACATGAAACAATTATTATAAAACAAATGCCTCTTAACTTACCTAACTAATGTACACATTGGTATCAGTGAATTACATTCAATTAAGCCTATATTTTGTGCCTTAAACAAGTAAGTAAAACAGTTTTTGTACTTGATACTATAGTATCACTCTATTATAATAGATTCAACCAGATAATATACCTATTATAAACAAATAATTACCTTAAATAGAAATGCGTAAATAACATAGAATTCTTAAACAGTGTGCGGTGGGTTCTTACATAGTACAAAAGCAAGAAAAGTGGAATGGAAATTTTCTTTGGTCTGAAAATAAATGCCAACCAGCTAAGGCTATTGACATGTATTGTGTGAACAGGGTGTCCCATTCACTGCTTACCCTAGGAAGACCAGCAAATCCAATAATATTTATTAAATAGACTTTTTAAGTTTCTCTTGACTTTGTCTACTCTTTCAAAAATACCCTCATTTTATAACACTAAATGCTTCAGAAGTTGCCAGTTGCCCCAATATGGTGGTTCTTAGAAATTACCTCTTGTATTGTTACAATACTAAATTAAAAACATCCAAATTCAATTAACAGTAGCTATTTGACTATTTAGTAGAGTATTATTATGTAACATCATAGTTTTTGAATTAATAGGCCAGTCTTGGAAACTAAAAAAGGCAAATTCAAAGAATCACCAATAGATGTCCCAAAAAATGTTTTATGCCTTTTGAAATCCAGCATACAGTCCATATCAACTATTATAACGGTGCTTAGCCAGTACTATTACAGGTAACATCAGATATGTGGACATAAGACATGCAGAACAGTCAATATTCCAAAGTGAAATATTGTCACCTTATACGGAAAACCATGTAAGCACCTTTTTGAAAAACCACATTTGGATGCAATTTTTAACAAAAGCATTGGTATTGGTATTTGGGGGCCGTTTTCCGCAACTCGACGTCTGAGCGCCTATTTTGTGTGATACCTGAAACGGCTATGGATTACTCCAGCCAGCCTAATTCCCCAAGAAAGTCTAACAGTCCTTTGATGTTGCTGACCACCTCAGGGAGGGCACCCCGTCAGGCCAACACAACAAAAGCATGCAATAGACAAGCTAATTTCAATACAACTAAAAATTTTTTAACTGGAATGAAAATTTATTGAAAGAATATAAGGTTTTGTCAATTAGAATGTGATTTTTTAAAAAGGTGCTTGTGGTTTTCGCTATAAAGCGACGATATGTAGCATCCTATTTTATCCACTGGACTGAGATTTAGTAAAGACTTGTTTTCTTCATAATACGTAGGAACTCCTCCTGGTTGATCTCTCCATCACCGTCACGGTCTGCTTCATCTATCATCTCATGGAGCTCTTCATCTGTTAAATTCTCACCCAGCTCTTTCGCCACCCTCTTTAGATTTTTGAAGGAGATCTTTCCTGAAAATGTACAATATAAGTACTATTTTACAAACACCAAAACCAAGTTGAAGTTCAGCTATACTTAAACAATAAAAGTAGTACATAATTATTTTTTTACCTATCTACTAATTTATCTTTATAAATTAAATTCATTAACTGTAAATAACTCAACTTATGGTCTAAATACTCCTTAATAAATAGTTTGGTAATAACCATATTTTACCTGTTTCATCATCATCAAACAGTTTGAACGCCTTCATGATCTCTTCCTTTGTATCTTTTTCTGCCATCTTTACAGTCATCAGTTCAAGAAAATCTTCAAATGAGACCTTGCCATCTCCTTTGTCAATTTCCACTATCATTTTCTTGATCTCTTCCTTTTTAGGTTCAAAGCCTAAAGCCCGAATCGCTACCTTCAGTTCCTTGGTGTCAATTTTCCCTGTGTTCTCTGTATCAAACAGATCAAAAGCCTCTTTTATGTCCCTCCTCTGTTCTTCTGTTAGTTCGAATTTGGGACCAGACTTCTTGCGTACTGCCCCAGGTAAATTATTCGTTGCTGGCTTTTTTTGGACGGCACTAACGGCAGTAGCCTAAAATGGTAAAAAATCGATAGTTTATTGTAAATTAAAGATGAGATATTTATAACTTTTAGTTTGAATTATTGATTCTAGTGAACAGCGTCGAGAAACGATGGGATACTTACCATTGCGACTTAGCAGACTATCGAAACCTTTAATGATTTTTGTAGATTTCGATATTTGTGAAATATAACTATTTTAGATCTTATTTTATGTGAACAAAATACAACAACAAACAAAAAGATCGATCGATTCTTGACACTCGTGTGACAGATAGATAAATGAAAATGACAACTTGATGACTGTTTACAAAGAATGCTCTTGATTTTGAAGTACAGTAATAGTACGAAACGAAAATACCCCAATGGCAACACTGCACGCACTGGTACGTACGTTCGGGCCTGAGGTTCGGGCATGGTTTTCTTATACCATGCGTACGGGTGGTTTCACGTCGTGTTCTTGTACATCTATCCTTTATCAAAGTTTGTACATAGAACCTCATTCTTTTAGCCTGAACATTTTAAAATTCGTACAGTATTAATGTATAAACATTTATTGTCATTATTTCATTGTGTACATGTTTTTTATTTATTGCAATAGTGGATTTGATTGATTCAGATTGAATAAATAAATGATGAGCACTGGAGGCCCATGACGTGGGTGAATATCAAAATGTGTCAAGTTTGGTGGCGACTGTCATATATTTTTTTCGTGAAAAATTGGGGAAATTGGAAAAATTGGGAATTGAAAAATTCCTTTTTCATGTCGGAACCGAGGATCCTTTTGGATCTTTTTCATGTCGGAACCCAATTTTTCACGAAAAAATAATATGAAATTTCGCCACCAAACTTGAAATTTTGAGATTCACCCACGTACTATAGATAAATCAGAAATACTAATGTTATAGGACCAATAAAACGTTGTTAATGACCAATAATATTTATTGCATTAAGGATTTTTTTTATCTGGATAACCATTACGTACTATTTAATAGTTATCTAGATAAAAATATTTAACAATACAAACTTGAAGTTCTGTTTGGACCGGATTCTGATGCTATTTCCTATTTTTTAACTAGCGATTTAAAATCGTATCCTATTTCTTACTTTTGAAGTAAAAAAATAAATAAATAACGGAAATGTCAAATCTTTCATGATTTATGCACCAGATCCGGGACCACATAAAGCTTTGCAATAGACAAATCAGTAACAAAAACATTGTTTATGTTTGAAAGCTTAATGTTACTCTATAAAACTAACTAACACGATATACATAGGCATATATACACTGCAAGCTATGCTCTGAACTAAACCAATCATTGCACTATCAGCGAAAAAATTAAAAATACATTCGATCAGCACGGTCACCTCTATAAATAATAATATGTTCTAATAATCCGTCAGTAAAAATTCATGAAAAAAAATAATTTCATTACATTTCGTTTAAATTTTTGTAATACCTGTTAAACGTCCATATTGGAAAGACTCGTTTTATAAACTCGCCGGGAGTAGAAGTCATTTTTAGGGTGCTGAAGGAGTGCTGAAAGTCCCTACGGACTTCATAAGATGGTAGCAGTGAGGCAGACGGCTCCGGTGTCCGATCTTCTGCAGCGTGGCGGCGGCTTGAGCTAGCATGCCTGCACGCTCGCCCGGAGCTGCCAGTACTGCCGGGGGCAGGTACTTGCAGGCCATATACAGCGCCACCGCACGTTCACCCTCGCCGCCACCGCCTTCTTGAGCGCGCTCTGCGGAAATAGCAATGTGCAAACTGATTAAAAGAGTAAAAAAAAATAACTGCTCTTTTATTTAATTATTACTTATTGCAATGACTCACCAGTCACCACCTATCACGTTGGTCAACCAGAAAGATCGGTGAGGTGTGGGTACTTAGTTCATCATGCGATGAATGTACGGTCACGAGCATTAATATGTATACACTTTGGTACCATGTCACATTAACTTTTTTGACAAATCAAACTAAGTCTCACTAAATGTCAAATATGTTAGTGCGACAGAGTCCTAAAGTGGGTACATTATATTGCTCATGACTCATGACAGTACCTGTGACTCCCCCAATTGAGAATAATAGTGAGCTTATGCATCTTTTGTCATCATCACCAACATGTCCCCCTGGTGGGTCCACGGGTATTTTTTTACCCGTTGTCCTACCGTTCTAAACATTAATCGCCAATGGTAACCGGTAATTTATTTTACCCCAGGACCCACCAACATGTCCCCCTGAAAATATTAGGTCTTCACTTACGAAATTGCCGTTTTGTATGTATTATATTAAAATAATGTAGACATATTACATATTACGTACACATACTTATATAATATATTAACATATTATGTATGTCATAATAATTAAAACATTTTATTGTTGTTTTTCACTAGATAACAATTTAAAACTAACCATAATGTTAAAGCCGTCGTATGTGCCAGGAAAAAATACTTTATCACACTTCTGTTTCGCCTTACAGCATTACAATACAACAACGGTACAGCCGGTAAGCTTTGCTCGCATAGCTGACGCAATTTTCCAATGTTTGCATAATCTGCACACAACTATTGAACGTATATGGAGCGTCAGCTATGCAAGCTTAGCTTACACTAATATAGCATAGCTCGCGGTCTGTAGCCGGTATTAAGGTAATGTAGACATACCTTTGCCGCATATGATGGATGACCTATTGAACCGTGGTCGCAGACTGCCGTCCAACAGTTGCTGTGTGCGTCGCGGCGCTGCGCCCGCCATCATGCGGCAGACCGCCGACTGCAGGAACACGCGGGACGTCACCCACTGGAAGTAATTCATAAACATAACATAACAAATACTTTATTGCACAAACAGGAAAAAACAAAATACAAAACAGAAATAGAATTACTTCAATAGGTGGCCTTATTGCTAAGTAGCAATCTCTAAATATATAAATATATCAAATATGAAGAAATACCACTGTAAGGCCGGGTTTCCACTGACGTGGAGATGGGCGGAGAAGAGCGGAGATGTGCGGATTTGCCCAATCACAGCGTTCGAGAGAGCGAAAAACGAAGATGCTCTGTCACTCTCTCCCTCACGGTGATTGGTCGATTCCTGCACATCTCCGCACAGCTCCTCGTCCATGGAAACGCAGTCTAATATGTTTGATTTATTGCACGGGCGATGGGCTGATTACCAACACCGTACGTCTCATCATATTTATCAGAGGACTTCGTATCATAATTCGTTACGAGTCTTATTATCTTATCTATGAATTAAAACATTGGATGAACTTCATATGCTTTAAGACATTGCAAATTACTGCACGATTTTGTCTATTATATTATCCTATGCGTAACAAAAAGTGAATAATAGTAACCGTTATAGAAATAGTATAAAAAAGGTACTCAACCGTCACCACTCACATAAACATCTCACGCACACAGCATTGTACCATCTTTTATTTCCAAAAATATTACCAATGATAAGAATAAAGGCCGTATACTAACCGGCAAGCTCTGCGACAGCCGCCGCAGCGAGTGCAGGTCCCGCTGGAAGGCGCGCAGCTGCGCGGGCGGCGCCGGCGCCGCGCCCGCCGCCTCCCACACGCCCGCGCGCCCCTCCAGCACCCAGTCGCAGCACAGCACCTGCATCAGCTGCGCACAACCGACACGCACTCAGCGGACACGCTCGACTAACCACTACTGTGATGAAATACCTTCTTTGAGACATATCACAGTACTACTGGTTAGGTGACCGCCTGATTACTTAAGGGCACTTCTTAAATTGAAATCTACAACGACAAGTCCCTTTAGTAATTAAGCGTTAATTTATTATATTAGCACATATTAATAGGCCGTATTTATTTAGTGGTCTACAGACGGGTGCCATTTTGCCGACGTCGCGTCGATCTGGCTAAGCCGACCCGAAGTACATTTATATAACGTCAAAACAATTTACAAAATGCTAGAAATGGATATAAGAAATCTATGGATTCAAATATAGCCGCGCGCAAAATTAATGCATTTGATTCAGGCGTTTTAAACACAAAGCAGCCGCGTTGTTTTTGAAAAATACTTTTAATGTCAGCGACATGTCGCCGTGTCCATAGTTTTCTTCTTCCGATAGTGATGGATAAGACAATACAGACTTAGAATCCATTATAATTTAAAACAGTAGTGCTATATCCAATCTATTAAAGAGGGACTTTTGGCAGTGATATACGATTTACGACATGAGAGAACAAAAATACATAAAAACAATACGAATAAGAGATGAACATGCAGAAACGTATCCAGATGTGCGATGATTGTTACTAATGCGAGATTTGCCTTGTAGTAATATTGCACAAACTCCAAAACAAGTGCAATGCAACTACAATGCACTCCCGCAATAGTCTCCAAATACTTCATGCTCTTCGAATTCTTCAACTGCATAATAAAATTGCCTACGACATGCTTCTGCAGAACTGAAAATAAAATTGTGATAAAATAAAATGACCAATGATATTGTATTGGAGTTATTCACTTACCAGTACCAGCTGAGTAGGTTTTTTACAACAGTAGTAGGCGAGGGAATCCGCTAACCTGGCTCCTGCGAGGTCGCATACCTGAAATATACAATTTCACACTTCTTTGAAGCACAAAACGGTGGCAATGTTTGAGCGGTTTGAACCCATTTGCAAAATGAATTACGACGTGATTCTTTATGAAACATAAAGAGGAATGAACAGAAGACATTTGAAGAGAAAGCAGTAGTTCTCACCTTGAGTATGATTTCCGAAGTCCTCTCGATGGTGCGTTCATCTCGACACTGAGCGAGGCTCAACAGTCCGCGGCGGCTTTTGTACGCCATATGCAAGGCCCTGCATAATAGACAATAGTATATTTTCATCAGCCAATGTTTATGCAAGCCAGACAATAGTTATTAATACGACAATTATAAACTATACACTAATGTTTATCAAACACAGTGCGACTAGAAATTCTAAGTGTGCCTGTGTGAGAATCTTCTCATTGTTAGAACGCGATGACTTAACGTCGTGAGTAAATTCTTCGAATGCCGATTCGTCACTGCTTAGAATTAGAAGTAGCATAATCAGGTGCGCTCTTGTCAGGTGCAGGTGACACCCCGAGTCTCGTAAACTGGTTCATATTTATATATACCTACAATAACGAGGCACGAGTGCGAAAATTGTGTCGCGATTCATTCTAAGTGTAAAAATGCATGAGTGAATTCATAAAAACGTTTTGAATCTATTTTAACGATCTTTCCTAAATCGGAAACAGGAAGCATCCATACGGTTTGGTAAGTAAGATAAATTATACGAACTAAGTTTTAAAATTCATACACTATCAATGGCGAGATATTAATTGTATAACCTTTCAGGCACGTAATGGCTGAGGAAGACGTTGTCTTTGTTATAAATTATTTATGTTGCGGAGAACGGGCTTGTTAAAAAGGTCACATTGAAGCAAAGCAATAGCAAAATTGCTTTTGGACAATTTTGCTATTTGACATTTCGTATTCTCGTATAACCATGGCCACCCCAGGAAAAGACGCGATTCACCGCACACCCTCCTTTCGAAACTTATTGAGTCGTCACCCGAGTTAGTGAGATAGGTTACTGACCCTATATACAACTGACACGAGAACAAGAAGAATACAAAGATGTCGTACCCAGGCAGAGGATCCTCGCAATTGGCGAGTGGTTCAGGCAACAGGTAGAGCCGATCGCCCAGCTCGGCGGCGACGGGCGAGTCAGCTAACAACCAGGCCGCGGCCACGCCAACCAAGTTGGCCCACCATTCCATCACTGGGTCCCAACAGCCTGCAAATATTTATTTAAAAGGTATATTGTAATTTATGAAACTACACACGCAATTACATTAATTTTATACATTACGACACTATTCGAATTCAAATTAAAATTCGCATCAGCGTTAATTATTGACCAACAGCATTGTGGCCCGCACACTACATTCGTGACACAGAAATACTTTAAAAAAAAATTAAACATCGATTATTCGATGAGGATGTCGACTTATAAGTTGAAAGATATGCTAGGATCCCTTTTTTTGACGTGACTTATTGTAGATTTGCCGCAGATGGCATTAACTATTTGGCCGGACAAACTGGTATCCTATGGCACACATAACATTCCATATTCCATATATACTGCCGACCTCGATAAGGACACACGTAATATTTGTCCGTATCCATCAAGATTCAATTAGTCAACGTTTAAGTGGCTGCAAGTTGTCTTCTGATTACTTGTGGCTCTGCTGACCCCATTAAGGATTACAGGCGTGAGTACTATGGCCGAACTATCGTTCATCTTGAAAATCATCTACACTATCGATAGGATAGAGTATATGACTGGGTAAAAGATAAATAAAAAGTCATCGTTTATTACAATATTTCTAAACAAAATAATATAAATATAATTAACAATTCAAGACCTTACGCGTCTAATCGTCAAACAATCCTCCCCGAGTTGTTCCAGGCGCAAAGGTCCCCATTACACTCGCCGCATTACCACGTTGTATGGCGATGGACAACCTTTGCGCCAAGAAAGAGCCCGCACGCATATCGGACCCCCTCTCTCTTAACCTACGCCCCAGTTCCCTAATGAAGGCTATAGCCTCCAACCCCCAACACCCTGTCATCTCAAACGCAAGCGGCACAAAATAATAGTTGCTCTCTAGAGCCGAATATTTGTCCCGCTTTCTATCCGCAGCAAACTCAGCCGCGGCGCCAGCCAGAGATGCGAGGCAGCAAAAGTGCTGACGCATGTCGCATCCCAGAGCAGGTTTTTACCCTTCCACCATGGCACCATAGTCAGACCGTCTTGTCTTTTGCCGCCGGAGCGGCAAAATTAAATTATATAATGTTAATCTAGAAATAGAAGCCAGTCGAAGATGTTCAAAAATCAATCTAATTTTTCTATTTGACTTATTTTAAAATTTTAATTATGAATTAAGTAACAATAAGTACGACTATTGACTCTTTTATTGATGACGTCTTTCGAAACAAATTCAATCGAAAATTTACGATTTGATGTTTCGTAAAAAGTATCTCATTTGACTAAGTTGGCAAATAGCCAAGTATATTACCAGTATGTTCCGGGGAGTCGGTGGAGACGTCGTCGGTGATTAGCTTCACCAGCTCGAGTACATCCCTCGTGTTGCTGCGTTCATCGGCGCACAGCAACATCTGAAGACTTTTCTGCAACAGTTCCAGGTGGTAAGCCTGAAATATGTAATTATTTTTAAATTATTTTCGAACATCCTGGATCTGAACATCATATAAGTAGTCAATAATCTCTACTACTGACCCGCATAGCGTAAACGAGTGGGTCCGGCGAGTTAGCGAGCCTCGTGAAGAGCGCCGCGGTGGGCGACGCGGGCTCGTAGGTCCAGCTGCGCCCGCGCAGGAACTGCTGGCCGCGCGGCGTGCACGTCCAGCGCAGCCGCACCGCCGGCGCGCACCACTCCGCGCAGCACGAGCGGCAGCGCCGGAGGTAGTACCTGACCACATATACGGAACGATGGTAAATTTATATGGTGTGTAGGATACATCAACGAATGAAAGGTTTAAAACCGTTATGCGAAACACACTCAGACGAAGAGCGCTATATCGAGTGAATTTGTAAAAGACACTTTTTAGTTCGAATAGTTACTCTACGAAAGGAATATCTAATTAATATTTATACACTGCAGTGCGTCATGCGTACGGACTAGAAGGGCACATAAAAAATAGAATACGATCAGCTGGTTATCTTTTCAGGCATGTTGTAAAAACCGATACAGGGAATAACAACCATTCTACACCGATGAACCATTACATAGACGATCATATCCGTATTGTCTTCTGATTTATAGCTCTCTCTACTTAATTTAAGGTGCACATGTATGAATTTACGTTTAAATCAATCTGAATACATTAAATTAAATTCTCACCCACACAACCAGTTCCCGATCTTCGGCATGTAGTCCTTGAAGACCAACGCAGCAGTTACATATGTGTCTGCCAGTAACTGTCTGTTGCCGGTCACTTCGGCCAGGTTGACTGCTTGAAGAGCTAAAAGAACGCGTTCGCTTCTACCGCTGTGTGTCGATAGAAGCTCCAGTTGAGCGAGGCGATGTGACACTGTGGACACTTCGGCTGCCCAGTGTTGGGTTGCGCGTCTTGCTGGACTGAAATGAGTTAATGTAGTATCTAAATATAAGTGACAACCTGTTATACAGGTCCTTAGTGCTGGAAATAAAGTAGGTTGACTGTTCGAAAGAGAGCCATTATGCTGGACTATTCGCAGACGCTTGTGTTCAGTAGTACCGTATTATTTGGGTGATACGCTGTTCAACTGTCACTAACAGTTTATCATATCTATCTTAACATTTCATACACAAAGTGTCTGAAAGTTGTCTCTACCCCATGAGGGATACGTGCTTATATATATATATATATATATATTATTAAAACCGAATGACCACATAGTACAATTATTGATTATATTTCAATAAGAAAGCAATTTACAATCGTAAGCTAGTGTTGTGACGTTAATCAGCAGATTGATGTATCAGCCGATATTAGGTCGATCGATTCATTTCTATCTAACAGTATGTAATACTCAGTTTCGACTTCCTACCTGTCTCCCAACAGATCCCCAGCCCGTCGAGCGAGGAACCCGCCGAAGGGCAGCCTCTGCAGCACCTGCCGGAGCACTGCGGCTGCGAGGGCCGAGTACTTGGCATGCCCCGGCCCGCCCGCCTGCACGCTCTTACCGCACGCGGCTAGAGAGCGGTGTAGTTCCAAACTGGCGTTTTGTAAGTCACCCTGAAATGAGATTAGGGAAATATACAAAACATAAATATCCCAATTGGGTAGCCTAAAGTACATCTATCGCAAGATGAACTAAGTGTCTACGCCTCACTGAGCTTTCTGTTAGATCAGCGTGATAGATGGTGAGCCGTATCCCCATCTATAATGGCCAAGCCAACAGTGTGTGATAGACTGATCTAACAAGTCTGTCTGTGTTCAACTCTGTTAGGGCAGATGAATCAAACAGCCTATGTATGTTACACTACACACATAGCAGCTCCACAGCCAGTTGGTAGATGTAGTTAATAGCTAACTCATTTGCCAGAATTTTTCAAATGGCCCGAAATTCTCCTAGTTATGATTGCGATGTAATTCACGGGAAAGCATGTAAGTCAGGTGATCTTTGAAGAAAGATAATAGGTTTTTTCATAATTCAATTTCTCATAAGTACACTTAACTTTATTATCATCAGATAAATTGATAAACAATGCTATAATGCCTTCATTGAATTTCTTTACCTATTTATAAACTCATTATCTAATTATATACTATCTACTACTTTGTGTTGCATGCGTTGTGTGACTAGATAACAGTGACTACCCAGTCACAGTCACAGAAAAACCCAATGATATCCCAGTTTATGTATGTATGTATCACATTTTATCATATAAGAAGCAAAATTGTTACATACCTTTTTCAGAAAGTTGTCTGCTTGCCTTTTGTGTTTGTAGAAAAGTCCAGCTTCTGGAGATTGTGATTTGGGCACAGAGTCGCCGTACACCAGAAGTTTGATGAGGCAACCCCCAAGCAGCACAAAGTTCACCAAGTATATAATAAATGTGTTGAATAGCCAGGCACCCCAGGATACTCCAGTGTAGGCTGGGATACAAAAAAATACTATACATTTAAACATTCAACAGATTCTAACACTTTTTCCAATATTATTTATTAAACTTATTCATGAATGTTGTCAATTTGGGCAATTAATTTGACAGGGTTAAAACTAGCTGCATCTCTATCTTGCACCTATTGTAAGTGAAGGACGGCACTAAATTAAAAGCAGTCAATCTAAAATTACTTATTACTTAAAGTTTGTGTGCGACAGAATAGGCGTCATTGCATTATTAATTAATTAATTGGATCATTGATGGTTCATAATTGCAACACAATACAACTGTAGAGTATGACAACTTGGAATCGGAACGTCACTAGACGTTCTGTCCTTGAAAGTGTTAAACCCAATGTTTATAATTTTTCATGGTCCATTTCCTTACCTTCATCATCAGACAATATCCTCCTTGTGTCCACCTTTGCACTGAAGTCTGCAGTGGAAGAGTCAGACATAAAGGTTCCAAACATTGCACTGAATGGATTGAATGCAATTAGTCCAACCATGAAAGCACACAGGGCCAGACGTGAGTGGTCTCCCATACCCATGACAATTTTGGAGTATTTTTCTTCCACCTAGAATGGCATATTATAATAATTATAATTCAGTCGGTACTAGGTTCAAGATATATTATGAAATTCTGATTTGGTCCTAAATAAATACAGATCTAAAAATAACAAAAAACATTTATGAATGTTAATCAAGAAAAACGTAATAATAAGTCCGATATTTTATCACGTTTTTCTATGATGTCATAGTGTGCTTTTTTATACAAATTCCATAGTAATTTCGTGTTTTGACGCTTAGTAAAAAGTAACTGACTAGTTGGAAACTAGTCTATAAGGAAATTATTATTTAAATACTTGTGGTGCAGATTTCCAAATTCAATAGTCAAGATGAGATTTGGATATTAAGCCTTAAGAAAGACCATTATAAAAGTTATAAAATAGATAATTATCATTAAAATACTACCTTGTACTCAGGCGATGATGGCGAATCACTGTCCATGTGTGAATGAGGAGAATGATACGGAGATGAGATATCACTATGCGGTGGAGTGTACGCTCCATCAAACACTGGTTCCTTGACACCGGACTTCTGGCATGCTAGTTTGAGAGCTGTGTTCTCTTGTTTCAGTCTAGTGTTCTGATTCTGCAGGTACTTTATGTAGTCTATTGTTTTACGTAAAATAGCAGATTTGTTCAACTGAAAGACAAATGAAATATTATATGCTTAAATATTTAAGTTAAATCTGTCTATGATTGAAGTTATAATTAAAAACTTAAAAAGTATAATTCTATCATATTAAAAAAAACAAATGAGGTAAGTATCACTATAACGGATATGTCTCTAAGTATGCACATATTTTAAAACTTACTTTAGCATCTTCTCCAACCAACATGTTCTTCAGTTCCACAATTCTGTCATTGATACTGGTCCTGTACCTCCTTTCAATAGCATTGTGGGCACTCCTCTTAACTTCCTTCACCTTGGGTGGTCCAGTATGGGGTGCCTGACTAAGAGCAATCTTTTCACCATCCAAAACAACCGGGATACCAGTTGTGAGAAGTGTGGGGCCATTGTTGCTTGTAAAAAATGTGTGAACACGTCTGTTTTCTGATCCTGACTTCGCATTTGTTATAATACCTTGAGTTGCTCCTGAAATATTAGTATGTCTGGTTGAGGAAATGTGTTAAACAATTTAATAGTCAAAGCTGTCAGTTAATTACACATAACATAACATACGCTCATAACTACATTCCCAAGTCTGCTAGTCAGGTGTAGGAACATTGGATCGGATATTCGGTTGGTTATTTACCTAAACTTCACAAAATTCCAAATAATGGTATAAAAGTAGGGAAGCAGCTTCTTACAACAATTTATTTAAACAATAAAAACAAGGGATTTTTCTATACAAAAGTGATATCCATATTAACCAACCAACAAAATTTAGGTACATAATAATAAGTGCCTGAATATCGAGCATTGGTTATGAATAACATTGTAAGATAGATGGTTATTAATTATGTAATGTTGTAACATGTTGCATCATACATATAACTAGACTAGACAAACAATAATACTATCATTTTATTAATTTACAAAATGTGACTAGACTTACCTTGAACTGGTGCACTGGTATACATTAAAGTCGGAGTTTCGGGATTGATTATGTTTGACTGCAATATCACAGGAGAAAAATTGGGATCAGCACTTTTTAGAATGAAAGGAGTCATTCCTTTCGTATTATTCTGTATTAACAAAGGTTGAGTAGTCTGGGGGCTGTTCATCTGATTCACTGGTGTCGTTCCATCTACCTGCACTATTGGTGGTCGACCGTCAGAAACTTGTTGAAGGGTGTTGGGGGCTAAATTCACATAAAGAGGGCTCTGTACCACTTGCTTCACTATCATTGGTGTTTGTGCAGCTACCTTTTGCTCATGCTGCGTGACGTCAGGCAATGATGAGCCATTGTTTCTGTTCTGCAATATATAACCCTCCTCTCTACTATAGACACCCTGTACCGGACTGCTCTTTGGCTGTGCCGTCTGTAAAGGCTTCGTCACATGTGTATATTGGGAAACCAAGGGATTTCCAGCATTACTGTAGTACGGAGACGTCGGAGGTTCTGTTTTAGATTCTGTTTTGATTTTCGTATCAACACTCAGCATATTCCAATCAAGCTGGGCATCATTATCCGCTGATGCCAGCTCTTGCTCAAGCTTTTTCATAAAATCTCCATCGCAGCCACTAAGAAAGTCTACAAAACAGGAAACAATTATTTTACCAAATGATATAATGATGAAATCATTAGACATATAAGTTTCCAATTCGATTTTTCATAGGCTTACCTTCGATTTCGGCGATGTCATTAACATTGAAGACATCCGAATTTATAAACGTTTCTTCCTGATCCATATTTCTGTTATTACGTTTTCATCTATGATAAATAACGTTTATTTCATGCTAAAATAAAATACATAAAAACTCGCTGCGCACTGTTTACGTTTTGCAAATTGCATGTTTTTGACAGTTTGACATCTGGTGATTTTTCGCAGCCAATCACATAGCAGGAGAATAGTGGTCCGATATTACGTCACGTAAGTCGCGTTTAGAAATAATAAACTCTCGTTTTAATTTTCTAAACTATTTACAAAGCAGAAAAATAATTACGATTATAAAAATATTTAAGTATGTAAATAGTTACATAAGTCTGTACTTACGACATTTTAGATGGCGAATAAACTTTTGATGAAATGTAACCAGCGCCATCTGTTAAACGTGTAGTGGTCTGTTAACGTGTAGTTTCTGAAAGTGTAAAGCAGATGTCGTTAGTAATCACTTTTATGTAATTATTATTGGCTTTTTGGCGGGAAACGGGAACGGGACAGTTGCTTTCTTCATTGAATAATCTAAATAATTAATACGAAGTGGTGTTTTGTGGTTAATGATCGCATTAAGTTAGTCGGAAGACATTCGCGAGTGTTATTATATCGGAGTATTCAATGAACAAAGTGTATCTGCCTATTTTCGCTTCGTGCCAGGAAGCCGCTTCATAACTCAAAAGTTTATGCGGACTTTTGAGTTAATTCGTTTGGAGTTCGGAGTAGGAGTCTACTCCGAGGGTGGGGGCTTAGGTTTCATCATCATCATCTTTCATCATTTCATCAATCATCAAGAAAAAAAATACGTAAGACATGGCTGTATGGGCATAGTTCCCTTTGCCTTACCCTTCGGGAAAACCAAAACAAAAAAAAGTAAGGCTTTTCGGCGGGAAACGGGAACGGGACAGTTGCTTTCTTCATTGAGTAAACTAAATAATTAATACGAAGTGGTGTTTTGTGGTTAATGATCGCATTAAGTTAGTCGGAAGACATTCGCGAGTGTTATTATATTGGAGTATTCAATGAACAAAGTGTATCTGCCTATTTTCGCTTCGTGCCGGGAAGCCGCTTCATAACTCAAAAGTTTATGCGGACTTTTGAGTTAATTCGTTTGGGGTTCGGAGTAGTAGTCTACTCCGAGGGTGGGGGCTTAGGTTTCATCATCATCACCTTTTATCATTTCATTAATCATCAAAAAAAAATACGTCAGACATGGCTGTATGGGCATAGTTCCCTTTGCCTTACCCTTCGGGGAAAACCAAAACAAAAAAAAGTAATTATTATTTTCCGCTAAACATTTTTTTACAGCTTTTATCATAATATATTTTTATTGTTTTAATTGACCCTTTAGAATTGAACCTTTAGAGTCATGTTCGTACCTACAGGACCTACAGGAGAATAAGTTGGACATTAAAAAAACGAGCTTTTTTTCATCACACCCATAATACCCACATGGGTAGGCATTTGCCTACCAGATATAGTCAAAAGACAAATTGCTACCACATAAATAGTAACTTAACATACAAGGTACTCGTAGTGCTTTTCTTACTGGATCATCTACTATAAATTAGAATTACACTTACAAATTACAATTTATATTTTGACTAGGATTCCTCCTAATTAATAAGTCCGTGGTTCTCCACGGAAATCAGAATTTGAAGAAATCAGAAGGCCTGTTCATTCACTCTAGCCTTGCAGGCTCACAGATTATAACGCGGTGGAAAAACAAACGACGGCAGATAGTTCCAGTCATTTACTGTTGCCATCAAAAAGGAAGAGGCAAAAAGTTGCTTCTAGTGACACCTTATTTGCAGTATTGTAGTCGGGTAACAAATTAAAATCCCTCCAATTTGAGTAAGTAAGTAGTTAGCATTATTCGAGTAGTCGAGACTCTATATTTAGTGGTTAATTTATTATTATGCAAATATGTTTCAAAACTTTATAAATAATAGTCTTGAATCCGTATATTTCTGATGAGAATTAATAACTCCACTAAGTTATATCCACGTATATCTTACAAGTACTAGCAACATAGTTTTTTTTAATAAGGTAAAATAGTATTGGTAAAATGTAGAGCAAGAGTTCAGTTCACTTTTGTTACTCTGCATCCACAAAAGAAATGGGGTGTAAGCATATATGGATTAAAATAATAAGAAATTGTGTCTTAGATATTAAACGTTTAATTTATATTTATAACATTATATTATCTGTAAATATAGAGTTCTTACTATAATATGAAGGTACGAGATAAACAAACTCGATCTAATATAACTAGATACATACATAGCCAACTACATAAAGTACAAGATAAATTTGCATCCACAACTAAAATTGTTGAACTCTAGTGCATAACAAATTACTTATCTAGGCACAAAAGTGGGTGTATAATATATAATAACATCTGTTTTAACAAAACTGTGAGGTATACAGAGATTGCGGCTGAGCAGGCGTAAAGGGAAAGGACAAAACTTATACTGTAAAGAGGTGTCCCCGAAACTCCCCAACCTTACTCAGCCATGCGAGTACAACACAAGAGCACAAGTGAACCTACTGGAATGTCCTAACCACATCCTAACATACAATGACGTCTGGATTACAACAAAAGGCACAACACTGTGAGACCTCCATGTAGCTCTCTTACACACTACATTATCGTGATGCAACCTAACATAAAACAGTAGGCAGCGAATACTACGACCAATATACTTGTATCTATGGCATTTTCAAACTAGACTAAAGTAACAAATCAGTCTTCCAATTAATTATCAAAAAATAAGTAATGATAGGTACAATATTATTAACTTAACAATTACTATAAAATAAACTTTATGTGGATAATATTCTCTACATTATTGGTTTCTGTGAGGTACTGAAAGTTTCTACACAATAGTATCATATAAATTTAAGATGACTTAAAGTGTTACATTTGATTATCTACAGAATCATTTGCTTATAAAAATATTATGTATAAACATAATTTTATTACGTATATAAACAAGAGCGAATCGCGACGAAATGTGTTCAACCACGAATCTTACGAGAAAACATTGAGCATTCTTACTTTAGTGTTTACTTCCCTTACAAGTCTAATAAGAACGAAAGTGCTTGTGCAAATTAATCTTACTGATGACATAGTGAGCACAACTTGTATCAACAATGAACATTTATGGCAAACGACAAACAATTAATTACAATATTCTAACCCGTAACATAAGGAATCAATAGATAAGTATAGTATGTACGTAGATACGTCGCTTTTCGCAGTGACATGAGCGTCACGCGCCGCTCGCAGCCTGAAGCAGAGCGTGGGGTCGCGCGACATACTGCACGCTGTTGCAGGGGCGTGGAGCGGCGCGGCGGACTAGAGTAAGCTGTAGCGAGCGTGAGGTAGTGGCGGCATTTCAGTCTATAAACATCACAGTCGCGGACAACAAATTGCACAATAACACGTCTAGGCGGAGTCGTTCGAGCGCGGCGTGGCCGTCGCTGCCTCTCTGCCCTTCGGCCCTATACGGTTACAGCTTCAACTAAGAAACAATTTACACGCTAATTAAAGCTAACCTAGTTTGCTATTTCATTAACAGAGGCGTAAATGTTATAAAACAAAAAATAATGAAGAAAATAAACAAAAATAAAATCACAAACAGACGTCTCTCACCGTGTAACGGAAATTTGATTTCGTTACCGGAATCGGATGACGCTTGGAAATAAATAGAAGAAGAAAAAAGGTAGAAAAGAATGGCCGCGGGGCCCATTGCAATCGCCCGGCCGGAGCACCCGGTCAGCGAGGCGTGCGCGCGCGGCGCGTCCTACCGGAGCCTACCAATAAGTGCTTAACTTCTAACTTTGTACGCCTAAGTCAGTCTTATGAATGTCCTCTTCCGGCGGCATAACATAGCTCAATCTCTCTCGCTGCTGCAATCGAGGGCGAAGTTACGCGGCGGAACAATGACTCCTGAGGGTGGATCGGGGTCACGACGTCGAGATATGGAGAGATCTTCAACGTGGTCATCATCCGGCGGAGGAGAGTGACTGTGCGGAGGTGACCGCGGGGGCGTGCGGGGCGCCAGCGCTGCGTGCGCTGCCGCCGCCAGAGCCATCGCATGTAGAGCTTCCCGCCCACCATCTCTGGTCGCACCTTCTAACGCTTGTTGTAAGAAAGACGGATCGATGAGGGGTGTCGCCGGAGTTCCTTCGTCATTGCCTCCCGTACCACTCAATCCGTAAGGGAAGGCGGCACCGTTTGATTCTCGCTTGATGCCACGACTCATAGGACGACTAGTCGTTATACCTAACTTCTTCACCTTATCGTATAGTGTACGCGAAGGAACGCCGTATTTGCGAGAGGCTTGTAAGGCACTCATACCATTCCTTACGCATTCAATAGCTGACATGATATCGGATCTCGTATATTGTTTATATCTTTTCCATTCCGGTTTCTGTTGCGGGGGTACGTAAGGTGCTAATCCAGCTCGAACGTCCTGTTGGAAATTATTCGGTGGTGGGGACGGGTGGAAAGTGCGTGGGTGGTCCTCCTCGAACGACCGTTCCGTGTAAGGAGAGTGGGCGTCTTCCGAACGGTCCGAACGATTGTAATGGGGCGAAGAGGCTCTCGATGAAAGGCGGCGGGGGCGGTAGTCGAAGGGTCGTTGGGGACTGGAGGCTCGTTCCGAATCGTGTGCAGATCCATTGGAGTGCATTCGAGGTGGGGCATGCTGATTGACCGGATGACACACTAAAGATATCGGCTGCGAGGAATCTACGGGGGTCGTTTGAGCGAGGACGTTTCTCAGAATAGGTGTGTCGCGAGTGGCCAGCATGCTGGACAGCTTCTTCCGTTTGAGCGGGTTCATGTCGGCGGAGTCGTACGCGGCAGAGAGCACGGGCGGGTTGTTGGCAGGTGGCGGCGGCCAGCGCGCAGGAGGCGCGGGAGCGGGCGCGGGCGGGGAGGCGGAGGACGGCGCGGCCGCCGCCACGCGCGGCGGGGACGTGCCGGCCGCGCGCTCACTGCCGCCCGGCCGCCGCAGCTCCGTCATATCGAACAGCCCCTTCACCTCCAGCTGCTCCGCCACCTTCATGATTCTAGGAATGTGCGCCTGCGTTACGTTGACCTCGCCCGTGTACATGTACTCGAGGAGGGCCCTCATCTCGAAGTCTTTCACTCCGGGGAAGAGAATACTGCAGTGATCCATCGGCACATCAGCCAGGATCGATTGAAAGTAAGGAGAGTTGGCGGCTAGGACGACTCTATGTGCCTTAAATGTGACCTGATCGTCGACCACCAGCGTGCAGTCCACGTAGGTCTCTACCTTTATCAGGGCTTCCAAGATTTCCACCAGATTGGTCTTGTGGTGATTCCACTTCAAGCAAAAAGTTTGTTGACCTTCGCTGCTCCCCATTTTGCTTAATATTGATTCTGTGGACAAATTATTGAAAAAGTTAGCTAGCTTTTTAGTTTAAACACACAGAAGTAAAAGTAATATTTTCGCAAAGCTTGTAGTTACTCATAACATGTTTTGCTATAAGTAAGGGAATAATACAAGGGAATAAGTAGGTTATTAATTAATCCTTTATAAAATTTGAAATAATTTTTTTTTACGTAATATTATGACTTATAACAAGAAATTAATTCAAATCGTTACTAAGGTATATTACTAGATTGGTGGTTACGAGAGTTATCATTATGAGAGTTTGCATTTGTGATGATACCGGTCAACTTAGTATAACTATTATTCAGTGCTGAGTTTGGATAGTCTAACAAACAATATCAAATAAATAGGTAATTACACACAAACAAAATACATACCAGGTAAAATTTCCTCAAATGTAGAGCCGGGATACATGATGGAGAATGTTAAATTAGATCACGTTTAGCGGCGATTTTACACAATTTTGGTAGAGTGACGTG
Organism: Pectinophora gossypiella; assembly: GCF_024362695.1. Lineage (NCBI taxonomy): Eukaryota > Metazoa > Arthropoda > Insecta > Lepidoptera > Gelechiidae > Pectinophora > Pectinophora gossypiella. The sequence continues at coordinate 8,389,659 of NC_065407.1, read as the reverse complement.
TGGCGTGCAGTAACTGTGCGTACTGAGCACTGAGCATGAGCAATGCACCGCGAGCTCGCTGAGAGAGTGGACGTGCGCCGCGGCGGGGCGCTCCTGCTCGACTGCACCGCCCTTCCCCATTTACATACAGTTTACGCTCCGTAGCCCTTCCTCACTGCCAAATTGACTTTTTACCTTTTATTCGGCAGGTAAATCGAACTTAGGGGACGATGAAAGCCGCTACGCCGGCTCCCTCCGGTCATGTAGTCGCCACGCGAACTTGCAGGGTTTCAGTCTTATTGTCTAACGGCACGGTTTAGAATTAGTTGACAAAAAACAAACACTATTTGATAACTTACCTGAATACCTAAGTCGATTTCACCCAGCCGCTACGAACTCGTAGCACCGTTACGAGTGTTCGTGATATTTTTTTGAAATAATGAAAAATACTGAAAACTCACCGTTAATTAAGAAATCCAGATGAAATCGGTACGTCAAGAAAGTCGATGAAAATTCATGGGAAACACGTGAGAGAATTTTCGCACTGGCACTAAAGTTCGTAGCACTCGTAGTAGTGTGTGCGCACGCCCGGTATGGGGGCGGCGTGTTGCTGCGAGCGCCTGGCGGAGACTGGTGTTGGTGGCTGCAGGCAGGCGCGCCCCCGCCGCCGCCGCCGCGACACCCGCGCCCCGTGCGTGCGCTTTTTACGCACGTAGCGGCAGCAGCGACGCGGTGCAGTGCAATTGCGTGCGCGGGAGCGGCACGGGGCGCGGGACGCGGCGCCGACGAATTGCAGCTCTGAGGAGGGCACGTACCGTAGTGTGCGTGAGTGCGCGCGCGCATCGCACACGCTTGCGTTTGTGTGCCACGATCCTCACCGAGACGATAGAATAAAGCCGAATTCGGCTCATAAAAAATTGATGCCTCGCCTCGTCAGCCCTTTGTATGCTAACGCTGAACTTCGCGTCGTGCCATCGAAACCGGGAACTTTGTTGCATCGAGTCGCTAATCAACATAAGAATCTAATCAATATGCCCCGATGAATTAACATTACATATGTGTACACGGCGATACGGCGGATTTAGTTTGACTTTGGTGTTATAGCCCAGATGACTAGGTATCAATAACAAGTCCAAAAAAAACTAGCTTTATCCTACGTCCTACTTAGTGACGGATTTCCCCATAAGAGCAAATACGTAGATCTCGGGGGGAGAAAAATATTAGGGGCGGCTAGTCGCGGCCTAAAATATAGGAACTGAAACGAAACTTGAAAGGGCCCTAAATCACAGTACAAAGGAGCATAAAGTACGTATTTGGTATCTATGCAGACAAACAAAACAAGCAATAGAAAGCAATTAGAGTCCAAAAAATATCCTTTTTAGGTAATGTTAGATAGAGCCCATGAAATAGGGGGCGAGTCTATTGCCATTAACCGGCCACATATCCTGACAATTACGTGATATCAATAATGAACCAAACATGGATTCAAACTCGTGAAGTCGAACTCAGTGATAAACATAGCTATGAGTGGTCCAAACAAACCCAAATGTTTTACTATTGTCTCTGGAAATCTGGGCCGCAGGAGGATAATATCTAATAATTTTATTCCAAAGTTAAATTCTAAAATAATTCTTCGTAGATTGTATTATATGGTAGGAAACAAAATAGAGCAAACATTCAGACAACAACATAACTGCGCGCTGAACGTAAACGCGCGTCTGAAAATACTTCACCATTTTCACTCTACATAGCGTAGAGCGCCCCAAAAATTCCCAAAAGTTCGTGAACAACGCCGTAAACGGGGTCATTGACACATGCATGCGGAGGGAACGCCAAAATAGCGCGAAATGCACTCAAAAATAGACCAAGCTGTGTGCAATATTTTTTGTTAGACACACGCATCCGCCGAAACTAGGGAATGTGTTTTTGTTTACCCAACTTCGTAACCATAGCTCAAATTCATTATAAATCACGTATTGTATATTGATTTGATTCTGATTCAATGTGTATTCGATCCTAAAATATATATTAATTTTCTGATAAATTAGTTAATTATTGTCTTTAATTACACATTTCGACGCCAGCTGTTCTTTGAATATCCACAGTTGTCTACAAACATATAATTCCCATCATTACGGGCGTATAATGTCAATCTTAATTCGTAGATTATTATACGGGACACGCGGATTGTCAATGAATCGATGGAAGTAAAGGGTATATCAATTGATTTTATCTGATACATCAACACTGGACCACTCGACAAGTAACAATTGATTGAATATCGGGGACTTCATTCAGTGTCAAATTGTTTGTGTTCTCTGAATACGAAAAATTTAGCTTTTATACCTAAAATATACTTGTTTTCTGACAATAGTAGGCACAGCACGGAAAATATCACCAACCAAATTCTACCTAACTGATAGAATAAGACTCAATTTGCCTAAGTACTTGAATTTGTTTGTTAAAACGTCTATAGAGTGGTATACATATATAAGTATAGGAAATAAGTAAGATGGCTTTGTTGATTTCATTTTTTTTACATATTTGGCCTCTGTCATTCACTTCCTAGTTGAAATTAAAGCAAAAGTTCTCACGATATAGCCGAGTGGAGTGCGAACAAATTCCTCCGCCAAAACAATGGCAGCAAATGTCAGAGTCGCTCACGTCACGTCTCTGAGTGCACTCAATGCTCTCCTGCGCCATTTGCATATCGGTAACCACTCAATCATATACCAACCACACTCAAAAGCTATAGGTACTTTTTATATCGACCACGCAAATTCATGGGAACTTATTGGTTATTGGCGTTAAGGCAACGTACTTACGTTTCATGAATCAGAACGACACACCAACGAATAACTGGATACAGTTATCATTTCACATTAATTGACAACAAAACTAGTTTTGCCTAACTGGTTGAAAAGATACGGTTATAGTTAATTGAAAACAATTTGCAATAGATACGAGTATCGTCCCGCGGTATGCGGTTTACCACACGACCGTTAAAATAGAAAATAATTCGCTGATTGTTTTGGAACGCATACACTAAACATGCAAATGTCTCTTTGTCACTGCTCTTAACAGCTGTTGTTTGACCTTTGATACTAGTGAGGTAATTAGTGCCGGGATTCGCGGAAACAATCGTTGAACTCATTAGACAGGCATTGGGGACAATAAACTGGAGGAAGTGATACATTTGCAATTCACACAGATATAAATTAAAGCCAATTGAAGTAGGGAGTTTGAAAAGTGATGCACAAAAGCGCATTATGCTAATACCAGCATAAACAGCGACGCCGCGACCTATCCCACGGCGCGCGCGCCACAAAAACTGCAAGCGGGGGTTAAGAAAAAAACTAATAAAAAAGCAATAATGCGATCCCGCATGGTGGCTTGTTGAGACTGAAATTGACGCGACTGATCAACCGAAAATAAGGGATAAGCTCTCATTCACAAAAGACATTGTACAAATGATGCTCGAGAGATGCGAACACCAGATAGGTATTAAAGGACCTACATTGCTTATTGCCATAAGCATTTTACTGCTATGTGGAAACAAGTTTTATTTTATTAACAATTCTTCCATGAAACATTCAAAATAATAACCGTCTCTACTTCTATGTGGAAACTATACTTAGTTGCCACTTAATTATAACGTAGGGTAAGGTGGTGCAAGAGTGCGCAGGCGATAAGAGTGCGCATATGGCTCTGTGCAAAAACTGAAAGATATTTGCTGCTAATTTCAATCATGTTTTGAACACCTACTATGCCGGTTTACACTCCCCAAAAATAATCGCGATTGAGTAAAAACTGTGTCTCTCAGGTAAGCTCGAAGTTTTTTAATGCTTTTTATGTTAAATATCAACTATTTCAATGTGTGATTGTTTCAAAAAACAACCCATTACAAGTATTTGATTACAATTATTAAACAACCTAACCTGTCAACTTGCCGCTCGAAAGAAATAATTATAATCGCTGCGCAGAGATGGTGCTAGTAAAGTCATTACTGCGATTTGAGAAAAAATGTAAGAGTGCGCACTACGAGGGTGTGTAAGATGGCGCGTGCGTACTCTTACACTACGGTGGATATTTTAGTGATTTCTAATTTTTATGCAATTTTTATTGACTTGCAGCATTACCAGAAGATAAAGGAAAACTGACCGACAAAATTGTCCACTTTCGTTATTAGAAAGAAGAAGCTCGTAAATGCGTCAATGGAGGTGAAGTAAGAGATCGGTTGCTAAATCTCTTGGAATTGCGGTATCTACTTTAAGAAAGAGGTTGCTCAGAACTTCAATTGCAACCAAATCAGGAAGATATGATCTTACATTTCCGATAGAAGTAGAACAAAAAACCAAAAAAGCCTCGATTAGATTTTAAGACGCCTAAAAAGCCTAAGAATGCTCCCAAAATAAAAAAGTGAAAATGTGGAGGGTGCGACGTAATATATAAAAAACCTATTGATGAAGACTGTATTGAGTGCTCCGGATGCAAAAACTGGTGGCATGAAAAATGTACAGCGTATACAAGCGTAGGAGCTTACATGTGCCTTTTGCGTGGACAAATAAACTGCGCACTCTTATCCGTCTCATAGCGCACTCTTACACACACCTGAGTGTAAGAGTGCGCAAATCTCATTTTGTGATTTAATTGAAATACGTCCAAAGATAATTATTATAGATGAAAATAATATATTCCAAATAATAGTCTATTAGTTACTGTATAATATTTAATAGAGTTGATTTTCCTAATTGCTTTTGTTTTATTTTTAGAACTAATTGAACTTTAAGTGCGCACTCCTGCACCACCTTACCCTAACACATTTTCGCAGCTCACTTTGCATTCAAAAGAGTTCGTAAACTTCGAGTGTATATACGAAATTAATGTATGCATTAGACACGCGGTATCTATTTGGAGTGGAAGGTTTGGTATTCTAATGGCAATTAATGCGTTGACTTTGCATAATGAGTGGAGGGGTGGCTGGTAACTGGTGGCCACGTATAATTCATAAAGGGATGATTGTAATTTTACGGAGCCCGTCATTTGTCGCCAGCATCCTGCCACGCGCCCTATACGAATTTATTACACATTATCTAGGGTGCTTTTACCCTCTTATCTCCCGTATTAACTGCAATGAGACAATTAAATAATAGACTCCAAACACCGACTTTGCGCGCCATTGTTTGCTTGTCTATTAACATTTATTTATTTCGTTAACGCTTATTTGTTTTTTTTTTTTTTTTTTTTCATTTATGAATTAGCGAATTTTACAACGTCTGTGCTGTTTTTTGTAATTGATAACTTATAATTTACAGTTTTATAACGGACTCTACCTATATGTAAGCAAATAATTGTTACAATCAGGTACCTACGTAATCAAATCCTTCCTTATACGATACTATATTAACAAGACTGGTACTTACCTAACTAATTAGATATTAGTTAAATCTATTATATATTCTATTGATATACAGGCTGTTAGTTATATCGTAATGAATACTGAGTGGGATGATTCACCTTATTGAATAATTCTGAGTTAATATCAAGTGGAATTTTCCGTCGCGAAATTCATATTTTTATAATTATTTTCCGTTCCATACTTTTGCGACAGAAAATTCAACTTAATATCAACTCAGACTCATCTCTCAAAGTTTTCATTACCATGTCACTAACACCCTGTATTGTCGTGGGAATGCGTTTCCTTTATGAACTGTAGGTATTAACCGCCTTTGTTTGACTGTCAAATACACACACGTTGATGGCTTGTTTTTATTGATAAGGCGATAAGTATTCCAATATTGCAGAAATGAACCAATAAACAGGGACTAAAACACACATAATAATAAATTAATAAAATATTCGGGACGTGTTAGATATAGCGTACATCTACTGGCCAGAGTGGCCAGGGCTTGCCGAGTCCGGATGCGGCTCATTGTAGCGAAACTCCCGCAGAGAGATAATACCACTGTCCTCTACTCCTATTGTCTCCCCACATTACATTCATACTCTTTTAAATTTAAAACATCGCGAAAAAAGTTTACATTTAAGAGATTGAAAACAACAATCTGACATGTAGGTACCTAAGATACTGATAAAGTATTCTTAATGTACGCAAGTGCATTCTGTTGGTTAGAGTAGTATTTGATTAGACGACTTCATAGGTAGGTTCCTTTGCTAAGTGAGTAGCCTACTTTTTGAAATATTTTAATATTATAGTAAGTAGGTACGGTCACCTTCAGTAGGTAGGCAGGGTAGTTTGTTTTTAATTCCAAAAAACTACTGTTTTATAACTAAGCATAAGTACTTAATGAAGTCTCTATAAAAATTTGCTTTTATTGTTGCAATGTAAATAGTAAGTGCGTAATGTAAAAATAGTCAATCATGAAATCATTGCGAACGTTAAGAAAGTAGAAAAAATGAAGATTGGCGAAAGTGATTACGAAACTTTTGTTAAATTGTCTAAACGTTCTTTCGTACTGGTCAATTCTAAACGAAACGCACATTTTTATGATATTCTATTAAAAAAATATATTCAAAAAGTTCGAATCTCTTAATTACATTAACGCTCTCAGAAAAAAAAACTAGCAATAATTCATTTGGAATAATACAAACGTCAAAATTTACGTTGATAATATCGACTGTTTTCGAAATGGGTCAAGTGGGTATAGAAAAAAAGTATTAAATTTTAAAATGGGCGGTTCTGCTAAGTATCGTTGTCAAAATATCGGCGAGCACCTGCCTCGCAGACAGGGCGGCGCGTAACGAACTTTTGTACTAACTGCCCTTAGTTCGTTTTTACCTTATATCTCATTTAGACAAGGAGAAATTTACTTTAAATTATTTTCTACCTTCGTTATTCTAACGGCAATAGAAACAACAACGAGAGCTTTCGTCGTGAAACAATCTACCTATATAAGTTATTGCTTTAAGGCTTAAATTATACGACATTTAAGCTGGGTATATCAGGCACACCATGATAAGCATCTTATTATGGCGTATATCCAGAGATAATTCGCTGCGACTCGCGGCCATGTTGGCTTCGACCGAAACTCTACAAAATAAAACAACCGCGAGCTCTCTACTTTTTTACTTTTTTTATACAGGATCATTTTTCTTACCGGCTCGGGAATTACACGTATAAGCTCGCGAAGGAATATATTTCTTATGATGATAGTGGTAAGGTGGTAGGTTTGTCGGGAGGCTGCGCGGGAGTGGACGTCCTTGGGCGGACTCGATCTGCTAGCCGCGAGAGCGCGTCCCGTCCCCGCGCGCAGCATGGTCGTTGCACCGCCACGATACTTTGAAATGCATTGGAAAGTTGAAAACGTATACGACGGCATTTCGTCGATTATTTCACACAACTGTTGAATAAACTCTCTCGTCTCGGATAAGTTCCATAAATTCTGTATGAGACGAACGACTATCAACACATCGATGAGTCAGTTTACCCATATTCTCCTTAATTGTTCATACTTAAGAACATATTTACATGTAATAATTAAGGAGAAACTTTGCTCAAGGTGTCATGTAAAGTAGTTCGCTAGAGACGCACCCAACACTAATGAGACGAAACGTTACCTTCAAATTTACGACTTCGGATACACCTACTATTAGTTACAGTTACTATTGCTAAAATGTCAAGAAAAACCTTATGTCGTAACCATAAAAACTTTCAAACATGCCTACTATTTTAAAAGGCATAGTTTCGCAACGAAGCGCACTTATTTAAACCTCGTAACTAAGCTTAACACGAAAAGGAAGTCATATTTATTCCAAAATAAAACAGTTCCATCGAATTAAAATTAATTGGGCGAATTAAAACTGAACCTTGATTTTCACTATTTTACATAGCACATTGTCGCTATTTGTTTTACTTATTTTAATCTTTAGGCGAATTTCGTCAAACTCTACGTTATAACAATTCGAATTCGAATTAAGTTACCAACTGATCGTTACATACTTATTTCAAAGAACATAATTCATAGGCATTTTACTGCCAACTTCATGACCAATTAAAAAGGAAAATGCTGTCAACCACAATCCGCAAACAGTAGTAAAATCTACTTTTATTATTTTTTAGCGAAATCAATAACAATTGCTGTGGTGGTTCGTTATTTCCGTCGCGCGTGCAATGGTCGTAGATCGCCGATACGTGGTCGTACCGGCCCTAATTACAGGTATCATTCGCTATAAACTTGCTACCGGCAATTGTAAAGACACCTGGGGAGGCGACATGCAAAACAATATAGGTAAGGTTATTTGATCCAGATATGTAGCGAGCATACATGTTTATTATAGAAAATGTATGACAGCACGTAATTGGTCAGCAGGGCAGAATTGATTTGAGGAACTTCTCTTTTTCTGTATCGTGCTCATAAATTAATGTACCTTACCTACGCATAAATACGTTACAAAACAAATACCATTACAAACGAATCTTCACTAATCTTTAGTAGAATTTTCAGTAAAAAAGTACTTAAGTACTTATTCTTCGTTAGTATTTTTTTTTGTACAACATGAATCATAATCATGACACAGAAACTCGAAGTAAGTCCGGCATATGCCGATACAAAGCCCTCGTATGATTATGAGTTTTATGCTCGCTTTATTCGCGAACACCCCTCGGTATGGGGTTGTGGCCAAAATTGTATTTTTATTATAATCGCTCGCCTTTATTGAGAGCTGTCCGCTAGGGTAAACATTGTAGGGTTATATTACGCTACAAATAGACAAGGTGCGTCGTATCATGTAATTAGTTCATAATATTGTTATTTTACAATGTCGGTTGGTTTTTGCGCATGTTATTTGACACGGTTAGTAAAATTATACTTAATGATATTGTAAAAGTTGCCAAAGCTGTTTGTTTTGCTAACGGTTTTACTATGGTGAAATTGATTGTAAATCGCACGACGAGTGCGCACAGACCACCGATACTCGTCGAAGACTACCAATGGTATTCACCTATTGCTGACATTCGTGGAGCGATGACGTCGTCACCGCACCAACGACGAGTGTCGTTGGCCTGTAAACACTAAGCGCCCAAATTTCATCAATAAATAAATAAAAATACTTACTTATAGTAAGGTGTCTGTAAGTATGACGATATACAATTTCTCGGTAAACACGTAAAAACAAATCCTCTCACAAGTTATCGAACATTATAGGCATTTTTTCGCTCCGGTTCCTCGAGAGAATATAAAAAACAAATTGTAATAAATATCACTTGTGCGTAAAATATATTGACAGTTTTATTATTCAAATAATAGCAAAAACCAGCGAATATGTCGCCCTGTCCATACCCAATTCGACCCGCCTCAAGGGGCTTAACGTAAACCCCTTTTCTCATCGTTTTATCACAAAAAGATTGCCCATGACTATTTTAGTTGCCAAATAGCGAGTATGACTTGATCCTTTAATACCGAAACGATTGTCCGAAGATATTTTATGGAATATGTCGGTGTTTATTAGAATTTGACAAGGAATATGAGATAGTATGATTTATATTAAAAATATTGCGCAAAACCAACATTTTCGTTCCAAAAGTCCAATTCGTCCATTCTATCTAAGTACATTTAAAAAAAACTAACATAGCCTATTGCAATTTGTCATTGTGTTATCGCTGGTATCGATGCATTATAGTTTCTCGGTATGGCGATAGGCTTATCGGTAACTAGAATTCGCCGCCGGATTGCTGCGTCAAAAATAGTGACATTTACACAAATAGCCAAATCAACATAATTTACGATCGCGCCCAAATTTTTGCTAAATAATAACAGGACTTGCTAATAAATGTGGAACCATTAAAAAATACAGAGGAATATTATGGAATATTTAAATACATTTTATAAAGAAAATTAGCAATTGTTATCGCACGCACATAATTATGTACGTGCAACAACAGGGTTAATTCCAAACTTATCACAATTTCACAGGTGCGTAACGCATTTTTGTTATTTCACAATAATAGTCACGTATTGTGGAATCTATGTAAATAGTGGCAACAGGGATTCGTTTGCGAAATTGAATTTCCTTGTGTTACCTACTTATATGTAATTTTGAAACGTGTGAAAAAAGAAAGTGCATATCGCGCAAAACGCAACCCACACGCACGACATCCGCGCGCAGATAAAATGCGTACGCCCGATAAGAGCGCGCATAACGCGATAACGCACTGTGCGTGTTCATAATGCACAATTCGCTCAAACAATCTGCTGGACTTTCACCCGCCGCCGTATCTGTTGACAATAAATAAATAAATCGTAAATATATTGTTATGATGTATGCAAAAACATTTAAAATAAACCTCATCGTAACCACTCTATTGTAACACGTCTTGCAAATACTTTACTCACATTGGCAAAACTCGCGAAACGACACACTAACATAAACCTTGTATACTTACATATATACGAGGACAACGACCTGCCAGCGAATTCGCACATCTAGTATGAGTCATACCTACCGGATGAATGAGAGGGCATCCCCGACCCAATCGACCCACAAAGAAATGCAACGTCGCATAAATAGTGCACCGGGCACTTTTATTGTGCAGTGAGCGTAATGATGACATAACAATGACGAATGTTTAACGGCGCGTGCGCAGAAAAAACCACCGCAGTTGTGGGCGGGCGTGAAGTTACGTCAATTTCGCACAATTGTACCAGGAGAAAAGGAGACCGCAAGAGGTGTTTTTGTTGTCTAAACAAATTCACTGGCCGTTGCAAAATTCGTTTCACTTTTTGCGAATTTTTATATAAAATATTCTAAAGAACATCTAAACACCTTTTTAGACAGATATTTAGCTACTTACTTAACGAACATGAATATAACAAGTTTTCTTTATTTAGATTTTTATCCAATTGCAAACAGAATAAACATTGATAAAACATTCAAAGACAGGAAGTTTACTGCATAAAATTCCTGTTTTATGACTAATGATAGGTACAGGTTTTAATAATTATATTTAATTTGACCAAAACAATCAACAAGGTCAAAACAACATTTAGATATTCGCAAACACGTTTTTATTTTATTTGTAAACAATAACACGTTGCTATGCCGCTATTATATCTGTTTAAATAATTTGTGCCACTTTAGATAAATCTGCTAACATTTCGCGTAAATATATTAGGATAACAGGAACATACAAGATACCTGTATTTACATCTAGAACACAAATTTTAGAGGTAACAGACAATACTTCACTGCATGTAGAGAGGATGGCTAATCGTAATCCGTATATAATGAACATAACTTCTTTAACAACAAAATGTTCGAACAAACTTCTACCAGGACATCATATTATAGACAGAGGTATTCAAAGTATTCGGATATAAGAAGGAGGAGAGCCATTATTGTAACTTTGTCTATATACTTCGTTGTTATATACCGTACAACGCTTATAATATACTGACTAGTTATATGTGTGCGTCACATAGTATAATCGCTTGCTTTTTTAGTGATCAATAAAACGTGTCAATGACTATGAATCATACGTTTTAGATTTAGGAGTATAAATTTTCGAACCCGATTTGGGGTACGGAACAGCTAAGATGACCAACTTTTTGAAATTTTACAAACAAATGATAAAGTATATAAAATAAGGTATTTTTTTTTTACTGTACTTACACTCGTTATTGATACCAATACTTTCACATAAACGTATCTGTTAGAGTAGTAGAAGTAGTTTTTTATATATATTTAGAAAACACATATTATGTTAACTTAACTATGAGCAGAACCTAAATCTTTAATAGCTGATACAATAAAACAGTTTTGTTTTATTTTCTGCTCAATTGTTTTGTTGATCTCAATGCGATATGACAATAAATCGTTTTGGCAACCGGTCCGCAGTAGGCGTTCCCATTCGCAGTTCGCACACACTCGCAAAACTTACCGCGGTGCCGCTGATGCCCTGGTACCCAGAATACCTACGTATCTTGCCACAGCTGGGGGGCGTATACTAACTATATAAATGGAAGGGATCATACTATGCGCTGCTGTAGGTACGATACGGTAGATATTTACCTACCGAACCAAGTAGTGGGAGTTCTGATATCTTCATTTTCATATTATGACCCTGTCCAAAAGGTGAACAAGCTAAATCGTGTAAAAAATTCGGAAGGAAACAACAGTTGACAAAGCAAATAACATTATCTATTCAGTTGCGATATTTGTGGCCTAAACAGATTGTTCAACAAGCCGTCGAGGTTACGCGGAGATTTTGGGGCCAAGGTTTTCCCGCTAATAAATATTTTTGTGTGAGATAAATACAAAATACGTCGAAAGGTGGAAAAACTAGTATAGTTTCGATATTATCGTTGAAGCAAACATGTAATAGCGATTTTTATAGACTAGATACGAAATTAAGAAAAAATAATGACGCGATGTCAACGCTGACCTCGACTTGCACGTGTGGCGTGGTGAATGTTTTTAGTTCGTTATTTCGTAAATCAACCCCTTAAAAGTGGCTATTGATAGCTGGGAGCCGAAGGGCCGGTGTCGGTGGTCGGTGGTGGCCGCGACGTCCTCGTGACCAAAATACGCGCGTTGAATTATTAAAGCAGTAGTTGCCTCCACGCGCCACCCTCTACCCATACCCGCACACATTTCAGTTTTATCCGTTGATTATAACGCAAATACAGGACGACAGGATAATATTTAGTCGAACTGCGTAAATGGAATTATCAATACATTTACCCCAATATGAGTATGGGTTGCTATCCAGGAAAGTAGGTACATGAGCATAAACATCATGTCGTAGACTATTAGCTAGCGATCGTGTTCATTTAATTTCAGAAATCGACAACCTCTCAATATTTTATAACTGAACATGATTTGCAGGAACTTTTTGACATTCGATTCAATTTTATGAAATCCAATACTAATGCGAGTCTGGCATTTCTTTACGTAGTTTGTCGTTTTCCCAATTTTCTTTTTACAAATAAGTACTTATAATTTTAAATCATATATTACTGTTATCCCTAAGTTATATGTTGTAGTAACTGTTAAAGGAATTCATAATTATAAACAGCCTATATACGTCCCATTGCTGGGTCAGACAGACCCAGACCCGGATTGACTCGGGGAGGTCTGAGAGAGAGATTAGTCAATCAACCGCAGGTGGTATGGAGCATACTCCACCACACTGCTCCACTGCGAGTTGGTGGAGGTGGTTTTACGGCTACTAGCCGGAACCAGAAGAATTGCAAAATTGATATAATTAATTGCGTCTGTTTCAGCGGTGCGCGTGTAACTATAATGAGTCTACCGTAATAAGTACCTAGTTAGAGAGTGGGTTAAGTCCTACCTAGTAATTGAAATAAAAATGATATTCCACTTGGCTTTATTGGTATACCGAATTGATTGGACGAGGAGTTGGTAATTACAGAGAGATGTTTCGGCCTCGACGGTGCGTCCGAAAGGCAACTATTTGTCTTCCACACGCAAATGTGGTGGGGGCATTTATGTGAATAATTGATACGTGTCATTTGGCAACCCCCCACAACCCACGGGGTTTTAGCCAGCCACCCTGTGTCGCCTAAATCAACATACTCCTTCGGTACTTTTAAACCAATGACAATACTTCCGGTCTAGGCAATTACATTCACGTGCGACTCAATTATAAATTTAACACCGAACGGCCTACGATGCAGAAGCACTCATCAGATATAGTTAGCTATTCCTTGAAAAATGTGTTTTACTGTAAAATTTTCTCGACTTCTGTTATTGAAGACTTCTATTTACAAGTACATGAGAGATGACGTGTTTGTAGTTAACTTCTCTCTCTATGTAGGTACCTCTATCTTGATGGTAGTTTACTAGTTTTTAAGTACCTAGTATAAAGTCGGCGAGGTAGTATTAGTGTGTAGGACGTAAAGTGGTATTGGCGACGTGAGGCACCGGGCAGGATGATGGCACGCACGGTGGTGGTGGTGGTCGGCGGTGGCGATGCCCCACATCGATATTTCGTGCATTATTGAGCACTCGCGTGCTACCTCCCGAATTTCCAATGTTTGGCGATTGATGTGTAGATTGACTTTTGTCATTTGCCTCGGCCATGTCAAACAGTAAAATGTTTTTCTATGCCCTCTCCTCAAATGGTGGTGCGTCGTCCGTAATGGACTAAGGCGATTTGTTCCTAACTTTCTTGTATATCTGATTGGCCCGGTGATGGATGGAAGCGGTTGTTTTCTCTGGGAGCCATTACTGGATACCATCCATTATCATTGGGTAGATATTTTTATGAAACGATTACGAAATATGTTAGCGATTGAAGACGATAAAGGACAAAATAATGAGCGGTCAGCAAATAAATGTTATTGATTGGTGAGAGAACGGAGTTGGCGTGTTGGCTGTGTGTTTCGCTGCGATCGTTGCGGTGATAACAGTTTAAAGGCTATGCCGTTAAGACCATTACTCAGTGATAAGGGATGCGTACGTACGGTTGTGCAAATCCGGTGGGTGGTCGGCGAAAGGGCCGGGATGCCATAAACGCGGTGCCTTTACCAGCCTCGATATAAAATGTCGGCGCCTTTGTGCGTAAGCGCCATTCCGGATAACTATTCTCCGTTAGAAAGTTTTATTTCTAAGAAACAGTTAGAGTTTTGTTAAAAATATGAGAGAAATTGCCAATATGAAAGAAAGGCTTTTAAAGTAACGCTCATAATAAATCCATTAGGTTGCCAAAAGCTAAGGGCGGTTTCCGTCGGTTTGTGTAATATTAAAGAATAATACACTAAAAAGCATAAAAAATTAAAGCTGCGCTAAGATAAACACGTAAAGCAACCGTAACGCGTTTCACAAAACGCGAATTTCCTAATCGTTTGATGTTTTATCTTTGTTCAACGTTATTCAGTAGGTAACATAGTTGAATAGTATTATTTACATAACGAACCTCTCATCCGCCTAAAATTACTGCAGCTTCTTACAATCTGTATAGCTGAGGAAAAATACAATTCGACTAATATAAAGTTGCTCAGTTACTCTAAGCAACACCATTAAAAAGAAAATCAAATCAAATTTTAACAATCACACACAACACATGAATACAGTACAACTTGGGCGGTTTTATTGCACTAAAGAAATTTCTTCCAGGCAACCACGACCAGGAAACTCTTTTTAGAACATTTACTAGACAAAACTGATAAAAGAAGAGGTTCCATTATTATGTTACAGCCTCAGACGATGCCTATTTTGACATTAACATAAAGTAAGTAAGTACTGTAAATGTGTGGTGGTGTGTATCTTTCGTGATAAATAATAATATGTAAGAAGCATAAAGACATTTCACTTATCTTACAGATGCGCCTCCATTAGGGAGAAATGTTTTAGAAAGGAGTACCCTAACGGGACTTCTGTAAAAGAGAAACAGTCCGACTGCGCAATGTTAAACCCTTTACTGCACGTTTTCTGCTGAGAATGCAATTTTTATTATTTTACGACTCGCCTCTAATATTGCAGAACTCCGCAAAGACGCCGACTAACACGAAAATAAAGGGGTACAATAAAAACAAACGGAAAGGGTTTACACAATGCGGAAAAATTACGCAATGACGAGTTTTATGAGCTTGTCAAAAGAGGTAGTATGAAAAAAATTCGACTTCGCAGGTACGAAAAGGGTCCATTGTTACGCAAGGGTTTGCCGGCACCTCCACAATGAGTTGCGCGAATACAAGTGCCATTCTGTTGTATAATGACACTGTATGCAAATAGGTGCAAATCTTTTTACGATGGTTCTTTCATAAGCTAACAATGAGAGCATTGAGCGCTCGGCCGCTGCTACCGTATTCGATTATGTGGGTCGTAAACAAATTATCGATTCCTAAAACGGCTCTTAGTGATTGAAGGAAAGTTTCTTATCGTAATTATTTTTGTATATTCACAATTTAATTACTAATCAGACCCGCGGATACCTATGTGATATTGGGAAACACTATAGTACCTATCTACGTATAACATTGTAAGTATAATGTGATGCACATCTCACGTCGCTCTTGTTTACAAAAACTACGTCTCCCTAAAAAGTTTATATCTAGCGAGATAGTTGCCCCTTTGAACTTGATCTTTTTATCAAATGCGGCTACGAACCAAAAATTATATCAGCGTTGTCGACGCCGCATTCCGCGCTCCTCTACACATGCACTCTCTATGCATGCATGAACACACTCATACGCACTGACATGGGGAGCGAGGGAAATGCATGAAGACTAAAAGTCCATTTATTAAGATCCAGCATTTATTAAGACTTTATATTACCTATAACTATAAAATGTAACAGTTTTTAAACAATGTCGAAGAATTCAGATTGCAGATAATACAATCAACTACACTTCGCATCACGAATTTCACTGGAAAGTTACAGCCGACAGCCACGTGAATCGTTGCTAGTGATGACAGCAATACATTGCGCAGCTCCTTCCTCTTCAACGAAACTATTGCCACGTAACCAGCAGTGTGTAAGATTCTAGCCAACAGCTTAGTGTGCAACTCTTAATCTATCGTCACATAACAACACATATATGGAACTGCGACGCCCGCGCCGGCGCAGCGCACACTGATGCACTTCACGATTCTACTGCACAACAAACATAAATAGAGCTGTGATAAGTCTGAGCGTTAGAACTTCGCGTTTGAGTGTTGGGATGTCAACAACAATTTATGTAAAAACAAGAGGCGGGAGGGCGATGCGTCAGGGTTCTTGGTGTATTGGTCGAGGCATGTGATTGTACGCACACTGGGGCGCGGCTAGACATGAATATTGCTCGCTATGCTAATGCAGCGGAGATTGGGCAGGTCGTTGGCCGCTCCCGGACGTTACCAAGTCATTCGGCAGAGCCCGCGGCCACCCTTGCCCCGCCGCCCTCCACATCATTTAATTTAACCGTCTCCGCCGCCTCTCAAATCTCTATGTTCGTCGTCTGTGCACTTTATCGAAGTCCTTGTATATGTATATCAGACATTGTATCTATTAGTCACTAATAGCATTTAACATTGAAAAAACTAATGATACCTACTTCGTTACACAACGTTTCTATCAAATTAATTACATGTAGAGTTATATATCTTGTGTAGAGTCGTAATAAATCCGTTGTATTAAACCTACCATTTAATTGAAATCCAAAAATAATAACTAGGTATATTATTAGTAGGACAAGAAAATGTATATTTAATTTAGGGTTTCCAAAAAAATACACTAAGGCAAATGGTCTCTAGGAAATCGCCGAATAAGTACCTATCTACATATAAAGCAAATACACGAAAGGTCAATCACTAAAGGTACCTATTTATCAGAGTATTTCGATCAAACCATTTTCAATGAACGAATCACAAATGATGCGTCAAAACTCCCCAGGCATGTCCCCCTAGAAAGCAGCGTGATAGCGACAATGTTGGGAATTGGTCGGCGCGCCTGGCCAGTGACCTTGAGTGCGCCGGCGCATTAGATTAGTTATACGCACGACACACACGCACCACTGTGTATAGTGTGCACGGTGCACGCTAGGATACGTTATTCACATTACTATTATTATTTAGATTACTAAGATGAAATGCACAGCTGGCGATAGGAAGAATTGTCTAGAATGCTTTAAAACCAAATGTGACAAATAATATGAACCACATTGACTTCATAAAGGGAAACTAGTAAATTATAATAACAAGGAAAGCGATAATGCTATGCGTTATATTGCCTTCTCAATTACAGCATCGTAATTATATCTTTAAAGTAAGTAGGTATATTATAATAAACTGTCGCTTGTTGCATCTCTGACCCAGCATCGTAAATGTTGAAAAGCCCATGGCGTAGGCGTTTCAACAAGAGCGCCGGCCGCAGCGGCTGCGGTGCAGCGGCGCATAATGGATGCATCTATAATAGCGGTGTGCCACTTCTCGTGAAAGTGCATCGGCTGCAACCTTGGGCCGACCCTTTCCCTCGTCCATCAAGCTCGCGCGTCCGCTCTCTCCATTTTTCCAAAACCTTACATTAAACTATCAGGCGGACGTTTATCGCGTCTAATTTATTATAATTTGTATTTACACCAACGGATACCCGTAGACTCAATGTGGCCAAGGTTTTTCGGATTGATAGGTCATTTAATTTTGAGATCTGCGTGAAGGCATATGTAGCACGAGGAAGTCTTAAATGGGGTTTATGTTGTATCGTTGCGTCGAGCTCCTTCCCCTTTCGGTTGATAGGCGTGTCATGCATGGCTATAAGGTACACATCCTGACGAGGGCGGCGGGGGAGGCGCGGGCGGCGGGGCAGGGCGGCCGGCGGTTATTTCGGTATGCACATTGCATGCAGCGGCGCATCGCGGCACTTGCCACTCAAAATAGTCAGGTCAGGGACCGTGAGCCTCGCCTCGATCCTGCCCCAAGGTCAAGTCTCTGCAGCCCGCGCCCCGCACCCCATGCCCCACACCCGCCCATGCCTCATTACGGTTAACGCCTTAGTCATGCTTGTCCCCAACACCATCAGCTTTATAAAACATAACCGTTTACCGACCAGTAACAAAAACACAAACCTAAATACCTACCTATAAGCGAGCAAATATTTTCCTTAATGAATTACCGCCATTACGTCTAGACGATTACGTGCCTATGCTAGATATATGGAGTCTTTATGAATCTGTTATCTCGCCTAATGTTGGCAAACGTGACCCTTCGACTATTTAATCGCTTTTTAATTGCGAATACATTACAAAGGCGCCGCGAGATAAAACCGCGAAGTGCGCAATACCTACTTAGTTGATAAATTCTTAGAAATATGAAGAGAATTTGCGATAGCACCAGTGTTATACATTTCTTTACAAACTGTAAATTTAAGAGACTTTACGAGAATTATTTTACCATTTAAAATCACTCACTAATCTTTGAATTTATCTTGCAAAAGTTATGTAATAGTACGAAATATTTACGGTTAGAATACAATCATTGTGCCTAGAGGTATTTTTATTTTGTAAACAGTATTTACTTGGTTAATATTGACCATTAAAATAAAATTTGATGACATGTAATTATTTAATCCATTTACTTGAAAAAATGCACCCGTTGATGTCTTTTGTCTTAGAAAATTGCGGCAACCGCGAAGATTTTGCATATTTGCAAGTAACAAAAGATTTCAACGTCCGGAATGTTGCAAGTAGGTAATTTAATTAGGTCAGTAAGCCTCTGTGGTCCAGTGGTTAAGCGTTGGGCTCACGATCCGGAGATCCCGGGTTCGAATCCCGGTGGGGACATACCACAAAAATCAATTTGTGATTAGGACATAGTAGTTTGGTTAGGACCATTACAGGGTGATCACATGATTGTCCGAAAGTAAGATAATCCGTGCTTCGGAAGGCACGTTAAGCCGTTGGTCCCGGTTACTACTTACTGGTGTAAGTGAATAAGCGTTATATGAGCAATGTCAGGGGCCCTTGGCGGCTCAATAATAACCCTGACACCAGGGTTGCTGAGGTTGGTAATCCACCTCACAACCCACACGATAAATCAATAAAAAATATGTTCTGTAATTCGATATTGGGTAGTTACAAGTATTACTTACTTAAATAATATTTTAAATTCACTTCAATATAATGTTAATGGGGAATTATTTTATGTGTGTAAGTAAGCATGTATTTACTCACCTAAGTAATTTCAAATATCATTATATTTTATCGTAAATTTGTAAAATCATAACATACGTAAATCTGCACGACCATAAATGTATATTGGCGAGTCACTGTTATATTAACAGAATAAAATACTATCACAATCCTTGAAAACCAATACTAGAAAATGTTTAATTGATTCATTACTCTAACGTGTATCACGTCTCTTATCTTAACGATGATGAGTCAATTTGTAGAAGAGAATTGTATGTGTTTAAAACACACAGCCTAGGTATCGCTATTTGACATTTATTTGCATTGCGCACTTACTTTTATATGCGCAAATGTCAAATTGCAAATTACAATTTTTCGACGAATTGTTTCGATGTAGCCTTTTAACCCCCCTGGTTTCTTGTGTTCCACTTTTGATTTTTGTGTCATGATATGTCAAAATTTTGCAGAGCGTAAGTTCATTGAATTCTAAATTTCATGGAAATTCAACGTTATTATTTTTGCAATAATTTCGAATTTTTGTTTGCATAAGTACTTGTCTTTTAATTTGGAAAATTGTTGTTCTGCCCATCCATACGCAGAAAATGTATAGTATTTAATAGATAGTATTAAACAGAACGACCAGTTTCAATACAATAAGTGAATATACATGTTAATAAGATAATAATTTAAAATAGCTTCAATGCGTTGTAAGAATTAGATTACCCAAAGTACGTAAGCTAGTGTTGTGACGTTCATTAGCGTAGTGATGTATCAGTCGAGATTAGGTCGATTCATTTCTATCTAACAATAGGTAGGTAGAACTGTAAAGTGCTGGTATATGTAACAGGATTCACCCTCGCGGTCACTTTATGGCTTCGGCTTCCCCTGGGTTTGGTCATCGACACCAACTTTAGGGACACCTCGATGCAAGACTATAGGATTTGTAAACCGGATAAAATTTTAGAGACACCAGTGTAAAGATGTAATATACTGAGTGTTAGAGACACCGTACCGTATATTGAGGAGGTTAATTCAGGTCATGTTTATGATTTAATATCCAGTGGAATTTTCCGTTACAAAAGTATAGAATTGAAAAAAAGAAACATGATATATCTGTGTTTTTATTTGTATTTTCAATTTTATTCCTTGTAAAATTCCACTTGATATTAACTCAGAATCATGAGCTGAAGCATCTCCCTCAGTACTTATTCGTTATAATGTCACTACACAAAGTTGATTTTAACAATGATACTAAATATTTAATGTACTTATAACTTTTTGTGCATATTATCAATCCCCTAACAAGAGAAAAACTAAAATTCCTCAATCATTTATGACTGTCTCAGAGTATACAACACGGTACAACCAACGACACGATAGTATCAAACTTTCCGTAAAAACAAGTCTTGTAGATAGTGGGCGGCGAGTGGCATCTGCAGCGATCTTCTCTAGGACATTGCACTTCCCTCCCCCCTCTCGTTAGTCCTGTCCTCCCCCTATAACTCGCAGACGCGTAGATTGGACTCACCAACTTGTTGTTACTCGCCCGTTACTTTTTACTGACTTGATACTTGAAACGAGTGTTCTAGAACTTATTTTCGAATTTTGACTGACGTAAGTTGTATTTTCATGATTTGTTACGAAATGTTATCTAGAGGTTAATGATTATAGGACTTATCTAAAACTATTAAGAAGAATCAAGCGGATTAAAAATCATATTAACTTCTACACGAAATTGGGTATAAGTACCTACATGTAGTTGGCCTGTAAAGTAAAACATAACATGGCATCACAGGTAGACAGAGGAGTCTAAATATATAAAAGGAGAAACTGACTGACTGACATATCAACGCACAGCCTAAACGGCTAAACGTAGGCACTTGAAATTTGGAAGGGACGTAGCTTAGGTACCGTAGAGGTGCACTAAGAAAAGAATTCCTGGAATTCCCACGGGAACGGGAATTAGCGGGAAAATCCTTATTATGAAAAATCTAAACCGCTTAAGTTAGAAGCTTGAAATTTGGCATGCAGGTACCTTAGTTAACTTAAAGCTTAGTTGCAACAGGATATTGCAAAATTCCCACGAAAACGGGAGTTAGCGGGAAAAAAATTAATACGCTGGGCTAGGCTTAATACCCTGCGAGTACAGTATAATAATATTTTCAGAATGCTGTTGAATCTTCCTCGACATTGCAGTGCCTCCAGTATGTTCGCGGAATACCAAACAGATGGCTTCTATGCCATTGTTAGAAAAAAAGTCGCGTCTTTGGTAAGAAGGGTACGAGAGAGTAGCAACGGCCTTCTGAAAATAGTTGCAGATGATCCGCATGCACCTGTGTTGAGGGGTCTCAAAAGGGTGATGAACGCGGTGGAGGATCATTCATCGGTTCATCATTCGGTTGTGATTTCGGGCAGGTACATGACTTTTTAAATGAATTTATTAATTTTGATTCAATTACTTTATTAATTTGATTGTACTAACATAGTTCTTAAGTCAAATGTTTACTAACACATTATGGATCTGAGTAATCAGAAAATAAATGATTATTATTATTATTATAAAAACATTTGTATGAAAAAATCGAAACCGCGTAAGATAGATGGCAATCTAGCATGCATGCATACCTTAGTAAATATAAAGTTTAGTTATGCCTGTATTTTGAAAAATGGGAGTTAGCGGGAAAAAAAAATGTATGAAAAAATGTAAACTGCATAAGTTAGATGCTTGAAATTTGATATGCACTCCCACACACACAAAGATCTCTCTTTTATAACACACCACGCGGACGAAGTCGCGGGCAAAAGCTAGTATGGTATAAAAATGCAAGCGATGTAAAATAACAAAGTAGCTTATACTTTAACATAAAGATTATTGATAGTATTCTAATTATGAAAGGGGTATACATAACCTCAATTGATTTAAAATTGCAAACACCAAATCTATTAATGTAATTTTAGTAATTACAATGACTCTTTAATAAAACACAATAGTTAAGATTCAATGAGACGTTCGTGTCGGCAGTGCATACAATCGGCGCAGGCGGCGGCGCGGCGACGAGGTGAGGCGCATGCTTCCCGTTACTCCCTATGTACCCACAATTATATAGTGTCTATATACTTAATCCGGGTAGCGTCAACAAACTTGGACTTTAAGAATTTCCGATTTTGATAGAAGTTTTGATTTTAGACAATACTTCATTCATTTCGTTGTAACACACTCTACATTTTATACATTAAAGTAAGCATTCAGTTTCTCAATATTATGATAGTGACGTATAAGTAATATATTTTGATAACAAGGCAAATAGAAGCACAAGGAAATGTATTTCTGTTTCTCGGGTGAATAAATCTTTCAACAATAACAAAAACAGTTCAATAACTCTATCGACGAGGAGGGGTGACTTGTTTTTATTTCTGTTTCAATTGAAACAGTCAATAAAATTCTGCTATGAAACACGGCAAAATTCGAATGTATGGGTTACTAGAACCACGTATTTAATTTATGTTTTTTTTAGAAGCTACACGTATTGTGGCGAGTGCAGCTATCAACTTTCCAGCAACGGGCATAATCAAACTGCGATCTAAGTGAAATTGAAATAAAGCAATGTATTTATTCAGAATAAAATGCATCTTGTTGTGCAGTCTGTATGCACGCATAGTGGTGTGGTCCGTCCTGCCTCAACACGGAGCGCGTTGCCCGGTCGCTGCGCTTGCGCCGCCACGCCGCGCGTCGTCGCCGCGCCGCCGCCGCGAGACGTGACGTACCCGCTTCCTGCGGTCCCACTCTTTTATTACCTTTACGTACTTTTTACTATTGAAAGAATTTACGTACTTAAATGAATACTTTATAGACGTAGAGCTATCTTAAATCTTCTATCTACACATTATACCTAATATGAAAAACTATACAATTATGTAGGTCGCTCATAAAAAGAAAAAGAAATACGGATTGTAGGTACTAAACAGAACGTAGGTATAGTTCAGTACAATTAATGATTATATTTCCATATAGATAATGTTTTACAATAGTTTTAACGAGTACCTATATTGAATGAACGCCCTATCCACATACCTTTGACACACAGGACTTCCTACAAAACAAGTGATTGTTTGTCTTCGTTTTAAAAAAAAAATACATTTAAATAATTAATACGAATTAGTAACATTTAGATGAATTAACTACAATTTAATGTTTGTATGTAAGAAATAAGTGGGTTTACATCAACTATTGCGCAATTAATAATATCAGACCATTTGATTATCACAAGAATAATAATAAGTTACTTTCAATCCCTAACCTAGGCCAATGTGCTCCATTTACCTTCTAGGACAGTGATAAAGTTATCATACAATGCAAATTGGCCCTAATTTCCGTATTATTATTATAAATCGCTACTTATGTCTATTTGCTCTTGCAACCGATCTAGAATTACAAATTATACAAATAAAAGATAAAATCACTTGTTAATAGAACACAATTTAACATAACATAAGCTCACTACTGTATTCTCAATTGGTGTAGTCAGAGGTACTCATCCATCGCAAGATGAACAGAGTACCAACGCGTCACCGAACTTTCTGTTAGACCAACGTGATGGGTGGTGAGCCAGTTGTTAAAAGATATAATAAATTAAAATGTTAATTGAATACGATATCTGTGTACAATAAACTGTTGAATAAATAGATAAAAAAATACCTTATGGAATCGGATTCCGATCCGATATAGTGACACAAAACGTACTTTAAAATAATTGAATCCGATATCCGATAGGTACCACTGTTGTGATAAACAAAGAAAAAGGGAAAATATTTTGCACATTTCAGGACCCTCGGTGTCGATAAGATAACGTTGAGAGAGCGCTAAAATATGCACGTGATTTTACCATTTTCTGCAAAAACATCTGAAACTACCCAAGAACCTACACTAGAGGAAATGTTCTTTTCGTGGTTCTTGAATTCATCTTTTCGGTAAGTATCAGTAATTTTAAAAAACATGAAGTGTATATTCTGCCAAAAAACTTATGATGCGATGAGGTCCGTGTTGTTCTATGTGCGATACCAACCCAGTATGAAATGAGATCTATTTACAAACAATTATTATAAGACTTAAAGTAAGAGTCGGCCTCTTTTCAAAATCTTTATTTAATATTGGCCTATAAGTAAAAAAATATAGTTAACAAAGCCATATACTTAAATGATTTATTTAAGTATAAATTCATTTTCTCCTTTAGGTAAATGGCGTTTTACACAGTTTTCCGTAATAATTAATGGCCAGAAGATACTTATAATACTTACAGTTAAAAATTCTTCTCTTCGCTCTCAATTTTAAAATCGATTATTCAAATAGTTATATTATTTCCGTAAAAAAATATATTGTCGATGCCATTTTAATATTTGAGGAAAATATTGTTTTAAGTACTTACCTTTTAATAATAATAATAAAAAAGTTCTTTTCTTTTTAAATCAAATGGCGTTTTTCTTAATAGATACCTTAGTAGGTAAGTATAGATTTTTTAACAACTTGCTCTAGATTGAACAGATTGAACAAAAACGCGGCTTTTTGGCTGGAACGTGAACTGGACGAAAAATGGTTGCTTTCTTCATTAAATAATCTAAATAATTAATACGAAATGGTGTTTTGTGGTTAACGAATTAGTTGTAAAACACATAACATTCGCGATAGTGTTATTATATCGGAATATTCAGTAAACAAAACTCGTCGAAGCCGCTTCATAACTCAAAAGTTTATCCGGACTTTTGATTTAAGTAATTCGTTTGGGGTTCGGAGTAGGAGTCTGCTCCGAGCGTAGGCTTAGGTTTCATCATTCATCGTCATCATCTTTCATCATTTCATTAATCATCAAGAAATAAAATACGTAAGACTTGGCTGTATGGGCATAGTTCCCTTTGCCTTGCTCTTCGAGAAAACCAAAAAAATGAACGTAAGCGCGAAAAAATATAATTATTATGTAAATCACTCATCGTAGGTACTTAGAGCAACACGGCTAAATGCAATGTTTATTAAAAAACCTAATTTTCTGCCAAAAACGGATATTATTTTATGAAATAAATACTTTAAAAAGCGAACATAGATTATACCTTGACATTTAGAACTAACGGCCTCTGTGGTCCAGTGGTTGAGCGTTGGACTCACGATCCGGAGGCCCCGGGTTCGAATCCCGGTGGGGACATATCACAAAAATCACTTTGTGATCCCTAGTTTGGTTAGGACATTACAGGCTGATCACCTGATTGTCCGAAAGTAAGATGATCCGTGCTTCGGAAGGCACGTTAAGCCGTTGGTCCCGGTTACTACTTACTGATGTAAGTAAGTAGTCGTTACATGAGTCATGTCAGGGGCCTTTGGCGGCTCAATAGTAACCCTGACACCAGGGTTGATGAGGTTGGTAATTCACCTCACAACCCACACGATAAGAAGAAGAAGATTTAGAACTAAGTATACCTAACATAAAAATAATGCTTTTGATCGACTCATTAAAAAATAAATCTCTTCCTTACGGAAGGTGAAAATCGGATGAAGGCAGGAGTACGTACGATGAAAAAAAAGAGTTCAAGTATATTTAGCAATCGCCCCTGTAACTACAGCGGGTTTCCTTAATTAAAGGTTACAATAAAAAGAGTGGTGCTTCCTACTTCCCACGACGGCCGCGATGTAGGCTAAGGGTAAAGCGCATGCGCGACATGTGCGCGATACAGCTTATTATTACTCCTCACGTTAAATATTATCAAAATATTACTTTCCTCTCGTACTGTACAGAGTAGTGAACCGTTTAAAAAACACACTATGGGGTGTTGGTTTATAGCTCCTATAAACTCGTACACTTACACTACTACGTATCGTACACTTATACTAGTGTAGTAAGTGTATGTATACACTTAGTCACTTTAGCTAGTAATTACTTAGTAGCTGTTCGATTTATATCTCTTTGTATTCTCTTAGTATTCTTTCTTCTTCTTGTCGTTTCGATGGCATTAGGTATTCTTTGACCTCTTCATATTGTAATATGAATTTAATTTATTGTTCAAAAGCTCTCATTTTACACGTAAACTTCACTTTTTTTAATAATTGGGGTTCAATTAGACATTAACGTACCTATACTTACTCGCAGTTATAATATTGTTTCGTATTTTCTCTGCCTCTGTCAATACTCTGTGTAACTCCTGTATACAATATGTGATATAGTGATATAAAAAGAGAAATAAAATCCCGGCTGTGAACCTGGGACAAGCAGGACTATTTCAGGCACCCGAGACGAGCCTCACCGGACGAATTAATTGCTTCAGTGTAAGGTTACATGAATTAATTCTATTCATAGGTCTTTTACTTTGATTAATTTCACTCTAATTTAGATTTCTCGGAAATAAAGCGAAAGATTGTGCGCATTGAACAAACATTTTTGTAGGTGCGTTAGTTATCTTTCATTCCTGTTACTAATACTAGGTTAAGCTTTCTGTTATTAACGTAATATGGACTAGTTTCCAAAATAAAATATTTGAATTTGAATTAGTTAGAATCTCCAGTTGCTGAATTGTATGCAATTTACAAAAATCGCGACATACAGGTACTATTATGTCAGCTATAGAATTGGAGAATAGGTATAGGCTATTTTAGTATTTTAGAATTGTATTTCCATATTTCATTGAATAAGCCCTTGCTCTACTTTTTAACGTGTTCCCTATTCTTTTTAATACCTACATTAATAATAAAACGTGGATTAAGTATTTACATTTATTTGCGTAGAAGGTTTTCTTCGGTCGTTGACCAACATTGTTCTTATATTGCAAAACCAGTTAATGTATGCGCGGCGCGAGCTCGCGTAGAAATTGCAATGTTAACTAAAGAAATTGTTTTCATGCAAATATCCTGACTTCTGAACTCCATTCGCTTATTCATGGATGTAAGACTTTGTATGCAGTATGACAAATGCATTGCACAATTCCATCATTTTCGCGAACAGTTTTTATTTATATTGAACGAATAGAACTTGATAGTGTAGTAAACTCTGATGACCATATTTAAAGATTAGTTATTATCACGCATATCTTGTTGTTATCCCCCGACCCTAAAGAATGTCACCCTGAGGTTCGGTCTTCTTCTTATCGTATTGGTTGTGAGGTAAAATACCAGCCTCATCAACCCTGGTGTCAGGGTTACTATTGAGCCGCCATAGGCGCCTGATATGACATTAGTAACTGGGACCAACAGCTTAACTTCCGAAGCACGGATCATCTTACTTTCGGACAATCAATATGTGATTTTTGTGATATGTCCCCACCGGGATTCGAAGCCGGGGCCTCTAGTTCGTGAGTCCAATGCTGAACCATTGGACCACAGATACCGTCAGAGGCTAGGTAGTAACATTGCTACAAAATAATGTGGTACGATTTTAGCAGAGTGAGATTTGACTTAGGACGCCAGGACGCCAACCATATATCATCTGAATAACGAAGTCCAGAACTACAGATTGTTCTAAAAAAACACAAAGAACCGTCTTCGTTTCTACGACTACGTTGGCGGGTCAGAGGTGACTAACGGCGAATGACCGCTGCACCCTTGCCGTACTAAGACTGCATGCACCCTTTTGCAACCCTGTTTGGATGGCCACTGGCCAAGCATCATCGATGTACGTTGGTGATTTCAATAATAAAAGAGCTTTTGTTGTACACCATCTTCATAATAGCTGATCGAACGTTTAGAAGCTGTTGGATTAGCATAAGTAAATAATTATAAAATTAAATTATATGGGTATAGCGAATGTGGATTTTGGATATAAAGTATAAAACTTTTATCGTGTTCTTTCAAAAGTTTTACAATAATATCATAAACAATGGAAGGACGCGGTAACTCGATACCGATTTAATACCGATTTTTTGTGTAAGGTTTTTTTTCTAGCCTGTTGTGTCTCATGGTTAAGCTAACGCCTCCCCTTACTTTTCCATCCCCTTCTGTCCTGAAGTTTTTAGAGATTGGGGCAGACCTAGTCTTAGGTTAATTGCTATATTAAAAAAAAGCTTTATTAGTTTTCTTCAATCCCCCTTCAAAACACGAAGTTCTGAATCCTACAGTCCCAAAGGAAATATATAAGTACGTACCCATTTTTTTATTTATTTTTTTGTTCGTAGACTTTCACTTGCGAATTCAACAAAGTTCAATGTCGCAACAAGTTGGCAAGTTGCCAAGCTGGTGGCTGGTACAAGCTGTCGGTCCCATGAGGTCTAAGGTCAGACGGTCAGGGGTGACCAACGGCCGGCAGGGGTTGCGAATCACTAGTTGACCAGTTATTTAATTAGACAGGTTTTTAATGGTTTCATTTAGTTGAACAATTTTTTGTTAAATTTTTAGCTATTTGTTTAGTAATTCTAAGATACTTAAAACTAGGTTTTGTATTAATAAAGGTACATACCGTACGTACCGTAAAAAAGTATGTACAAATTAACTTTATTAGATTCGCTTGGAGCTAGTTCTCAGTCTAGTTTGCGAAAAATAAACAATAATTATTTATTCGTAGGTATTTGTTGTTAAAAAATCACATATCAACATACCTACATAAGTACCATACATAGTAAGTACCTACCTACTTACTTAACGAATGAACCTTTTCTATGTAGTTCTATTTGTAAAAAAACCCACAAAATTGCGAACTTGGCGATTCAAAAAATGTAGTTTAATGGCACTTCAAGGTCTAAGTGCAAGTTGCTAGTCCCATGAGGTCAGCGGTCAGAGGTGACCAACGGCTAGCGAATATTTTGCGAAACAACCCCGCTCTTGCCCCACACCTGTTTGTATACACCAAAATTAACAAAGGATTTTTTTTGCATTTTGCACAATCGTTAACGTTTTAAGAAACTGCATACTTTTTTAACAAATGTTCTTTAGAAATTAACAAAGTACTTATTTTTACAACAAAAAAATGGCTTTATCGCAAAATCCATTACCGCAAACACAAAGCGAATTTTTAAAGAAAGTTATGCTTTATCTGTGCGTATTCCACTAACAGGAATTCTGTCTACTAATTTTCGCTTTTAAATTGTGTTATTTTTTGTGGCGTCATATGAGTCTGAGGTAGAACACAATTTGTACAAGGACGCGAATAAAAATTCTAACTGAAAAGGGAGAGTTTAATAATAAAGTAGATGTATGAGAAACCGGGTTGTGCGTCCGTTCGTCACCTCTGACCCACGCTTGACCAGTGTGTCCCTCGTCGCATCGCCAATCTAGGGATTAGCAAGTTCACACCGTAGCCTTGATATTGAGTATTGAAAACGTAAGTATTATTCAAATACTGACTGTTATTTTTATTAACAGTACCATTGTATCGTCATGGTCAACTAAACTTACGTACGTTTATTTCGTTAAAAATAGCATTTTTAGCAGTTAGATAGATTTGAAGATATTTAAATAGGTGTCTTGCTACATGTCCTCCTAAGCATTTCGCGGCTACGCATTATCACAGTAGATAAATAATGAAATTGAAAAGGCGTCTTTCCCTTTAATGCAATAGCATTTGCTGAATCTATTTTTTACAGGGCTCCATATAAAAATGCTTTCGTATAATTTTAAACGTCACATCGCATTTTACAGCGGCGTGGTTTCCTTTCGCCGGACAGCGGTCAGTCCATGTTTACGGCTCTTTTATTTACTCTAAGCTTATTAAACCCTTTCCTTTGTGAATGGTCTTGAGAAGGGTAATTAATATGGTTGGCATTGTGCAAAAACTCCACCATTGTTCTCCGTTGTTTTGCCGCTTTTGTGTCGGAGTTGTATTGTCCAGCGTTTTGTCCAGGTGATCATTAGCCCAGTGGGCAGTTTTGCACTGACCGCTCCGAAGTTTTTTTCTCACAGTAATACTACGAACCGTTACGCAGCAATTTACGGTAAATATCTGTGATTAATGATTGGTGTTGATGTCTATTTTCATCGTGCGAATTTTATAGCTTTTAAAGTTACGCCCTTATTCAACTTTCTTTTAAATTACGTTATTAAAACAAGTACTTATTTAATATTATTTTTGTATTCAAATCTTACATTGATGGACGTTAGATAGCATCTACAAAATTACCGTTTAAATAAAGATCGATCGTCTAACAATGGAGTGTACTCCTGGTTTGAATGGCCACTGCAAGTTGGGTCCGCGATGACCTCTGATCTCGATGCACTATGCAGCTGTTGTACGATTGTGCAAAGACAGGTTCTGATACTATTCGTGTGAATATACCGCTATAATTTATGCACATTTTGTAATTTAATGTACCTACTTATACATGAAATAAAATTATTACATCTTAGATAACGGTGAAAAAACTGTATATAGTCAAAATAAACACGAAACAATCTGCTCTACCGCTAATATGTAAAATCGCGTGCTATAAATACTTCCTCAAACAAAACTCATACTCGCCTGGTATGTACAGTTGTTTCGGTAGGTATTATAATTTATCTACTCGGAAACAGCGGCTGGCATACACAGAGGAAGAGACATATTATAGCGTTTGTATGTAGCGGTGTGTACGTATTGACGCAGGACTTGCGATTCGTCATGGAGTTGCGCGTGTAGTGGTTCGCGAATCGCATCACGCGAGAGGAAGGAGGATCGCCCTCCCTCGCCGGCCAATCAGCGCGGCCTAGACCGTGCGCGCTTCGTCGCGTTCGCGAATAAATTTGCGCGCTGTGAACGTTATCTTATATACTCTTATATACTACCATTTAAAGCGCCGTTTTTTTGCTCTTATATACGTATATTTATCACTGATTGGTCCTTACAATGTAGATAATATACTTGTAATATTACTATTGGATTGAATATTTAAAGTCAGTGACCATATAAATGACGTCAATTGATAAAACAGTTAGTCATCTCCTCGGCTTCATGTGGCCCTGGTACTATGACGCGCTTGCAAAGTTTGTACGTAGTTTTCGGCTCTGTAGGAAACAATGGTGTCAAAACGTCAAAGATGTCAATTCCGCGCCGGATACACAAAAACAAAAGCTGCAAGGGGTGTATTCTATTAAGAAAGGTAGTTAAAGTGGGATTACGTCCAATGAGACTGAGAATTACTCGAGGGGGTACATTTACCTATGTTTAGCGAAGGGATGCACGGTGTGCAACCCTTCCGTGTAAAATATCTCAGTTTAAACGTTCAAAACACATGTTTGCTTTCACACTGATCCCAGGAGGAGGTTACAGAGTGACTTACTGCACGCCAAAGCAGTTAATTATCAGCCAGGTGAAAATTATTAAAAGTGGATGCAAATAGAATCACTTTTGAATTAAATTACTTAGTTACTTCCTCGTGTTATACAATAAGCACCTCGTGCCCATACAAAGGTGCGAATGCTAATTTCAGCGATACATAATCATCACTTTAAGAAAGCACATAGGTAATACATACATAAACTCAGGCCTATTTCCCACCGGGGTAAGTAGAGACTTCCATTTGCTTCGATCCTGACATACTTCTCTTGCTTCCTCCATATTCATCAATTGTTTCATACACGCAGGCCGGTTGAGAGTATATCGTACGGAACCTTTTCTAAAGTCATCTCCAATTTGGCCAATGTACGTCCTTCTAGGTATCACCAACCTTTGCTTTATGTACTGCTTTCGTAATCCGATTATCCTTCATCCACTCTAAAGAAAGAAAGTGAGTAAATACATCATACTTTTTAAGCAAAGTTATAAGCATGTACGATGAAACTTGAAATTAGTAAAAAAAGTCCCAACTCGCTTAAAAATGCAAGTTCATTGTTCTCATAAGCGCAGCAACAAAGAACAAAAACAAAAATAGCCCAGCATTAAATCAGTTTCGGAATTTTTACTGGCAATTCTAGTCGAACCCCTTTCTAATGAGCAAAAAAATGAGGTTAAAAAATATAAAAAATTGTAAGGGGTTGTCGCGAGATTAGCCCTCCGATGTATCGTGGGCAAAAACACCGCACATGGGCGTATTTCAATTAGCTGTCAGTTTGTCAACTCTTCTGCTATTATTTCTGAGAGGGGCTCGCTACAGGCGCCAAAACGCGCACCCTCTTGAGGTAATGAGGTTTTAAAAATACGCATTTATAGCAAGGGTAAGCGTGTTCTTATATTGAATCTGTAACCCCTTAGATATTTTGTTGGACAGCTTAGCTGCATAGATTTGCGCAAATAAGCCATTAGCGAATAGATGAATGACACCAAAGATAAACCTTTTATTTATATTGTTCACTTGACTCTTAAGATATAGAGGAACCTAATACAGGCTTCGCTCTATCTTTTCTTTTCTTTCAAACATTCAGTCCCTCTGAACAAATATGTTTGTTCATTACGAGTATCTATATGGTACTCTCAACTGCTCTCGCATTTAATAACTGTAATTGCTAATTACGTTTCACGTTGCTGGCTAACACGAAAGTGCAGATAAAGTAGGCAAAGACGCAACTCAGATTAAATTATAAGGAAATTAACGGTCTTGAACACATTTACAACAAAATAATTGCAAACTATGTAACATGAGCTGTATTTGCATTTTAAAGTAGTAAATTATATACTGCGAAACAGACTCATAAGTAAGTAAGTATGTAGGTACCAATGTAGGTAATTATATACGATCTCCTTGTTGACTTCTCAAACTTATAATGAAGAAAGATATGAAATATAAAAAATAAACGGCGGTAACACCATCCAATAGTATAATACAAAGCGGATCTGGAACCGCAACAATGGATTTCACGTGCACAGAAACAAAATCTCGGTAGATTTTTTGCTTATGAAATACGCGGATATTCCATTAACCCTTTAACGAGAGGAAGTGTGTAAGTAGGTCAGACTCGATTGAACATTGCACATGTTGTGAAAGCGGCAAAAAATACCCCTTGTGTTGCGCTTTGTTTCCACACACGAAAAAACTTTGATTATTCGATGCAATTTGTACCCTTGAGATGGGATTCAGTCAGGTCTCCTTGGATTGGCTAGATTAACAAACAACATGCACATTGTTAAGCAATATTTATGAAACAACGACTTTGTTTAATTGACAACAATTTTGATGAATATAGTATTTTAAATATTTATTATTTTATACAGCTTTTGTTCTTCAAAATACAATTTCGTGAAACTTTTTCTCTGGCCAATTCTCAGAGGCAGTGTTATAGCATTTTATCATTTTTTTCCCTCCATCGCATACGTTTTAACCTCAACTTTCAACCCTTCCCGTAGTCTTGGCAGCCATTCTTTGCCTATAAACCTCTTTTTTTGTTCGCATCCTTTTTAAATGGCACATGCAGAGAGAGCTGTTTTTTAGTCACATCAGCCTACATATATGTAAAATGCAATATCATCAGCTTACCTGGACAACCTCCGATTCAATTTTATTTAATAGATCGTCCCTAATCGATTAAAACTTGGAAAAGGTACGTACGACATCAAAATCTTGAATTTATTAGCAAATCTTTTTTTGTTCCATCGTATTTTCTAAAACCTCAATAGAGTCAAAGAAAAAACTTTACGTGACTTCACATCTCATCCAGACAAAAAGTAACACAAGCTAAAAATGTGATTTGCTAACTCAAGAAAGCTTTCACCGTGTATCTAAATTCCTGACCTTTTTTAAGACAAAAACTACCAGCTCGAAGAAATTTAACTCCGCGTCATTTTTTATTTCGACTAACAGTAAACCCAATTCCAGCGATATGTTCACCAAAACAAACGGTCGTGCAAAATATCAGATACGGAGGAATCTGACATCGAGAACAAAAAATCGCAGGTAAAAAGTCATATACCGGTATAATTGTCACAAATTAAAGCAAAAAATCGTTCACAAAAGATATCAAATTCTGCAAGCCACACGAGCAGGTAGACGGAATCTTATAAAATTTAGTTTTTTTGTTAGAAAATTGTGCAAAACCGTGGGAGGGATCGAGGAATAACTGTACCTTGCGAGACACTGGCCGCACCAATCGTAGAGATACAATCTTTTGTTGCATTTTATAACGCATTGTGCGAAGATAAATTTATAATGCATGCTTTGCAATCAACACATCATATTTGCAATATTAGAATTTACGTTCAAATATACGTATTATTCTTGTTTATTGCGTGACTAAGTTTGACCTACGTGAAGTTTGCCCAGATGGAAAAATAATCGATAAGTTAACTATTAATAAATTTCAGTTTTCTTTGACAATGTAGGCAACATATAGATAGCGTCACGTGAATATTTGAAAACTTACTTATCTGTAATATTTGCCCCTAAACCTTCCAAATACAATGTTTACTTTACCTCGTCAACGTGCACAATCGGATCAGAGCGCATTATTTTTTGTCAAGAAGATTTTTGTGCAAAAACCGCACAAAAAACAAAATCTTTTCTGGCTTTAGTTGCAACGTGATAAGTTTATTTTGAAATGGAGATGGACGTTTTATACGTTTAGGGCTTTAAATTCCGCTCAGAAATATATTTGGCCTTACTCATTTATTGCAGTTAAATTGCAAAATGTTTTTTTTTATCTGAATAAGAATTGTAACTATACATAATACAATAAGAACATCACATAACTATATTTACTGATTTGCTTATTTGAGGAACGTGTGAAAAAACATTTTTGTATTTAGGTTACTTACTTAAATACTTCTCTTCTATCGTGTGGGTTGTGAGGTGGACTACCAACCTCATCAAGCCTGGCGTTAGGATTACTATTGAGCCGCCAAAGGACTTAAATACTTACCTTACTGGAATACTTCCTGCAAATCATTTATAGGTACAACTAATCTGGTAAGAACTGAGCTGAGACGCAAAATTAATTCACCACGGTTGCACGAGTTTAAAAATTTACCTTAGCACATATTAGGTGTTTATTATACTTGTGGTATATTCAGTGTATTTTTTAGAAATATGTCATGCAACATGTCGAAGTATTTGAGCGAACATGTAAGGCGGCAAACATTTGCCTGGAGTCATTGAACCGCTGTAAAAACTCCCTCGTTTCAGCCGCGCTACGTTCTCACGCGCATTTCTTGAACTTTGACACACAAAAACTCAGCAAACTGTTTCCAATAAGACCGTTTCAGTTTTTAAAAACCCATCAGCTATGTACTAAACAATTTCTGCTTCTGAATTTTTTATAGATTTTCTAATCGACTTCAAAAAGCAGGTTATCAGTTTCACCCGTAGGTATGTCTCTTCTTCTTCTTCCTAGCGTGAATCCCGCCGTCTTGCGCCGGGGTCCGCTTTCCTACTGTTCTTCCTCCACTTTGCCCTATCCTGGACATCGTCTTCGGATAACCCGCAACTCTCCATGTCTTTCTCCACGACACTCAACCATCTCAGCTTAGGTCTTCCTCTACGTCGCTGACCAGTAATATTGAAGTCGAGTGCCACGTTGCCAATGTACTCAGGCGGTCTTCTTTTAACATGCCCATACCAACGCAGCCGGTTTTCCTGCAGTTTGTCAGCCACGTCACGTACACCGAGGCTACCGCGCACATACTCGTTGCGAATCTTGTCGAGCCTCGTCACGCCGCACATCCAACGTAACATCTTCATCTCTGCAACTTGGATGGACTGGACATGTTTTTTCGTTACGGCCCACGTCTCGCTTCCATAGGTTAAGACAGGTCTTATTACTGACTTATAGATAAGCCCCTTCAGCTTTACAGGCATTCGGCTATCACAGGTAACGCCAGTAACTTCACGCCACCTGAGCCAGGCTGCTGATATACGGTGCTGTATGTTGCTCTCCAAATTTCCGGAACTGCAGATTATTGTCCCCAGATATTTGTACTCCTCGCACTGTTGAACAACTTGTCCATCTACCACTATAGGGTCAGCGCTAGGCTTTCACCCGTAGGTATGTAAATTGCTTAATATTCGTTATTCTAAACACGTATGCCATATTTCACAGTTTTATGATTGTCCACATATTTTTTTAGAAACTACATATTGTATAACAATAAATAACATAAACTGCCTATATACGTCCCACTGCTGGGCACAGGCCTCCCCTCAATCAACCGGAGGGGGTATGGAGCATACTCCACCACGCTGCTCCACTGCGGGTTAGTGGAGGTGTTTTTACGGCTAATAGCCGGGACCAACGGCTTAACGCGCCCTCCGAAGCACGGAATCATCTTACTTTTTCAGACAATCAGGCGATTCAAGCCTAAAAAGTCCTTACCAAACAAAGGACAGTCTCACAAAGTGATTTCGACAATGTCCCCATCGGGAATCGAACCCGGACCTCCAGATCGTGAGCCTAACGCTCTAACCACTAGACCACGGAGGCTGTTATTGTATAACAATAATACTTTTTAAAAGGAAATTATGCAAGTTTCATCAAAATCAGCTTCGTAGTTTGATTAAATTTAAAAAAATCTACTTACAAAAAAAAATATTATTATGGAACAAGAACATTGATCTCGTTGATGTCTTTTGTATGAAATATAAAATTAAATTTATGAAACATAATTTTGTACGAAATACCGATAAGGCTTTCCAGTGTCAGCAGACAATATGAGGTCATTTTTAATAGTATAAGTATTATAAAGTCGGTTAATAAGATAAAAAATTGTGCGTATACGGTGCGGGTGCTGGTACAGTCATGAGCAATATAATGTACTTACCCTCTTTAGGACTCTGTCGCACTAACATATTTGACATTTAGTGAGACTTACAGTTCAATTTGTTAAAAAGTTTATGTGACATGATACCAAAGTGTATACATATTAATGCTCGTGACCGTACTGTTGTGGATGCTGAGGGCTGGAATTAGAATGGATCCTATCTTACCTCAACGGCGACTTTTCTGTACCCAACATAATAATAGGAGGGAAAGCGTGGCTCATTGCAATTAGGCACAAAATGCCATTATAATGGAATTATACAATCCTTTATTCACTTTTTATGATAGATGCAATAATGTCAGAGAGCATGTGAAGGGGCCGGAAGTGGCGTTTCACTGCGAATGTTGTATTTCCGCCCCCACCCCACAGGGAACTTACATTATTCTTTCAGCAAATATGTTTTGACTATAACATTTAACTCTTTCTTTCCCGGACGTCTCAAATGATGATACCTGCGTCATTAATAATGACTACATCATTATCAATCATTAAGGGGTGAACATATGCCGCTGGATCAATTGAACGTGTATGTATAGGGTAGGGCACGGAAAACCAATAGGTAATTAAATTAAACGCAAGAAAATGTTCATTCAAAACAAATCTTACTGTTCGTTTATATTATAAAACTTCAGAGCGGTTGGGCCGATTTAGATGTTTTTGGTTGTGATATGTTTGTCGGAGTCCTGAAGAAATGAGCTCATTCGAAATTAACCACGAGGCATGGGAGGAACTCGCCGATAATCAAGACGTGTGGAAGAAGCATGTGCTCGATGGGTGCGACACACATGACCACACCTGGTTTGACACAAGAAGAATGGAACGCCATCACTCCGACAACAATCCACCAGTCGGAGACTTCTCCTGCCGAGTGTGCGGTAGAGTTTGCCGCTCTAGGTTTGGCTTGCACAGTCATGAAAGAGAGTGCATTTCTTCGAGGCAATGACGTCATAAAACGTCTGAAACAGATGTATAAGGCCAATGATGATGAGTCCTGGAAAGGTTTTCAACGGTGAGAAAACATGGAAAAGGGTGATACGAAAAATTGTGACGCCGCGCCGGATCAATTGAACTTGTAGGGTAGGGAACGGACGGCCAACAGGAAATTAAACACAAGAAAATCTTCATTCAAAACAAATACAGACAGCAATCTGAAAAATTGGAATCACCTGTATTTTTTTCAAACTCTGTAGTACTTTAGCGTATGATGAATATTGCAAGCGATATCGCAGGTAAGTACCAACAATTATTTATAACGGGAAAATTTTTGAACCCTTTCTTGTGCAAACTTCGGATAACGGTTGTAAATCAATTGTACGATCTCAGCCTGTCATCACTTCCTTGTATTCACAGATTGTGGGAACAAATTATCGCAAACACTTCTTATACGCAAAAAAACCTTGCACAAAACATCTTCTGGAGTAATACGTGGCAAAAAACCCACTCCCACGCTTCGAAAGGGTTGCGTACGCGCACCTGACCTATATTACACTTGTGAAAAAATATCATGTGTTTTCTTTTGCATTTTTTGCTCATTATTTTCATTGTAGTTTAGACTGCAATAGATTTGTAGTGTGTCCATAATTTTCTCGTAATCTGGTACTTTCATATTTTACCTGTTAAAATTATTTCTACTAGTGGTTTGTAATTATGAACATATCAATTCTAGTTAACTAATATTATCTACGTTGAATACATGATAAATTGAAAAGTTTTTAGTGACCTTGTTTCATCTTAATGTAACACCATTTTTGTATCATCAAATTCACGGCTAAAACATTTAGCGCGGACACGTTAATATGCGAACCTTTGTCTGCACACCATACTGTTTATAGCACTGTCCCCTCTCGGATGGAAAGAGCGTCATATCAATTCATATCGAATCAACAAACCAAAATACAACAAAACACTTTGTCCGGGTACACAGGACAACTTGTGCACCCCACTTGCGCAACCAGTCGAGCACAATGCGGCTTTGTGCGCCCGCGCAGGTAGCAGGGTTATCCGCTTATGCAAAAAAACTATCCGATTAACACCAGCACAAAACACGAGTTGCCTTTTTAAAATGCTAACGATTGTGTTAAGAGCTTTATCGCGTAGTCTGAGCCTTTTATCCCATAAGTGTGCTTATTTGCATTGATTTAATGAAGTTATTAATTGCAGAAATGTGTACTTATTTAAAATATTTCTATTCTATTCACGATGCAGGCATTCAAGAATAATAAGAGTTAGTAAACAACTATTAAAAATCCATGTAAAGGGGTACAAAAAGTCCACTAATTATAAAATAATTATTGGTTTGTATCAAGCAACTCTTGAACAAATATACATATACAATTTAACATTCTGAGAATCAATAAAACTTACAAACTACTACACTACCGTATTCTTACTTTCTCTAAGTGTACTATTACTAAATTAGTTCCTTTCATTATCGAAGTAAAAATTTATAGCGCAGAGGTAAGGATGTGCGTGTTCTTGTTTTGGTTAGCGCTTCGACAACAACGGGGCTGCGTGAATTTCGCGGCCTTTAACGAATCGAGCTCATTAAGTATTCATTGACGAGAGCCGGGGACTGGCAGCGAGGGTGAAAAGGCCGACAGGCGATGTGTTGCGAAATGAATAAATAGTGGCGAGAAATAGGGGCAGTTCGCCAGGTAACAGCCGCACCAACTCAATAATGCAAGTGACGCTGCCATTTTCCACTTTAAACTCCATTTCAAGAACTCGATAGTTTCCACGTCGTAGTACACCGCGAAATACAGCATTCGTAATGAGTTTGTCCGTCGACACGATAATGCCATGGCAAACAGTTGCAATCGACAGAACCCAGCCGCCCCCTTACTTGGTCAGCCCTCATTATTTAATTACAATTTCATCGCGAAGTCGCGATAATAACATCACTAGCAAATTGTCGTCATTACACGTGTTAGGGAGAAGGGCTGATTGGAATACTGAAATATTTCTATTGTTTTACTCCCTACATACAAAGACGGAGATAAGTAAAAAACTGCATTCGGCTGATCTGTCTGCGCAAATGCTTAAAAAACGAGTGGGCGAGCACCATGTGCAGACGCAGGTGCCCTCCGTTCCCACACAACCCTTTCAGCGGCCCGCACCCCGCACCCTCGCCCTGCCTCTGAACTTGCACAAAAACCAAGCCATATGTGTAACATAAAATAGTCCCAATCTCTGCAGCTCATCAAATAATTCCTCCTATCAAAACGATAGACTCTTACGTCTTTTTGGAACGTTACCCATCATTAGGTCCAAAATTCTACCTGTTTCGTATTTATAGACGCTGTCGTGTCATTAGATTTATTGTGGATATAATGCAATCCTCTCCATATTTTTTTGCCTTTCGCTCTTCACTAAGTATCTTATCTACAGGAATACTTATAAATCACAAGAAAAATATGTAAATTGTCATGAAATTATGTATTTATATTTATCTTATTAAATGAAAAACATACCTAATGCATATTATATGGGAATCCAATTGGATTTCAGTAAGGTTCTGCCAAAGCGTTAATTTCCCTGATCATTGGACTAGTCTCTAATAAAATTCAGTCACTAGCGTTCAGTGGTATTTAGTATGTACTTATCTATGTTTTTATGTTTAGATATCTACCTGAAATTGTTTCTATCGTACTTTTGTTTAGAATGACCTAGAGCCACGCAATCAAACCAATTGAAATAGCAAATCAAAAACAAAGATAAGTTTTCATCTATCTTTGTACGTTTTTGTATAAAAAATTTGCTGCGACATTTTATCACGTTGAATGGGATGTGTTTTGTAGCCAATTAAAGGCAAAGGGACCGTCCGCGGCCGGAGTCGAGTCCTGCAATAAATCGCAACCCCTACAAATGTTTCCGCTGCATCCTCTCCAGCTAACCCATCCACGTTTTTTACTCACAATTTGCATGAAAAACGGTAATTTCTTTATTCATACGCAGTTATAAATTTGCTAATTTAATTAATTCCTTTGTTTTTATGAACATGAAAATTAAGTCTGAAATTTTTAACGGACGAGGTATAAATTACTTGCCTTATGTTTATGGAAGGAAAGCACGCATTTTGTAAGCGTTTTATAGTGACTTGAGCAGTTGTGAATAAATTCGGCGCGAGCGAGCTCGCCTGCTATTGGTCAGTACGCACAAGCTGCACCCTGCGCTTGCAGTTGCAGATCACGATATCAAACCTACTTTATATTTAGCGTTTTTTACATCTGCCCATTCACCCGCCATATTTGACTCTACCCCACAATTACCTATAGAAATAAGGAACACCTTATCGAGGGATTAGTTATGACCGCCGGTAGTGCGTATAATTCGTAGAAGACTAATCATTTATTTTTAATCTTATTATTGTTAGTACGTATCTTATAAAGGTCACATAGCTAAGGTGGCATTTCAAAACTAACCAATTGTACGTTAAGTCCCTAGTTACTTTGTGATCCTTCATTTAGATAACTTAGACCTGCTACGTCACAAATTCACAATGGATGTTGTTAAATCACATATGCATTACTTATGCATTCAATATTTATCAAAAAACCAAAGGGCGAAATCAAATATTTGACAATCTGATATGTGGTGCTGAGTGTTTCCGTAACCGATATTTCTCATTAAGGTTGCTTGTTTGGAGTTCGATAAAAAACGTGGTTGTCCGAGGGTGGCCGATGGCCGCAAGGGTTGCTATCTCCTCCCCTGGAAGAGGTAAACAAGCAGATGGCCGCGGCTTCAATTACATAATCAACAGTCAACTTATCGTATTCAAATGACTGCATCGATTTCGGGCGCAACGACCCTCTCGCGGACCAAAATCTTCATTCTGTTGCCCATTGTTTTGTTTTTTTACACAAACTTCTTCCTACTGACACAATATCTTATACTTACTGAACAATCTTCAGTATAATTATATTAACCACACAATAGAACTTTGCGTAAGTACCTACCTATATCACACATTGTATCATCACGATCAGCCTCCAAAACTCATTCATTCATTACATCTTCAAACGCAGATTATAGATTAGAGATGCATAACAAAAATTGAAACCGAAAGTCGTAAAGCAGATATTATTGTAAAGTCACTGGAGCACCGGGTAACCATGATTGTTCTGGCGAGGCAAGGCGACGAGCATTGCTGCTTTTGGGTCTACATACTATATTTCCTCTACTTCACTATCTATTCCAGTGCTAACAAATTCATTGCCGAGGCGGTTGAGTTACGGCATAATTACACGAGGTTCAACCAGTCAATGTGTGTCGAACCAGATAAGTTGTCGAGTGAAAGGTG
Source organism: Pectinophora gossypiella (assembly GCF_024362695.1). NCBI lineage: Eukaryota > Metazoa > Arthropoda > Insecta > Lepidoptera > Gelechiidae > Pectinophora > Pectinophora gossypiella. The sequence goes on along the minus strand of NC_065407.1, from coordinate 8,347,177 downwards.
AAGCATCGACATGGAAGTGTAGATCACGATGCGCTATGTACGTAACGGTGCATTAGTGACTGACTCACAGGGAACTGACCTAGGGGCATGCAGCCGAGTGCATTGACGTCCGTCGTACTTATCACCGCATGCCTCTTGAGAGATAATGCATAGAGCATGCCCTTTGAGCTGATGAATAACACATCTGTTTTCATGTCTGACAGTTTCCGATTACATTTTGAGATCCAAAAGAAGCAGAAGAACGTCTGAGACGATTTTAAAGTGTCAGTTCGTTCAAAAACAATGTGTCCAGAATAATCCGTGTAATGTGAAATGTATAGAAAACCGGATACTAATGTACCTACCACTGAAATCTTATTTATTACTTATAGATTGTCCACGTAAATAAGTACCTAGTTACCTATTTACCATTACTGATAAATGCCTTATGTAAAGTATACGTAGTAGGTACAAACCGCATAAGTACCTAATTGTCGCGTAAATAGTTCAATGAAATTCTCGTAACAATTCACGGATTCATATGAGCAACGGAAATTTTGTTATCGTCAGAGAAATAAATAATCGTGAAATCGTCAACTTGACCGTAATTCGTGTGATGTAGCCAAGGTCCTGAGCTGATAAGACGAGTGTTTCACAATAGCAGAATTATTTGCGGCGGAGCACCGCGGCTTGCCTTGGGATGCGCCACAAACAACTGTAGCGAACGAGGTCCGCTGAAAAAGTACCTACCGACACACTCGCACTCGAAAGTGTTACTAATCGCCGCTTATCAGATACTTGTTAACTCTACCACAACAAATAAGTAGGCAACTGATTGCTTCGTGGTAACGTCCTAGCTAAACGTTTCATTTGCCCCGCGGTAATGACCTGGCGTGAAAATGCCATTTCAACTCACGTGATAACTGTATCGGTAATGGAAAGTTTTGAAGTCGTTCTGAAGATATATTCTTTGACGAAAGATGTTGCAGATACATAACATTAAACTGCCTACTCTCTAATTCTCATTGTCTAAAAATGAAGAGCAATAAAAGCTCGTTTAGAAAGACGAGCTTATCTGGGGACATATCTGTTGATGTAGATGGTAAAAAAACGTAAATGGCGTGTGTACGTGACATGTCAGCCGCGAAGGGCTTTCAGGCGCGATTGTACGCAGTCTGCGCACACGCCGGCGTAGGTACGTGTAAGTGGGTCAATGGCGGCGCGTGACGCCTGCGCGGCCCTTTGCAGGGCTCGCCTTGAACCGCCACTAATGCCGGTAGCTCCACTCTATTAATTTGCGCTCAGTTTTTGTTGCTAAAAATACAATGCGATCCGCTAACGGGTCCGTGTAACTAAGAGACCCGCAAGAACAGACAATAATAAAGACTATCATCATTTAAACGGTCAGCTAAATAAAGAGATCAGCTCCAAAATGTTTTTCATCAGCATATTCAGTAAATTGAGCAGCTTCCAATGATCAGCAAATACAACTAAATTAGTCAGCTCCAGAAAGCATTTTGTTAGCAATTTAATTGAGCTTGTGGTGGTGGGCAAAAATAACTAAATTGGTAAGCAAGAAACAAGATTGTTCTACCAAAATGGCTTCTCCATGCATCACGCTAAAACATCATGTACGCAGACATACCTAAACAACATAGTTTTTTTTACCTGAAATTCAATTCTCCAATAAAGGTGCCTACCTAAACAAAATTTTCTAGATCCAAAGATTTTCTAATAAATTCGATAACGTCTTTAAAATTAAAAGACCGCCGTTAGCTTTCTCATTTTAAATGCTGGATAGCATGTATGGCCGCATATCCAACATGGGTAGGTTACCCTAAAATATAGTATCAAAACTTGTTCCCCGTTTATTTGAACGTTAAACACTGAATCGAAACAAAGCGAATATAAATATTTTAAATCCCTTTTGCTTGATGCATGCATGATTCATTCACTTGGACAACCACGTCCACATTATATCGATGATCGAATTCCGTTCCAGAATTTTCCATATCGCGCCACACGTCTCACTTCAGTGTTTCGCAACAGAACCAACCATTCGCGTTGTCGTCGGCAAATTGCCGAGGTCGATGGGATCAGGCCCTGTAGTACTCCACGTATGTAGGGCAGCTATTTACAGCGGCCCTTCGGAAAGGACGTCGCAAATTATAAATGTCCAAGTGACATCAACTCTACAGGCATTTGAGACTAGCACGCAAATTATTTTCGTTCCACACGGAACCACACTTTTCCTTGGATGTTGATTATGTTGACATTGTCATGAAAAATGTAACAAACAACATTGAAAACAGTAGATATGTAGGTATATTAGCCATAAGTAATTAATTTCATTTCAATCAAAATCAAACATCTTTTATAAACTTTTATTTTTGTTAATAAAACCGGCATAACTGATTATCGAGCAAGTTGTTTTTCAACGCGATGAAAATTTACTGCAATACACGTTCGTTCTGTACTAGGAAATCATATTTATACAGCTGATAGCTCACGCTTAAGCGTACAATTTGAAGGTACTGTTGAAGGCCTATCGCTAATATATTGCCTCGTACATGCAGCTTTGTGTTTGTTGAATACCAATGCAAATACGCACGTAAGTATACTTATACCTACTCCGGAAGAGACACCAGTAGTGCAATTACAATCATTCAATCTGCCTCAGTATGCGAACTACTCTTGACCCAAATTCAAGAGGCTATCGATATTAGTATACTGATTGGCAGTAGGTACTTATTTACTAAGCCAAAACAAAAACTGACGACGCTTTAAACCAAAATTAATATAATAAATATACTTCGTATCTTGTCATTTCAGTCTACTGCTGTCTATTAGACATAGGTTTATGATTAACAGCATGTTACACAAATTTTCTGTATAAAACATTTTAAACTACGCTGCTGTGGCTACTATCTATTCTTTATACTTACATATTTATTCATTCCAGTCCCCGTAGTAAATTTATTTTATATTGTATTTATTGACTGACTGAGGTCTCAACGCATCAAAAATTATCTCAAGGATACCTCTAAATCTGAACTGGGTTGAGGTAAACACGCGCGAATGACAATTTGCATAAGGGCCACCAGCTCGTGGGTAGAAGGTCTTTGTGACCTTCTCTCGAGGCCCTTTGATTCGCCACTAACATAATACCTCTCGAAGATATGCCTTTTTCACGGTCTTTACTTACGTAAGCTGACGCTGTTTTTCAACCAAACAATTTTAAATTAATCAAAGAACATCCAAGTTGTTTAAGGTTGCTACTAGCTCTAATATATTATTTCTGAATTAAAGTTTTAAACAAAGGAATTATGTAATAAGTATTTTTTATTAGAAACATCTTTCTTTTTTGCAAATTAAACAGTTCAAAATGCAAATAAAGTACCTAAGTGATTTCATAACAAAAATGTATTTTAAAAAACAATTTATGGTTTAATTGTTGGATTTTATATATGTTCGTAATAAATATGAGGTAACTCTACTTGTAGGTCATGTCGAGTAGATAGTGACATTCAAAATCTTCGTCTACCATATTTGATTGACAGTTTAAACCAGCGCTTACAATATAAGCAAGGATCATAGGTACCTGTTACGAGTAGAAGGTACGAGTGCTCAATGATATGTACGCCATAAAGTGCCCATTGGATATGATTCGCGAAGGTTAGCTTGCGCAAGAGTTGCCGAGCAGTGGGCGACCTCCTAACACTTCCGATTGCAGCCAACGAACTGCTAGCAGCCATGACGTTCGCGGAACCGACGACGATGACCGCTCACACCTTAGCGCACAAGGGCAGCAATTAATTATGCCATGGAACGTGCGTTTCAATAGCAATTCTTAATCTTAATTGTGTAGAGATGATATGATATGATATGATGATGGATACATATACTTACATCTACTCAACGTCGTGAGACTTTAGTTCCCCCACGACAAACTTCTTTGAATGATTTTCGTTTAGGTAAACTTACTTAAATAGAATAAGTACTTTAATAGACGTAGCCGTAATAGGTAGTAGTAGGAAGCCGTGGTAGACCCTTTGGTAGAACGCTTGCCTCTCACTTTGAGGTTGCAGGTTCAAATCCAGCACAGGCCTAAACTAATGGTTGTCGAACTAGCGTCATAAAAATCAACATTCACAATTTTCCAATTCATTCAAAGTTTAGCAACGTAAAGTATGAACGAGGGCGCATTGTGTCGTAATCGTTATAAGCAGTTAGACCAAAGAACTCCAAAGCTGAATATACTCGTACCGGTCCATTAGGCTTGTTTACTGGTGCACATGCAAATTCCGTTGGCGACCCAGATTTTCAGCTCGGGCCGATTAGGCATACGCCCGCGCTTCCAAACCAAGGAAAAACGTTCGTATAACATCAGATATTTTTGGAATTTTGCTCATTACTCATAAGAAACAAATTCTGCCATTTTAATTATAAACTCGACGCGGTAGAGCGACGAGCAATAAAGCTCATAGACAATGACTCGTTAGTGAAGACTCGACTCCAAAGTCTAGAACACAGACGAAGGGTAAGCAACCCTTCTGTCGGTTTTTTATAGGTTACACTTCGGTGAGTGTGCGCAGGAACTTCACGAGTTAATTCCACCCACTCCATTTCATCTACGGGCTCCATTTCAACTAGATGTCGGCAGGCATATCATCCCTATGTTCTGGATATTCCTCCAATCCGCATTACAAGTTTTGCCTCTTCCTTATTGATGCGAACAGCAAAGTACTGGAACTGTCTGACGTCGTCTGTTTTTCCGACTTGTTATAATCTAAGAGTCTTCAAGGCCAGAGTGAATAGGTATTTGCTAGGTATGCGTGATCCACCCTAGACCACATTGTCACTTACCATCAGTTGATATTGTAGTCAAACGCGAGCCTATTTTATTAAAAAATAAAACAACTACTTTAAACGAATTAAGTAAATATTTGTTAAAATTAAAAATACCCATTTTCGCCTGTTTTCAAATGAAAACAGGCGGTTTTATAAGTTAGTTTAAGGAATGATTACGAAACATCAATTTAACATTTGTTTTTATAGTCCATCAACGTCTTTGCAGTGAATAATATCGACAGCGGTAAAAGGCCGAATATCAGATAAAGAACTAAGCGCATATTATCATTACTAATCGACAGGTGTATACGAAATAAAATTGAAGAGTCAAAACACCGCGTCACTATCCAAGGCTGTTCATACGTGGTGCCAATGCCAAACCACTAAATATACCAGTAACCGTAGCACCGTTGTGCATGTAGGTATCTACCACATTTGACAATGCGATAAAATCAGCCAGTACCTTCTAACGGGATCTTTGGTGACGTTACAGTTGCGCTACGTGTGCTCCATTTACAATTTGACCTATATTCACAGACAAAGTGCCTTGTATCATCTGATCATTGATGAAAGTTTAGCGAAACTAGCTCTCAACAAACCTATCGACATACTAAACAAAAGTACGAAAGATCAACGACAGAAATATAGAAGAGATATAATAGAATTTATGATAGGTACATAATAAACGAATGATAATGAAGTGAAAGAAGGTTTGTGAGGTAGAGGAATACACGTATTTCGTAATTGTATAGCAATTGGGTAGGTAGCTATTCAAAAATCCTTCATCACACTAATTGAGGAAAATTCATAGCGGTCATTTAACATTAAAATTAATCAGCATTGCAGGTCGACCGCTTCTACAGTTGGAGCCCTTCACAAATACAGACGCGGCTCTACCCACACAGTTGCATATCTCAACTGGCTGCGCAGAAACCGTCGTCATAAATGGTCGTGTCTATATGTGGGCTGACGCACACACGTGTAGCGAAGACTTTATTTTGCCGTAGAGATTCGCGCGTGGAGTTGCGCAAGCGCAGCGTGGAGGCCGTTGACTCGGTGGACGTGCGCGGCCATGCTGCCGGGCGTCGGCGCGGCGGCGGCGGCGGCGGCGGTGCGGGCGCAGTAATGGAGCGCGAATCCAGCGGCTTCTGCGCTGTTCCGCGCTTTCGTAACATGTTTACGTCGCAGCCGTCGCCATCACGGCCTGCGGTTTTACGACTAACGGGCCGCAGATAACAGGCCGCAAAACGAATGTCCAGCTAATTTCTCTTGCCAATGATCCGGTTTCGAAGGTCCGAAACTGGAATAGCGAATGGAAATTTACAATCCATGCATGGTCACAGCTAATATTTAACCCAGATTTTGATAAACGAGTCTTTGATAATGCTTTCTCACACCAGGAAAACTTACCACCGGGTCACATACCTACTTCAAAATAGGGTCACAGAACGTTCTATCGAAATTTACTGATATAGTCCACATGGCCATTCAAACATCTAGTGACAGTCTGACAGTAGGTATATTAGGTTTTAGTAAGTAGGTATAAGAAAAATAACTCTACTATACATTAATACACCGCAATGTGCCACAAACAGATGTCTTGAGACAGCTAGATATAAATACACTAATTTTCTTTTATTAAACTGTGTGATAAACGTTTAATTTCACAAATTTCTACCGCCGCGTACAGTCGCCCTAACGCGTAATTTAATAATTGATGTCGCGTCGATCAAGTCCGTTTTAAACGCAATTTGCTGCTCAATATCAACCTACTAGTCATTATTTCGTTGATTGCTGAATAATTTTAAGAAAATCGATTGGTAACATCCAGAAATGTGGACGTGAAAAGTGCGTATTGTGGCGTTGAATCGACTTATTTACCCTGGTGTACGTTGCGCAACAATATTCGCAAACAGATAACGGAGTAGGTAGAGCGTGCCCCTCCGTCCTCTCGCAGAATCCGGTCGCGCTCGCGCCTCTCTGTCCCTCCTCCGTCGCGCCCCTCGCTCTATCCTCTTCTAACGCAATGACATAGATATAGATACCAGTTCAGTTGCGAAAGAACGCGGATTATATAGCAGGTGGAATTGTGCTGTAAACGAGTTTAAATAACTGCTTTCACATGCCTTCAAATATATAAGAGGTATGTAAACCGAGATCTGATCGTTTAAAGAAGACTGTTTTGCGTAATCAACTCTACATTTGCAAATTGGCTAGAAAAACGAACGTGGAACGGAATGTAGAGCCGGGTGTAAAGGTGAAACAGCAGCAATACAATCACATAACAATATAATATAGATAATGGCAAGTGGTAGAGGATATATTACCTAAAGATATACCTATTAGGGAGTGCGCGCTGTCAAATTTGCATGTGGCACTCGCCTGCAGCCCGCAACTTGCAATAATTCGCGCGGGGCGGAGTTCGCATCGTCCAATACAGAAGCATAGTTTGCGCATGCGTCGTAATCGTAAAGAAAACTTATTTTTTTATTTTACATGTTTTATAGTTTTTTATTAGAACTATCAGTAGTTTTACTTACAATTATTTTCAAAACGCTTGTTAATAATCTTGCATTTTGAGTCATTGCCCATAAGTGTTGCAATATCGTAATCTAAGAAATAGGTAATTACGGTTATAAAATTTAAATTATTAGCAACATAAATTAGTCCTCAAATAACAACGTTGGGAGTGCGGTCAATGTTCGTGCTATTAGTTTCGCGTGTACACTAAATGGTCCAATCGTTTCGCAACGCGACCTTTCGTGCAGAGCGGCGAATCGCGCGAAAATATCGATTGTTCTTATCTTATCGTTATCGCTGAGTCCCAACTCCCCACCACCTGAATGGGGATCGCCAACGCTACTCACGGATCACCGACACACCGCTAATCTTACTCTTATATTTAAGTAGCCGAAAAGTTGAAATTACATCGACAACTTGCAATCTTTGAGTTGTAAAAATTTATCTATGAGTATGGCAGCGACCGCGCCGCCAAGCGCCCCATATTCGTCGTATATCCGTATTGCAACATATCTACCTAATGCGACCTATAGGTATACTGATACGATTGATATGCCAATAAAAGCCATTACCGAGTACCTAAGCCGATATCTACTTCTAAATATACCTATTGGGCGCAAAATCTTTTCAGTTGAAATGGCGGAGGTAATCGTATAAGTAGGAAGAGTCCGGAATATACCCCGTGATCCTTTTCACCTGCCTCTGAAACATATACCTAGAATTAGGGCACATACACACCTCTTATAAAGGCATTGTATATTGTAGCTCATCGATAGAGAGTGACCAATAAAAAATAATTTTACAATCCGCATGCAATTAGGAATACGACCGTAATTTTCCACGTACATGGAATTATTTACTTATTCATTGCGATGGAAATAGATGCTACGTATATGTATTACCAATACAGTAAAAAATACCCTTCGGCACGTTGATAATAATTTATGACACGATTGCATTGGAAATAGATCCTAGAACAAACCGCAAATTACTCCACCGTGCAATTTGATTGGTGTCCCCTTCATGTCTCACGTGTGTTATTTGCTTTACAGCAATAACATGTTTGCAAATTACTTACGTCATTCTGAAAAACTACTAAGGCACTAAAAAGGAAATAATTTCGTAACATTGTAACGAAACAACATAAGTGTTTCAATTCTTCATAACATAGACATTCCTTGCAAAATTATTTAATGAGGCAGAATACACTTTAAAAAAGGCATGGAAGACTACTATGACCAAATAGGTACCTAATTAATTTATATTAAATATTTAAATTTACTACAGTCAGATAAAGGTTTTTTATATATCTGCGCCTGCGCATCACAGCCTATTCTGCAATGAATAGCCAGTAACAAAAGTTTCATGAAAAACCTGTAGACTTGATTCCTTATTTAAAAAAAAATGAAAACTTTATGAACTACCTATCTTTTTTTTACTATCTATATTTTTTTACATCATTGTAACAGGACAATTTGCAAAATTGGCGTCCACGCCCCCTAGCAGCGTTCATTACAGGTAATTTTGCTTGTCGGCATGGCGATGACATTGACAAAGCCTAGATTACTAAATTATTCACAAACTAAGCAAAGCTGGCGCTAGGCAGGCCTACTTAGATAGACCATGGAAATATCGCGATGCCCCGTGGTAGAACACGGTCATATATTATTTACATTATGGTATGTCTGGTGACTAGACTACACTCGAGTCTATTATTGGTGTACCCTCTTCTTCTAAAGCGAAATTGTTGCATTTGTTGTAAGGTACTTACTTAACAGTCTACAAGAAGGTGTAATAGTAAGAATAAGTAAAAAAAAAGAAAGAAAATGTTCCAATAAAAGCTTGTTTGGATAAGCTAGGTTTTAACAATCTGGATTCTGATATGAACTTTTGACGGGATATTTTCCTATGTGTATTTTTTGTGTGTATATACTGCTGTTGATGCACTATACTAAAGAAAAAAATAATAAATCTTAATAATAAAATGGAGATCACAGTAGGTAGAGTATTTTATAATACCACAAGTGATATATATTTAAAAGCGTAAGTTATCAGGGGGGTTAAAAATGCCACATCGAAATAATTCATCTAAGAAAGCAATATTGCTATTTGACATTTGTTTGCATTGCGCACTTACTTTTATATGCGCAAATGTCAAATATCAATATTGCTTTTTTAGATGAATTGCTTCGATGTGGCCTTTATAACCCCCCAGTTCATTAGCTTACAATGTCATTATCTCGTCTGTTCACAAATGGGATAAACTCATTCGTCTCTCTCGATCGATGATTAATGGTTGGAAGAGTCAGTCGGAGAGATTTGCGATGTTTTTTTTTTTCAACCAAGACAGATAATTGAGTGATTTATGAACTCGAATCCATTACCTCTGACACGGCTTGCTGCCAAAGTGACGAAAGAACTTGCCCTACACATGTGAATTTTTATAACATTTCATTGACTAAACGATGTCCTTGTCAAATAAATTAATGGGGAAATAGCTAATGATATTTTGCAACTCAGTTTTTGACGAAGCTTGTGGTGGATGCCTAGTATTATTGTTTTTTTTTATAAATAAACGACGTATAACGTGTATGTGAAAATTCAGTTTGTACACCAGTTCCGAAATTTCCGGTTCAAATTCGCGAATTTCCTGCAAAAAGTAACATGTAAATGGGTTATGTAACAGTCTAATTCCTGATGTAAGTTTTATTTTATTTAATGTTTTATTATATAAGCTGCTGGTGGTGGTGGCTGGTGGTGGTGGTGTTGGTGTACCTTTTTATAAATAAATAAAGTAGAACTGAACAATCAAACACTAAAACACACATACAATAAAACACTTTTGATTTTTGATTTTTTTTTTTTTTTTTTTGAATCTATCAGAGACTACATGTTGCCCCTATAGTGGACTATAAGTAGTCCACAGTAAAACGCAGCTAAAGTCCATACATTGAGAGTGCGATAAAGACCATGTTTACATGCATCGATCTAAATAAACAATTACCATTGCCGACAAAATCCAGTAGCCTGATTTATGATTAATAAACTTCCGAACTCTCATCGGATAAGCACGTTTCCACTGTTTACTTACTAACCAGACCGTGTTTGATAATTTTAAATAAGTAACTTCTTAAATAAAAAATATTTTTAAATGTTTTTATATCGTAGATAGCACAACGATGGTAGTATATTCATTAAAGTATTTAGGCTATTGTGAGTTGACTGGACTCCGATACCGAACCTGCCGGCGTGGTCGACGGTTTTCCCCTTTCAGCGCTTATCGCTATCGGCAGTATCGGCCCACTAGGGTCTTTATTTATCGACCTTATAGTGGAATTTAAAGAATTATCTTTCGAATAGGTCCACAGAGGTCCGTGTTGCTCTATGTTCAAATACAATCCTCTTCGATGACGCCCTGATCAGGCCTGTTATCTTAAATTTTGAACCGAGAGAGAGCCCTCAGCGCTTCCCATTTGTCCGGCCAAGTAGTTAATGCCATTTCAGGCAAATCTACTCTATACGAGAGACGTAAAAAAAATGTGACTACTAATAAAATAACTTAGTCAAGTTCTACAGCTACGAAAAGCGTCATCGTCATTATCGTCTCTTCATCGTATGACAGATCAACTGATTCTTAATAAATGACTTGAGTTAATGGGGGACTTTCCAGGCAACGTTCCTCAAAAGAACATAGATGGCGCTGTACAGATTTGCCTTTGTTTAACCTTCTAATTTCATGGATAACAGACATAAGCAACTTTTATCTTTGTTTTTGGTTATAGATGATGTCCCTTGTTATTACACCCAGGCACACATCATTCACCCATTATTATTCTGATCAAAATAAAGTAATAATTTAATAATTCTATAAGTAGTTAATCCAAATATCAAACAACAATTATTTTCATATGCGACTGCGAGTAAATATGTACTCCGAGTAATGAAAAAATTGGTAATTATCACGTTAAATCTAAACAGCGCCATCTACATTACTTTTAGGAAACGTAGCCTGGAATCTCCCTCATTATGTACGCATAATTAAGAGACGTCTGTTCGATTTAGCTAATTTCACAACGATTAAATTTAAATGTTACTTTCGCCAGCTATTATTATGCAAAAGTCGAGAGAGATAGGTAATTCTAAACAACGTAACTTACTATAAGTAGATAAACAATGGAAACAAGTTCAAAATCGTTTAAGTATAAATAAATAGTACTAAGCAGATGATCATCAACACTTGACCAGACCTACCCGAAGGTAAATCCGATAGAGTAGTCGACCAGAATAGAATCTACAGCCACTTATTATATCGTTAATCTTTAGGGCTGCGGTAATAAACGAAAACATTTAGCGTGCACCACAAGGTGAACAAACACAATAAACTTACAATAAATGAAAGGAGAAATGCTTCAGTTAATCCGTATTTATGAAAGCACTCACGCCAGGTGCAATCGATAAAATTTCATATTTTTGTAACATATTGCTAAAGACGATACCTAAGCTGGCGACTAATATCCCAGATGGTTTAAAAAGAGGGTTAAAGGCTGTCTGAAAAGTATGTCATTAAGAATATTCGAATTTCAAAATATATTAAGTAAACATTAAAGACAACATTTCGAATTTCAAACACCGAATTCTGCCAGCATGAGTCTGACACAAGCTTATTTCCGATGTCAATAGTGAGCTACGTGGCCGGTTTTCGGTCACCGATATTTACTTTATAATCCCATTTTAAAAGTAAATCGCAGACGACTCGGCGGGAAATCTCGCTATTCTCATGTTTGGAGAGCGAGTTTTTATCGTGTTTTTTCTGCGTCTGAGCAAGCAGGTTGATACAGGGATGCACTCGGAGAAATTCTAATATGGAGGCTGCCTGCCGGCCCATGCATCATCACCATTAGGTATTTTCTTAAAACCACTTACATACATAAACTCATGCCTATTACCCACCGGAGTAAGCAGAGACTATAGAATTCTATTACAACACATACATTACTTTTATGTAAATCTCGTTCGTAGACAGATGAAATTAAACAAAAGGCGTCACATAAAACACTGAAACCCAACTCGCCACTCGCGTAAATAAAAACTTAACAGCGTGCATGTCAAATGCAAGCTTGTGTATAAAAACCAAGATTAGTATTAAAGCGAATAAAATTTTGGTCGCGAAGGCTAATTAAACCGTATTATAATACGGCTCGATCACGATCACGAATCCGCCCCGTTCTGTTGAGTTATTTAATAGTGTTTTTGTGCGGCGATTGCGCTGCCACCCTCGACACGCGCAAAAAACCCTCCTGGTAAGAAATAGTCAGAATGTTGTTTCGGGAGGAGTGCGGGAGGCGGGAGGGGCGCGGGCGCGGAGGACCGCGGAGATCGCTATCGCACGCACTCGCTGCACGCACTGTCCTAGCCCTAGCCTCTAGCTGCCCACTTTAATTGTTACACCGACAATGCCAAATATAGAAGCCCTGCTGATAAAGTCAACATTTGTGAAGAAATCTAAGACAAGAACCTAATCAACTTATTGAAACCAATCGATCACATTGATTGATCTGTAGACTAAGAAAATATCAACAATATTTAACAAATATACCTAATCTTATAACACAAATAACATAAATCGTTATAGGTATTCAAATCGCTACGTTCTTTACCTATAAATCAGTTAATATTGTTGACTTTCAAGAAAATTTTCGTCTGGGCATAAGTTGTCACATTATAAATTCACAGTGCATATAAAATTTTAAATTATAGCTAACAGACGCGACAGGTGGTTACTAACCTGTTCTCACAAAATGACAGAGACAGCAAAAACTCTCACTAACCCTTTGGATGAATTTTTGATGCCATTAGGAACCATCCTCCCAAGTTTTTCTTATGATTTTATTCCGATATAAAACTAGCAGCATTTGTTACATGATGCAGAAGAAAACATTCATAACCGAATTCCTTTTTAAAATTTTCCTAAGAAAAACTTGTTACGCGAATATTAGGTACTTGAATATGATTGCGATTGAGTAGATAAATATAGGTAGGTACCAATTTAGTAGTTTATAACTAACAAAAATGTAGCAGGAATATGGTAACAAAAGTGACAAATTCGCAACTAAACTGGGGTGTTCACCGGAAGTCAGGACTATGACTAATACGGAAGTATCACCCCTGCATGACCGAATCGCCTTCCATTTCCAAATTTTTTTATCTATTTATTTCTGTAGAAAAAAAACAGGCAATTTGTGTTATTAGGTAACTTTTATGTAAAGAAGTACCTACTTACATGGATAAAAATAGTTCTTATAATCACCATTAGGTACTACTTAACCTACAGTCTTTTGGAGTTGCTGGATAATGTTACACACACACGAACACAGAACCAGGAAAGCGAGACAAGCGGGACTGGGGCAGGATTTTGTACGAAACCGCAGACAAAATCCCCATCAGTAATGATAAGTATTCAATAAGGAAATGTTTTGCTAAGTATTTTTGTATGACCACAACGCAACGCTCTCGGTAGACGAACGTGTATTTTATTAAATTAGAATATTTCGACATCACATTGAATTAATTATTTGAACCATAGAGTTATGATTGTCTTTTCAAAATTTCCGATCATTGGATTTTATGGTCAAAATGTGGAAAGGACATGATAACATAAGAAAAGAAAATCTTCAATTTTTGATTCACAAATTATGCTCAAATAAATAATCGGGTAAAACTCCTTATTTACAATCGTTTTGAAACGATTTTGCCTGCGTTTTCGTGCGTTACTGCACAAAAATGCGTAATATTGCGTGCGTGGTCGCCTGGTGGAGGCATTGGGGAAGCTCATTAAGGTAAAAAGCCGAGTGCAAACGGCGACTAATGGCGAATTACACGAAGGGGAGCGATAGCCGATATTCCACAAACCACCCCTTACTCGCTACATTTCTTCGCGACCGTCCAATTAACGCAACGCCACCTGAAAATTTATGCAGCAATTAGTTTGTTTACAGGCCCAGCGGCGAATTTTTCCCTGGGCGAAACTTAGAAGTATTCGCCCTTTTATTTACTTACCTCCTACAAAATAAAACTTTTCGTGTGTTTTAAGCAAAAAAGAAAAGCTGTAGCGACTTGCGTGCTGAATAAGAAACATTCTTCGACTCTAGATAACAGACGTCATAAAATTAAAACTAATGCTCATTACTTTTGCAAGTCCCAAATAACACGAGTCGTTTTCAGTTCGTAAACTGACATTATTTTAATGTAGAGTCGCTGCGGCTGATGACTGCAACTGCAATCAAGTCACTATGTGCGTGATAGATAGACAAGACAAAATGCGCGGGGTGCAGCGAGCGGTGCGGGCGCGGGGGGAGGCTATCAGCATTTCGGCGCGTCCGCCGCCCCCGCCCGCGCCCGCGCCGCGCCGAATTCGCCCTGCGCCGCTACCCGCGACGCTCCCCTCCTTGCGCGGAGCTAACCTTGAAAATAGTTTTTACCGCCACGAGGGTATTCACCCCGAACCCGAATTCCGAGGGCGGTGCACACAGCCGTGTTCCTTGCTTCGCCACTCCGACTCCTATAGGAACGCGATCCGATTCGAATCCCCTTTCGTAAATCATGTAGTGTGGACGTTGCACGGCAAGTTTACGCGGACCGCGGCAGGCAAAGGATATTTGACTATGTAAAGTTTTTTAGGTGACTCGTGAGCCGGTCGCTGCGTGGAATAGGACCGGCAGGAATTATTTGTGAATTGTAGCAGAGGAATTTTGATGTTGTGGACTCAAAGGATTTGATCCGTCTACCTACTTTATTCATCTATTATCAAGATGCTATGCCATATTGGGCTTAGTTAACTTATTTGATTGCAATAATGCCTATTATGGAAAACTACTTATTCATGCATTAGCTAACTCACGTCTGTGGAATGTGCAATACATAAATATTACCTAAACGACTGACGAGATTTGATCAATAACAATTCTATCTGGTTTCTAATAAGAAACCGTTTTAAGACATATCCCATTACCTCCGCTTTAACAAGATAATCATCAGTATAGGTACCCCCTCAATCAAGCTTCATAATTTCTACCTTTATTACAGCAAGATTCTGGGAGGCCATTGCGTATAAAATTCCTCCCGCGGCGAGTGAAATAAGAAAAAGGAGGGTCATTATTTACCTGCAAGCCGTGCAAGTCGTGTGCGCGGGAGACGAAAAATAAAAGAAGTTTGTACATGGCCAGGCAAGGGTAGAGCGGCAAAAAAGGTAAAACACAAACGACGCGCGGTTCGACTCGCCTACGCGAAGCCCTCCTCTCGCCCCGTAACTGCTTTGGCTTCCTACGTAAAAAATATGGAAATTGTTAAAACGACATTTTATCCTCGACATGTTATGAGCCCTCAAAATTATAGATGAGCGAAAAACATGTGTATGAAAGACGAAATTTTTAACAGACAATAATTAAAAATCACAAAATACCATCATCCTCTGCGAACCTACATAAAATGGCATTGATAAAGCAGCCTATCTACAAACAGCACGTGCAAGTTCAGTTATTATCAAATGATATCATACCCATAAACTAGTTGCATGATGCGGGCTGTCTACCATTGTCTTCGTCAACTACAATAAAACATTCCCAAAACGCGTTATTCTGGTATACTTAGCGTGAACTGAGTTTTGCCATTTTATGTGTTTGAATAGTTTTTCAACACCATATTGGGGCATAAATGATGTAACATAATATTTTCAAAAGTTGTACCTAATAAATTAATGACGTAACGTAAACCTCCTAAACACTGTATCATTATATATAATACGCTTCAGATGCATGTTAAAGATATTGAAAACACAAATTTTAAGAAAAAGTTTCCCTTAAGTTACTTTCGGTCTGAACATTTGACCCGTGTTTCGACCAAATACTGATGAGCCGACAAATTAACTTGAGGCAACCCCTGCACAATGCACATTTTGATTGGTGGGCAGCTGGCCGTGGCAAAAAACTACTTTCTAAATTGCTGCTATCAAACGAGCCCTATCTAGTGTGCACCCGCCTTTCTCAAGATTGTAATCGTGGAGTCCACTGTTCCGCATAAAATTTACGTTAACCTAGGCGAGTGGCCCAACCGGCATCACATTTTTGGCTATGTTAATTCGATTTGCGTTGATGACCCTCTTCTGGGCATAAACATGGCGATAACGCTGAGCCCGATGTAATGTTTGATTAGACTTGATCAGACTATGAAAGGTCATCTTTATACCTAACCTACCTACTGCATTCAATTTTCAAACAAATATGTAGGTACCACTACTCGACAGCGCATGTCCTTTTCTTAAATAATATAACCTTTAGGGTTTAATTACTTAAAGAATCTCAACATCAAAGAACAAATACGAAAAAACTAAAATATCTTCAAAACAAAACTCGACCCTGTACTCATGCGCCTTGAAAATTCAAAACACGTCATCTACGTAGATACGAAACATGTACGTACATTATATAACCATCTAATATGAGCAACAAGTTTGAAGTACCAAGAACAATTTGGTCGAAGATAAAAGCTGCGAGTCGGCGTTGCAGCGAAGCTCGAGATAAGGAACTGTTTACACTGCTTGAGTCAATGTCCTCCTCCTGTACGCACGAGGAAAACCTTGGAGTAGCTTCCGCATCTCGCCTCTAAACAAGCCTTGAGAGGTTGTTGACTCGGACCTCACAATGACGACGTGAGCTATTAACTGCCCATTATTTTCAAATACATGCTAATCATCTTTATAAAACAATGAGTTGTTTGAAAAAGCAAGGAATTAAACAAATATATTTGTTCGCGCCCTTGCTATATGCGCCCTTGCTGATGTATGCAAAATCATGTAGGTACTTACTGCCATACACCATGTAGGTAACCTATAGATAAGTACCTAAAACTACAACCTGCCTTTCTCTTATGTTTAAGAAACCTATTTACAGTACCTAATTTATTTTTCTTTTTTATAACTAATCATCTCCACTGTACAAGTGATTAAGGTTGATACTGAAAAGACACTTAACAATTTTAAATTACATGTCTAGAAATAAAAATCAATAAAAATAATTTGTACATACTACGTGATGCTACATCCAAAAATCTTATAAATACATACCTATCTTAAAGTTATAAAAATTATGCAGCTACTCCACCGTACAGTCAGTTCTATGTTCCCGCGCGCCCCTAGCGACTGGCTCGTAAATAAATTGAGCCTGCATTAGTGGCAATTGTTGCTATTGCCGCCGGCGAATGCACCTTCCAAATAACTCTATGTGAAAATAAAGATACCTACGCACATATTATGTTATATGACATAACATCAATACCTACATACGTAGGTACCTGCTTATATTACATAAACTCACGCCTGTAGTCATATTGGCATAAATTCTTCGGAAAACAACTTGCAGTTACTTTTACCCATTGGTTATAACACGTACTTCGTTTCAGATCCGAACCAATAGCTTTAATACTAAGTGTCACGTTAAGCCTAAGTAGTCTGATGATATTTTAAGAAGCAGCATCGTGAATTATATTTTTTTATTTATTTTTTGTAGAGAAGATACGAAGACCACAAATATAGTTAGTTACGTTTAATTGAAACATACCTACTTACTTAATTATTAAATTCTGTGGATAAATAAATCCAAAATAACTTCGCACCTAATGTTTTTGTTTTATAATATTCGTTTAAAAGCCGATTTCACAATAAACGGAAATGGTAGTTTCCTTGACCGCTTTATAGAAGCAATTTTATGTCATTTTATAGATAATTAATAGAGAACATGTCGTATTATGCTAATGTGTTATTTATCGTCTTTATGAGTGTCGTCGAGTGAAGATTAAACGACTTGATACTAGCGAGGATCTTTTCGAATAAGATTGGCTATATAAGCCACATGCGAGCACATGAACGTCGGAGTTGAAGCAGTCGCCGTACCCGAAATCGGCTGGATCACATCATCATCATCACTTCTGTATAGGTACCAAAAAGTCACCGAACTTCAATATCATGTTAGTTCATAGGTCATTGAAACGAACCTAGTTTGTTTCACAAAAATCTACCTTAACACTTCACAAATAAAGCGGATTAATTTCGTGATTCAGTGTAGATTATAGAAATTATAAAAGATTTATTGATAGTGATAGCGAACATGCAAAAATATTAAATATTTCGTCTACCATTCTAACCGTAGGTGTTTTGTGACCCTACCACAATGCTCTACCTACATTGAAGAAAACTTTACGATGACCATTCAACCAAACTTAATCATATTCGATATTACCACTTCACCTTTAATGAAGACAAAAGTAATTCAAGTAATATTTCAACGTATCCCTGTAACGTAACGTACATAGCCTTATACCTCCCACTGCTGGGCACAGACCTCCCGGCTCCCCTCAATCAACCGGAGGGGGTATAGAAATGCAATAATTTAATAATGTTTCGAAATATATAGACCTAATTAATGACTATCTAATGATCCATCATCTACTTTTCCGGTATGTTAATCGATTATCATACTTCATCATCATCATCATCATCAGCCCATTAACGTCCCCACTGCTGGGGCACGGGCCTTCCCTATGGATGGATAGGGAGATCGGGCCTTAAACCACCACGCGGGCCCAGTGCGGATTGGTGGTTATTAACGACTGCTAATGCAGCCGGGACTAACGGCTTAACGTGCCTTCCGAAGCACGGAGGAGCTCGAGATGAAAACTTTTTATTTTTGTGGTCACCCATCCTATGACCGGCCTTTGCGAAAGTTGCTTAACTTCAACAATCGCAGACCGAGCGCGTTTACCGCTGCGCCACCGAGCTCCTCAATCTATAAATACATATTTCACTAAGTACTGGTAAAAATATGTAAGTATAATGTCTACCTAGCTAATGTATCAATCGACCGTTTAAACCAATTTTATTAACACCTCAAAATCTCATTAAGATTTGAAACTATCCTACTGGGCCCACCGAACTTTGATAACGAATTGCAACAAAAAATGAAATCCCAAAAACGAATCGCAGATACGCGAACCATTAAGTTTTTTTCTGAAAAACGCCTTTTTTCGATATAACGGGACTGAGTAAATTATTGCGTGTAATCTTTTATTATTCTTATTCCTTTTGTTCTATGGCAAAAAAGGAGATTCCCACACTATTATCAGCATTGACTAATGTATAAAAAGGTGCGTCCAATGCTAAAAGGACTAGGCGAATCTGAATGCAATGAAAAGTAGACGAAAATAAAATCACATTTAATTATAGCTATATTTTACCTCTTTACAAACATCGATCCCACGGCTTTGCACAAAGAGTACGTTAGATTTGACTCTCATCTGCTCTATCTATCAACTCAGCCTGGGTATAGCTCCTCTCTTTCACGCCATCCTTTCCAGCAAGTCTCATCCACTGCTTTCTTTTCCATCTGCTCTACCTTCGCCAAGAGGGCATTACAGGCTGATACAATCAAAATAAATAATTACCGAAATGGTTAATTATTCGTCAGGGTGATAAATCGGACAATATACTTAGGTGTATATCTAGCTAAAAGCAAGATTTCGTCGCTTCGTATCGCTGGTAGTTAAAATTAGGAAGGTTAGTAGGTACTTACTACTTTGCCGTCTTGTTGGAATAAAATGAGGACATGTTAGGATTAGAATAACTAAAATTATGTTAGGAAAATTAGGCGACATTTGACAGTGACTCTGTAGGTAGATAGCAATAATTATGCAAATCTCCCCGTCTCTCCGCCTCATGCATCCAGAGATATACAAGGCAAAGTGAACAGAGAATGTGGAGTAGAAAGCGGCGGCGTATAGCGACATATTTCATGCACTTTTATAGTTAATTGTAGTTCAGCTAGGATGGGTGGTATGTTGGAAGCTTGATGATGTCCTGAAATCCAAACTTGCGAGGCGTTATGGGTCAACCTATCACGTTGGTCAACCAGAAAGCTGTGTGAGGTGTGGGTACTTAGTTCATCTTGCGATGGATGTACCTCTTACTACCCCAATTGGGATTTAAGAGTCCAAGGTAAGTTATATTAGATGAAATTAGATTACATAACTATTGTAAACAACTGTTTTTGAGGAGATCATTTTAGTCAGTATAGAGTCCGTATGTTTTTCAGCTAGTTAGGATGTACTTGAGTACTTATTTCACTTTTAACTCTTAACATTCCTTACAATAAAGTGTACTATGGAAGTGAACAGACCGTAATTATTATTTTCTCAACACCTATTTATTGGTTTTGGCATCCTGAGGTTAATGTTATAACTTGTAGATGACTAGTAGGCTAATGTTACTTTTCGTGTATGCCAGTAAGTACCTAATCGGTAGGTAAATACGTGTTGTAAGGTAACATACCTACCTATCTAATATATTATTCCGATCAACATTCAAAATATTGGTTTCTTTTTATAAAAATTATGAATAGTATCAGAGTAGCGATCCCACGGCTTTGCACAAAGAATGCACAAGTCATAGCGGCACCTGTGTCGCATACGCCGTCAGTAGCAAACGAATGCAACTATGCATAATATGACACTTCCTATTGGAGTAGGCAGAGACAAATTCATTGTTTTAAGTTTACGCGGCTATTGTCATAATTAAAACACATAATAACGGGTTCTTACCGCGTTTAAATGGGGATATGAGACTCCCGATATTTCGACACTGTTGCAAGTGCCATGATCACGGGATGACTGATGAGATTGGAGTGGAGTATAGTGGAGTATAGGAGTCTCATATCCCCATTTAAACGCGGTAAGAACCCGTTATTATGTGTTTTAATTATAGAGACAAATTCCACCTCATTCTATACGGTTAAACTTCACGAGAGTTTCAGACTGTCTGACTGGCTACCAGATTGATAATAATACACAGAACTAAATTACCTACAAGGTGCGGTTTATTATTAAATATCAACCCCCTTTTAAGCACCGGTAAGATGGTAGGTATTACCATAGACTTACAAGTTTTTTGCGCTTACGCGGTACTACAAAAGTAACTAATTATGTGATTGATTGATTTTGTATGGTGAATTTTGGCGTTTTGCCTATGTAATAGAAAATTGGATAGTTTTCTAGGTCAGAGATAAATTATGACATTCTGATTACTAAATAAAAGCAGATCTAAAGGTGACAAAAATCTTTTTCTTTTGTCTATATTAACTTATTTATAAATTTTAATAAAGAAATAAGTGCGATATTTGGTCACGTTTTTCTATGACGTCACAAGATTTCTTTTTCATACAAATTCCGTAGTAATTTCGTGTTATGACGTTTAGTAATAAGTATCTGATTTGACTAGTTGGACTAGTTGGTATTGAGTTGGTACTATTATGTAAGGAAAAAGATACATTTGCCTTTAGATAACTAAGAGTTAATAACCGAGGTGATATTTCTACAATACAAAAATGCGCTGTAAAACGCAAGAAGGAAAGAGACTGGAGTTATATCGCTTTGCTACTGAGGCGAATAAACTTTATAGGAAAGTGGTTCATAGGTTTGATACAAAAAATATATTAGGAAAGGTCGCCCTATGTCGCTTGAATTTCGACAAAAACTATCGCAGACCCCTCTCTTTCGAGTTTTTTATGTTTTGATAGAACGCGAAGGCAGGTAGATGAGCTGAACCTCTCGCAAACTTTGTAGGTAAGTAAGTATACCTACTTAAGTGAGACCCTGCATTTCTTTAATGTTTTCTTTAAATTAAACATCGGACAAATGATTAGGTATGACTCATAGAAAAACACGGACCTCCGGTTGCTTTTTGGATATGACTATAATGAAAAAGGTATTTCTTAACAATGTTCTTTACTTAAATCTCTTTTATTGATTTTATATTCAAAAACTTGGCAATATTATTAAATAGAGCCTCGATGACTTGCTTACGCAGGTTATGTAAAATTTGTTCAGAGTTCCTCCGAACTTCCAATAGAACATGTAGGTAATCGGTCGTTAATAAAAGGACCATGGATTACGTGGATCTAAATGCGACACAATAAACTGCTGTAATCTTTATTTAAAAATGTTCTGTTACTTACGAAATTAGAGTCCTCATATGTAAATATTCATCAATGGTTTATTTTATTCGATGTTTTGATACCGTGCTATAAAATTAGTTAGAATGATTATGAACGCGGCCGATTGTTGTAAGGCAGGCAAAGATTGAACGCGACCGAAATTTGACAGCTATTGTCAATATGGATTGACGTTTGTGGACCGGTTATTTGCTACAACTTTAGCCCTAAATAAAATTATACAACCGCTTTTACGATATAGACTCCGCTGCAAATTAATATACTACAGTAGCTGTATAAAGAAAAAATCAAGTTCAAATAGGAGTCACTTAATTATTCCAAACAAACAGCAACTGAAAACTGATTATTTTGTGAAAGTTTCAGAACATTCAGCTTAGCAGTTCTGTATATTTCACCGAAATTGTAGATTATCATTTTTGTTATACGTTCTAGAACTCTTTAAAATATCCTGTACATTAAGTGATATTGATATACAGGCAATATGAACTTCACCAACAAGGTATTACAGCAAAACGCGAAGTCATATCCGCATCATTGATATTCACGATTATTTTATTACCTAATTACTATTAAGTTACGTTTTCCAATAATGCAGAATTTCCCGGCGTTGAAGAATGATCGATTATTGCGGGCGGCTCGTGGACAAGAAGTAGATAAGGTACCAGTTTGGGTGATGCGGCAAGCCGGCAGATATTTACCAGAATTTCAAGAAGTACGAGCAAAACACGATTTTTTCACCGTGTGCCGTACTCCGGAACTAGCGTGTGAAGTCACGCTTCAACCGTTAAGAAGATATGATCATTTAGATGCTTCTATTATATTCAGTGACATACTTGTTATACCACAAGCTCTTGGCATGACAGTGGAAATGCATCCTGGGAAGGTAATTCTTATTATGATTTTCTAACATCCTATCTTTCCAATATGTTAAGAAGTATAACATTTTTATTAATATTATAGGGCCCAGTTTTCCCAAACCCACTAAATGATCCAATGGAAATAGATGGCCTGAAGGAAGATGGTGCTGTATCAAGATTGCTATATGTCGGGGATGCCATTACACTGACAAGGCATAAGATAGAGGGCAAAGTTCCATTGATCGGTTTCACAGGGGCACCAGTAAGTCAAAAAAAGATTGCTTGAATTTTGATTAAAAAATAAATTGCTTTTATTTTTATTACCTTATTTTCTATTATTACTATTGTTATATAATATGATGCTTTGACATGAAGGCTTTATGTTTCAGTTCACTCTAATGGGATACATGATTGAAGGTGGAGGAAGTCAAAACATGCAGAAAACCAAAGAATGGCTAACAAAGTTCCCTAAAGATGTTCACAAACTTCTTAGTCTGTTGACTAGAGTTATCATTGATTATTTAGTTATGCAGGTACAACATTTTTATATTAAAATTTTAAGTAACATGATGGATAAGGAATAGTGGAAGATAAGTGGGGAAGCCTTTGTTCAATATTGAGACAAGAGGCTTGCAAAAAAATGTTGACAAAGTATTTTAGAAGTTACAAAACTTTCAGGTAGACAGTGGTGCTCAGTTGCTTCAAGTATTTGAATCTAGTGCTGACCACCTCACAAGGGAAATGTTTGCTGAAGTGTCTGCTCCTTACCTCAAAGAGATCAGAGATGGTGTTCGGAAGCAGATTGAAGAGAAAAAATTAGAGCAAGTTCCCATGGTTAGTACCATTGATGGTATCAATCTCTTTTGTTTGGACTTTATTTACTTTACTGTGTTTTGTAAGTATAGTAGGTGTTTGACTGTTACTATACAGTTCATTGCATGCAAGCTATTTATCGAAATTAGGTTGTTAAATCAAGAGCGGTCTCCTGGTTGTGGCTCTGCACACAACTTTCGAAGTTATAATACAACTAGAGATCTTCTCCTCTTCTCAAGAAGAAGATTAAGAGATTATGATGCATGTTTAGAATAATTAAATGAAAACAATCATACCAATAAAATTGCAATTAATATAATGTAATGTATCTGACATTTTGTTTTGGTATAATATCCATTTCTCAGACTTTTCTTTTTTAATTTTTTTCAGACTGTTTTTGCCAAAGGCGGTGGACATTCCTTAGATGTACAGGCGACACTAGGTTACGAAACGTTAGGTCTAGATTGGACAGTAGACCCAGTGGAGGCGAGGAAGATTGTTGGAGATAACATAACCCTGCAGGGAAACCTGGACCCTCAAGATTTGTATAAAACTCCAGTAGGTATTTAATCGTAATGCCCTCTCGACTCCTCAAAAAATGTAGCGCCATATTCTGTTGATTTGAGCGCTAATCCGTCGCACATTCGTCCATGATTCGCCAGCACTTCACATTGCTAATAGGAAGCTTGGTGAGGTGAGGGTACTCAGTTCTTCTTGCAATGGATGATCCTCTCACAACCCCAACTGGGATATAGTTATGTTTCGCCAGGACTTTCCCAGTCTTGATTAAAATGTGATTACTTGAATACTGTTAACTTGTACTATAATAATAGATACGCAATATTTTCAGGAAGAAATACGCCAGCTAACACTAGATATGGTGCGTAAATTCGGCAAGACTCGCTATGTCGCTAACTTAGGACATGGAATCACTCCGCAGACGCCACTGGAAAGCATGACGGCATTCACCGACGCAGTTCATGAAGCCTTATAATCTTTGTTGTTATTGTTACAATTACAGTATATTTCTGTTGTATTTTTACTGGGAAAATGTGGGAAAGTCTAATGTTATTATTGGGGAATAATATGTTATTTGTTATGTAAGAACAACACAATTTAATTGCATGTTACATTATACTGGGTAAATTAAGAAATCACTTATAATAAATTAAATTTCACATTGAGTATGTTGTTTTTGAATTTTGGCTAGTAGCTGGCAGATCTTCATCATGGCTGCCTGCTGATTTCTTCACATACTGTAAAGAAAAAACACTTATTACAACTGTACATTATTTGAAATATCTGAAAGATATTCTATCAATAGTA
The DNA here is from genome assembly GCF_024362695.1 of Pectinophora gossypiella. NCBI lineage: Eukaryota > Metazoa > Arthropoda > Insecta > Lepidoptera > Gelechiidae > Pectinophora > Pectinophora gossypiella. The sequence continues at coordinate 8,321,781 of NC_065407.1, read as the reverse complement.
CTGTGTCAGTGTTGAAACCTTAATTATTATTTTTTAGTTTAACTGTTCTAAATATAACTATCTCCTTCTCTAAGTCGTAAAAACGACGGCATTATTTTGAGAGCAGTCATAATAATATTGATTTGTCTGCCAGAATCGGTATCACTTAATTAAAATGTACTTTTACCTGTGGGTTGACTTGTATTTGCTCGTCCATTTCCTGTATGTACTGATGGAGTTTAGTGCAGGCTGCCATTTGTTGTTCAAGAATTGACAAGGTTTCAGGGGACGCGTATTTTTCAGGACTATCCAGGAAGACCACCATGCCATCTTTCTGGTTTATCATTGCATAAATCTCTCCTTCTTCAATCTGAAAAAAAAATCATAGGCATATTTAAATAAATTGATGCAAGGAAATAAAAATAATATTTGATTAATATCTAAAACTATAAAGCCTCCCCTAAATCGAAAGACCTATAGAAACATTTAAAAACAAATATCCCACTCACCATATTGAGTATGTAAGATTCTGCTTGAGCTGGTCCTGTGAGCTGTACTCTAGAAGCGACGTCACTCAGCGACAGAGTTAAAAATGTCTTGGTTAATCTCTGAATATTCTTCTTGTACATCGAGCTCAGTACCTGAAATTAAAAAAATATTATGTCCCATGACATATACAGTAATATTCATTATGTTATGAACAAGCACACCTAGAAGGACAATCTATTCATGGAAACTTGCTTTGAAGGTTGACAAACAAACCTACAAGTAACTTTAAGAGTAAACAATTTATAACATAAAACTCAGAACTATATTCCGAATTGAGCTAGTCAGAGGTACATCCATTACAAGATGACTCTGTTCAACTCATGTCTCACAGATTTAAAAATAATAATGAATATTCCAGAAATTACATCCACATTTTTGCTTTGATTAAACAATATCTTATTTACCTGGTTAACTAATCCCATATTTTTATCCCTTACAAAAGTTTCCCTGTGTTTGATGGCTGTGTGTTGAGAGGTAGCTAGCTCATGGTATGCTACAGATAAAGGTTTGAGAAAACGACACACTACTTGCGATGTGTATTTCGGCATAGGAAGAATCTGTAATATAAACAATGAGATACATTATAATTCACTTTAAAAAAATGCTCAGGTACTCAGAAGATAATAAGATAATGCTCTGTACCTTTCCATGTAAAATAAAGGACACTAAAATATATTTCTTATAGGCTTCAAGCATGATGTGAGAGACTACCATAGCAGGCACAGTGACTACAACTTCAAAGAAGTAAAGAGCTCTGTCGTAATTCTTCATAGCTGTGTAAATCATCCCTCCATAATAGTAGTATAGAAGAAAGTGTTTGGAGTCATTGTTGCCACCAAGCTGAAAAAAATAATTCTTTGTCAATTTACTGAAAAAAAAATAATAAAAAAAAGAATGCCATGACAGTTATTTCAATTGAAATTCAAAGGCAAAGGGAAAAAATAGTAATCACAATTTTCTTAACATCTTCCATACCTATAAAAAAATACTTAAAATTTTATTTTCTTTTTCTTTTATGTTTTTGTAGTTCCATGAGCATAAATGACTGTGACAATTGAACACAAAATACTGATTGATTTTGAAGTGATCCAATTGCAGTAAATGAACTTTTGCTAACACCTCACCTCAGATCCAATCCCAGTGACATCGGTATCCAAGAACTCAAGAGCTGGTTTCATGCACTTGGACAGAAGACATAGCTGGCAGAGGTCTGCATGAATTGACGTCAACTGGGAGTCAAACAACTGTATCTTCCTAATAGCCTTCTTCAGGATTTCTATGCCTCTGATAGGCTGCTTGATTTCTACAAGGTGGTCGGTTAGCTGGTGACATAAGTCAGCATCTGTAATATTAAGAGAAATAATTGACAATGGATTACTGTTACAACATACACTAAGTATGTAAAACATGAGATTTCTAATGTTGTAAAAGTAAGACATGATCTTATTAGGCATCTAATAAGGTTTAAATAAAAAAGAAACAAGTAGATTGTTGTTGTTTAAATTGTTTCTTAATTTCAACTTACACAAGTCCGGTGCAAAGCGAACTTGTTCCCCATTACAGTTGTTTATGAAGTCATGGATCTGCTGGAACATAGTTGATCTGTCCACATCATTGGAACCCTGAAAATTAAACACATGATTACCTCAATATATTTTTTTTTAAAGTTAACTTTCCGCTTTACACAGGTTTTATTTATTTATAGGCAAAGTTTACAAAATAAATACTACTTATTTAGAAGATCTGATATCAAAATTCAACACCATCTTTGTATGATTGCAATATTATAATGTTGTCAATATTTAACACAATATTTCATGAATAAATGTACTTTTGTGTAATTAAATTAGACACTTACTTGTGGTAAGGAAAACTTGGCAACAAGTACAGCCAGAACACCAAGAGAATGCTGTTGAATGTCAAGAGTTTCCAGAACAGTGCTTAGATGTGCACTGTTCCTCTGCAGTACTTCATCAGACTTGCCGATAATCTCGCACAACTCTCGGAAGCTCCCTGAAAAAGCATATTAATTATCACAACTTTGTCACGTTTTTCAGTGCCGATACACCGTATATCCCCATCAAGACAATGCTTCATAATTTAACTTGTCTACAATATTATATGTATAAACAGTCATTTTTGGACTTAAAGAATAAAATAACCAATCTTACCTGATGCCGACATAGTCCTAACATTGTTTACAAATTGCTCTAACGGAGATGCCATGATGTCCACTGCGCCAGCAGAAATAGCTAGTGGTAGGTATATAATCCCTTTTAAAATAGTATACAATATTGTTCTGCGTTGATCACCAACGATGGACGAACGCGAATTGCTTTGTTCAACGGCTTCAGAAAACGAATTTACGAAAATACTATCAATCAATTCTGTTCAGATCCACGAAAAACAGTGTGGGTGGGGTGGGTGATTGATCAACCAACAACCGTCAATGTCAATTAGCACAGACTAATAAGAGATACTACGTTCAATTAGTGTTGCCCGACAATCGACTGTATATCGATTAAATATATTGTATGGATTATATATTATATGATTATATCGAAGTATTGAGAAATATAATCAACAATGATGATGAACGATAGTATTCGACAATAGTATATAGGTTGTTAGTGACACCGTAACAAAAAAAATGGAACGTCTATTTGATTGTACTAAAAACGATAGTGGGAATTTTTCTTGTTGCAAATGTTTAATTAAGATTTTGAGTTTTTACTGTGCCACAATGTAAGTCGAACAACGCTAAACCTACGCGCGGCTACGTTACGCATGCGTGATACGATGTTGATACCTAGGTAGGAGTTTTCGTTCTCTTTTATTTAGATTCTTAGTGGTTCAACATTTAAAAATTGATGAGTTTGTAGAAGTAGATGACCTACTGCCACGATTTTTCACGCACTGTACCTACCTACCAGTTATTAAAATGTACCTAACTTATTAAAGACACTAACTACTCTTACCTTACCTTAATTGTTTTTCCTTCGGATGAAGTAAAGTACCTAGTATTAAATACACATAGTATTAAATTAACCAATATGTCAATATAATCGATAGTAGATACAATCGATTGGATCAATATAAACGATTATTAATCGATAATCGATTATCGGGCAACACTCCAATAGCCTCTTGTTGCTCTTGACGGTGCTGACAGATTGACTGACTGAAATGCGTAGCCAAAGGTCTTTGTGCGTAGCATCTCTACCTCATCTCTACTTGGTCTGTGGACTGGACTGACAGGTGACTGACAGAAAGATAGGTATAAGGTAGGTAGGTACTCAAAAAAGATAAATAAGAACTAAACTAGGTTCTCTCTTAGTAGTCTGTGGAACTAACTATAGATAGTGAGCTAAAGAAAATAATGATAATTATAAAGTGGAAATAATTAATTTATTCCTGTACATTCAGCTGTTTTTACATGAAATTGTAATGTGTATTATAATCAAAGTAAATGAAACACCTCCGATCTTTTAATAATATTGGCTCTAACTAAGTATAACAATAAAATTATTTGTATAAGTGATAAATATCTAATTAACATTTTAACGTTTCAGGTTATATTTACTTTACACGTCGAAGTTAATCGTCCAAGATTTACCTACAATCTAAAATGACTTTAAACTTAGATGAGTCTTTGAGAGATAAAATTGTTGACTGTTTATCACAACAACTAAGTGAATTTGAATTATTGAAGTCAATGTACCCTAATAATGGTGAAATTGTATTAACTGACAATAATGTCTTAGATGACATTCAGAATTATTTAGAGTGCAAGTCAGAATATACTCCAAATAATTTGGATTTTACCATTAACTTGATACAAAATGGGTTGAAACTAGAAGTTTGCATTAATTTGCCTGGCTTTTATCCATCTGAGGAACCTGATATTTTTGTGAGATGCAATCAACTAAATCGTCAGCAAGAGACAGCTTTAAATACAGAACTGTCTGATCATCTTAAAAGCAACTATTATGGAGAAGTGTGTATATACACAGCAATATCATGGCTTCAAGAAAATATATATATTTTTATAAGTAATCAAACTAAGGCTAGTAAACCTTTACCACAAAATAAAGATGAAACGGAACCTCTAGATGAAAAATTTGTAAGGTTGTGGATATATTCTCATCACATTTATAATAAGAGGAAAAGGGAAGAGATTGTTAAGTTAGCTAAAGAATTGCATTTGACTGGATTTTGTTTACCGGGCAAACCTGGTATAGTGTGTATTGAAGGAACTTCTGCAGATTGTAAAGAATGGTGGAAGGATATAAAATCAATGTGTTGGAAGAAAATTATAATAAGGAAAACTGAAGTTTTTGAATTATCTGAACAAAAACAACAGCAAAAATTTGATAAATTTGAAGAAATAAGTTTTCAAAATCCATCATCAAGACATAGTAAACATGCAGATATGAGTAGCTTCTCAAAGTTTATGGAAGAGCGTGGACTAAATCAATCATTCAATGATTTTTTCGGATTGTGTTGTGATGATTGACAGAAGCAATGCTTATCAACTTAATACATAGTTTTAAGTCTAGATAAGTGCAATTTTTCTGTTTAATTCTGTTGTTTCTTTGTTTAAAGGAATAATACTAAACACATTTTCTACCATAATCACATTTATTTATTTTAGTTTATCTATCTTTGAACTTCATTTTCTTGCCCGATATTTACATTATTTATGATCAAAGGAAAACCAGCCCAATATATAATTATGTGAGGTCACATAGCTCCGAAAATGCATTTCCGAGAATGTGGGTTTCCTCACTATGTTTTTTTTTTCACTGCTGAGCATGTGATAATCATTTATGATCCAAATATAAATTCGACAATCATTGGTTTAGCCCTGTTCTGGATTCGAACCTGCGACCTCAAAGTGAGCGGCAAGCGTCCAACTGGGGTACCACAGCTGCTCACTATAGGTATATAAAATATTCAATTTTTTGTTAAGCTTCAGCAACAGTAAGAAATCATTTTAAATATACTGATGGGCACAGGTTGTCCGTCCACCCCTCTCATCAAATGGAGTATTTATGGGTGCCACATTCGTGTTTTTTATTGCAAAACTAAGTTTCTTAATTCGCTTCATTTAAATAATGTTTGTACATAAATGAAATCACGTCCGTCCTGCTTAATGGGGCGGGCACGAATTCCTCAAGTGACCCACATTTGATCTACGCTAATAATAAAGAGATGTTATGAGATTGTTTGTTTGTAAACTTTGTTTGTAAAGGTTCTGGAACTACTGAACCAATTTAGAATTCTTTCACCGATAGAAAACTACATTATTTCTGAGTGCTATTCGTGGTGAATCAGGTATATTCTTTTAGCATAGCATTAAAATCGTCCGGCATAAAGTAAAATCATCCAAATTCATATTCTTTTCCTTATGAAGTAGTTTATTTTTTCTCTAGCTAAAGAAATAGCGGCTAAAAACTAAACATCGGAAGTCAACCGTAAACGCAAAAATAGAAAATCTTTTACTTGGCTTCCGGTGATCAAGAACTACCCACCAAAGACCAGTCAGAGGCTTAAAAAGCTCTAAGGCCATAGCCGGAAAAAATTGTCAATCAGCCGACCGCATTGGCGGTCCTTGGCATTGGCCGACCGGCTGTGGCCTGTGGCTCACAGACTGTCACCAAGGACTGGTCTGTGCCAAGGACCAAGTATTAGAGATGGCGATCTGAGATCGATTAATCGAAAAATCGATTTTTCGAGCCAAGAAAATCGATTTTTTAAATCGATATGTAGTACTGGATCGATTCATTGGATCGATACATCACCCTTTAAAATCGACATTCGATTTTTTTTGTTTTTGTATTAACCATACAATTAGTTGTAGGTGCCCGTATTACAAGAGTGCTGCTGGTTAATTACTCAAAAACTTACGAGATGGCTGTGTGTTTAGTTTCCTTCGCCTCACTTCTTTTCAATAGAAAAAAGTTACGTTTATAATGACTGAGTGACTTTTTTTATCTGTTCTGTGATTGCGTCATCACATCATTCGATTAATTTGTTTGTTGACAACAAATTGTTGTTTGTTCGTTTTTTGACTAAGTGACTGTTTATATTGTAATAGAAAATTGGAAAAAAGATCGATTTTTTGGAAATCGATATTTTAGATCTCGATTTTTTTGTGGATCGATTCATCAGGTCACGATTCGAATCGATTTAAAAATCGATCTTTTTTGGAATGAATCGCCATCCCTACCAAGTATTTTGGTTTGCCTGTCGTCACAGACACAGACTAATAGAAAACACTACAGATTAAAAGAAGATACTACGCATCAGACCCACTTCCATAGATATTTTTGTCAGGTTATAGACGGGGTAAAATTGAATTTGGCATCTAGTAGTTTTTGATTAATTCTATTTTTTTATGATTTCTGGGCCTTAGAGAAATGCAAAGACAATAAGTTAATTCTGCCAATTTCACTCGGATAATACGCTTTATGTTTATGAGGGAGGATAACTTTTCGTAGCTGAAAAGGGTTCGTCTTACGTATTTGGATTATTAAATAAAACAATATATTTTGTATTTTTAACATTTATTTTTAAATTTTATAAATGTTTTTCTGGTATCTTTGACAGTCGCATAATTCAACTTTCAATCCACAGGTGTCCTTTACAAGTATATTTATAATGTTGCACTTGCACCACTTATTTATAGCAAATATAATACGTGAATCGAAAAATTTTATCATCACGAACAAAAAGAGTCACAAGGTTAATGTATCTCTAAGCTCGAAAACACGATGAAACTTCTGGATATTGTCACTGTATAATATCGATGCAAGGCTTGACTCGAAGCACTTATAAATATAATGAAGTAACACAGAAAAATGTCACGAAAACTTCTGGTGAAAAAACGTGTGCGCACCGAACGGCGATTAACATTATAACAAAAAAAAAAGTTAATGTCACTGAGCTCTCATTGTCGTTGGGGTTCATGGTATAAGAAAACCAAGGTATGCTCAAAAGTGACAGCTAACATTTTCAAAAAAATAAATTACCCATGACCATGTTTTTAATTACTTTGTAAGGCAATTATGAATTTTTAATAAAAGGTTTACTTACAGTTTTAATGATTTGTATGTATGTGACAAGTAACAGTAATAAATATATTATATTAGTCAGTAATTCATTTAATTTTCAGTAGTAAACTTTACGTCCTTTGTTGGAGATACCAATTTAATGGTAACACTTACGTCATCGGCTTTTCATTGGATGGCCATAAAGGGGCCCATATACGGTAGGTACGATTCGTCTGTACGATCCGTCGCTTCAGACCGATCGCAACGACGAATCGATAGAGTATATCAAGATCGTTAACGATTTACTTCATCGAAGACGATATCGGAAATCGCAACAAAAGCCCATGCAATCATGAATATCGTTATTGATCTGATCATACCTAGTGGGGTTGAAGTTGGGTGCGTGAGGGACGCGGTTGACATATCCCCCGCCTCTTATAAGCCAAAAACTTTTTTATGAGATTGCGTCAGCCGTGCTGTGATACGTAGTATCTCTTACTAGTCTGTGGTGCTGTGGCTGAAAACTGAAGTTCATTCATACGTTATTTATTTCTATGTCCTTCCTATTTCGTTTTGGATAAAAATATTTAATTATAAAGAAAACAAATCGCGTAAAGCTGTTGACAGAAGATTAATGAACCGGCTGGCTGCATGAAGTGATAATAAATTGTCCGTTATTTATGATATCAATTGATAGCAGAATTTGCCAATGTTTTGTTGTTAATATAGCTAGCAAAAATGTATCATTGTGGAATGCGCCAAATGGAGGAGAGACATGTTGCTAATCAGGTAGAGCACATGGTTTGGAGCAACAGACTAGACTTACTGGCCATAAGCAATTTTAAAGGTTTGTTTATAAAATAGTAAAAGTAGGTAAAGTAAAAGATAATTTAATTAAGTCATAACATACATAAATAGCCTATATACGTCCCACTGCTGGGCACAGACCTCCCCTCAATTAAGTCATTTTTTAATAATCCTATTATATTTAAGGTGAAGTACAAGTACACAGGCTTCATTGGCAGAAAGTATGGAATCTGCCTCCACCAAAAGAAAATGTTACTGTTCGAGCTATGGCATGGCGCCCTGACGGAAAGGTACATTAATGAAATAATCTGTCTTTTTGTTAGTTATTGTTGGATATCTTAAGTAACCTACTTAATGTTTTTAGGCACTGGCGATTGGTTATAGCTCTGGCAGTGTTTACATAGTGGATATTGAAGACAAAGAGGTTCTTGATAAATATGACTTGGAATTGGAAAAGTCTGAGGAGTTTGATGATACTAAACACTATGGTATTACATGTGTCACTTGGGCTGTGCGAGAAGGGAATTTGGAAAGTGCCACAGAGTATAATATTTATGTAAGTAGTCAAATTAAATACTACATATTTCTTTCTCTCAAAACAATTAATAATTTTAAAATTTGAATTACAGGACGATCCTTCAATTTTCTTACAAAAACCCCCTTCACTCAGCAGTGGATTCAAGAACCCCAGCCCAGAGGACAATGTGAAAGATTTGAAAGAGATTCAAGAACCTACACAACTGAATATGTTGATAGTTGGCTATGGAACTGGGTACATCTACATGAGCATCTTTGGAAGATATCCTTATGGAACAATTCACCTTGCACAGGTTGCTAAAGACGAATGTGGTGAATATAAAGTACTTGATATCTGTCTGTCTAATGATTTCAGCCTGATGCAAGTTTGTTATTTAGACAGGAGCACTAATAATGTGTTTGTGTCTCTAATAAATACCAGTGTGTTGTCAGCTTATGCTGAAGAAATGTTTGTGGTGGCAAACAGACATGGCCAGGTTGTCCACTTGGTGTCCTATCTTGATCAGACCATGACTTCAATAACTGAGGCCTGGGAGCATATTTTATTGGAAATGGATACCAAAATGGCTTACTATGCTGCTTCAGTCCCTGAGGGAGGGGTCTCGGCAGATTTGTTGGAGTTGCTTATGTTAGGTTGGTATACAATTCCTACGTGCAATATGTGACTGTGTGTAATTATTTTGAATAACAAATTAAATATTGAATATAATTTTATACTTAGTCAAAAGTGATTATCTATTTATTGTTAATTACATTTATGAAGTATTGTATTTTTCCAGGTGTACCATCAGATGAACTGGAACTGTTCTTACTACAAGAATTAACTGCTAAAGGACTCAAGAAGTTTGGCAGTTCTGTTGAACTAAGTTACTCAACAATACAAAAACTGGTTTTGAAGCAGCTCAATATTGTTGGTCAGAGTCTGACCTATTATCTTGCTGAACTAAGAGGCCTCACAAGGGTTCCTGACAGATACAAGGTATTTAGTTATTATATCATCGGCCATGAGCTGATTACTTGTGACCAACCATATAGTTATTTTTGAACTTAGTATTCAAAGTTGTATTAAAAACCTTCTAGTTGTCTTCTAATTACTTATGAGTTTGGCCACCCTACCCCAGAGATCACAGGCATTTGACAGTTTATTTTACCTTTTCAGATTTTGGGCCTTGAAGAAACAACTGTAACAGAAGCAATAAGAGCTTGTTGCGCATTTTTAAATAAATGCCTAGAGCTCCAACAAGTGATCGATTCCTCAATGCGCAACTACAAGGCATTTTTCAGATGGTTGTTTGTTGTAATAGTTCGCCTTCTAGATGAACAGACTCCCAGTGAAATAGTCAAAATAACACAACAAGATCTTACCCATATTGCAGAGTTTTTGTACAATTTTGACAATGTTCAAACAGAGGGCACAGAAAGTACATCAGAGAAACCAGTCAAATTCAACTTAGAAAGATTAGGCCAATATTTACAAGATCAAGACTTAACAATCTTACCAGATGATGAAGACAATCCTTGGCATAAGTTCCTAAAGGAAAATCCCTGCTTGGTTAAGGATAGTGACACTATATTTTCAATGGCAGAGTTCAGAAGTTTCTCACTGGTGCAACAACAGAAATTTCTGAAAAATGCCATAAATAAGGTATTTGATGTTACAGAAAAGGATGTTGGGAAATATTTTTCGATACTGTTTAATATTAGATGCTATGAAAATAAGTCTGATGACCTTCAAAACAATTTAAGGGTATCTCAAATATTTGATGCAACACAACGAAGATTCATGTTGTCATTTGTTAATACTACTGCAGGACATGATGGTTTATGCTTTTTGTCTGTAGATATTAAAGAAAAAGCTTGTAATTCAACAGCCACCAAGTACTATTTTTCTCCATGTTTAGTACAAGATACTGGGAATGACTTGCTGAATGAGGAACACATTGCTGTTCTAGATCTGCAGTTCTATTCTTCAGAATACCTGTCCGTACTAACCAGTCACCCAAATAATAGTGACAGTTCTATATTCATTCAACTGCCACTGAAAATTGCTGTGGATAATTCAGCCCAGTTCAACATAAAATCGAAATCTTGTGTATTTACTGATAAAATAAGCAGAAGGGACATATCACCATTGTTGGATCAAGGAGTAACAAAGATTCTCGACAAAATGGATGGCTACCGTATCGCAGTGTCAGGTGGTAGGAAAGTTGCGGTGGTGTTAGCGAAAAGCTATAGGAAAGTGAGAGTATTTGAAATGGAAGTTGATGGCGATGATGAAGAAGATGACACCTTAGATGTGACCCCACAATCACAAGCCAACAAGAGCGACGATCAAGTTACTCCTGCCTAAGACTTTAGTTAAATATTTATATTGGAAACATTGTATCACGCCTGTATCCCCGAAGAGGTAGGCAGAGGTATAGTATACACCTCCTCCTCATCAATTACTATCTAGCTTTTATTTACTGTAACCTAAATACCTTAATAAAACTATTTTTAAGTGAACCTTATTTATTATCTATATTCTAAACTATTTACAGCAATATAAAATTTCATAACAATAAGTCCATACATACAAAATGCTATTTTACAAAACATACACGTACTGATTTGGCGGCGAATATACATATTTTTGTGTAGCTAAAAGTTAACATATTGCTTGTATTGCTACAAATAGTAGTAGTAAAATGTTCTCTTAAGTTTAATAAACCATGCATCATTTATTTTGAGAATGTGGATCTTTGCCAGCAGCTTCTATTTATAAAACATTCACGTATGTACATTTTGCGACAATAGCAATTATATATATTCTTCAAACATTGTTCAGTGTAGTTATTGTTCAGTTCAGTGTAGATATAATTAGAATCTGATCAGATATTTTTTTCTCCCCAATTTCGAGCTACTTGTGATTGCTCAGTTGGGCAACCACAAGCAGGTGTTTTAGTGTATATATGTGGGTGATTATAACCCTGTGATTACATGGCCCCTGTTTCTGTCCTCTATATCAATGGAATGTTCTTTCTTTGAGTCTGCTGCTGGTGTTCTCTAGCTTGGTATTTGGCCTTTGGTTCTTTATTTCTTCTATTATGGTTGGAATTCCAACATACTCAGATATATAGCATAGAATACAAAACAATGTATAGCATAACAATAAACTTTACCAAAATGTAAAAATGAATTTTACCTTATAAATATTTATGTACATTACCTGTCTATCACATAAATAATTTGTGTATGGTAATTTATTATTCTAATTATGTCTTGAAATTATATGACTCCATTTTGTTGGCATGATTCTTGATTTAAATTAAACTAGGAGGCGATTTTATCTGGATGTTTTCAAACACTGAGTTGAAGTCGGTGTCAAGCCCTTGATTATCAATACCATAGAGTAGATGTTCTGAAGACTGGTTCCTACTTGGGCCTGGAACTGATGCTGCTTGCTGGCTAATGTTGGTTGTAGTACGGTTGTATATTTCATCTCCTTCCACTTCCTCATCTTCTTCATCAACTGTAAAAATAATCAAGTTATAGTAAGAGGACAGTTAGTATAATGAAATAAACAAATTTCGCTCCATTCCACTTCACTGGATGTAGTAACCTATAGACATAGTGTAAGAATAATTTTCATAGAATATATATTTGATACCTGGAACAACTGTTCTTCCATCATATTTACTCCATTCCTTCTTTAAACGATAATATATCACAGCACAGCTTATTATTACAATAATGGACATAACAATGGCAACCAGTTTCACAGCATCCATAGTAGAAAATGCTCCTTTTACTATCATTTCTACTTCTCTCACATTGTATGCTCCTTTTTCTAACTCTTTGGAGACACACATGTAGGACCCAGACTCATTGGGAGATACATTCTGAAAATTAAATTTCAAACTTAAATTGATCAATCCAGAATTTAAGATACTAGCACAGAGAATATAATGTTATGTAACAAAATATTTTATATAATAGGTATACACTTACATCAATGTGTAATTTTCCCGATAAAATTTCAAATTTATATTTCCTGGCATCATAAGGATTAGCAGGGCCAATCACCTGGTTGGAATCAATAATCCAATACATAAAGTTGTGGCCGTCATCATTGCTGTCGCAATTAAGCACGACTCGGCTCCCCACCGGTACCTCGGTTATATTGATAGGTGCTGCCATCAGCTGTTCCACGTTCAACGATGGTTATTCACTGTTTATTCTATTTTGATGGAATAGTTATATCACCAAGGTTTTTAGCACACACTAACGTTTTTGACATAATGCAAACATACTGAGCAGTGCCAAGTTTAAAATTATCTATAACCCACCGATGTCACATGTTGTGTTTATAATAGTTCAAGGTATATAGATGGTTAATAAGGTGTCAGGTGGGCGTTGTTTTGTTATACCAACAACTCTTGTGGCAATCAGTACCAGCTGCTTCCACTTGAATGTTTTATTAGGTGCATAAACACTTCTACACAGAGAACAGGTAGTAGCATCCATATAGGGGTCATCACCACATATATAGGCAGATTTACCTTAGTATACTCCAGCTTTATACAAATTATGATTTGTGCTGCCATTTTCAGCCCGATAGCAGCAATATACCACACATGTTTGTTGATGGTGCCTCGAAATCTCTCAATGCCATTTCTACAGTGAGACACCATGTGAAATAGCACGTATATCAATAGAATGCTATCGTATACCCACATTGGTATAAAAACAATAAACCAATTCCAATGAGTTCTTGATTCAAGTCTGAGACATAGCAATATTAAAAACACTAAGAAAATGAACCAGGTGAAGAGTGCTCTGTGCAAGATCGCCATGTTATAAACAACTTGGTTTCTTAATTAGTCTCGATAAATTAGGATATGCACCAAATATCAGTTAATGGCATTGTGTTGTTTATGTTGCGGTTGCATTTGTGACATGTTTTCTTTCACTATAACACTATCTACTGCTCGATTCATTTATACGGCAGAACCTCGAACAGTAGTATGATTTTAGTATCTTTTCAGGTTATTTAATTTATTAATTAGTTAATCGCCGCGGCAACCAAGCAAGATTTATCGTCCATAAGCTTTGAAACTTTTACGTTGCTTGCTTTTTCCAGATTTTTTATGGATTTCGAAGTATAAATAGGTACCTATGCAGATAAATTAAATACCACAGACTACTAAGAGAACCTAGTTAAAAATACTTTTTTTTTTTGCAATACGTGCCAGGGTTGCCTATAGAAATTAACATTCCCACAAAGAGTATTATACCTACCTAATACCAATTTTGTGAGGATTGGCTGTCAAACTTTGGGGAATTTCCTAAAAACTTTGGTATAGGTGTACCAGAATCTGATGGCAAATGGGGAAATAATACGTACGTACTTCTGATTTTTTAGTTTTCGTCTAAATAAGGCGAAAACTAGAATGCTCGTACTGCTTATTGCATTTCATAGTAGAATATAACAATGTGTTCGGTTTGTGAATACGGTTATTTTACCTTGACTGCTGCTGGCAATGCCGTGCCGGCCGGCTGTCAATGAATTGTCATTTTCACACAGCTGATGTAAGTGGTAGATAAATAAAATTAATATTTTTGCCACACACCGGCACCGCCAATATATATAAATAAACATATTTCCCTGAGGTAAAAATGATTACACAAATAGCGGTGATAATGACGGCAGTCAAATTCTTTTTCATACCACTCTAGTAAGTTCAATAAATTATAACGTTAACGTGAAACTTTAACATAGTTTTGATACATTTTTGATATTTGTTTACTTTTAGCCGCTCTACAGACTTCGAGGTCCACAGGAATTGGTTGGCAGTCACACACAATCTTACAATTGATCAGTGGTATTACGACACTACTTCAGAATGGACACTGGATTACCCACCATTCTTCGCTTGGTTGGAGTATGGGTTATCCCATGTGGCGAAGTGGTTTGACCCGCAAATGTTGCACCTTACTAATTTGAATTATGATTCGAACATGACTGTATTGTTCCAGAGGCTCTCTGTGATTGTACTGGATTTTTTTTATATCCTTAGTGTAAAAAGGTGATCATTTTTAAGTACTATCATTCTGATGCTTATGAACAATGTAATGTAATTTTCTAATGAATCAATTAATTCATCAATTTCAGTTGTTCAGATCTTATAAGCAATGGGAAACTCCTTGTATTTATACTGTTGGTCTCAAACCCAGGTTTGCTGATGGTTGATCACATACATTTCCAATATAATGGATTTCTGTACAGTTTTTTGTTGTTCTCAATATCAAATATGATAAGAGTAAGTATGAGCTTGTTCTTAATATTTTAAATTAACTTATATGTAAGCAAGTTAGGTACCTATTGAGACTTGAATTTAGCCAAAAATTCTTATAAACACTTATGTGGAAATAATTTTTTTTTTTTTTAAAGCATATACTAAAAACTTATATAAAGTTTAGCAGGATACTATACTACCTTCTAAATAATGTAATTTCTGTTATAACTAATTTACAAAATGTTTTTTTTTTCAGTCAAATTACCTACAAGCAGCAGTATGGTTTGCTGTGCTACTGAATTTAAAGCACATCTACTTGTATGTGGCACCAGTATATGTTGTGCATCTGCTCAGAGCTTACTGTTTCACGGTGTCATCCCCTGATGGAATCCATACTCCATGGTATTCCTTCTCTATCACAAACCTTATCAAACTCGGTGTCACTGTGGTTACTGTATTTGCATTGTCTTTTGGACCTTTCTATAAACATTTGCCACAGGTAATAAATACATTTTTAATTATAAATGTTCAGTTTATTTCATGTAAATGTAATGGTGGAGTATAGCATCAATAATATTATAATGCTTTGGTGTTTGATTTTATTTTTGGCTTTGGTTTTGGTATTTTTCATATTACATACTTAAACTAACACCTATTTCCCACCAGGGTAAGCAGAGACTATGGTATTCCATTTGCTTCAATCCTGACACACTTCTCTTGCTTCCTCCACATTCATCAATTGTTGCATACACACACGCCGGTTCAGAGTAGATCATACTGAAACATTTCTAATTTCATACTTCTCCAATTTGGTTAATGTACATCCTTCTAGGTCTTTCTTTGCTAGTCCTACCACCAACCTTTGCTCATTTTTCATATTACTTATTGTAAATGACAATTTTATAAATATTTCTTCTTTGTTATAAACTAGTGTGATAATATAAAAACTTTGCAGAAAGAAGATAACTTCATCTATTGCATTTTCAGATATTGTCAAGACTGTTTCCATTCAAAAGAGGTCTATGCCATGCCTATTGGGCACCAAACTTTTGGGCTCTTTACAACTTTGGGGATAAAGCTTTGCAAATAGTATGTGAGTACATTTTTTAAGAAAAAAGCATAATGTAGTTATTTATAATTGTTTATTGGGACCACCTGCCACTGACTACATCTGCGGAGCATGTGGTAGACCTTGCCACTTTCGCATTGCCTTATGTAGTTATGAAAAAAGTACCACCAAGACACTGTATAAATCATCTGGAAAAAACCATGAGGCCTGATGATGATGACATATTTATTAAAGTCATATTTTTTGTTTTCAGTGCCTAGGTTTGGTATTGCCATTGCTAAGACTGAAGCAGCTATGACTGGCGGACTAGTACAGGAATATGAGCATGCAGTGTTGCCATCTATAAAGCCGAGTCTAACATTTATTTTGACAATAGCGTCCATGATCCCAGCATTAGTCAAGTTGTGGCACCTTGGAGCTGACAGGAGGTACAGGACTTTGAGCTTTGTGAGGTAAAATATTGGACTATCTAAGTTGATCTTAATACTTATATATTTTACATTCTAAACTTTATTTACAACTTTTTAATATTTTTCAGGTGTTTAGTTGTCTGTGCAACATGTTCGTTTATGTTTAGTTGGCATGTGCATGAGAAAGCCATCCTAATGATTCTAATACCGCTCAGGTAATTTACCCATTTCAATATAATTAGATATAACAATTTCTGACCGCAAAAAAAAATCATCTCCAGCTCCTCCGTGCTCCGGAAGGCACGTTAAGCCGTTGGTCCCGGCTGCATTAGCAGTCGTTAATAACCATCACTCCGCACTGGGCCCGCGTGATGGTTTAAGGCCCGATCTCCCTATCCATCCATAGGGAAGGCCCGTGCCCCAGCAGTGGGGACGTTAATGGGCTGATGATGAGATATAATAATTTATATGTAAAGGGGTTTTGTAAATTTGGTCCACATTTCTTTTTACGACCTCAGAAATCGACGAAAAATGGTTATAAACCCACATAAACCTTCATTCATAAATCGAATACAAGTTGACTATTTCTTAGTAAAATAATCTAGTCAAATGCCACATTTTCGAGATGTAAATTGTAATCAAAGTTATACTGGTGGCGCCACAAGTGAATACTTTTAGAACTAAATTTTTTTTTAAATTGTTCCATTTTGTTTCAGTTTCCTTGCTGTTTTGGGAGATGTGGATGGAAAACTGTTTCTTATTATCTCTACGGTGGGACATTATTCACTGTTCCCTCTTCTTTACCCTAAGAATCTTCTGTCAATCAAGATATTTATGCTATTAACGCATTGTGCCATTGCATTTAGTAACATTCCATTGCTGTATGTAAACCCGAAGTTGAAGGGTAGCAAAAGACGTGGCTTCTTACGTCTACCTATGTTGGGGCATCTAGAATCGCTATACATCTATGGACTTTTAGTGCTATGTATTTATGAGAATGCAATTCATAAAACTTTAGGTTTAGATAAGAGATTACCTTTTTTACCTCTTATGTTCACATCAGTATATTGTTCTTTAGGGGTACTGTATTTCTGGATCTGTTATTACTATTATTTCTTGAATTTTAATCTTAGCAAAGTTTTCATTGCTCCTAATACAGAGGTTAAAAAGGTTAAATAGACAAGTAGCGAAAGAAAATCAATGTACTTTTTGAATTGAATATTCAAAAATTGAAGATGAAGGAAATATTTGTTTTCTAGTCTAATGGATAAACATTCCAAACAATTAATATTTTTGCATTAAGTTAAAAAGTTTATGAGAATGTTATTACAAAATAAATTAATAAATATTACAAACATTCCCCCCCTAGATTGAGGGGAGGCCTGTGCCCAGCAGTGGGACGTATATATAGGCTGTTTATGTTGTTATGTAATTACAAACATTACCCTCCTTCTGGGACAGTCATCGGGTAGGATGTAACATCAATGATCTTTCCAGGCTATGTTGCCCAAAAATATATAGTTGGCGTTGTACAGATTTAACGTACAAAAATATATAAACATATTTGTTATTATCATATATCCTATAACACAAGTCTCAAGTAAGAACTTAGCTTAGGATACGATGGTTTATTATATTTTAGAAACAATGTAAAACCGTGTAAAATTGTAAATGTGTATGTTAAGTAAGCTGTACATCTTTTGAAAATAAACAATTTATTATTATTATAATTTAATTTATTATATGGTATAGATTTATGTTGCTGCCTATATTGCTTCTCTTTATTTTTATTAGAATAATAATGGGTGGACGATGTGTTGTGCCTGGATATAATAACAAGGGTCATTTATACCTAAAAATAAATAAATAAAAATAAAGATAAAAGATACATGTCTTTTATCCATGAAATTAGAAGGCAACTCTGAACAGCGCCATCTACATTACTTTTGGGGAACGTAGCCTGAAAAGTCCCTCATCATTTTTATATATGCCTCTGCTATTCAAATCAAACCAAATCAATTTATTTGCGAGAACACATAAAAAACAGAACAATAATAATAAGAAGAATAATTACATTATATTTTTTGGATAATTATTAACCCGAGCAATGAGAAAATAGGTAATTATTAACGTGGAACGTAACGTGGAAAGTGCCTCATTTAATCAGATTTATTATTAAGCAGATCAATAACAAACACCGCATACATTACGTGGCTGGCTATACATATACTGTGCAATAATTAGATCAAAAAGCTATGCCAAAATATATGTTGAATTGAATAGTACTAGATTGTTATAGAATAATATTTATTCTGTGAGATGCGTAATATAGAACAGTGACGTAAGCGAACAAACCTGTATTTTAAAATTTACAATAGGCTATATTACAACTTAGTCAAATGAGATACTTTTTACCAAAATTAAAATAGATATCTATTGAATTTGTATGGAAATACAATTTGTACCTAATTTAAATTCGAAAATAAAAAGAAAAAATGTGTTTTAATTTTGGATCCTCTTAGACTTGCTTCTATTTCGAGACGACCTCTGTGGTCCAGTGGTTGAGAGTTCTGGTCACGATCCGGAGACCCTGGGTTCGATTCCCGGTGGGGACATATCACAAAAATCACTTTGTGATCCCTAGTTTAGTTAGGACATTACAGGCTGATCACCTGATTGTCCGAAAGTAAGATGATCCGTGCTTCGGAAGGCACGTTAAGCCGTTGGTCCCGGTTACTACTTACAGATGTAAGTAAGTAGTCGTTACATGAGCCATATCAGGGGGCTTTGGCGGCTCAATAGTAATCCTGGCACCAGGGTTGATGAGGTGGGTACTCCACAACCCACACGATAGAAGATTTCTAGATTAGCATTTTAACATTTTTCTTTGACCCAGTCAAAAATACCCTATTCTGTTTTGATTTTTTGTTGATGAGGTTTGTAATTCACCTGACAACCCAACCCACACGATAAGAATATTCTATTGTACGTCAAACTGTGAATGTGTGTGTGAATGTAGGTAGGTAAGTAGTTGGAATAAATTTTCTTCCGGATGTTACGTTTTCTTTGCAAGGATTAAGTATTGACATAAGTCGATTTGTTTACTTTCGCGGGTAGTATTGGGAATCTCGGTCTGACGGCACCCTTGTCAGAGTCACGACCTTTTGTTCTCGACGTCACTCCTGGGTTTCCTACTTCCTTAAGTGCTCCTAAGACCTTTGGTAGATATACTTATTCAAACACACATAACATTAGCTCACGACTTATCCCAATTGGTGTAGGCAGAGGTACATCCATCGCAAGATAAATTGAGTACCCACACCACCGGGTTTCCTGTTAGACCAACGTGATACGTGGTGATTCGTATCGCCGTTAATAATGGTCGACCCAACTGTATTAGTGAAAACTGCGCTTATTCAAACTTTCAAATTCAAAGCCATTTCTGTTTCAGGTACAGCGTTCCTCATATAAACGATTTGTGCACCTTTCGAGGAAAACTATATATAGGTAGATGAATGTTATTTATAAATCGATTTATAGCTAAGTATATTTAGGACTTTAAGGTTGTAAGCAGTAATGTGCCGTACCTGGGAGTGTTCCTAAAGTGGGAATGTTCTCGTTGTAAAATCTCTTGAATACTAGGTAAGGCCACTGGCCGCTTTTCCAAATTGTTCTCTGGTCTTATCTACCTAATGGTTAGGTAATACAGCTCTTCTTAAATTAGTTTTGTGCCTTTTTACTGCTGGGAACGTTCCCAAAATGGGAACATTCTCGGGAACGGCACGTCACTGATTGTAAGTAAAAGATAAAAGAACTTTTAATAAAAAGTATACTCTTACTTATACCTAAATCTTTAATAAGAAAAAAGTTGCGCCCTAAGTTGTGACATGCGTGCATATTTCATGAAATATCATTTTGATGGGAAACTGATACAAATAGGAATACGATGAGTAATAGATACGCCTACACGTGCGATTTGAAATTACATCGCGGTATACATACCTACTATTTATTGGCTCCATAACAATAGGCTATGTTACATTTTCATTTAAGATAAATAAATTGGATATTTACGTAATACAAGATAGGCTTGAAAGGACACGTACACGTGTTTACAGTGAATAAAGGGAAGGCGCGCGTCGATCGCGGTATGAATATTCATCGGGGCCTAAAGACGGCGCGAGAGGGGGGCGATTACACGCAGATTTGAAGGGGTGCGGGGGACTCTGTCATTACCGTTAACGTTAAACTCCCCTCAAATTGTCAGTGTAATGATAGCTGTTCACCACCTTGTGACGGTAATAATAAATTATTATTGATTGCGCTATAATTTGATCCTGTTGACACGCTGCGCTGCGTGTCATGCCGTGGTCTACTGTGTGTGGCAAAAGGGGTAGGTAATGAATAAAGCTACAGGTAATGACGTATCTACCTACTTAACGCAACGCGATCCTAACAATTTGTTATTAGGTATGAGAACTATTAAACTTCCATTAAGTATAAGAGTCTAGAGTCTTAGTTAAGAGTTTTTTTGTAATTATTTCTTTTTATTTTGGTGCAATAAAGTATATTTGTATTGTAAGTAAGTATATCTATTGTAGGAAATAAGTTTCCCAATTTTTTTACAGATATGTGTGTAGGTACCTGAGTAAACAGGTCTATACACTTTTACGTTTAATATAGCCCACAAGGCCGCGTAGTCCTTATCCTTGGAAAGTTTTCTAACCGCTGTGTAATTTGAATATCTACCTGTGGAAGGACTAAATCCCTGAATATTTTTCTCGTTCACACATCACTTGGTAGCTAAAGTTATTCGTAATAGGTTCAATCGCTCGATCCATCGGATTGGAAGTTTGAAAATAAAAGTGAAATGGAGTGGAAGGAGTTGCTCATTCAAATTCGTGATTCAGCATTTTATTAACTGTATGGTTTAATGAAAATGACCGTAGGCGCCGTAGGCATTTCATTTGCCTTTTAACAGGGAGAAGACAAACTTTCGTTAGGTACTTACCTATTTTATTATGGAAGTATAAGAAGGGTTTGTAAAGGAGTCCGAATTTCTAACTCTTTTGAGATTGTCTTTTTGTTTGTTTTTTTTTTTACAAAGTAGGCAGGTACTTAGATAGACGCCGCCGCCGAGTTGATTACGGAAATGCATGAAAATTTGTCTTTCGAGGAATTTTCATAAATTCCAAAACGTTTTGCTGGCAGGTGGGTAAGTACAATGAATTTTCATTTCATTAGGAGATTCTTTAGATATGCTGGGCTCATCTAGAGCCTTTATTTCACCTTGTTTCACATTTTGCCACTTGGAGAGGGAGGGGCTTTCACGTTCCTTTTTACGAGTCGACGAAAAATTTAATTTAGTTTATGACTCGTGAAGATATAGCAACCAACAAGAATCTCGTTAATTTTCTAAAGGTTTACGTTTTAGAGATGTTTAACGGGCTTATTAAATTTCGTTCTAAGTAATTAAAAGAATTCCTAAGGCCGACTGGTAGAACGTTAAAATATTTTTAGATTTGACTTGAAACTAAAGGAAAATAAGAAGTAATCCGTCTAACGTTATGACCAAGAATTTTCTTTCTTTAGCGTGATTCGATGAAGTTTTCAATCAATTTCTAGGATAAGTACATAAATCAGCAGCGTTACGTTAGGAACCTATCGACGAGTAGTAAGGCACGTAACAGTTTACGCGATCAGCGGTTTATGGCCGGGAGTAAATGGAACACTGCTCCGAAGGATTACAGCCGCTCCGCCGCTACGTGAGCGCGCTCAACAGATGGCCGTGCTTAAACCCAGTCTCTTCTATTTCCCCAGATTTTATTAATAAAAAATATCCTGTTTGTCATACTGGTGTGACAACCTGGTGTGACCACGAGTCCGGAGGGATATTTTCCTCTATAACCAAGTTTCGAGAACTTTATTGCGGCTGGCTTGGAAGAACGCTAGTGCTCGTAATCGTAATCCGGGTGGGAGGATCGTACGCAGGTACCACTTACCCTTACGCATTTCAATGACTACCTACGTACTCAAACGACATATTACATTTATTATAACTTAGTTTGAATGATGTCTTAATAAACTATTAATGATTTAAGTAAGACGCACGCGTGTCTACTACAGCAACTACGAATTGAATATTAAATACTTCCATCAAGATAAGCGGCTCCCTTAGGATATGAGTTTTGACGTCAAGGCCTGGAATATCCGATGGGAATCCACCAGGATATTGTGCGTACGTTGGCAGCTTGGCACCAAGTTAACACCGTAATGCCCGAGTAAGACTAATTGACATTATGAATGGCACTGCCAAATTCCATAAGCAACGTATGACACCAATACATCCGCTTGTGTAATTAATTGTGAATCTGATGAATTACCCTAGATAAATGAAATAGTAACTTGACAGTATAATAGTACAAGGGCTGGTGCATAATGTTCGCGTTGCTATTCGCTTAGTCAAAATTCTTAAGGCGTGATTACAAAACGTCTCGCATCGGGTGGTAATGGTGTTTTCTAAGACATTGCTCATCAACTTAGGCTTTTATCTGTGGAGTACATGCTTCAGCAC
Organism: Pectinophora gossypiella; assembly: GCF_024362695.1. Classification (NCBI taxonomy): domain Eukaryota; kingdom Metazoa; phylum Arthropoda; class Insecta; order Lepidoptera; family Gelechiidae; genus Pectinophora; species Pectinophora gossypiella. The sequence goes on along the minus strand of NC_065407.1, from coordinate 8,298,523 downwards.
TTCCACAGCCCTTCGGAACTCGCATGCAAAATTCTTAGGGAAAATAATAAAAACAACTTTTTATGATGTGGGCTCCACCAACATTTTACTCTGAAATAGCTATGTGGACATAAACCTACTCAATAAAAGACTGACAGAGAAAGATGGAGAATGCTACATAAAGAAGTTAACAAGAAAGAATAAAAAACTATAAGTACAGCAGAAGTATTGTAGAATAAAACTTCTAAATAGGTAAGTACCTTACGTAATATAAGGCATTACTTTGATTGGGTACCTACATAATAACGTACCTTATAACGAGTACTTTACAATAAACCTGTTAACACAATTACAATAAGGGCTGTTAACATACAACTAACACGTAAATATTATATCATACCAAGCCGGTTCCAAAAATACGTATTTCTTTTAAAAAAATCCTGTGCAAAATTGGTAGGAATGCTCAGTGAGTTAGAAATTATGTTCAGTGATGCGTTTGTGCTACGCGAGTGCAAAATGTTAACAAAAATAGAATGCGAAATATCTTTCCCAGTGTTTTTGGTCACGCTGGCGTAGCATGGAAGTACCCAACATTTAACATAAACAGCAATTAACCGGAGGAGGTATGGAGCATACTCGACTACGATGCTCGACTGGGAGTTGGTGGAGGTGTTTTTCAGCTAATAGCTGGGACCTGCGGATTAACGTGCCTTCCATGCACGGAATCATCTTACTTTTTCGAACAGGTCATTCAAGCCAGCCGTGTCATAAACAAAGGACAGTCTCACAAACTGTTTTTGACAATGTCCCCGTCGGGAATCGAACCATGACGTCCAGATCGTGAGCACTGTAACCACTTAACCATGGACGCTGACCGAACCCAATACAACGTACCTAATGTTTTAAAATGTGTTTAAAAGGTACTACGCGTTGAATAACTAGGTACCTGAAGTGAACATTGTTTCCACGTAATTTAATTTCTGTTCTGTGTTATGTGTAAGTAGTTTATTGAAATAAGTAGGTATTTACCTGTTGCTACCTCCTACGACCAGTGGACAAGTAAGATAGAGTCAGTCCGGCTCCCTAGCCGGTCACATAACAGTGGGGACTTTGTAATTAAGATTAGGTTTATGCCCCTGCCCCAGGGACATCACGAGGGTATGAAGGGCTACTCATTTTAATCCTAAATAGCTTGCGATGAGTTTACATGAAGTTTCAATGAACTTTACCGACCCTCGGACTTGTTACTGACCCTTGAAGGATGGCCTTTACCTGCTTATACTGAATATACATATAAGTCATCATCTCCCTAGCATTATCTCATTTTTCACAGGTCCGGTTTTTTACAGAAGGGACTGCCTGTCTGACCTTCTAACCCGCGAAGGGAAAACCAGCCCAATACAGATTAGGTCACATACCTCCGAAAATGCTTTTCTCGGGAATGTGGGTTTCCTCACGATGTTTTCCTTCACCACTGGGCACGTGCTAATTATTTATGATCCAAATATGAATACGAAAACAAATTCGACAATCATTGATTTAGGCCTGTGCTGGATCCGAACCTGCGACTTCAAAGTGAGAGGCAAGCGTTCTACCAACTGGGCTACCAACGGCAACGGCTCCACTGAATATACATAATAAGTACTTACAATGGATTATTAGACAAAATGTTTTGGGCTAAGAATGTTTGCCTTAGTATGAATTACTTATTTGTTTTTTCAATCTTCAGTTTAGGTAAGCGGACCTTGTGAAAATGGGATAACGCTAGGGAGATGATGACTTATTTGCTTCTTTTTGTTTTTAGGGGAAGATAGTTATTTAAGTAAAAACAAAACAGTAATAAAGGGGAGGGTGAGTGGAAGATCAAAACACTTAGCTGTTTTAATTTCGCGATATCATCGGAAGGGTTGTTTTGATGTTTTTGTGGAGGTTCTTTGTAAACAAATGCGGCGTGAACCCCTGCATCTCGGGCTCATCAGATCTCATGGCAGAATGAACATGATCAAAGTGCGCATCGGGCCGCCGCGCCGCCGCGCCCGCGCCGCCCGCAACCACCGGTGTGCACCAATCCGATGAATTAACTCATAAAACACGGTTTACTCCAATTTCATAAATTTTCACCTCGCACGAATAAAGCGGGATAACACGAATTAATGCTTTTGCTTGTTCAGTTGAAATGGGTGAATTAATTTGTTCAGCAACGGACACTTTATATTGTATGAAATGTGTTTGTATTACCATGTATAGCGTGGGCTACCAAACGTTTTTTGTTTTAATGTGAGGGCCAAAGAAACGGTCTACTTATAATGTAACTTACAATGTGATGTTGTAGACAAACGAAAACATTTTCAGAATAATTGCTTCCTCTATATAGAGTCTACAATTTGTAATAGCAAGGATCATTTTGTAAGTTTTAAGGTTTTAGTTCATTGCAGTAGCATTACCATAACTTTATATTCACTCAATGGCGTCGGAAGTTACAGTGATGTCGTAAATTCTACCAACTTACAAACATGCTCGATAGATATTCCGAGCCAAAGTTATGCCATTTCTGTCCGTGAATTAAATTATGAAGAACGTTGTTTTTTATAAATCATATTTACTTTGGTAGGTAGGTACCTACCACCTATAGTAAAATGTCGTAATCGATTGCATAAATATATTGCTAAGAGAGCAGGAAGGTAAATAAGAATAAGTAAATAAAGAAGTCGTTTCGAAATTCCAAAGTTCATTCATTAAACGTATATTTTTAAAAATTTTATAAAATAATTTATAAAAATAACAATGCTTATCAAATGACATGAGAAAGATGAATTCTAAAAATAAGTAAAAATAAATCCCTAAAAATACATTTCTATAAAAATATAAAAGATATAACTAAAATAAAATTAAATTATAGAAAATTAAAAATGTAAAATATATGCTCGAAAAATATGAAAATTATAATTTTGTATTGTATGTAGGTGCTTTGGTTGGTGATTGTAGAAGACGACGCTGGATGTGACTTCATACGAGGTTCTTGCGACTGATCTTCATTCGCGTGTACCTCTGCAGCCATCGCTTACGTTGTTCATTGGAGCAGCTGATTATATCCTCCGATGTGTCGGGAAACGACATATGAAGAACATCGCTGTAGAACGAAGATAAATCAATTACAACTCTAAGTACTATAAGTACGTAAATATGTATTTGTAATTCCGTAGGACAAGTAAAGCTGTGACATATAGTAAGATTTGTTTCGACAACATTAATTGAAAGTATAAGGCCTGACGTAGAAACTCGGTATCCAGTATTACCACAAATGAAAAGAAAGTAGTTTCAGTTTGTATGCCAGTTTTATGGGTATAATTATCTAAAATAAAAAAGTATAGTATCTTACTCATATAGATGTTTTTTTGGCAGGTCTATATCGGGGTAGAGTTTTACAGGTATTCCCCCGGCCGTTACACTTCTTCTGCTGGACACGCTTTTCGTACTTAGACTTGACTGTCTGTTTAGACCAAGTTAAAAAGTTTGTTTTAAGTTCAATTCATGCAGAGGAGGTAGATTTCTCTAGTATTCCGAAGCTTTTTTTTTTTTTTTTTTGACGTGACTTATTGTAGATTTGCCGCAGATGGCATTAACTACTTGGCCGGACAAATGGGGAGCGCTGAAGGCTCTCACCCGGTACAACGTTCAAGACAACAGGCCTGAGGGTGCCCAGTTGGGCGCGAACCTCGGCTCAGGGCGTCGTCTGAGAGGAAAAATATTTGAAAGAATTAATCGACCCTAGTGGGTCGATAGCGATAAGCGCTGAATGAGGGAAATCGTCGACCACGCCGGCGGGGTCGGTATCGGGGACCAGGTATTCCGAAGCGGGGAGCGAGTGTTTGTATGTAACTGCAGCGCGATTCTCCCCGCTGGTTTTCTATCGCTATAGTGGAAACCTCGTAATCGCCATTTTGAAAAATGACATTCGGATGTGATTTTTGTTTCCAAAAACCCGCAATAGACTACTTTCAATCGAAGTAATAATTTGTGGTCTCAAATTCACCCGGATTGAATTTAATTGAAAGAAATTGAGGTGTGTTGAAGACACGTCATTATGTAATTTTTCAAAAATGCGCTTACGTGGTTTCTCTATAAGGTGATGATATGGACGGGTAATGACAGGTGTATACAAACTCGGAAGTAGGTACATAGTATAAAAAAAACTCGTCTTTGGAACACTTCCGGCAGCTACAAGACTGTAGCTGTAACACCACCACAGCTATCTCCTAAACATCACTATTCGGAAGAATTTCAAGTAAATATACCTGGGTCGTTCTTCTTTTTTATCGACAATGATCTGTCCTTCGTTCTGCTTCTGATAAGTTACCTTTTAGAATTTTGTTTTATGTTTGCATTGTCCAAAAATATAGTTATCTTATTATACTCAAAATACAAGCAAAATACTAATCGGTTCCTCAATTAGTCCTTAAAGTAGCTTGATTGTTTTTCACAAAATTCTGTGACAGAGTAGTAAATTGAAATGCTGTCTCCGATGAAAAGGACCACTCTATCACAATATTTTTTGGAATGCGTCTAAAAAGAAAAGCATGTTACCAAGATAAAGAGAACCACTAAATTGTCCTCTACAGACACATCTTTATATGATGTTTTAAAATATTTAATGCCGTTGTAATTTTAAAGATGTTAAATCCGATAAATTGAGAAAATGTCTTTTTATTGTCGATAAAAAAGAAGAACGACCCACCTATATTCTTGTTTTATACTTTTTAGAGCATGATTTTTTCGTATTCAGGTTTTAGTTTTTAAACTTAATTTTTTTTTCATATGTATACGTACGTCTACCACTAGGTTGGTGACGAAGATAAAATGTTAAAGGATATATCTAAAACCATATTATTAAGTACAAAGTCTAACGGCCCCCGTCGACCAGTGGTTGAGCGCTGGGCTCACGATCCAGAGGTCCCGGGTTAGAATTCCGGTAGGGACATCACAAAAATCACTTTGAGATCCCTAGTTTAGTTAAGACATTACAAGTTGTTCACTTGATTGTCCGAAAGTAAGATGATCCGTGCTTCGGAAGGCAAGTTAAGCCATTGGTCCCGGTTGCTGCTTCCTAATGTAAGTCGTTACATGAGCTTTTCTTCCTTTGAGCGGCTCAATAATAAACCTGACATCAGGGTTGATGACGTTGGTAATCCACCGCACAACCCAAACGATAGGAGAAGAAGTAAAAAGCCTTACTTATTAACAGAAGTTGTAGATTTATTACATGTGTCAGGTACATTAGGTAGCGGGTTCAGCACAGTATCGAAATCTGCTCGCGGCAACCCCAAGATACCAACAACAATTCTTTCATTTTTATAAGTATCCTCTGGACCAGACACAGCATACTTTAAGTACCTGAGTCGAGGAGTTAACCTGAAAATACCGACCACTAGTTAAAAATTACAGATAAACATAATTAAGACGTGTACTACATTCAAGATAAATTATGAAATTGAGATTACTAAATAAAAGATACATCTAACTAACGATAAACAATCTATTTTTTTCTATTTAACTTATTTATGAATTTAAATCATGAATAACGTAATAATAAGTCAGACATATTGTCACCTTTTCTATGACGTCACAGTGGGCTTTTTCATATCAACATAGCAATTTCGTGTTTTGACTTTAGTAAAAAGTAACTGGTTTGACTAGTTGAAAACTAGCCAATTATCATAATTATAATGTAACGATACCTTTTTTTTACACAGATAGACCAAAAAATCCAAAGATACTTAAGTAATTTTTTTTGTTTTTTTTTGGTCTTTATTATTTTAATTTTCTCCCCTCTCGGACTCTGATCGCATCAGACGTGTCTACAAGTGATTAATTTATTTACTTTTTTCTTAAAAAATAATTTAAATTCCGATACAATAATATAACGAAATAATAGGACTGCATAAAGATAGCAGTAGTGATTAGTTTGTACGGTGCCGACGCGGATACCTACGTGTACAGTACTACAAACACAAGAAAACAAATTCCAGCTACGCGGATACCGAAGAGGCCTACCGTAAGTGGACGGATAGAATTTTTGTATGTAACTATCGATCTGCGACCAGAATACGAGACCTCTCGTTAGTACAACTGATTGCTCGCAAACTCTTTGTAATTACTACGAGCCTGGTACTTTCTTTGCGTCGCTCACTTCTTCGGCATTCAACGTCACACGGGCTCGATACAAGTGCTAGCCAATAATGATCAAGCGCACGCCTCCTCCCCCTTCAACGCCGAGTACTGCGCCTGCGACGGCTCAGCTAATAAGCGGACCAATACTACAACATGCGGGGTCGGAGCCTTCGTTAAATTCACCGGACTTTGTTACTGCGCGTAACAAACGCAAATACGTAGACGATGACAAAGAAGAACTGCGTGAGTTTATGGCAGAAATGCGCGTAATGTTCTCCTCTTTTAGTGAAAAACAGGATACTAAAATTGATAATATTCTGACCACTATTAACTCCATGAAGGCCCAAAACGATGACATTGTGAAATCATTAGAATTTTTGTCGCAAAAATATGATGAAGTTAAGCTGGAAATAGAAAAGATTCAGCAGGAGAGGAAGGACTACAAGGCTTATATTCAGACACTGGAAAATAAAATAGAATTCATGGAACGAAAATCATTTTACCCATGCATTGAGGTTCGTAATATTCCACGGGCCATAGAACGCGAAAGTAAACACGATTTATGTGAAATTGTTATGAAAATTGGCTCGACAGTTAAATCGGATATGGGTATATCGGATATTAAAGATGTCTATAGGACAAGCACAAAGCTATCTGAAAACAAGCCGATAACTGTCGAATTTACGAGCGTTCTTAAAAAAGAAAATTTTCTATCGTCTGTAAAGAAATTCAACAGTCAACAACAGGATAATCATAAACTTAATACCACCTACTTGAAAATTAAAGGACCGCCTAGGCCAGTATACGTGTCGGATGCACTTTCACAAAAAGCCAAAAAGCTCTTCTACCTTGCCAGGGAATACGCTAGCAAAAATAATTACTCCTTTTGCTGGACATCCTATGGAAATGTATATTTGCGCAAAGCGGAAGGAATGCCACTAATTAGAATCACTAATGAATGTGATCTTTCTAACTTACCTAAACAACAATGACTAGATCTTATAAGTAATAATTTCGCCTCACATGTATTCACTCTTAATAACTTTAACATGTCTTGTTTTGTTACTTTTAGAATGGCTGCTGTAAAAATATTGATACTCGTATTACCATGTTTTTACCTATTATTGTTTCACATGACACATGTATTTTACTTACACATCGACACACACCGAAACTCAATTACATACACTTACACCAAAGCACACACACAACTTCACATTTTTCCTCAACAACACAATTTCACCATCTCCTATAAACTTGAAGTACAATCAAAACTTTCCTCACGGCAACTTAGCTTCTACAATTTTTGGCTCTCACTGCATACCGTACCAACTCTGAATCTGTTTATAAGAACTTCGATATTAATTACTAACCAGCTCTTTATTATGAACATCTTTAAAATCGCCTATAAAATTCGCGGATGTAAATAATCTTATACGTAGTCTTGATTCATTCCAAGTGTCTGACTCTTTAGTTTGCATTGCCGAAGAGGTCTCGTCGCATCTCACCCGACCACAAGATAAAACTAAAATACTATGTCAAAATATTTGCAGTTTATCTCGAAACTTTGATGGGCTATTAACATTGATATCTCGTATTAATCTAGACCTTGATTTTCTAGTACTAACTGAGTGTTGGTTAAGGTGCTGCCATCAGAACTTACCAAAACTGGACGGGTTTAATGTGTTTCAGTCTAGTGATAATTATAATAAAAATGATGGAGTAGTGGTGTACGCTAGTAATTCGTTGTCGTGTTCAGTTCTTGAACCTGTATTCCCCGAAACTAACTGCCTAGTAATAAAAATATCGACACACACGGCTATCATTGCCATATACCGTCCTCATTGCTTTAAACACAATGTGCCACTTTTCTTGTCGTCACTTGATGTTGTGTTGCGAGATCTTAGGTACTTCACTAATATCATTCTCGTTGGGGATATTAATATTAACATAGCCCCCGATAGCACTGAACAATATTTCGAGGATTACTTGACCCTACTGGCTACGCACGGTATGTTACCTACCCATACTCTGCCAACTAGACGAGCCTCATGTCTAGACCACTTCATGCTTAAAACTCACAGAAAAAGTACCACCTTTGTGTTGCATTCCTCTATCACTGACCATGAAGCTATAGTTCTTTGCATGGATGTCAAGCAATCTAAACTCGCTCCAGTGGTTGTTTCTAAAACTAACTATGTTGCTTTAGATGACACCATGGCTTCACTTAATTTTGACGCAGTGTTAACATCTAGTGATCCAAATGTTGCCGCAAATTTACTTGTTAATCTACTGTCACAAGCCCTAGTATCCAACACTAAGCTATTACGTCTACCTCGCCGCGCTCGGACTATCAAACCATGGATTACAACGGGCTTGTTGAGATGCATAAGGAATCGGGATTCAATGCACAAGAGACTTAAAAATCACCCTAATGATACGGTTCTAAATATAACCTACCGCAGGTACAGGAATTTTTGTAATGATATTCTAAAAAAAATAAAGCGTGAATATCAAAAGAAAGAAATACAGAAAGCCGGTACAAATAGTAAAAAACTGTGGGAAGTTATAAAATTAAATAGTAATATAAGTAAAAATAAGGATTCTGCTGCTAATTTGTTAAACATTTCAGCGACCCCGTCTGATTCTATAAATGTGGTAAATGACTATTTCGTCAGCATAGGTAAATCTCTGGCTCTGAAAACTCAAATGTCAAATAACAGACAAGACGCCCCTAATACTAACAACAATAGTACACCTCACTCTTTTGCTTTATTTGACACTGACGAGGCTGAAGTTGAGAGAATTATAATTTCTCTAAAGAGTAGCTGCGCCATGGGTTGGGATGGTATCCCTTCTATTTTCTTAAAAAGATATAAAGACCTGCTGGTCCCCCCTATTACTCATGTCTGCAAGTTGGCTCTGTCTACTGGGGTTTTCCCTGATGCCTTCAAAAAAGCCGTCATAAAGCCTATTTTTAAGTCTGGGAATCGAGACCATGTGTCGAACTATAGGCCTATTTCTATACTTCCTTCTATATCAAAAATTCTGGAAAGGATCATGAACAAGAGGCTTATCAAGTACCTCGAAAATAACAAACTACTATCACCTCGACAATACGGTTTTCGTGCAAATAAATCAACCACAGACGCTGTTCATGATCTTACCGAATATATTGTTTTGAACTTGGATGAGGGTAAAAAATGTTTATCTATATTTCTCGATCTTGCCAAGGCGTTCGACACGGTTTCGATTCCACTACTTTTAAACAAGATGGAACGATTGGGAATCAGGGGTCACACGCTAGACCTATTTGCCAGCTACCTTAGACACCGTCGCCAACTAGTAAAAATCGAAAACCATATTAGTGTGGAGTTGCCGGTCACATATGGTGTTCCGCAAGGGAGTATTCTTGGTCCCTCCCTTTTCTTGATATTTATTAACGACCTATGCAATATACAGTTACTAAATGGGAAAATAATATCGTTTGCTGACGACACCGCTCTCGTTTTTCAGGCCAACTCTATTCAAGAACTTTATTATAATGCACAGATAGGTTTCGACTCGGTGTTACAATGGCTTGGTGATAATCTGCTTACAATAAATGTTGATAAAACCAAATATATGTTATTTTCTATTCAAAATGCACCATGCCTTCAAGATAACTTAAAGCTAACTGCTCACACTTGCAGATCTGTCATTGCCCATTCTTGCTCGTGCTCCAATCTCGGCAATGTTACTTCCATTAAATATCTAGGAGTTACCCTTGATCATAGACTTAACTTTCAAGCCCACATTAAACTTCTTTCAGGACGGGTCAGAAAATTAATATTTATTTTTAAAAACCTTCGTCATTTAGCAGACCAGAAAATAATTAAAACAGTATATTATGCATTAGGCCAATCAATTTTAAACTATTGTATTCTCATTTGGGGGGGTACACATAAAACATCTCTAAAAAGGCTGGAGGTAGCTCAACGTGCTATCCTGAAAGTCGCAACATTTCGACCATTTTTATACCCGACATGCAAATTATACGAAGAATTTAATGTTTTAACGGTTCGCCAATTATTTATTGCTTGTATCATTCTCAGGAAGCACTCTGAGCTGACTTTTGATCCAGCTTTCTCTTTAAACAAGAGAAGACACGACCTTGTATGTCCAAGAAAATCGCATAAAACTGCTTTCGCCAAAAGATTCTATACTTTCCTTGCCCCTTTCTTATATAATAAATGCAATTCACTCATCAAAATTTATCCGTTAAATGTACACCAATGTAAAAAGTCAGTTACTGAATGGTTACTCAAACTAAACTATAATGAAACAGAAAGGATATTGGAAGTAATCTCATAGTATAATGCAGTTATGCACTCTCATACAATTAATTATTATGTGCATATTCAGACTGGCTATTATGTTTGATATTGGATACTGTGACCACTATGTTGCTGGTTGTTCTGGCTGATTAGGTGGGTACTAGAATAGTGGAACACAGTATTGACTGATTCTGATCCCAAGTTGACCTAACGTAGGGCTATCTCTGGTTCCCACCGAATTTGCACTTAGTCGCACACACACTCACACACACACATGCACACTCACATACACATACACATAGACACACACACCACACACACACACACACACACACACACACACACACACACACACACACACACACACACACACACACACACACTTCAGTTGCAGCTGTTTTTATTGTTATTTCCCTTTTTTTATTTTGTATACCTTCTGCAAATACTTGGGAATCATTAATAATGTTACTTGCCATTATTGTTTTCCGGAGGTGGAGACCTGGAGCCCTAAAATACAGGTTATCCTAGTTTAGGCTCCAGCCTCTACAATACCTGTATTGTGTAACAACATTGTTATTATATTATTAAGTACCAATGTAAGTTTTGTGGAGGTAATAAAGTTTATTTACTTACTTACTTACTTACTAATTTTGGTTGCTGTAGCTCGAATCTGTCAGTACTATTCAGAGGCGGAGGACAGGAATCCTAGTATGGCTTTGAAATGTACTAACTACACTGGGCGCCACCATCCCACTCAAGGCAAGAGGGAAACCACTGCTCTATTTTTCCCAAAATTTTTCCCAAGCGTAGCTCTTAAATTAGTGATGAATTAATGCATGAATTTGTGTAAGTACTTATTCTATTCAGGGTTATTTTGGTCTGCTTACTTTATTATAAGTAAGTACTTAATATTATTACTACGTAGGTACATTAAATCTAAACATTTTATAAATTAATTTCGCAGCAATTTTCTTTCCATTTTTCGGTGTTTTCCACGATCTCTATACCTGTCTTGAGGTACCTACCTAATGTGTGTCGATCTGCGACATCGCTCAAAGGTAGGCGACAAACATGTCCGGCCGAATTCAACCCATAAATACATACATAAACTAACGCCCATTTCTTATTGTAGATTTGCCGCAGGTGGCATTAACTACTTGGCCGGACAAATGGGGAGCGCTAAAGGCTCTCACCCGGTACAACGTTTAAGACAACTGACCTAAGGGTGCCCAGTTGGGTGCGAACCTCAACTCAGAGCGTCGTCTGAGAGGAAAAAAATATGGCTGCCTATTTCGCACCGGGGTAAGCAGATACTATGGAATTCCATATGCTACCAAGTCCACCCCAATTCTATTACCGAAACCGGGCTGTCGAGGGGAGGCCTTTGCCCAGCAGTGGCATCTTATTGGCGAGATTAGATTGGATGATGGTACGTACGAATCGTATTTAATGACTCCGAGGCCAAGCATGCGGTAGTCTGTGGGTCGTGTGCAGAAAACCTCATTGATGAAAGGGGATCGTGTCGTAAGCTTCTTGTCGTGCCTCACGCATTGGCCCAAGAGCACATTGCGTTGTTCAGCACTCATCTTGCCGACGTAGCCCGTCTGCAGTGAATGCTCCACAGAGTTGAAGATCTCCGACTTGAACAGGCGATTAACTTCCAGTTCTACACACACATTATCCTTTTAACGTAGTGGCAGATAGAAAAGAATCGATCGACCTAATCATTTAAAAAAGCAATAATTGCAATTTGACATTTGCGCATATAAAAGTAAGTGCGCAATGCAAACAAATGTCAAATAGCAATATTGCTTTTTTAGATGAATTGCTATTTGATGTGGCCATTTTAACCCCCCAGGTCGTTCTATTTAATAGTAGGTATTTATATAATGTCATATTACTCCACGTGTAGTACGTTCCACTATTCAGCACAGGAATTACTTAGGTTTAATAAGTTGAACCTGAGTGTTCCCAGCGCGCGGCTAGCTACATTTCAAGAATACCTACAGATACATGTGCCAGGTAACGAACAGTCTATTCTATAGCCTGTTGGGTAGAAGCCTCCTCTCTATCAACCACGCTGCTCCAGTGCGGGTTGGTTGTGTTCTTGGTTGGCTAATAGCCGGGATCAAGAGTTCAATGTGTACCTCTATCGAGAAATAATACTACATCTTGACAAGATCTTACCAATACGGTTGAAGTTTTTTCGTCCCAGAGCCATCCATATAATTTGAATGGACGTCCGTATCAGACTCTCGAATAGGCGCATATCTCTGTCCGCTAGGGAACGTCTCTTCTTTTCTTTCCCCATATGATGGAATTTTTTTAATTCCCCAGCACCTATAATATATCGGTTATAAAAAGCAGCCGGTTGGTTGTTGGATTGTGTCTTTTCTAACATGGTAAACAATTGTTATGTGGGCAATAGGCCCTTGTTACCATAATGTTCATTATAACATCCACCTTAGGACTTCGTATCATCATTCATTGTTTGTGTAGATACAAATATAGTTCTGCGAGATACTTGTTCCTGATGATTGACTAATGATACATACCAAGTAGCATAGAGCAGTATTCTTTAGCCGCCAGCAATCTGAGGTCAGCTAAATCTTCTCGATATCGATTTTCTATTGTTTCGGACATTGGCGTTCGTACTTTTGTCTCCGACTCTTTCATACGTATAGCCATTTTGTCTTCGATCTAAATAACAATTTATTACTTAATACTGGATTACTTTGTAACCTAAGAGTAACGTGAACTTGTCATGGTAAGAAGTAAATAAAATACATGACTACTAATAGATACTTGCTTACCTACCTGTGGTGAGAAATTTAATCGAAGCAAACCAACACTGGCAGTCCTACTGCGTTAAGACTTCTGCGTGGTTTCTCTTTATTTTTACATTTTCATACATGATGAAACTCAGCACTAGTAAAATTACTTACTAATGCCTCTTCTGTTATTAGGTAAGCAAGTGTAGTACCTTGGTCTGGTTAAGTAAGTTGGAAATAGCTTTTTTTGTAAGTAAATAGACCCCGAAATAAGAGACGAACGAGCAACGAAAATATACCGTACATATTCTACATATTATTTTCGAATTGATGTGGTATATAGACGTGAGCTTATGTTATCTGTTTGAATACATACTAGCTCAGTGGTTCCTAACCTTTTTAATGTCACCCCTGTGAACAAGTATAGAAATTGAGTTTACCCCTAATTTAAAATAATTAAAACTACACAAATCCGAACTAATATAATATGTTTACTATGTAAGAAAATGCACGTTTAGGTAACTAGTAAAGTAATATATAAATCACGGAGTTAACTAGTATGAAGGTTGAAATTGCTTTGCAAGTTTGACAATATTAGGTTCTGTTTAACTCAACGCGCATTTCATGCCACGCTCAACATTCAGACGGTTTCTGGCATTTGTTTTTAATGTAACATGAGTTATAATACTATTTCGTGCCATCCCGTGTTTCCCCCCTAGAATCTCCATTTTACCCCTGAGGGGGTAATTACCCCCAGGTTAGGAACCACTGTACTAGCTAAATATATATATACTAGCTTCACCCACCTGTAAATAGTACTGACAGCAAAGAATGAGCGCCCTTATGAATCTTTCAGTGGTTGGAAGGTGTAGCATATTTATAAGCAATGGGTTCATTATATGCGTTGGGGCAGTGAATAATGCAATGTCTTTCACGTCCTGAACATAAATATTGTATTTTATTACTTACCTCTTAGATATATACTACAAAGTATGTAAGTACTTGTAGGATTTAAGAACAATAAATTCATTGTTGTAAATGGTTTGAAGAAATATGTACCTATTTAGTACCTGTTAGAAAAGAACCGTTCGACCTAATATCGACTGATACGTTACTATGCTAATTTAAGTATTTTATATTATTGAAATATAATCAATAATTGCACTGAACTGTTTGTTCTGTTTAATAGTACTTACTTACTATATTTTACATTAGGTATTCACTTCCTGACCAAGTAGTTTAAGGGCATCAGACGCAAACCACGTCAAAAAAGGTAGGTAGGTATTTAGTTACTGTATTTTAGGGAAAACGAAAAAGTCCTAAGTTTATGTTTATTGTGCAATAAAGACTTAATGATTGATTGAAAACGTTGAATTATTTACCTGTAGTGTTATTACATCCGGTTCTCCTGTTCTCAATTTCCTCATATACCGACGACGGAATCTCATCTACAATTGAAATAATTTATAAAATAATAAAGGAACATACCTAGTGTGCAAACAATTTTGATAAGAGTTGTCACGCCTAACTTTTCAACTCCATAATTTCTACACGCGCGGATAAAGGGTGCTGTACTACAGTACAGCGTAGGTACACTACGCCATTGTCTAAAGTCTACAGGGTCTTGTGGTCGACAGACGATGTAAGTCGTAAATAGTAGAAACACTAATAAAGCAGGTTTCAAATATCGAAGATAAAAGAGCGTAGAGGATATGGGGTTATGGCGCTTGCGTATATTAGTTTATCTTTCCAAAGATATATTCAGTGATTGCGCTTTTTTGTATTTGCGTATTGGTTTTTGAGATTAAATAACTAAAATTACCTGTTCCATCACATCTAGGTTATCTCTGAATTCGATGTTCCCCAGCGGAGCCTTTATGGCCACAAATGTGCTTACTGGCTCTTCCTCTGCGGCATCACTGCACAGAAAAAAATACAAGGAACCTTAGAACGCAAGTAACTGGCAGAATTTTTACCATAATACATAATTAAAAAGTAAATCAGGTTAGTACTTATAATTTCTGCCATTGATTACAATCTTTACCATAATATCGTATTAATTATAAAAATAAACTTATATTTTTAAATTAATTATAAATTAAATAAAAACCTTCATTACCAGGTGCTTTTTGGATATTTGAATGGTCAATTCTACGTCAAGTTCCAGAAGGACTAAAGGACTTGTATCAACACAACAATATGATTTTTCAAACACCAGGAAATTTGTAGCTACACTAAATATTAAGTTCTAAAGTTGGATGTTACGTAGTGATAAACATTTTTCTATTGTGACATCGTAACGAAAACTTTGACGGATGATTCAGACCATGATTCTGAGTTAATATCAAGTGGAATTTTCCGTCGCAAAAGAATAGAACTGAAAAGAATTAAAAAAAAACACTAAAATCTTCATAAATTTTCCGACAGGAAATTCCACTTGATATCAACTCAGAATCACTAACACCCATACCTACCTATATGGCTACCTGTATGTGTATACGGGATGTAAGTGACATCGTAAGAAGGATGATTCAGCTCATTATTCTGAGTTAATAACTTTGGAATTTGCCATCACAATAGTATAGAATTGAAAATAATTTAAAAAAACTAAAAAAGAATCATGAATTTTGCGACGGAAGATTCCATTTGATATCATCATCATCATATCATCCAAGCCGTGTTCGGCGACGGCGACTCCTAAATGTCTACCCCAGGTCGATGTAATGATAGGCTCTAATGTGGCTAGCAAAACCGAACTTCGATTTGAAGGTTCGACGGAAGATTCAATTTGATATACGATGTCACTAACACCCTGTATAAGTTGTGGCTGAAATTAGCGCAGGACCGGATAGGATGGTACAAAATGGAAAGCCTCAATACCGGTGGGATGATGCGAGCTGATTGACGATGATAATCATCTCATCCCATATTGATACCTAGTTCATCATGTTGGAGTGGAATTAAACCCTTCCACTTTTACATTACTAGTGATGCTAAACAGCTGAGAAAATTCTGGGGATTCTTTACTACCGCTAAAGCAGTGAAGCTAAAAGTGTAGAGGATTAAGGCCGCCAATATTTCTGTCTTGCATAGGTATATTTAACAACATAACATAAGCTCACGACTATATTCCAATTGGGGTATTCAGAGGTACATCCATTGCAAGATGAACAAAGGACCCACACATCATCGAGCATCTGTTAGACCAGCTCTCAACAACTCTGAATTGTTTTGTGAATATTTACTTTGCATTTAATGTTTTATGTCATAAAGCATAACTATTCGAAGCGATACCCCGAGGAAAAGCGGCATAAAAAACTCTACCATCTGCTTTACCTGACGAATATCAGTGTCCCGAGACAGTCATTCCACATCCAGTGTCCATCCTCATACAGTCCACCTGAACTACTGAGATCATCTTCCATTGTTATCGACTTGGTTACTTTACTATTTATCTTCTTTTATTTAATTATTCTATTATTATTTATTATACCATGCTATTAAAAAATGGACCTATTTTCTCGTTGGTATTCAAGTTGGTATGAAACATAGACTAACAAGGAGTACTTATTGAAATAAAAAAACTTCAAATATGACATGTGCCTATAAAAAATATTTAAGTAGCTTGAACCTTTTTGATCAATAATATAAGTTTTTTTCAGATTTTTGCATGCTTTTGACCAGGCAGGGCTTGAAAACGGTTAAGGTTACTCCGGTATAAAATTACAGTACTTACTTACTGATTTTACGATCCAATAGGAAACCATACTGGTATGAAATTAGGCGTAAGCTTAGGCCACAACCGCTTTCAAATCCTGCTTTTAACTGACGCTTATAAAAAGGAAATTCCATCGGAGCGTCTGTCTACGCATCGGAGATACCCCTGTTGCCTCTATGCATGGAAGTAATATAATCTTTTTGTAATAAGAACTAAAGCAGCTAATAATTCTCTTTGTAAACGTAGTGATTATATTCTCTTTGAATAGGTAGGTACGGAGAGAAATCTTGAGAAATGACTTCAGAATTTTGTCATTCTTTTACTAAGTTTTTTTTCTATTTACGTCGATCATTGAATTTCTATATAAATAACATTGATATTGAAGTTATTACTTAAGTATTACATATCACTAATCTAGTTATTTTTATTTATTTATTTACTTTTAGATATTTTTATGGTTTAGTCAATTTTTGAACAAATGGTGTGGAAGATTGACTTCACTTTGAATTCTCCCCACAAAATAGGTAATTCAGTTTCGACAAGCATTTTCTTCTAAATACAATAACTAGAAGAAAATACTTTTCTAAATACAAGTTATTTCTTAAGTATGTTTGCAACCGGTTTTTACCTTTTATAATTACATTTCATTTCAAAATATACGCGACGTTACCTCTCTAATAATAGAGAGGTAACGTAACTCAATCGTTACGTTATTCGATTCGTTGGCCTTATGGCCAATGAATCTCGTTGGCCATAAGGCCAACGAGATTCATTGAGTCAAAAGCCGGAACGTTGGCTAAAGATTAACTTTATATTTATTAAATTAAGTCATACACTAAAGTTTATTTAGATTTGTAATAACTTTAACAGTAGGTAGATCCAACATTAGGGTGATAACACGGCACTCGTCCTAATTTCCATCAAGCAACGCCATTATAGTTTTTGTATAGTTTATAATAACTTTCTACTAAGTACTACTAATACCATTATTTGTTCTTGGCTTTTATACCCATATATATAGGTAGATAGGCAATCAAGAATCTCGTCGTTATGGCTGATGATGATGATGAAGGGAGTTTCGGTGGTGAATTTGAGAATGGTCACTGGGCGTGGGATGAAGTCAACAACGAATTGGTCTTTGTGAGGTATCTACACAACACAATAATTACTTTTCTACGACTGTAGATTAGATTGCAGGCGCAACTGTTGCCATTTGCAGGATGGATGTTTTTTTTAGATAAATCTAAACATAGCATCACGCCCATATGCCCGAAGGGGTAGGCAAAGGTGTATAGTATACACACCCACTCCTCGCCTTGATTTTATAATTCTTTCACCTCATCAAGTATAGAATTTTCTATAGAAAATAAACGAAATTTACGTTGTCTCTATAAACGTTTACAAGTTCCTTGCCATTTAGTGCCAGGGCACCAAAATCAAGGAAATATATACAAATTATATTCGCAATTGGATGGGAGTATACAAATTATATTCGTAACTAAAGGGTAGCGAATATAAATTTTGTATACTTATTTTATTATCAAAATTACTTGCAGTGATCTTCCGCCTGAGCTCGTCGAGACTGTTGCAGTAACAGTCAAAGTGCCGACAGGAACTGTCGAGTTCAGGGATGATATTGACTTAATAGAGCAGGTGACATACTATAATTAAATCTTATATTATAATCAATACAATACATAGTATAGAAGTATGTCCTTTTGCATGTCCCGGCTAATCTGTGTATCAAGTGGATACCACCAATATTCTTACAGTGAGTATCACGTGGAATTTCCTGTCGTAAAATTCATGAAAATTTTAGTTTTTTTTTAATTATATTCAGTTCCATACTTTTGCGACGGAAAATTCCACTTGATAAATATTAACTCAGAATCAGAATCATTCCCCTTAGTATTTTTTTATGATGTCACTTCTGTCCTGTATAAGTACTTACCACCTGCATTTAGGTCGGTATTTTTTGTACTAGCTAGGTGGGTACTGATTATATTTATTTTCCAGCTTCGGTTTCGTAAACGTTACCAAAGAAAGCTAAAGTTGGGCCAACCAGACATAATAACGGTGCAGGTATGAAACGTATATCAACATTTTAAAGGAAAGTCCATGGCGATGTTCCGATTATAATACTACTTATTTTTTGAATTAAAGGGTCAATGACCCGTGGTCTTAAAGGCTTTATTATACGACGCGATTTATCGGGCACAATGCGTCGGGATCAGGCGTTATAATACATTAGATGGGTGGGGCCTCGATTTCCTCATACATTAAATATACCTACGCGACGCGATATGTCCGTTGAATCGCGTAATGAAATAGGACCTTTGACACGTTAACAGTCCCCATACAAAATGTTTTCACTTCCTTGTAAGTACCACATATTACTTTAACCTTTGCTAAGTTGCCCGGGGTCCAAGTGGAACATCCGCCTTTAGTGCGTACCTGGTCGTTCCTTAGTGACCCATGTATGGGTCACGGACGTATAGAGCTAGTCTATCATGACCTGTATATGGATCATTCCACTGTCAACGTGTAAGAAAAATCGAATCCCAACTTAAAGTGATGTTTATGATCCAATACTATGTTGTGTTTTCAAGTGGTCGTTCCTTAGTGACCCATGTATGGGTCACAAACGTATGGAGCTAGTCTGTCATGACCCGTATATGGATCACTGGACTGTTAACGTGTAAATGTCAGAAAAAATTAATCACAACTTAAAGTGATGTTTATGATCCAATACTATGTTGTGTTTTCAGGATGTGAAGGACTTGGCACTATTCACGGCGCCCGTATCCCTGCTCAGCCCTATGCTTATAAATATGCTACACCTTTCCACTACCGACAGATTTATTCGTGCATTAATTCTTTACTGCCAATATTACTTGGAGGTGTGTCTCTTACGTTTTATATTTTTCTTTTCCGTTGCATTTTATCAGGGAGATTTACCCGGCATTGTATTTGTGGATGGTGACCGCTCAAGGTTTCTTCGTGGGTCGAAATGTACTTAATGTAATAAAAAGGTTACAAGGGTATACTCAAAGTTTGCTAAAACGAGATTGCTACTTAGCAATAAGGGCGCCTCTTGTACTCTTTCTATTTCGCTTTTGTTTTGTATTTCCTGTGTATGCAATTAAAGGGCATGTAAAATCAGATTTAGTAGGTACTATCTATTTCCTGTCATCGTTAGAAAAGATTGTTGTCTTACAATTAAGTGCCGCCGTAGAAAATGGCTCTATTCAATTTTATTAAAATATGCTTTATTACGCGAAAATAATAGGAAATAGTTTAGGCGATTTCTTCCAGACAACCATAAGGCGAGAAAAATAAACAAAGACGAAGATGACGGGTGCAAATAAAGTAATACAACTACAAATAAATACATGCACAATAATAAATATATATACATAATAATAAATAGATAATATACCTAGGTATATAAATACATGTATACATAACACATTATACCTATATTATATATATATACTTAGACAAAATCATATATATTACTTGATTATTTCAGATTGCAGAAGAAATGTCGAATCGAATTTTGGAATTAGAAACTAAAGTTCGTACACCGTACTGTGATGTACTAGAACACACATATCGAGAAAACATAAGTGACCTACGAACTCTGGTTGCTAAGGAATACTGTACCATGCTCATAGGTGAGAAGAATAAATTCACAATTTCACAGTCACATTCAATGAAGGATATTCCAAGTCATGTTTCCCAAAAAAAAATATAGATGGCACTGTACTATGTTACCTTTTCATTCCATGTATGACAGACATATGCATCTTTTATCTTTGTTTTTGGCTAAATGATGGTCAGCCATGGTAATCACCCGTGATCTGGACGCATCAAGCGTGTTGGAAAGGTAGGTGTAATCAATTTGGCATAACCCCTTATGCCAAATTGATTCATCATCATCATCATCAGCCCATTAACGTCCCCACTGCTGGGGCACGGGCCTTCCCTATGGATGGATAGGGAGATCGGGCCTTAAACCATCACGCGGGCCTAGTGCGGATTGATGGTTATTAACGACTGCTAATGCAGCCGGGACCAACGGCTTAACGTGCCTTCCGAAGCACGGAGGAGCTCGAGATGAAAACTTTTTTTTTTTGATTGTCAAATTGATTACGAAGGGGCAAATGCAGATAAAAGCTCTTTAACCGAATAATAACCGCATGAGACCATTACAGGTGGCCACGATACGAAGAAGTTCCATCACATGGGTCCTCAAAAGAAGAGAAGGTCTCTATCAGACAAAGACGCCCGGCTGTTTGAAACCTTGTTACGTATATGTATTCAGATCGTATGGCTAGCTTTGAGTCGCCGATCTTTCAATCAGATTGGTAAGCACAATATACTATATGTGGGTTTCTGAACAGTATAGCGTATGGTACTGGTGGTACAGTGTAAGTAGGCCAATAATCAAATCGGACATCTGCCCGATTCCTGGCGATTCCATTCTTTTCTAAAGGGGAAATAACTCACCAGGAATAAGTTACAAAGTGGGCTGATAGGGGAAAAATGCGTCTGACAATCACTTGGAATGGAGACATATCATTATTGCGATCCTCAGTAATGAGGACCGATGACAAAGTACCTATAGGTATCTAACTTGTGTAGTTATAGAGATCTTGTCTCGTGCAGGTTGTGAGGTGGATGACCGACCTCATCAACTCTGATGTCAGGGTTATTATTGACCCGCCAAAGGCCCTTGTTATGACTCAAGTAACGACTATGAGTACTTACTTACATCAGTATGTAGTAACCGGGAAGAAGGCTTAACGTGCCTTTCGAATCACGGACCGTCATACTTTTGGAGAATCGGGTGATGAGTCCGCAATATGCTAATCAAAATGAGGTTCACTAAGTGATTTGTGCCGTGCCGAGGTTTTTCTTGCAGCTTCTTTTCCCCGGCTATAACGGTTGTGAGAAGCTACAGTAGTCTTAGACGTTCGTTATGTTAAAATAGACGATTCAAAGTGTAACTATGTTACCTACTGAATAAAGATATTTTTGAATTTGAATTTTTGTAATATTCTTAACCCGGGACCTCCAGATTATGAGCCCAATGCTCATCCAGTGCACCAAGGAGTCCGTGTATAAAGATGAAAAAATATTGCAGAGCTGGAGGTGAACCGCGTGTTCAAGTCAGAGATCTTTAACTCGGTTGAGCACACGCTGCGCACCAACTACATCAGCAAGATGTCGAAGGAGGAGCGCGGCGTGCTGCTGGGCCACTGCGTGCGTCACGACAAGAAGCTTAACACGCGTTCGCCACTCATCAATGAGGTCTTCTGCCATCGCCCTATCGACTACCGCATGATGGGGCTCGGAGTCATCAAATATGACGAGTTTGTATACTTTCATTATTTTTATAAACCGATTTCAAAAAAGAGGGAGTTTATTAACCGATTTCAAAAAAGGAGCACAATAGTGTAAATACAGGGTGTTAGTGACATCGTAACGAAAACTTTGAGGGATGATTCAGGCCATAATTCTGAGTTGATATCAAGTGGAATTTTTCGTCGCAAAATTATGGAACGGAAAATAATTTAAATAAGCTCTAAAATTTTCATGACTTCTCCGACAGGAAATTCCACTTGATATCGACTCAGAATCATGGTCTGAATCATCCACTTCAGTATTCGTTACAGTGTCACTAACACCCATACCTACTTGTATGGCTACTGTATGTACTTGTATGGGGTGTAAGTGACATCGTAACGAATACTGAGAGGGATGATTCAGCTGATTATTCTGAATTAATATCAAGTGGAATTTTCCATCGCAAAAGTATAGAATTGAAAATAATTTAAAAAAACTAAAAAAATAACATGAATTTTGCGACGGAAAATTCCACTTGATATTAACTCAGAATCATGGTCTGAATCATCCCTCTGAGTATTCGTTACGATGTCACTAACACCCTGTATGTATGTTTCAAGCTACAAATTGTATTGCATTTTATTGGATTAAATATCGTTCAACTTAAGGCGAAAGCAGGTTTTATCATAATTGGCTTAGTAGTTTTAAAATGATGGAACAAAGATAAAACAATTATCTCGTTGATGTCTTTTGTATGAAGGAATCCCCTAGCAGTTAGTATGTAGTTAGTACGCAATGTGAAGTTGTGAGAAATCACTTCGTTTCTGACGTCGCTAACGTAGCTGAAATTTTGGTGATTCTGATTTGCACCTTTGGTATTGTCAATAAAACACAATATATTTTAGCAAAAACTTGCAGATACGTCAGTTCGCAAAGTTAGCCACGACTTATAAGTATCATGAAGCCGCGGATGCGGGGGCGGGCGTGCGGCGCGGGACGGGTGATAAACATATACATATTTTACAAAATATTTTCTAACTACATTATGTTCTTATTCATCATTTTCAAGACTTGACGACATTAACCATCATCGTGCGTTCTTGTAAAAGTGACTGTTTGTACCAGATTGACTCCTCGGCTGCGATACATGCTGATGGCGATCGGAGGCCCAGAGGAGGACCTGGTGGAGATGGGCGTCACCGTGGGCATCCTGGGCATCTCGCGTTCCTGCTTTGACACCATGCTCCACGTGCTGCCCACTGTCCTCGACAGCCACAAGAAATCCAAGTCTTCTTTGTATGATCGCTACTAATAATACTAATAATGCTTGAGTAGGTATAAATAATGAAGTAATATGTAAGTAATAAGAGAATGTGGATTTTGGAGTCATTTTCGGAAACATTTTATTGTTTCAATATAGTTTTCTCGTACGTTGTTAAATATATATTACCCGAAGGTACCTATGATGCCATCAAAGGTATTTTCCTTCATACGATGAAGAAAAAAGGGCAATCAGCCACGTGAAAAGACTTGTGTTATTCAAGGGTCTTATTATCTTATTGTTTGTTTGTCTCAACAGTAGTTCAGCTTCGTCCAGTGCTCCTGGGTTCAGTAAGAGCGCTACTGCTTCCGTCAAGAGTACTGGGTCGATGAAGGGTTCTCCTTCGTCAAAGACGGTAGACAAGTTGTATGTCTACAATAACATCATATTACCAGAAAAAGACGAGGTTGAGTGAGTATCATTGTTTAAAATTTGTAAATATAAAATAAAGAGTAAAGAATATATGTATAGAACGGTAACTCTCTGCCAGCACGCTCGCATACGCAGTATTATTCCTTATTCTATAGTTTTAAAATATATTATATTTTTTTAAAAAGCTTTTAGTTGCTAAGGAGGAGGAGTAAGGGGAGAGCGTGCAGATTTTGTCTCGCTCGCACTTACGTGTTAGGCGACACATGGTATATAAGAATGTTATTTTTGTATGGAGTGTTCGGAGTATGCTAGTAAGCAGTTTCCAACTAGGCAAGTCCGTTACTTTTTACTAAACGTCAAAACACGAATTTACTATGGAATTCGTATGAAAAAGCAACCTATGACGTCATAGAAAAACGTGATAAAAGTTCGTACTTTATATTACATTTTTTTATTAAAATTCATAAATAAGTTAGAAAATCTTTTTTCTCACCTTTAGATCTGTCTTTATTTACTAATCAGAATTTCATTATCTATCTTTGACCTAGGAAACTACCCAATGCAGAATACCACCTTTTTCTCATTTGTAGATATAATTTTAATTAATGTTTCAATAGTTATGATATTATAATAAAATTAACAAGTTGGCGATGGGATTGATAATTATATCAATATACGGTTCATTTCCCATTATAAGATTTCGTGCCAAAGGTGGCACGTTACCTATGGACCAATTGATGCGTTGGCTACTCCATTAGGAGTTGTGGGCGTGAGGTATGTCAAAGAAGACTCGCCCCTTGGAGTACGACATTGCTTTTCTACTCTATTTATTACACGTGTATTATTATTTATTTGTATTCCCGGCAGACCTGAGTTTCCACAGTCCTTCCCCGATGAGAGTGCGCAGGTGCGCCCCTGCAGTGAGACTCAGCGCAAACGCTGGCAAACAAGACTCCATCGTCTACTGCATCCGCCGAAGAACAAACGTAAAAGTATTATATAGTTCTTTAATTACCTGCACTTGAGTTTCTTTTTAGCGGTACCACGCAATTTGATTTGCCTAAGGTTTGTGTAAGGGTTGTTACAGGAACTGTGATTGAAGATCTTTTCGTTAAAATTCTTTTTGACGAAATTATTAACTTCTGATATTTTTACTTTTTTGTCGATTGGACGCCACTGGCCGGTGGAAAACAGCATGTAGAGAACTTTTCTGTAACGACTTTTTGTACTAAGTACTAAGGTATTTGTCCTGTTTTGAGGCTTTGTTAGCACGATCATGCTTTTGTAAGATACAGTCGCAGAAACAGTAGAATTCGAAGTTACCAGCATATGACCGAATGGTAGTAAGTATAGAGTTTCGTTGTTTAATTTAGATTTAACAGTATACAGAGAGAGAGAGGTTAATAATGATGTTAAAATTACTTATAAAATAGAAAATTCACCACGATTGTAAGTCACTTAGCTCTCTGTTATTATTAATTTAATGCTATTGATTAATATATATATCATTACTTATCCAAAAATATTTTTTTTATTTCATTTTAATATGGCTTTTTCATAGTATTTGATACTTTGTTTTCGGTGTACGGTCACGAGCATTAATATGTATAGGTACACTTTGTCTTAGTGCGACAGAGTCCTAAAGTGGGTACATTATATTGCTCATGACTATATAGTGAAGGTTAGACTAGTAAACCTTCGGAATTCATAAATCCATTATTTCGATGGAGTTTTGACAGGATAATTGCCTCATAGAATATGGGCATGTGCTAGTTACCTGTCGATGGCTGATATATGATGGAAATTGGATCTATTTTGCTGACATTCACGTGAAATACCGGAAATAAAACGAATTACGTAACAATCTTCATGTCTTAAGTTCATTAGTCATTGCGTTTTATGGGTAAAGTACTTCTACTATCCCTCTGTATTAATTAAAAAAAGGACCCATTATAAAAGGGTCCTAGTAGGACGTACATTGACCAAATTGGAGATATCCTAGGAAAAGTTTAGTACGACCTACACTGAACGCGTGCGTGTATGTAACGCTTGATGGAAGCAGGGGGTAAGTGTGTCATGATCGAAGCAAGTGGAATTCCATAATTTCCTCTTACCTCGGTGGGAAATAGGCGTGACTTTATTATGTATGTATTTATTTAAAACTTCGAATAATACCAGTTGCAAATGTATTTACTCGGTAAATACGACAAGTTACTTGGGCCCGGTATCCTGAGTTTTGATCACCGTGGACCGGTGGCGCTTGATCTTTGAGGTGCGGTTTAACCAACGCAGGCGCTGCGCTTCGTTGACGAGCAACGGCCGGAGACACTTCTCGGGAAACTCAGCGGGCATCGGCATCCTATTCGCAGATAGATCATTAGTGTTTCATCTCATTTCGTCATCCATCACTTTGAATGAAGATCCCAATTATTCTGATCAATATGCTCACAAGCTTCGCAATGTATCTACAATAGATCTACAATGATCAGGTTGGGTCATGGGTGGCCACTGTAATTTTATCTAATACAGAGATAGGTTGTCTGGGTTGTTGTTGGTTGTCTGGTTGGTGACACCTCTCACGTAAAAGTTGGATCCGCTCTTGGGAGTAGGGTTTCTCAAGATTTTATTTTTAGCTGGAGACAGTAATCAATAGCAATAAAATGCAATGAACTTACGTTTCCTTTGATGGTAAACAGATTGGTAGGTACAGGTTACGTTTAACGCTCGTTACGCTTTTCTTTGACGTTGTGCTGTTGCGGCCCGATCTGGTACTCACAGAAATAACATGTACTTACTTACATAAAGGGATTTCGTTGGTTCGGGCTATACTTTTTAGTAGGGCTAACATGCGCAAAAAGTGATAAAATTATTGAACGATTCAATAAATTTTGTCGAAATCGATAAATTTGTTTCTTTCCCTAACATGCGTGTCACGTGATTTTATTCTTATTTGGGTTCACACATTAGCACCAATCGACAAAACGACAATTATATCGTCAGAATCAATGAAATGACCGCGACAAAAATTTTATCACGTTGCGTATGTTAGCCCTACTGGAGGATTGGCTGATCACCTACGTCACTGTATGGTTATGCAGATTACTGTCATGAGCATAAGCACTATCGTTGTATACAGTTTACAATTTTGTCGCACTAACATATTTGACATTTAGTGAGACTGTTTCATTTGTCAAATAAGTCATTAATGCGACATGGTTCTATATTGTATAGGTCATGTCAATGTTCGTGCATTTTAGAACTTCGTATGGAAAGCGGTCGCATGTTGTATTCAGACTACTTCTGTGTGGTTTTGCTCACCTCATTTAACCATGATTGGAGTGACTGTATGTATGTTCGTATGTTATAACAACATCTCACCGCTGCACATTGGATACGGCCCGGTGGAGAGTGTAGCTATGCGAGCTAATCTTCCCTTCGTCTGGTTGTCTCTGGATCTCTCTCAGCAATATGTCGAATCTGTTCCTCTGCAAACCAACGATACCCAGCGATATGTCGTTTGATTGCATCTCAGCCTCTTCGGTTATTAGGAAACTTTCCAGGTATCGGAGCCGTTCGTTCAAGCTGATCAAAAATAAGATATTCAGGTTTAATGAGGTCCAGTGTTGAGTTGGGTCTACGATCCAGAGGTCCCGGGTTCGAAATCCCGGTGGGGACATATCAGAAAAATCTCTTTGTGATCTCTAGTTTGGTTAGCATACAGGCTGATCACCTTAATGTGTCCATATGTTAAGCCATTAGTCCAGGTTATTACAGATTGATGTAAGTACGTAGTACGGGGCCTTTGGCGGCTCAATACACCAGAGTTGACGAGATTGGTCTTCCACCTCAAGATCCAAGAATGACACTAGTTTGCGATCAAGGGATCTAATCTAACTCTATTACAGAAGCCTAACTGTAACAGCGCTTTCTATAAGTTCTTCTAAAAGTAAAAAAATGTCACAATATTAAAGAATTGTATTAGTTTAAATCTCATCTGTATAATTGGCTGTGTGATAAATGTTATTATTGTAAACAAGATTTAGATTTAGAACATAAAACCTACCAACTGTTTGACAATACATTTGATTCCTATGCGAATAAATGATTGATTTAATTTTGACCAGCAGTAGTCAAAGTAGAAAAGGAAGATAGATAGTATGAATATGCATTTACTTGTCTTTTGGAAGAATTACAGGGAAACTACAAGGAAACAAGGTGGCTAACCTAAAAATGAGCAGGGCAGGCCGATAAGAAAATCGATAATTCAACTAATCTATCACTAGATGTAAGAACGTCGATTTAACTTTATATAAACACTTTACCCTTTGAAATCTATGACACCCAGTCCAAACATTCTGAAGTCGATTTCCCTTACACACTCGATTTCATTGTAAAAGGGCGACCGCATACGCATGGAGCGGTCTGCGCGCACGCAATTTCCGACTCGAACGTTTTGCTCCTGCTGTGATATGTTGCATTCCATATGATGTAAAAGAGTTGTGTTATGCTCCACTATATTGAATTTCTTCGAGCGAAACAATCGATTGATTTCCAACTCTGAAACAATAGGTCTAGGTATAGGTAGGTTTTTTGTCCTATTGAATCTGATATTGGAACTATACACCCGATGAGAGTTATTCACATTCAATGAGAGTTTTTCCTCACCTTATGGTTGTCTGGAAGAAATCGCTTTAAGCGATAAGGCCGCCATTTGCCATGTACTTAGTTAAGAGACTTTTTGTAATTATTTCTTTTTATTTTGGTGCAATAAAGTGTATTTGTATTGTATTGTAATGCCATGGTACAACGAAAGACTTTCCAGGCTACCTTCCTCAAAAAAAAAAATGTTTTTCTTCGTTTAACATTCTAATTTCATGGATAACAGACATATGCATCTTTCAACTTTGTTTTTGCTTATAAATGATAACCCTTTTTATTACACCCAGGCACAATTACATTTTCTACCCATTATTATGTGAATCAAAACAAAGAGAAGCAATATAGGTAGCACCATAATTAATTCTATACATAATATGATCCAAATATCAAGCTACAATTATTTTTATATATGCTTCTGGCATTATTTTACATTGATTTACATTGTGTTTTGGAAGAGGAAGAGGAGCTCGGTGGCGCAGCGGTAAACGCGCTCGGTCTGCGATTGTTGAAGTTAAGCAACTTTCGCAAAGGCCGGTCATAGGATGGGTGACCACAAAAAAAAAGTTTTCATCTCGAGCTCCTCCGTGCTTCGGAAGGCGCGTTAAGCCGTTGGTCCCGGTTGCATTAGCAGTCGTTAATAACCACCAATCCGCACTGGGCCCGCGTGGTGGTTTAAGGCCCGATCTCCCTATCCATCCATAGGGAAGGCCCGTGCCCCAGCAGTAGGGACGTTAATGGGCTGGTGATGATGATGGTGATGATGATGTGTTTTGGAATAATTATGTACCCGAGTAATGAGAAATAAGTAATTATCACGTTAAAGCTATACAACGCCATCTATATTGTTTTGGTGAACGTAGCCTGGAAAGTTCCTCATTATAACAAGCTATTTTAAACACTTGTATGTATGTATTCTTTTTTGCTTTTATTAATTGCGTGTTTACCGAGTTGTTGGTAATTTTTCCGTCCTATTGCCACCCATACTATTTGGACACTTAATCGTATAAGAGGTTCAAATAACATAGCTTCTCTTTTTGACATGGATCTCTGTTTTTTCCCTTTTCCCATGTGATGAAATTTCTTGAAATCGCAACCACCTGTGAAAATAAAAATAAGGTAGTAAGTAAGTAAATATTTTAAGAGTATGGTGACAAGTTTCTTTTACAGCACTGTGGTAGTGCAATGTCGTTAAACTTTCTATAAAATCTCACAAAAAAAAATCAGTTTAAAAAAAATATCGAAATAAAATCTCTTTCGATCTTCGGCAGAGATAAACGCTACAAACTCTTTCTAGGGAGGTCCTTGACTCTGTAAATCAGCAGAATCCAAATTATTTGGTTAATTCATCTTGACGGCCGGCTAACCTGGACGGGGGACCCTCGCCAATTCCCTGCTACACCAGTGCCCATTAGGACTTACTGGCCTGAGAATATGCGAATCTTTTATTCCCAGTTCTCACCTAAAAGCATGTTGCAATATTCCTTGGCGACCAGTAGGCGGAGATCCGTCAGGTTGTCCCGATAGTCGGCCTCAATCTCACTGCTCCGCTCGGTGGGAATCTTCGTCTCCAGTTCTGATCCCCTTTCTGACATTATTTCTGAAATCTGAAACAAAAGTTGTGATAGCTTATTCAAAACCACTAACTGTTATCTTTAGATAATTTATCAGCAAGTGGCAATGGCCTCCGCAGTCCAGTGGTTGGTTGTGCTCACGATTCAAAAGTACCGTGATCGAATCCCGATGGGGAGATCACAAAAATCACTTTGTGATGCCTAGTTTGGTTAGGACATTGCAAACTGATCACCTGATTGTTCGAAAGTAACATGGTTTGTCGTTCGCAGGGCACGTTAAGCAGTCTGTCCCGGCTCCTATTAACCTAAGTGTGTATCTAGTCGTAACATGAGCCATCAGTCAGGGGCTTAGGCGCCTCATTTAGTAAACCTAAGTCCTGAGTTGAAGAGATCGGTCATTATTTTCACGACCTACACCAGAAAAGCAGAAACAAGTGGCATTTTATATATACCTAGAATGGTATTAATAAACCAATTTCAGCTGAGACTGCGCTCAAGATCACGCTCAAGTCCCTGTTGTTTATATAAGAACTGTTATATTTAGGCCAGGTGCGCACTACGAGTTTTTCGCCGCGCGGCAGAAAAAAGCAGCGGCATAATGTCGCACTGTAATACTGTACCAAACAGTTTTGAATTGTATTGCGCGCACTTGACGGCAGAGCCACCGCAGCGGCGCAGTATTACAGTGCGACATTAAGCCGCTGCTTTTTTCCCCCGCGGCGAAAATCTCGTAGTGCGCGCCTGGCCTTAATTGATCTTGAGGTTAGTCTCGCAGCTGAGATTAGTTTATTAATACAACCACTAGTGCCGGAATATTCGACTCACTAAAAACATATTTCCATGTGAGGCGTGACTCTAGTTTTCCATCAATATCAAGTGTATGGTAATCACAACCTGATTCTGACTAGATCTATTTTATAAGGTAATGGTACCTAGTCTCGTATATATGTTATTGTTATATATTTCTATAATTCCTATTGTGGTGGACTTGAGTCACATTACATTCACAAAACACCAGAAAACGACTGACAGCCACACTCACTTGGGCTGAAAAGTACATTATCGTATACCTGCACATAATACTGACAATACAGTATCAATGCTCGTAAGAAGCGATCCGCAGTTTGTGTGTGAAGAGCGTTGATTATCATTGGTGTGACCAGCGCTGCTGGTGCCGTATACAGCACGATATCTTTTACATCCTGAAAAAAAAACATGTTGAGAACGCTTAAGATAGGCAATTTAAATAACGTCGTAAGGCCCAGATGCCTTTTAAAATGCAAAACCCATTGTTTTACTTCAGGGGTATCCAGAAAGGAATGAAAGAAAGAAACGTTTATTATAAAGGACACCAAAGTAACAAATATAAAACAATATACGGAATAAGACATAACTTACAATCAAAACACGCAAGAAAAACAACTTACATAACAGAGTACTAAGAGAAAGACGTGATGTTATGTTATATTCTTTTATTCTTTCTCTGTTTTCTTTGATTCATTATGTACTAACTGCAGCACTATAATACTTTAGCCGAGGAAAAGAAGCTGCAAGAAAAACCTCAGCACAGGGCTGAAGTTCTTTATAAAAACAATATATTGGGTATTTATTTATAATTTAATATACCTATTTAAGTACTTACCTGAAGTGTAACTACGTCTTCTTCTCCATCGAATTTTCTTTGTATCCTTCTTCTGAATTTTTGCTGAAAATAAAGAGGATAAAAACTGCATATTTCTCCCATCAAGTGTCGCTACTGTTGAGTGTTCTTAAATTTTTACAGTACCCCGTACTATTTTAGTACTTAAATAAACATATATAGTTTTGGTTATATTTTTACAGTGTAACCCTTTGCGCAGCGTTTAACTGCAAAATCATAGTGTTGACTTTTTCCAACTGATGCCTTTTTTTTGGTAACTCATCCTTCAAACGGGATACACTCCACGTTAATCCACATTTTATAGAAATTTGTCACACATTATAGTTGGCCTGTATGGAGAACTTTGAAATTTAGGAACACTCAACAGTGCTGCCGTCAACATTTGAGGCTTCTAGTTTTCATCCGCATTGCACGTTTCAAATGGAATCTGTCTATACAATACAAAACAAAACTATCGTACCTACCTACTATACATCAATCGGCGGCGACTCGGCTAATTAGCAAATTCTTTCATGTAACCTTAGGGCGATTTTTCTACAGTAGAGTGCATTTTTTTATACATTGGTCTGGGTTAAAACGAACTGATCATTGCATGATAAGGACTTGTATATTTACAATATCGTTACAATGCTCCTAAGGTAAACGCTCCTATTAACGCCACCCAAAAATCGACATCGTTTACCGCCACCTTTTTTAAATTGCGGATATTTTGAATTGTGTCCGAGATAGAAAATTGATTCAAATGTCAAAAGATACATGTATTAATTGACTATGAAACGAACATACCCCTGAGCGTGGGCAACAACAGTCTAATTTGTGATTGGTCTGTAAGTGTGCAGTGTCCGCGCAAGCAACGCGCTCCATACAAGCCACTACTGAAATGCATAAGCATACAACATTTTTTTCTTAAGGTTTTGTGTCCGATGAAACATAATTTTTCTTCATTTTAGTAATTATAACTACTTGTTAATACGTTTAAGAACTGAGAAAGCATGCTATATTTGATATTTGTGTTAGTTTTAAATGATTAATTTGAGTTTTAAAATGTGGCGGTGATAGAAGCATACATTTGCAGTTTGGTTACTATTACCGCCACCTATGGCGGCGATCGATATTTGTATGATATTTGTATTTTTTAATTATTTAAGGTAACATGCCCAATCATTCATAATGTTATCATCTTATTTTATAGTATGGTTCATGAACTATATTAAAATCTATTAACGCCACACATTTGTTGGAATTCAAGTATCCTGTGCTGCATATAAGTTAATGTATTTTTTTAAGAAATGTATGAACAAGTAGTTGAAGTAATTATGAATTTCTAATTTAAATACTTTAGATATTTATTAAAATATGCTTTGAAACTGGTTATTACATACGTAGCTCTCATTTTGAATATTTATTTGTTTTCTTAAGGCTAATTTTTATGTGGCGGAAATTGAAACACAGAAATTACATACATGTTTCTATTACCGCCACCATAGATTCCCTCTTATGATTTATAGACAGGGTGATGCATTATTCTTCGGACTGACAGAGACGGACGGACAGACCGAAACGGACGGTCAGATAGAGACAGACGGACGGACAGACCGAAACGGACGGACAGATAGAGACAGAAGAACAGACAGAGACAGAAGGACAGGCAGAGACAGAGGGACGGACAGAGACAGACGGATAGACAGAGACAGAAGGACAGACAGAGACAGGCGGACGGACAGAGACAGACGGACGGACAGAGACAGACGGACGGACAGAGACAGACGGATGGACAGAGACAGACGTCAATTATGTATATAAATCTATGAAACCAAAAGATTTTTCTGTAGTTTATGTCATAATTCATTTAATAAAAAAATAACAATAATAATAAAGTTTATTGAAAACTCCCCATACAGAATCATATCGTCGACTCCCGAAATCCTGAGGGAGACAGGGAGTTTCTATAGACAGCTATATTCCACGAAAACATCAGGCGAAAGCATGGCTCGAGACCCTCGAGTCAAGCTTACCCAACACTACACTGAAGATATCCCGGACGTCAGCCTGTACGAGATTAGGATGGCCCTCAAACAGCTCAAAAACAACAAAGCGGCAGGAGATGACAGAATCACAGCAGAACTTCTGAGAGCGGGCGGAACGCCAATACTCAAAGCCCTCCAGAGGCTCTTCAATTCCGTCATATTTCAGGGCAAAACGCAGAGGGCATAGAGCGGAAGCGAGGTGGTCCTGTTCTTCAAGAAAGGTGATAAAGCCCTACTGAAGAACTACAGACCTATCTCTCTTCTGAGCCATGTCTACAAGTTGTTTTCGAGGGTCATTACGAATCGTCTCGCTTGCAGATTTGACGACTTCCCGAACAAGCCGGTTTCCGAAAAGGCTTTAGCACCATAGACCACATCCATACGCTGCGGCAGGTTATACAGAAGACCGAAGAGTATAATCTGCCACTTTGCTTGGCGTTTGTGGACTATGAGAAAGCCTTTGATTCGATCGAGACCTGAGCGGTGTTGCAGTCTCTTCAGAGGTGCCAAGTGGACCATAGGTATATCGAAAAGCTAAGGGACCTCTACCAAAATGCCACTATGTCAGTTCGAGTACAGAACCAGAGCTCTAATCCGATCCAACTGCAGCGAGGAGTGAGACAGGGAGATGTCATCTCTCCGAAACTGTTCACTGCTGCATTGGAGGATATTTTTAAGCTTCTGGACTGGAAAGGATTTGGCAACAACATCAACGGTGAGTTCCCGACGCACCTTCGATTTGCCGATGATATAGTCCTAATGGCTGAGACCCTGGAAGAACTGAACACCATGCTCGAGCATCTCAGTAACGCATCCCAACGAGTGGGTCTTAGCATGAACATGGCAAAAACAAAAATTATGTCCAACGACCATGTCGCACCCACTCCAGTTCAGGTTGGGAACGTTACACTCGAGGTTGTAGACCAGTACATTTACCTAGGACAAATAATCCAGTTAGGTAAGTCCAACTTCGAGAAAGAGATCTCTCGTCGGATCCAACTCGGATGGGCAGCGTTCGGGAAGCTGCGGAACATCTTCTCGTCCAAAATACCAGTGTCTCAAGACGAAAGTCTTTGACCAGCGCGTGTTGCCAGTGATGACCTACGGCAGTGAGACGTGGCCGCATACTATGGGTCTCGTGAGGAAGCTCGGTGTCGCTCAGCGGGCAATGGAGAGAGCTATGCTCGGTATTTCCCTGCTTGATCGAATCAGAAATGAGGAGATCCGCAGGAGAACTAAAGTCACCGACATAGCTCGGAGAATTGCAAAACTCAAGTGGCAGTGGGCAGGACACATAGCGAGGAGAACCGATGGCCGCTGGGGCGGAAAGGTTCTGGAGTGGCGACCACGTGTCGGACGACGCTCAGTGGGTAGGCCCGCTACAAGGTGGACCGACGATCTGGTGAAGGTGGCGGGAAGCCGCTGGATGCGGGCAGCGCAGGACCGATCGTTGTGGAGATCCTTGGGGGAGGCCTATGCCCAGCAGTGGGCGTCATACGGCTGTTGATGATGATGATTATTGAAAACAATTCGTTTACAGTTTTTGTTGGAACGCTGTCTTTCAAACTAGGTGAACCTGTATTTTGAGAGACAGTGCCTTCCCAATTTATGTATCTATTAACTACATTAACAGTGGTAAAAACAACTTTTTTTTTAAATAAAGTATTTTATTGTACCTGAATAGTTGGTTAGATATCTCGTTGGCGGTATTCGATGCAGCAAAGGCGGTAATAGAAAGAAACCGCAATTTATGTGGCGGTAATAGAGGAAAGTGAGTTTTCGGACATAAAATTATTTTTTATCCAAAATATTCACTCAAAATTAAAAATTCTTGATGTATTTAGCAGAAGACAGTCATAACAATACAAATAAAATAAATAAGCTGCACTAGCAAATACAGAAGTACTTAATTTCTGAGCGGTAATCAGAGCATAGCTTAACCTGGCGGTAATAGGAGCGTTTACCTTACATACTTTTAGGTCCCTTCAAACTCATTTAAAGTATCATATCAAAGTTAGGTAAACTTTAGAGGTCAAATCAGGTTAACTTTGCAATTTGTACAAGATTTTTTGTTTAATCTACGGTAACCTGACATTAGCCGAGCTAGTACCCTGTTTAGTTTTAAGTCTTACATTTCATATATGTTCTTCTTCTTCCTTGCGCTATCCCACTTTAGGTGGGGTCGGCTCTCCTAATTTTGCGGCGCCATGACATTCTGTCTAGGGTTGTCGGGTCGGGTAAATTTTCATTTTTTAATAATCGGGACATGCTGGTCCACCAAGTATAAGGAGGGCGTCCTCTGCCTCTTTTGTTCTCAGGCAGGCAAAGAGCTGTGTGGACTACATGCTGCTGGTCTCTCCGCATTACGTGGCCATACCACCTCAAACGACTTTCTTTCAGCTTATCGGGTATAGGGGCTACTTTGAAGCTTCCGCGAACATACTCGTTTCTAATTTTGTCTTGCCTAGTCACCCCTCCCGACCATCGAAGCATTTTCATCTCAGTCGTATGAAGTTTTTGTGTGTGCGCCTCTTTAAGCGGCCAGCATTCCGATCCGTACATCAGCGCAGGTCTCACGGCCGTCTTATAAATTTTGCCTTTGATGCGGACTGGCATACGCGGGTCACAAAGCACACCTATAAGGGTTCGCCATTTTTGCCAACCAACATTGATCCTATGTGCAACATCAGCTTCTACCTCTCCGTTTGCAGCGATAACCGAGCCAAGGTATTTAAATTGTGCTAC
Organism: Pectinophora gossypiella; assembly: GCF_024362695.1. Classification (NCBI taxonomy): domain Eukaryota; kingdom Metazoa; phylum Arthropoda; class Insecta; order Lepidoptera; family Gelechiidae; genus Pectinophora; species Pectinophora gossypiella. The sequence continues at coordinate 8,261,864 of NC_065407.1, read as the reverse complement.
TCTTGGAACTGGTGTATTGTCGGGGTACAAAATAGTAGATGTGCAGGTACTGTTGCTGAATTGACATTCCATGTGCTCAGTTTTGGAGCGACTAACTTTAAGCCCAGCATTCTCCAAAGCGCTAAACCACGAATGTAGTGCTGCTTGTATCTGGGTGGCATCATTAGCAACCAGCGCAATATCATCCGCATACATAAGATTCCAAGGCAATGGAGTTTGGATGTCTTTTGTGATCAGATTCTTTCATATATGTTCAAATTTTAATATTAAGAAGTTAATGTAACGTCTTAAACCTAAATAGGAAAGAGAGGAAGGGGTAGACCTAGGAGAACATTTATGAAACAAATAAAAGAGAAGGTGCAGGTCGTATCGTATCAGGAGGTGAAGGTTTTGGCGGGAAGAAGAGAGGAATGGCGATTACTCCACCGACAAGAGGGCAGCTCTTAAATAAAGAGAGAGAAACCTAAAAAAGATTTTATCTATCTATCTATCTATCTATCTACCTGTGATTGGCGAACCAACATTATACTTATTGTAACAATCCTTTGTTGTATTGAGGGGCCTTTGCCTCAGAATGGATGTTGTATTTTCTTTATAAATAAATAAAAACTATTTACTACTTTTTCATTTACTCAGGTACCTGTTCAAGGACATCCAAATTATCTTTGAATTCGATAGGGCCAACTACAGCTGCTGGTATGAAGACAGTTTGTTGTGACTCCGCGACTACATCACTGAAATCAGATTGATAAACGTGTACAGGAAGACAAATAGATTACAGAAAAGACGAATAAATAGTTCAGCTTATTTTAACATTTTCTAGTAAAAGTCACTTAAAAAAACAGTCAATAATAATAACAGTTATACTTTTAAATCACGGATGGTGTTCACAAATCTAATGTAATAAACAATAAAACAAATAAGTATGTCGATATTATTTAACCTTATTTTAGTTGTTACAATAAGTATACACATTCCATTCACGAACGTTTGTTCACTTCTCCGATTCAACACGTAAATGAAGTTGTACGTAGTTTTCCAAATAAATAAACAAGCAGGTAGTAGAGCCGTTATCTAACTTGTTGGTATTCATGACATCCTCTACATCATTGAGTTTCCACAATTTATGTGGGGCAACAAAATTTTCTCGGTGTTGGAGAATATCGAGAAAACCACGCGCCGTCTATTTCATATCTTTGTTTCTACTTTAAAATGTATGTAAAATATTGTTTCAAATGCTATTTGAAGAAATTGCAGAATAAATTCAAAGGCATATGTGTTTTGCTGTGTACGGTCACGAGCATTAATATGTATACACTTGGTACCATGTCACATTAACTTTTTTGACAAATTGAACTGTAAGTCTCACTAAATGTCAAAAATATGTTAGTGCGACAGAGTCCTAAAGTGGGTACATTATATTTCTCATGACTGTACCCAATTTTCATCCAATGAGGGACTTTCCAGGCTACGTTCCCCAACAGTATAGATGGCGTTGTTCAGATTTAATGTGATAATTACCTATTTTCTCATTGCTCGGGTACATAATTATTTATAAATTTAATGTAAGGGCAGAGGCATACATTGTTGCTTGATATTTGAATCAGATACTTACGTATTATGTTGCTACCTATATAACTTTACCTATATAACTTCTCTTTATTTTGATCAGAATAATAACAATAACAAAATACCTCAGTGTCTCAAGACGAAAGTCTTTGACCAGTGCGTGTTGCCAGTGATGACCTACGGCAGTGAGACGTGGCCGCATATTATGGGTCTCGTGAGGAGACTCGGTGTCGCTCAGCGGGCAATGGAGAGAGCTATGCTCGGTATTTCCCTGCTCGATCGAATCAGAAATGAGGAGATCCGCAGGAGAACTAAAGTCACCGACATAGCTCGGAGAATTGCAAAGCTGAAGTGGCAGTGGGCAGGACACATAGCGAGGAAAACCGATGGCCGCTGGGGGAAGGGTTCTGGAGTGGCGACCATGTGTTCGACGACGCTCAGTGGGTAGGCCCGCTACAAGGTAGACCGACGATCTGGTGAAGGTTGCGGGAAGCCGCTGGATGCGGGCAGAGCTGGACCGATCGTCGTGGAGATCCTTGGGGGAGGCCTATGCCCAGCAGTGGGCGTCGTGTCGTACGGCAGATGATGAATAACAATGGATGGAAGATGTATTGTGCCTGGGTGTAATAACAAGGGTCATATACCTTAAAACACTGGAAAGTCACTCATTCGATCAAGTGGTTTACAAAACAGATAGACAGATGGAGTTACTTTATTTAGCATTTAGAATATGAATATGGATGAATTGGTTATAATATTAACCACTGATTACAGACTGGCAATGTTTGTGGCACAGCCTAACTTATTCGGTAAAGCTTAAAATTCGCTTCCAGATTTTGGGGCAACTGATCTCATCGATGTATTTTATTTGGTATAGGGTCGTCTCACACAGCTTCCGTGGTCTAGTGGTTAGAGCGTTAGGCTCACGATCTGGAGGTCCGGGTTCGATTCCCGATGGGGACATTGTCGAAATCACTTTGTGAGACTGTCCATTGTTTGGTAAGGATTTTATAGGCTTGAATCACCTGATAGTCTGAAAAAATAAGATGATTCCGTGCTTCGGAGGGCACGTTAAGACGTTGGTCCCGGCTATTATCTGTTAAAATACCTCCACCAACCCGCAGTGCAGCAGCGTGGTGGAGTATGCTCCATACCCCCTCCGGTTGATTGAGGGGAGGCCTGTGCCCAGCTGTGGGACGTATGTAGGTTGTTTATGTTTATGTAGGGTCGTCACCTTATAAACTTCAGCCCCGAAGTGGCAGTGTCCCACTCCCAGTGCCCGTCACAGTACAGGCAAGCTATAGATTCCTCATCATCGTCGTCTTCAAACATTGCAGTTTATATAAGAAAAAATACACAGAGCAATCCTTATTTGTTAAACGAAAATATAAGGAAAAAAATAAGTATAAAAAATTAAAATAAAGTTATAAAAATAAAAATCAGATTAAAATTCAAAAGTAAAGTCAAAATAAAGTATTAAAAATGCTACGTCATGGTTACGGTTGACAGGCTGGTAGGCTAACACGAAGTCATAGAGCAATACGGATCTTGAGTGTTTCCGCTGAGTCTGGAATAAAAACTTCTTGTTTTCATTATTTTAAACCACATTGACTCCATACCATGTGGGTACTTAGTTCGTCTTAATGACACACAACATTATATAGTACACCCAAGGCAGTTCAGAGTTGTTGAGATTTGATCTAACAGGAAGCTCGGTGACGTGTGGGTACTTTGTTCATCTTGCGATGGATGTACCTCTGGCTACCCCAATTGGGATATAGTCGTGAGCTTATTTTGATGACTATACACATCATCGATACTTACTATTCGTTAATGTTTCGTTTCGTGTTATCTCAACTGAAGCTCAAATGATATGACAAGTACAAGTTGGGGTATAATGTAGGTACTCGTACCTCTCGAAGAAGCACTTTGAGAGTGGCTGACGGACCGTGAGTCTCCTCACCCCGATGAGTTTATAACGAGTTCATGCTCCGATGTGCTGGAAACTCGGGCAAGGGCGAACGTAACGTGTTTATATATTTCCTATACAATATACAACTCCCTGTGATCAGGTAATAATAACTTAGGCATTGGATATATGTACTCATTAAACATGTTTCCATTGGAATAACCAATAAACAGCATTAAGCTTCAAACGCAGGATTAAAATACGTAACCCAAATATGGTTCACTTGAGTTTGCGATTCACATTGACTGTCCCGTCACGAGCAAAAGCATTGGCTCGAAATAGTTTCGTTTTCTGTGGCGTGGAAGTAATTTCGTTTGACCCCTCTCTATCGTCAGGTTGACAGTACGTGAATGGAACGGGCTTACAGTTACAGCCTATGATTAAACAATGTTGGACTAAAAAAGTTGGCGGATATTTTTCCGCCTTTGGAGCGCGGAGGCTGGACTTTGTGGTCCAGTGGTGTGTGGTATCGAGTATCGAGTGCGACTGATGTTCAGTGGGTCCGGCGCGCGCCGCGGGCTGTCACTCGCCCGTGTGCACGCTGCACTGAAAACTCCGACAATAAAGCCCGCTCTGTTAATTTCCGAAACAGGTCAATTGATACTTACGATTTTTACCCTCGACGGCATGGAAATGGGCTGTGTATTTAAGTTTTTTATCTCTTGAAACTAATTTTTATTTTGTTTGCGAGGTACGGCTGAATAAAAATGCCAGTCAAAATGACTTCGAGTAAATAGACACTTAGCCTGACCATGGTACTTATAAAAATATAAGTTTGATAATTAAAACTCTAGGGAAAAATCTCGCTCTAAAAAGTATGAAACAAGAACATATTCTATTCTCCAAATAATGTTTAGCTGACTGCCGTGGTCGCATGCCGTGGTAAGGAAACTCTTGGGACAGATTGGAATTTGACCACGGATATTTTTTTTAATGTTGGGGTCTTATTTATCAAGATAACGTGCTTCCATTATGTATTTGTGTAAGATTTAGATATAAAACCTATCAGGAACATGTCTGTGCAGTTGTTATTCAATATGTACATATTTGTTGATACCCAGTACATACCATTCGAAGAAAAAAAATCTTTCGTCCTCAGCGTATGTCCTCTAGAGGGCGCCACATTAAATTTAGAGAAACGTCACATAGCCTACTTATAACCACCGGAAAATTAAAACGCTTCTGGTGACACCTAATTTGTTAAATTCTAACAAGTCGTTTAGAAGTTAGGTGGTAAGAGACGTATATATTACTCCTTTTTGATTCACCGCAGTCGGGTAAAAACAAGGTAAGTAAGTATGCTCAACAGTGACAACTAACGTTTTACGATTAGCAGCGCTTGTTGCCATTTTGTAAAAAATTCATTACTGACGACTAATGTTTTTAATTTACTTTGCAAGTCAATTCAATTTTTAGTAACAGATTTACTTACAGTTTTAACGATTTTTATATGTGAGTTAAGTAATTCGCTTAATTTCCAATAATAAAATTGAAGTCCTTGGAATGTTGGAGGTACCAACTTAGTGGTAACATTCATGTACTTACCTAACACTATAAATAATAATAAATAAATAAAATAATCTTTATTTTCCCTTCACAAAGGTAACACAAATTATGTAAACTTAACTAAGGTAATGATACACACTATAGTGCCTTTGTGACAGACTGGTGTCGATACTAGGTGTGACCCTGTGTGACAGATCACCAGGCTCCCAACCTCTTACGGAACTCCTAATTTATAACCTTAGAACTATAGAAAAGTGAAGCTAAACAAAACATAAAATATAAAAATTGAGTGGTACACAAAAGAAGTATGTAAACGTAAAGATTCTGTGTGCGTTTGAGTGCGTGTGTGTGTGAATGTGAGCGCGCGTCTGTGTGCGCACTTACGTCACTAAACAGCTAGCAATGGCGGATTTCATAGAATTGAGCATAAGTACCTTGTTTATTATACCATTGACTTAACGACGTAACACTAGTTATTTTATCACTTGTACACTTCCGTCAGGGAATAGTGAAAGTAGTATAATATATTCAACACAAGTACATAGTGTAAGCTGACAATAAACAGAGTGGATGTTCAGAAAGCGAGCGGAGGAAGCTGTAATCAAAGTTGCAAGTCCTCGGATTTGGAACACGACTTTACGAATGACACCCAGCTTACTAACGCCAATAGCTCTATAGAAGAAATCGCTCCTGAAATCCTAGTATTAACTTCACTCGATCTACTTCAGATACAATCAATATTTAGCATTGTTACCACATACTTCTACTACTAAATGCAACATACGTAATACATCAGTAGGTAGGTACCACAACATAACTCTAAATACCTACATAATTACGTAGGTACCTATATGTCCTTTACCGTGATGATGGTTACCTATTTGAAATACATTTGACAATACTTCTGAATGATAAGTAGGTATTATAATATCATAACAATGCCTTCGTCGATTTTCACGACATACGTAGTTATGCTTAACGACATGTAGCATGGTAAATTCTCATTTATTGATATCTCTTCATGTAAGTTTTCTATTTATGTAAGTACTTAAATGAAACATATTGATAACTCTGTAATATTAAGCGTGTTCTAACAATATTTACATTGTATAGAGATAAACTGAGCTCTGATTCAGCTATGGAATGCAGATCTAGGTATATGTATCGCCTTGACCTTGCTTTAATTCAGACTCTTTGATAGACAGCGGCGGTCGACCACAAAGGAGCACATTCAGGCCATTCATTCACTATAGATCACTCGCATGCTCCTTCTGCTATAAGATACACTGTCGATTATAATCCTAGTACATTCAATCATAAAGTTAAAAGTTAAGTGAAGATGCCCGTGGTGTCGCAAATAGTTGTTCAGAAGGAATATGAAAAAAATACAAATATAAAACCATCGGATATAAAGTGTATACGGGATTGGTTATCGAAGCAACCTCACCTGCCGAAAGATCACATCACTGGTAAGTAGGAATGAAATATGGTGGCCTACTCGTAAAAGGCCACATTGGACAAAAAAAAATTAGAGGGTAATATAATTATAGCAAATTGCACTTTGTCATTATTAGCTTCAATGTAGCTTTTTTAGCCCGCATTTAGTTTTCGTCTGACGACTAACCTTTTGATCTACCTATTTATTTCAAAACTGTTTAAATATTTACCAACCTAATTTTAAAATTTATGAGGTACTTACCTGCTCTATTGAATTTAAGCATATATAATATGTATATGCACACAATGGAATTGAACACTATTGTGTAACGACAAATTAATTTTTTGCCTACATACATGAACTAGAAAAATAACAAGCTAGACTATTAATTCGCCTCTTCAACCCAGGCCGTCAGACGGCTTGTGTTTGAGCCTATTGTATCATTTGGATTGTTTTCAGATTTAGATCTAATTCTGGCATTCCATTGTTGCGAATGCTGCAGTGATACGACCAAACGCGTCATTGATCTCAACTACACTTTGAGGTCGTTGTTCACTTTTTATCAGCTGAGGACAATAGACGAAAGGCTGGAGGGTGCTCTACGCACTTGGTGGGTTTTCTTTATAAAACTAAATATTATGTGTAAAACAAAGGACTCTCGACTAGAATTATTATTGTTTTAAACGCAGAATGGTAACGAGAAAAACAATTATCCATTTAGAATTGTATTTTATTTGCAAATAAAAAAGTACATTTGAAGACTAGAGACGTAATTTTTGATATTGTAAAGACTCTGGCAGTGCTTTAGGTGAATTGGTCAGACCAAAGTTTAAACATTTTTTGTGTGTAATTATATAAGTATAAAAAATAATGACTTACTAAAACAATGACAATATATTTTTATTAAGGCTAATCACTCCGTTGGCCACAACGACAAAGAAAGGTTATCGAGCAATATATTGTCAACTGTTGGACTCAGATTCACAGAAATTCATATACGGCGATGTTGTCAGGTAAAACACATTATACTTATTTAAACTTTTTTTTCTAGTTGTGGGTTACCTTCGTATTTTATAGTATCTTATTCTGTTTGTAGAGCTTTCGTTATGATCATGGACCTGTGGTTATCTGAAGAAGGAACAGCACCGGGAACTGTTGTCATAGTCAACATGGACAAAGTGTCACTGGGCCATGTGTCCCGAATCGACCTCACAGTAGCGCAACAGTTTTTCTACTTTTTACAGGTTCATACTTACAAGTCGATATCTTATACCTGGTCTATATATACAGAGAGTTAGTGACATCGTAACGAGACTTTGAGGGATGATTCAGATCATTTGAGTTGATATCAGATGGAGTTTTCCGTCGCAAAAGTATGGAACTGAAATAATTTAAAAAACACTAAAACTTTAGTGACTTTTCCGACAGGAAATTCCACTTGTTATCAACTCAGAATCATGGTCTGAATCATCCCCCTCAGTATTCGTTATGGTGTCTCATCCACTTGTATGGCTACCTGTACGTACTTGTACGGGGTGTAAGTGACATCATAACGAATACTGAGGGGGATGATTGAGCTCATTATTCTGAGTTAATATCAAGTGAAATTTTCCATCGCAAAAGTATACAATTAAAAATAATTATACCTAAAAAACACATAAAAGATATGAATTTTGCTGCTTTAGAAGCTGAATCATCCCCCTCAGTATTCGTTATATGTAGGCCATGTGACCCTCGTCGCTTTACCTTCTACTTAGTTTTTGTTTATAAATTGATAATAAAATCTCTCTCATGTTTTGGCCTTTTAGGAAGCCATGTTCGTTCGACTTAAAGAGTTCCATTTCATAAATGCTCCAAGTTTCATGGACAACTTGATGTCGATGGTGAGACCGTTCATGAAAAAAGAATTACTGGAGATGCTTCAGGTCCACCCAGCTGGTTCTTCTACTGTGCAAGAGTACATACCCATAAGTGCGTTGCCTAAAGACGCCGGGGGAGATAATAAGAACGGGGAACAATTAAGAGGTAATATCGTTTCTGTCATGTCATTTCAATAAAATATGACCCTCTCTCTCTGCCTGATGAAACAAGAGACGACGGCATTCTAATAAATAATAACGGTAGTTTCCAACTAGTCATATCAGCTACTTTTTACTAAACATCAAAACATAAAATCACTTACTATGGAATTTGTATGAAAAAGCAACCTTTGACGTCACAGAAAAATATGACAAAATGTCGCACTTATTATTACATTTTTCTTCAAAGTTCATAAACAAGTTAAATAGAGAAAATAAAACTTTTTTGTCACCTTTAGATCTGTCTATATTTAGTAATCAGATTTTCATATTTTTTCTTGATCTAGGAAACTATTCAATTGCATTATAAGTAAAGTAATGTACTTACTGTATAAAAATAAACGTTTAATTTTCAGATGAAATATGGAATAAACTGAAGGCGAACGAAAACTTTTTTCAGGAAGAATCGAAATGCAGAGTAGACGAATCGAAACGACCCGGTGGGTCTAAGAACTTGAGCACATTTTTCAGTGGCATAGACGCCTCATTTAAAAGATTGGAAATTGACTGATGGATCCGATAGTAGGTTACAAGGTACTTTGTATAAAACGGGTAAAATGCAAATCAACCATTAAGATAAGTAATGTCATGAGGTTTTTCATTGTTACGTACAAGCTTTTGCCTTTGGCTTCGGTCGAGTAGACTTCAGCTATCTGTAAGCACGTCCGTAACACGGATTTCGATCTACCTATGTGCCGATTTTTACCTAAATCAGTGCAGTAATTTGGGAGTAAAAAAAATGTTATTATGATAACAAATATTACTTTCTAATTTATAAATAATACTTATTAGGTACTATAGATTTATATAAGCTCACGATTATATTCCGATTGGATAAGCCAAGTCAGGTCTATCAATCGCAAGATGAACTAAGTACCCACACCTCACCGAGCCTTCTTTTAGATCAACGTGAGAGGTGTAGAGACGACTATAATGGTAACTGCACTTAAGTTAAATTAATAACTCATTGCAAGTTCGGTACCGGGGTTCCCGATTGAGAAGGAAGCCGGTGTACCGCAGTGACTATTATAGATTGATTTGTATAGATTTACAGTCGTAACATAAAGCCATGCTATATCAAAAAGCGCATGGCTATTAATTTGACGAAGAGAATGCTTTCCTATAACTGTAGTGTGCCTTATATTTCCAGAACGAGCAAGCTTGTTTCTATTGTCCACCTGTCCATACTGTATTACAGTTATTACAAGGCTTCAAGGAAATGTTAAGATCGTATGAAGGCTTGGAAGTGAACCTGACTCCCTCATTGTTGGGGTAATAGCAGCTATTGTTGTGTTAGCCAGTGTTGTTGTATGCTGCGGAATTGTAATTGTTGAACAACATACCAAGTTGCGAACCTTACTGATTTAATACCTGCATTTTCATGAAACTAACGAGAACATTTCAATCATATTTGCTACTAAAACCCTTCTACATCCTATTAGATAACAGGATAAATGCAGAAGAAGATTTTTTAAAGTTTAAAATAAATATAGGGTGTTAGCGACATTGTAACGAAAACTTTGTGGGATGATTCAGACCATGATTCTGAGTTGATAACACGTGGAATTTTCCGTCGCAAAAGTATGGAACTGAAAATAATAAAAAAAACACAAAAATTTCCATGAATTTTCCGACAGGAAATTCCACTTGACATCAACTCAAAATCATGGTCTGACTCATCCCCCTCAGTATTCGTTACGTTGTCACTAACACCCATACCTACTTGTATGGCTATCTGTATGTACTTGTGCGGGATGTAAGTTATATCGTAACGAATACTGAGAGGGATGATTCAGTTCATTATTCTGAGTTAAGAACAAGTGAAATTTTTCATCGCAAAAGTATAAAATTGAAAGTAATTTAAAAAAGCTAAAAAAAAACATGAATCTTGCGACGTTAAATTCCACTTGATATTAATGCAGAATCATGGTCTGAATCATTCCCCTCAGTATTCGTTACGATGTCACTAACTTCCTGTATATTTGTACAGTAAGTACCTACGTTTATTTTTTTAGGAATATACTTACTTCTCAGCTAATTCAAATCTAGACTGTTTTGGTGCTTATTATAGAAGCCAATGCGTGCGGTATTTCATTATCACATTGAAGTAAATTGCTTGTAACAAGACCCCTTTATTAATTTGACCTCCTCAAAGATCGACATTGTGGTACCGTGTTTGTTGCTAGCTCGCTTGTAGATAAGCCACCAATCATTCGAAAACAAATTGCATCTGGTCACTATTGTCATATAATACATGCTATTGTTATGTACTTACTATAATAGTGTTATACACAGTACATACTTACAATGAAAATGCGAGGTCGACCTTTGACATTGGTGCTGATTCCTGTACACACCACATAATTTTATTTTAAGTTATACCTGTCATTTTCTTATACGCTGAAAAAGAAAGGGACGGGTAATGGACAGGCATAAAATTTATAGAACACACGTCATGTTTAGGCAGAAATTTAAAAAAGCCCTTCCAAAATTTTATATTTTTCAATAACCCGACAGAATTAAGTTGACAGCATACGTCAAATGGGTTGATGAGATGCCTATTTTATTAGTTCGGGTTATTTAACCTTTTTATTGGTTTTAAAATTTACAGTTGTCTATCATCCGTCCTTTTCTTTTCGGCGAATAAAAAAATACAGGTATAACTTAAAATTAAATTAGGATGTGTCTGCAGGAATCGGGGCCAATGTCTGTGTAAAGATCTTGTTTTCGATGTACCCTTATTATACTAAAAGTTCGCGTGTAATAAATTTAAAATAAGTTGGATGAAGTAGTTTTAATAAGTTACGATTGTTCTACAGGAAGGTCGGTGCAGACGCTCCAGACCAAAACACAAAGCGTAAGAGAGAATCTAAAGGATTTCAAACTTCGACAGCCAAAAAAGTCTATTAAAAGTTCCATCTGAAATTTCACAAACTTAATTCAAATTTCGCTCGCTTGTAAGTTCGCAGCGGAACTTTATTTCGTTACCTTCATTTAATTTCCTTATTTTCGTTATCACTTTGCATCTGTCTACAGGTGCTTGATTCCACGGTTCAAATTTTAATACAAAGTTTGTGTAAAAAAACCGGTAAAGTGCGCAGTCGCAGTTAGGTATCGAGGCTTCCCGTGTTTTTTTTTTCTTAGTGTCTAATACTCCGCCTGTTATTATAACTTTTTGTCTTGCAGCACATTAGATGGTCCAAATGCAGATGTAGATTTTTTTGTAATGTAGGTTGTTACCATATAAAATTTTCGTATTTTTTCTTTTACTTGTCCAGTGGGTGAGTTGTGCAATTACATGATTATGGTAGGTTACGATGATTCAGAAATTAAAATATGTGAACTAAATGGCCGAATCTTTTATTGTGTTGACTCTGCATAATTACTTTACCTGTCGCACTGAGTAAAAGAACATTGAGAGACGGATAACAAACTGATCCTGTATGGGTTCCGTTTTTCCTTTTCATATCATCATCATCATCAGCCCATTAACGTCCCCACTGCTGGGGCACGGGCCTTCCCTATGGATGGATAGGGAGATCGGGCCTTAAACCATCACGCGGGCCTAGTGCGGATTGATGGTTATTAACGATTGCTAATGCAGCCGGGACCAACGGCTTAACGTGCCTTCCGAAGCACGGAAGAGCTCGAGATGAAAACTTTTTTTTTATGGTCACCCATCCTATGACCGGCCTTTGCAAAAGTTGCTTAACTTCAACAATCGCAGACCGAGCGCGTTTACCGCTGCGCCACCGAGCTCCTCCTTTTCATATATGGAACTCTAAAAAGGCCAATTTCAATATAAAATGTTGAAATGGAAAGCTATTACCTAAGTACTAGGGAATAAATAAAAATTGATTTACGATAAAGTTTTCAAAGTTTGCAAGCTAGAACGATAATACGTTCAAAATGCACACATGAAGTGGTGCGACATTTTTATAAATCTTCTGCAATATTGGTTCGCATGTTGTATTGTATCGATAGTGTACAATGATGCCTCCGACAAAAGCGTAATGGCCGAAAATAAAATGGCTAAAGCAGGCGCTGCAATCGGTGCACCATTGTCCCTAAATGCGGCACAAAAGAAATTCTCGTCGAATTTAGCGAAAAGCGCACGTTCGCTGAGATAAAAGACCACGTAACCTAACACGAATTTATGTTTTGTAGCGACGGTCTAACCACTCGCATAGCTCACACGAAAGTTCCCAACTTACCAGATATTGGGGAAATTCTCGCGACCAATTGTATGGTAATAATTTCATAAACCTTTGAAACTTATTTTAGATTTATGTAGGATCACGTAGATGTTACAGAGTTTTCTAGTTTCTATTATAGTTACAATTATACAAGTCTGTACACTGTGAGATTAAATGTTATCTTTTACAGCCCTGTTTTGAGTCTAGAACTTTAGCTCGTAAAGTTTTATGTGCATGCCGACATTAATGTTTTGTGTGGCTAACCGTATTTGGGATAAAGCTCCATTTCACCGTATTTTACATATATTAATTATTATTAACGTTTTCTATGACGTTTAACTTAACCTTTATATTATTTTAATGTATACCGCATGATTTCATTGAGGAGTTCGTTGAACTCTTTTCTAAGGGGGTTAATAATTATTAGCATGATAAGGAAACAAGCCCCTTACCGCTTACGCTACTCTTTGTGGTTAATGTTCATCACATCAATTGTTGACCGATTAAAAATAAACTTGGACGGAATAAAACACAATTTCATAAAAAAAGAAGTTCCGTTTATTTTCTAGAATATCTACAAGGTTTGCAATTCCCACACAATTCTCCATCTCAGGTTGTAAAGTAGGTTAAATGAGTTTGTGTGATTATATTGCTACACGAGCGCGGTCACACTTAGTTTATTAATGAGAAGAGCAACTACACTGGTACACACTGCAAGTAGACGCTCAATCTTGTGCATAACGATGGTCACCCGGGCGCCGCCGGACTGGCCCGGCCCTGGTGAATTTATTTATAGTTACGACGCATCCATAATCAAAACTCAATGAATAATATTGCTTACATCTGTGAAACAATTTCTTAATCACACACGTTCCAAAATAAAAATGTAACAAAAAAAGCGATGCTCATTCACAATAACTACCTTTTGTGAATAGAACGAAAGGCTTCAATACTAAAATCGGTGAACAGAATAAAGTGCATGTGCTGTTACATAGTAAATAATTCTGGCGAGAGCTCCGCCATCCGCACTCGCAATAAAACGAACAATGCAATTTAGCTAGTGCAGCATTCACGCGAGGGTTCCTCTGTAAAACTTGGTTGTTTCCACCGATCCCACACAACTGTCGATAACCCAAACATACAACCGATATAATGGAAATCACTACCGCAACAATATTTACAGCAGGTGCTGTCATATCAAAATAAACTGGTTTGCAAAAAACAACCGGCAGCGGTCACGTGTGTCACTGCGAAAATAGTTTTTCAGTTGAAATTAGTCCGTTCTAATGAAGCGTGAAATGACGTAGAATAGTTTCTAGAAACACGATAGGTATATAGTATATAAAGCGCAGTTGAAGTATTCTGAAAGTCACAGTGACGCGGCGATTCAGGAGGAAAGTGTAAACCGGACAACACGACACGTTTCCTCATAAAATGCAGCGGCGTCCGATTTGTGGGAATAGCATATAAAAATTTCAAAGAGCCTGTATGCGCGTGCAATGTCCGCGGCCGTATCACTCGCCGCTTGCATAAAACATGCAAATTGGACCACTTCGCTGGTGTGCCTAAGTTCACTCGCTTTTACACTTTTATGTAAAACCGAGGTCCATTAGTCATGTAAATATTGTTAAATGTAGCTTCGATGCAACGTGCTATCCTCGAAATTGTGCTCGTTATCGCGCCGCATAATCTTTTTATAATTCACATTTTATTTATTAAAGGCCAGATTAAAAAGTTATTCGTTGCTGATTTATTAAATTTCAGTCTATAGTCATAAAGATATGAAAATAAATCGTTTGGTTTTTGCAAGGGTTTTAATTGGCGTGACGACTTTGAAAGAAACGAATTCATTATTAGTTGTGTGCGCCACAATAGAAGGCAAATGAAGGCGATTGTTGCATACGTGCGAATGAATGGCGGCCGTTCGGCGCAATAATGAGCTACTGTTATTTAATGACCGCGCACAGCCGCATATAGTAACTCTTTTAAGCTCTAATCTCGATTTGTTTCATTGTTTATCAAATGATTTCTCTCCACCATATTATTTTCTGAACAAAGTGCATGTTATGGTTTAAACCATTGTGCAACAGCGTACCATATCTGCGATACATTTATAGCGAAAAAAAAAAGAAACTACCGTTTGCAGCCCGTAGATTGCTCGATAAAAGTTAAAAAAGAGTAGAGTTAAAACTTTGTTCTCATTCCGAGAAAAATTTAAGCGGTGACCTCGGAGGAGTAGATAAAGTTTGTCCTGTCGAAGGTGGCCGGAGATTAACCGTGGCGAGACTCACGTCGAGTTCATCAATTATATCCCCCTCCCCGCCCGCAGGCCGCGTAAGCCCCCTGGACTAAGATCCTGGAGACACGCCTCTTCACATCTGCTAAGGGACGAGACCTTTTACACTAGGAGAATGATTGATCTCGCCACAATACACACGGCTATCCATTAGCCTGCTCGTCTGTTTCGTTAACAGCCGCCAGTAATTCCATCATGTTTTTATTTTGTTTGTTGCACCTATTTAAACATAACTTCTGTTTGATTAATTGGCTTGTTTTATTCGTCTACTTATAAAAAATATCGTACATTTTTGAATAATTACTGTCAATGCTCTAATATTTTTAAATGAAAATAGCGGTAAGTAAATAGAAATACGTACCTATGAAAAGTTTCCAGGAAATTGTCTTAATTTAATTTAATTTTATTGTCGTACTTAGATAACGATCGTTTGTATTAATGAATGCAAGAAAAATACCACGGACAGCATATGTTGGCGTCAGCTGTCTATTCCTTATCTTATTGGCTAGAATTGAAAAAGCACATGTCTTTGTATCGCAGGCGTCGTGTAAATTAATTGCGAAGTGCCGTCGCCGCCGCGACGGACAATGCAATTTGAGCTGCAGCCACGCCACAGTCACGTGCAACGAACCCTTTCTCTCCGACCAAAGTACAAAAGCGACTCAACCAGAGTGCATTTTCGATGCGAACGACCTACAAATCTAATCTTATGTCATAAGCCTAGTTTATCATCCGCGCAAATACACTATTTAGCGATAATAACACATATCTCAGTAAATTGGTCTGAGTTTCGTGTGTGATTTATTATTTTGGCTCGTGAACAGCGCGAGGTTAGGCTTGTACGACTACATGGCTTTAAGTACTGGAATCAAGTGTTACAGCTTCTTTCAATTTCAAATATATTTGGAATAGCGAGCTATCTCGTCTCAATCAAGTAGGAAGTTATTTACCTAGTTATACACATGTGGGTTAGCAAATAAAGCTCCGTATACTTTGTGTATTTAAGCTATCAGTTGCATGTTTATTTTACAAATACGTGGTTGCGGTGAGTGCAGCGATCATTGTTGCATTGTTTATCGTTGCACAATTATGGCGGATCGCGCTCAGCCGTTGAAAACAAATTGAATGTATTACGCGTACCGCACCACTACACCAGCTTCATACACCATACACGCTTTATGTCAGTTTATACACACATTGTGATAGTTTATACTGTGCATTTTATGATATGTGCGTGCTATTTTGTACCATGTCAGAATAACGTTAGCTGAGAGTAACGATGTGACCAGTTTTAAGATAGTTTTACGAGTTAGTTCCCGATATTGCACGTTGAAAAGCTGTAATACGTTTCTTTTTCTTCTACAAGTTAGTTATGTTGATATAGTAAAAACTGCACTTTGCTGGAAAATTGCAAAAAGTACAAAGTAAGTGATTTCTCTTACTAGTAGTTCGTCGATGGAGGTATATAAAATGGAGCACCTTGGGGTTGAAACCGTGTCATTTGAAATATTGTAATTGGAGTGGCGAGCGGCGGCTGAGTCCGCGGCCCGACGGCGAAGTGCGACCTTTCTCCTTAAATGGATACCAAACCTCTCAGCTTTTACGCGAAAAATCTTTCGGAAAATAAATGAATCCATACCGTATGTAAATCGTATGCCGTGGAAAGTTTTTATTGAAAAACTTGAAGAACTGATGAAAATGGGGCCGCAACGTTAAAGATCTCTCCTCCTTTCTTATGAATGTGATTCGCAGTTCTCAAAGTTACTTTTGTCTTTTTCAACATTTTCTTATTTCGCCGCTGGAAAGTGGTGCCTTATTGAGCTACCGCTGTGATCGAATAGAGATACTTTATTGAGTAAACCAATCCGATCAATCAGTTTTAGTATCTCTGATAGAACATTTTATAAACTATAAACCCAAATAAGCAGGCCAAGTATTAAATTGACGAGCTTTGGTGAATAAATAATACTATTGAGTTAAGCGGAGGGTGTTTACATAATTCAGTTACTTAAGATTAGAGGGGCGAGTTGAGGACGGCACTCAGAGAGGGCACAGGGCAGAGGCCGGTCCTCAGCCAAGAGGCTAAGTAATTGATAAAGCTAACTCCACTGTCCTCAATCACGGCGAACTGCAAGTTAAACTTCGTAATGAGTTATTTATTAAGTTGTCTACGAACTTGATTAGTAGGTAGTCACATGCCTATTATTTATATTCATTAGATACATATACTTAGTGTGCTTATGTACAATATCGTATTCTGCTTACTACTTATTTAATGTTACAATTATTAGTAAGTATAAAAATATAATCTAATCTTGTAACAGTAACAAGACAGTGCGGCGAGTCACCATAAATCACATTTTATGATCACATATTCTGCTCTAGATATTTAACTAAATTAGCTCGCCCATGGTAAACCTATAAATAAATTAGAAGAAGCGTGTTTAGTGTCGCGATGACTAGTTCAGAATTTGGACTGTAATTTACAGAGCATACGCCTGACGTGACTCATGCATACTAGACTACTTATTAATAAACATACACAAAGAAAAAATAAACTACTAACTTCCTTTGCGTGCTTATAAACATAAAAGTTTTTCGTGCGTATCCTAACGAAAACATAAATTAGGTAAATTTACTACATTTTATAGAGAGCATCCCCTTCGTTACAATATGTCCGTAACGACAGCGGGGCACTGCGCGGACTCCCCTCGATTCGTAACGGCTTCGAATCGGCAAAATTATCAAAACTTTTGAAAGTAACAACTTTTCTTCGAACGCTTAAAGCGAGCGAGCTTCCTCATTCGCTCCGAGCTTTCGCAGATTGAGCTTTTGAGCACACTTCGTCCTTGTCTGGCGAGGAAGGTGCGAGCCAGAGGGCAGAGCGAGTGTCGGCGTACAGCGCTCGCAGTGGCGGGCGCCGGGCGGCGGTTGCCATCCGCCACTAGCCGCGCCAGTCAGTTCAGTCCCCGTCGCTGCGATGTCGGTGGCGCACGCCACGCCGCACGCTCCCCTACTTTACTTTACGTTACGAGGATCGCGCCGATTCTTTCCAAACTAATAAATCACGCGAAGCGAAGTAAACCCTCACGAACAGATTATAACTCGATATGAGATAACAAGCTTGCGGTCAGTGATTAATTGTTGGGAGTCAGTCCGAATGATTGGAACGGAAGCGTAATCTCCGAGTTTTGGATTAGTTGCGTGTAATGTAAACAGAGGAACATTCGAAGTTTTCGTGTATTGTTTGTTGACATTAGCGGTGGATGCATGGCGGTATGATGGGCAGGCGGGCGCGGGCGTAGCTGGTGCTGCAGACATGCGGGCGGCGGCGCTGCTGGTGCTGGCGGGCGCGCTGGTGGTGGCGCGGGCTGACTCCTGGACCACCTACCAGGAGCAGCCGTGCTGCCGGCCCGTCTCGCACCACCGGGTCCGGCACCACAGAGGTAACACTCTTAAATTGGTTACCATTATCAAAACATTGGTTTCAAACATAATTAAACTGGTTCTTTTATCGCTTAACATAAAGACGGCGCGACAATAAATGTTTATGTAGAGTCAGTTATTGTAGCTACCTATAATGATAATACCTACCTATGTAGGTAGACATTGGATTGATAAAATGGAACACTTCAAGATCACATGCTCATAAAAATGGAATTCGGAGCCATCATCATTTAGGAGTTCCGTTAGTGGATGTATTAGGAACAAAAACAAGAGTACAGAGTAACGGGCGCAGTCGCCGGTCGTCGTCCGATAATATCTCATGATGACTCACGTGCTAAATATTCTACCTAATACTAATGCAATAAGGTGATAATATGATACTAACGAGTTTAATACCTATTCTTAAAATATTTCGTCACAAGAATGCGTTATTTTAGGTCGTAACAAAGTTAGTCGACAAGACTTGCTTTGTATTTGAGAGTTAATTTTTAAGTCTATAAATTAATTTTGCTGGTTGTGTTTTTGGTTTGACAGAGTAATTTACTAAGTACTAATTAGGCGGTATATACATAAATTAGGTAACAAAATATAAAATAGTAGGTAGGTACCTCTAACCTACTTTACTTATAGGTTATTAGTCAACGCGTGTGGTTAGTTAACGGTTAAATATTCCGAGTAATGAAGTAGTAGGAATAACTCGACGACTCAGATTGTGTTTTTTGGCCGATTGTCCAAAATTTTATTTTAATTTTGAATTCTACTAAAACAATTTTGATAATGCAGCAAAGATCACAGTTACTATAGATTTTCATCGAAATTATTAATAACGCTGATTAAACTATTACATAAACGTAGGTAGTCTATGTACCTACGTATAATATACGTTCCACTGCTGGGAACAGGCCTTCCCTCAATCAACCGGAGGAGCTATGGAGCATACTCACGCTGCGCCAATGCGGGTCGGTGGAGTTGTTTTTACGGCTATATGTAGATGGGACCGAAAACTTAACGTGTACTCCGAAGCACGATTAAACAATGAAATTGATTTACTATAAGTACATTGCATAACTGATGATCTTCGTGGCGTTTCACTTTAGCAGTTTTGACAATTTTGCGAATGGTAACTGTGTCAAAGTGCTCTGATGAACAAAGGTTCATTAGATTTTCATTTATTGAATTTAGTTAAAAGATTAGGTCTGGGCATTATTCTCTCTCCATTTACCTATCTACTTTCTCTTAAGTAGTGTAGCGTGTGTGGGTAGTTGTCCAGAATGAGTTTCTTCTAGTTTGAAGTCACAGGCATATTCTAGTTAAGCGACGATCTTCCTCCAGTCTTCGACCGCATTTCTTTTGTTATCGAAAAACGAAAACCTAGGTAGGCAGATAGGTATTTTCTTTGAAATCCCGTCTCCTGGGGTCCTACGTACGAACCTACACACCTACTACTACTTACTACGAACCTACACACCTATTAATTACCCATTTTACGTATTATATGTATATACTACATACTTATTATACTAAGTGCACAAATTATTCATTACGCATAGGTTGTTTTATTTAATTTTAATGAAGTAAACGGAGAGAAAATGCAAGAGTTGGAAATAATTGCTTCCCCGGATTAGAAGGGTCAGATTGGATACGAGATACTTACCTAGCGCTTCATTAGTTCTCCATTTGCATCTAAATCCATTGCATGTATAAATACCTACATTGAATTCGTTATTATTTCCAGTGAAAATAACATACCTACGTTTTAGTTTGTAGGTACCAAATGCATCCATAATATATGATATTATAAATAGGAAAGTGTCTGTCTGTTTGTTTGTCCGCCTTTCACGGCAAAACGGAGTGACGAATTGATGTGATTTTTGAAGTGGAGATGGAGAGTGGCATAGGCTACTTTTTGTCTCATTCTAATCCCCACGTCTTTTTGTATGGAGCATTTCCCAATTTTTAAGGTAGAAAGCCAAATATTGGTATGCATTTTTTTTGGCGCCAACCCCTTCAAAGAGGGGGTGAAACTTTATATGGGACTTTTCGCAGTTTTCAAGGTAGGAAGCTAAAAATTTGTATATTAGGAAAGGGGAATCGTGGTACCCGGAATTTAACGCGAGCGAAACCGTGGGCAAAAGCTTGTTACACGTTACTAGAAGCTCAGTGGCCATTCCGTAAATCTTTATAGATTTTGGTTAGGCAAGACTTGAACAGATAATACTTCCGAGCGCGCTCTACCTGTATAGGTGTATAGTTATTATAGGTGTATTGTCAAATTTATTTCAAATAGGTAACCATCATCATGGTAAAACACTTATACAGGTAGTGCGCGCTCGGAGGTTTTATCCTTTCGAGTCTTGCCTAACCAAACTCTACAGAGATTTATGGAATGACCATTGAGCTTCCGCCGGTAGGAAACATAGTACGCAGTATTAGAACGTTCGAAAGTTTAGAAGATCGACCTCCGTGGACCAGTGGTTGAGCGTTAGGCTCACGATCCGGAGGTCCCGGGTTCGAATCCCGGTGGAGAAATATCACAAAAATTACTTTGTGATCCCTAAATTGGTTAGGACATTACAGGCTAATCACCTGATTGTCCGAAAGTAAGATGATCCGTGCTTTGGAAGGCACGTTAAGCCGTTGGTCCCGGTTACTACTTACTGATGTAAGTAAGTAGTCGTTACATGAGTTATGTCAGGGGCCTTTGGCGGTTCAATTGTAACCCTGACACCAGGGTTGATGAGGTTGGTAATCCACTTCACAACCCACCCGAGAAAAGAAGTTTAGAAGAAATTCAAACGCGAAACGTACCTACGTGTTATTTCTTAGTGTCGTTCAGATAGGCTATAGTGCTTATTTTATACCATCCGAGCTTCCAACTGCCCTATACCTACCCAGTTTATGAATAAATATGTAAAGTTACAGCATAGAAACGAGACCGCGCCATAGGAGGCTTACAGCCAAAGCGAGTAAACATCTCCCACGCTACTAACTACACTATACTTAAACCTGAGAAAAAGGAACAAACGTGTTTATATTTAAAAATAAATGTGTTCTATTCTTTATTTTGATGTCGAAATATTTTTACTAAATAATACTTAAATAAAATAACATTTTATGCGAATTAAATAAGAAATAGCAGTCGCTATATTTCCCAATGCGCCCGGAATTCATCACATTACTTTAAAATTAATCACATTGAAACAGTAGGGCACAGTCACTACACAATTCGTTAGTAATTTATTAATAGGGTTTGGTTGCAAAGTTTTGATGTGTTTTCAGATTCAGATTTCAGAAGTATTCAGATTTGTAGATAGGTACATATTTTAGTATTTTGTTAAGAAATACGTAATAGTTACGTTATAAAGGTATTTTATATAGGTAAGTATAAACATATAATATTATCTAGCAATGTCTGAGTCAAATTGCGACGTTTAGCGGTCATTAGGGGCCATCAGCGAAATAACTGGCAATTTAAAAGTTTAGTTTGGGCTGAGGGTCGCATGGTAGAGTCGCATACAAACTTGTATTTGTACGACTATCGAGTTCCGGTCGACACACGCGAAACATTATATGTGTATATAGTGGCCAATATCGTTCAGGTTATTTATATAATTTTTACTTTTTTATAAGCGTGTTTTAGGCTGTGACTAAAAGTACTTACCTAATGTAATACCTAACATATGTAATCTTTTCACTGGCATTATAGATTCGATTAAACGACTCATTGGCATAATGTAAAAAAAGAGATATTACAGAACTACATTATGGCGATTAAACTTTCAGGTCAATTATGTAGGTACCTATATAGATATATATACATTTAATTTTTATATAGGCGTATTTTAGGCAACGGGCAAACGTAGTAACTTTCCTAGTCTTTTCACAATAAACTTTTATAAAGCTTCGTTGGTGATTAAACTCTCAGTCCAATGATTTTAATGTTCTAAATAAAAGTTTCTAATTTGAAAAAGTACAAATTACTTTTAAAGCCGGAAATTGAGTGGTAATAATTCTACTTCATTTGTTTGATGAATAGGAACTGGTCATCTGTTCATTAATTCTCAGGGATACTCAACACTTCCGCAATTTAGAAAAACTGTGACTGTAAACATTACAAAAAGTTACAAGCAGAGTGCTAACACTCTATTAGTAGTATACTATTAGTAGTATACAAGCAGATTTGGTTTGCTGTGCTAACACAATGGAACTTTAGTTTTCTAGCATTTTCTCATTCGACAGATGGGACAGATATCCAACTAAATTATCTTGTTTAGTAGGTATATAAAGTACATAAAGGTGGATGGAGCTTCACACACTATAATTTGAATTTATGATCGCCCGAATAATGTCCTACTAACACTAGTTTATAAGTTGTTTGTATACTAACATTCTATGGACTTTGTCTGAAATAAACGATTTTTATTTATTTATTTATAATTAACAAATAAAACTCAAAGTTGAGTTTTTTGAATTATGTACTTTATATACCATACGGCAGCATCTATGCTGCCAAGTTTAAAAATATTGTTACGAAAGTGGGTTTCGGCATTGGAAGAAAACTCACTAAGTCCAAGGGAAAACGAATTTATGCTCTACACATGAGGTACAGCACTAGCATAGAGCTACGCGGTTTAACTTCGTCCCCGTCACTTCACTTTATTTCGCACTTTACTCGACACTGGAACACTACACGAAACACAGCACTTTTAACACTTCACTAGACACAACCTAAACACTGTTACTTCACTTCCACTATTTCTTTGCTTTCACTTTTCCACTTCTTCTTCTTGCTTCGATCGCTCTAGACTGAACTGGCTCTCCTTGCCCTTCCCGATCCTTATATACTTACCCTATAATCACATACTAGAATTGTTGACTCCTTTCTGGAAAAATCTCGGATAGAACCACCTTGACCATTCCAGTACACAAAGACAAGGAGGATGCTATGCGTTAGAAATAGATACTGTCAAGAGAAAAAGGGAAAGGAGAAGTTTATGACAATTTTCGAGAACTCTCTGGTTGAAAAGTTTGTTGTGACAGACGTTAAATTGTCAATCCGTCATAATATTAATATCGTTCCGGACTTCGGTAAGCGTATTTCCATGTCTGTTAAATATTTAATTTTAGATGAAGAATATCCGCGCCGATTTTTTGTTGGACATCTGCGAAGTTGTCTTCATTAGTACGAAGCAAGCATTCCACACTCACGCGACCAGAAAGTAAAACACCCTTCTTAAAATACTGACGTATCATACTCCTTTCTGGGGACAGTACCATTATACAAATCACAGCATTACTTTAGGCTAACCTAGTCTCAACCCTAGATGGTTGCGCTTCGAAGTACAAAGATAACTAAAATAATAAACATACAATTCAATAATAATTCTATGAGATTATAATAATCATACCACGTTTCATGACTCAAATTAGAACTAAACCGACAACTTTACGTCCGAATCAAAAGCTTTATTTTCGTGTTTAGGAGGTCTCTATTAGGTTACCTGCATGTACCAACAATATCAGAATTATTATTACTTACGGAAATATTTTAATTAGTAAGATTAACAACTTTTGCTGTGTATAAATCGAATATTTCATATAACGGTGACAGTTTAAAACAAATTGCAAACAAGACAATTTTAATAAAGTTTACATAAATTAGCAGTTTGTAGCTAATAAAATTATTACTTCATCGAGCCAGTATTATCTATAGAGGCGATTGACGCTAATAATTGCTTTGCTAGAGTCAATTGAGTTATCTCCAATTATCCAGCCAGAAACTATTAGCATAAATATACAGTGGGAGATTATTTATCGTCGGTATTTACCGATACGGCCGGCAGTGGTCCGGTCGCTTCGTTATAACAAGGATTCGTTAAGGGGCCGCTTGCGAGGAGTTAGAGCAAAAAAACCCAGTGTGCGATGGGCGATGGGTCCGAGTG
The DNA here is from genome assembly GCF_024362695.1 of Pectinophora gossypiella. NCBI lineage: Eukaryota > Metazoa > Arthropoda > Insecta > Lepidoptera > Gelechiidae > Pectinophora > Pectinophora gossypiella. Next base: position 8,237,423 of record NC_065407.1, on the reverse strand, counting down.
GAGTCGCTGGGGGGCAGGGGGCCGCGGGGCGGAGCGCCGCGAACCGGCTTCGCGTGCGCTCGCGCAGGTAATTGACTCTACCGCGCGACCTGGCTAAATTAAGTTATAAACGAGCTAGAGTAATCGGAGTATAAGCGATGCCCGCCGGTTTTATTATAACGTTCTTTTCATGACACCCCATTAAGATGGAATTTATATAATGTCTTCAGCGATTAGAAACGACATTACCACTATTTTTTGTAAAGACATTTTATAGTCAGACAGGGTCGCCGTAAGTGACTAGTTCTTAGTAGCTTTTAATACACAGAAGTGCAAAGTGCAGTCAGTTGTTTGCGACTGTGAATACCAAGTTAAAATAACTTTGATATTTCGAAATTCTTTTCCCGACATTCGGGCAGCTGTAATTAGCCAACGACAGACATCTTAACCACAACCAACCGGAGATAATACGTTTTTATCACTATAATTGTCCGTCGAACATGCGCTTGATTCGGTGGCATTTTTGAAGTCAATGACAATGGAAAATAATTTATTTATTCATCGGTGAGCATTGGATTTTATTGTCCGTGTCCAGGTGTTTGAACTGAGCGTTACTCTTGGTTCTATATCCGTGTATTGTGCAATCCGTGGGTCGTGGGAATCGTAAATGTCTCTATCTGCGATATCTTTTCTAGCCTTTGCGCTGTACGATTAGTAGGTATTTGTAGATTACTTTTGATTTATCGTTAGTGCACTGTGCCTAAATTGCGGTTACTGATAATGTTTGTGGTCCAATGTCGTGGTCGTTGAAGCCACAATGGATGTCGGCCTGGCGTGTGGTCCGCCGCGAGAGCGATCGTTCTGACAGCCGCTATTCTGGCGATCTTATCGCACTTATAAACCTATTTACTCTGTGCCGGTATTCACTGGTAACCGCTATTCACAGGTCAAACACACTCCCCCTTAAATATAATATCGTTGATACATCACGGACTACAAAAGCAATAAACACCGTGTGTTTTTTTAAACTGGTAAAAACCTGTATTGCCTCGTTATATTGTTGTTTTATTATGTTACTTATATCGACAAATTCATGTACGTATCAAAATATAACATGGAGTATTCGAAAATACAATATCTCAAGTAATATTTTTACAATTTGACACTCGAATCCACATCGCAAGCTATGAAATATTGTTCAAACTGAAATGCCAAACATAATGTATGTTAGATTCTGCTTTCGACAAATACGTAGGTTGGTACTTACGTTTGGCGGACTGCATAAAGTATAGATATTGAGAACGGTGTGATTAAATATCAGAATTTACCGTTAGCTGAAGTCAAAGGTTAACTGGCTTTAAATTACTATTGTACTTTAAATATATATGGTTGGTTGTTTTGCGTCGTAATAACGTCGTGTAGTGAATAAATCGTGCCTTTTAACGACGTCGCTTAAATCCTTCGTAGGAAAGTCGTATTGCGCGACGCGTATTGCTTAGTTACCTGCCGTTATTACCTCTCCTGTGTGTTTGTGCGATGTAAAGCCTCACCAATATCGCTGGGTGTCGTGTAGGGATTTCCTTTGCAGTGTTAAGCGAGCTTTATTGGTCGTGAGACGTCGCGTCGCGGGTGGTTCGGGAGCGGTGAGGCAAACTAACTCTAACCGGCATACATGCACTCGGATTGACTGACGTGGCTCACTCTATTCTATCCCAAGTAAACCTAGCGTGTCTTAGAATAACAACCAGCCCGTCCCGAATACGATTACAGCCAATTACCGGGCGGTAAAGGCTCGCAATAAAACCATTTTAAAGTGGATGAGGCTGCGCTGTAGCTACAATTACCTACTTAGGTACATGTAATGTTGTGGTGCAATGTGCATGTACTTACTTATTATGGCTGTTAAAGAAAACCCTGTATTCTAATATACGGATGATACGTACAAGTAGTAATGATGCTTACCATTTTGAAATTGTAGCATAGCTGGCAATGGCTCTATTTTTCTCACAATATTTTGATATTTGTTAAGCGTTTGGTAAGGCAAAGTATATTGCCTACAATGGGGCTTTTATGACTAAACAACATCAATTGAGAGGTGGGTACTAACAAGTTATCAATTGTAACATTATTGCGTGGAAGCAAACACAAAGCGGTCGAGTATTGACACTAGTATTCAAATACAGGGTCCGTAGTGTAGATAAGAGCGGTAACATGACACTCCTGGCATCGTGGGCACAAGAGCCTCTTGCCCGCACTCCACAACGGATGCTCAGGTTGTGTGCTCGCTCTTTGACATCGCTGAGAAATGTTAGAGCTCAGGACATCCTACACCGGACACTATCTGTACCGTCGGCACAAACACTCTCAATGACTAAGCCGGCACTTGTCTTATCTTCCATTACACTCGTATTTTCGAGCGGAATGTGACAATCGTAAATCTAGCCAGCAGGTTGTATGGCGTTTGTAAACACTTCCCTATCTTCATTCCCGAGATAGCTTCGATTTCTACTGCGACCGTGACAGGCTGTTAAGGAGGTGAAATATGAGATGTTTTGTTTTACGGCCAGCCGTAAACAACGCAGTTAATATCTTAGTGTCAATAGATATCTATGTAGAAATAAACTATTATCTACATGGCCACATTGCTCAATCTCCAAAAATAATAATTAGACGTAAATTATTATTAGGTAGGAAAAAACCCCGATTGTCCAAAAAGTAAGATAATCCGTGCTTCGGAAGGCACGTTAAGCCGTTGGTCCCGGTTACTACTTACTGATGTAAGTGAGTAATCGTTATGAGCCATGTTAGGGGCCTTTGGCGGCTCAATAATTACCCTGATACCAGGGTTGATGGGGTTGGTAATCCACCTCACAACCCACACGATAGAAGAAGAGAAGATTAGGTAGGAAGGTTTAGGTTAGGGTTGAAAGGTTGCCACGAGATAAGAAAAGGTCAGTGGGTAGACCAGCGGCCCAGTACTTGGATGACATCGTTGCAGCTACTGGAAAGTTGTGGATGAAGTTAGCGCAGGACCGCAAAGAGTGGTGCAAATAGAGGTGGCCTGGGATGATGCTTGCTGATTGATGATGATGTCAATTTTATGATCTATCGTTACACTAGAAAAAGGTTTTCTTAAACTTAACTTTTAACCGTAGAATTTATTTTACATTCAGGTATATTTTATGACTAGTTAATATAGCAAATAATAAAGCAAAGTTTATTTCGACTTGCACATGAGTAGATAATATTCTACTAATTCTTCTAATCATTTAGCTCGTGTTGGGATGTAGATAACATTATGATGGTGATAACATTTTGATTTAGTAGGTAACATGAGTTGATGAAAATACGGAAACACTGTAATATATAATAATAGCAATGGCCAACACGTTTTCATTAGTATTGAAGTCCTAACTTAAAATTTACGGAGCTGACAAGACTCCGGGTCAAATTATTTCGGTCCAGCCTACTAAATATAACTGCGACGCGCGCCAAAGCAACACCAACGATAAATTGGCAATTATTTCCAATTTTTTGTGCAATTCATACCCGCCGGGTTGTGTTTATGGCAACGCTTAGTTGAGTGGAATGATTGTGTAAAACTGTTGGAGCCCGTCCAACGGGAGCGGCGAGAAACAAACGGCTCAAATATAGTCAAATAAGTGAACCCTGCAAAGCCAGTGCACCAGAGGAGAATCCACCGGCCGATTACCTTCAAAATAAACCAATTTTAGCATATTCGTAATTGATCCTCCAACTGAAAAGCGTGCGAACAATAAAATCGGTATACCTACCTACCCAGGCACAGTAAAGATGACTTCATCAAATACATTCTCAAATTGAAAACTCGCTGAAAGATAGTAAATTGGCTATGTAAAGATACTAGGTACTCTCTTTTAACATTCATGAAGATTTATAGTACGAGATTCAATCAATTGATTTTGTAAGTTCAAGTCAAATGTTAGTTAACAAGATTCGCAGAACGAAGCGTCGTCGCGGCAAGTTATTTCTGTATCAGCAGTGTCTTCTTAGAAATGTGTGCAAGCTATATCAATGGCCCTTTACATTGACTGTATTGTGTATGTTCGGGTTCAGATACTGCGGCGCGTAATCTGACGGAAGTGATAAAAATGCGGCGAGGCCAACCACTCGCTGCGGGAGTCTTGACACCTGTCTGCTTGGCCGTGGGTTATAGCTGTAATTTTACTATACTCAAAGGAAATTATTTTCCCTTTTTGGTGGACCCAAGGCAGATGGCATGATGATAAAAACCAGCAAAAAAATCTTTGTAGTGCCGGTTATTTTTTATTAAGTAGGTACGTAATAATCTCTGATACAACCTTACATGACAGCAAAAATATATGTTCAATAATCTACGGCTTACGTAATATATTTTCGCTACAAATGACAATATAATAAATCAAGTACCTGCCATATAAAATGATCAAAATGTCGTGGCGTACCAAACACAAGCGGCGGCGGCGCGGGCGGCGCAGTGTCGGGAGCATAGTGTAATAGGCGAGGCAGCGTGTTGCTCCGCTGGCATCGCTCCAGTCGTTTCAATTTTATCCCGCGGGACGCTCTGTAAACATCCCTAAATGATAAACGCATAATTTAACGCCCCACCGAAACACGAAAAATCGTGCATCCATTTATTTTCCCGATCACAGGAGCGTGAAGACGTTCATTTCTGAAATTTACGACCTTATGTGAATTCTATTCTCAGTTTTCTCACAACATGCTTTTTGGTTTTGTTATTTATAGGCAACACATGTATCACACATGAAATACGATGATTATAAGACTTAGGTAAGTAGGTATATTATAATTTTACAAGACGAAGATAGAATTGGATTATTATATAACGTTGCGAGACAATCTTGATTATGAGCGATAAAACAAGATGCGAGAGTTATATTACCGGCTTTATGAAGTTTTTATAAGCCTATAAGAAGTTTATATTATATCTTAAAAGCTATATGAAACGATTTAAGATCATTAGCCCGAAGAGTCGATCAAGAAATTCTCCCGAGAAAATTGACGTCGATATTCATCTGAAATTAATTGGTGGCGCTAACTTTTGATATCAGTTTTAAAGGTTTCTCGATTGACTCACTAAAAGTTTTGTCAAAGAAGTACAACGATGCGGTGTTCCTTACAAAGAAGTGTTGCTCGATGTTCAATAGGAGGGGTTATTAAATTTCTCCGCGACTATGCGGTTGTCATGCTTTGACATGGCGGTATACCGAGGAAAATCCAATTCCCACGAAATAACAATAGCGCGCGAGGCTGCGGGCGCAGAGCGCGGATGTAGAGGCCCGGGGCCCGGCCGATACCATCGCCGGCGTCGTCGCCGCACCACATAAATCTAGCTTTGATACATTTTGGTAAGAAGCCAACTACCTACATGCTGCATAGCCACCCGAACACTCGCTGTTGCAAAGTAATAACGGTTTCTTTCGACACATGATTTTATTTCAGCTTCATAACACGCTGTGCTGAAATTTTCTCACTACATTTCCCTAAATGCTAAAATACAAACATTTTAAGAAAACGGTCCCGTAGACATCTAAGCTTTTAAGCTACCTATTTATCTTCAAAGAGATGAATCTATTGTCGTATTGTGGTGTCGCGTCGGTTAAATTTGGTTAATTTTTCATACGCCCACTTCTGCGTTTGTTGTACGCAGCCCAAACTACTCAATTAAAGCCAACAATGAAACTGTGTATGTAACAGAGTATTGTGACTATGTAATCACTAGTTATGGAGTACAATGAGCGCTGACTCACTGTGCTGTTCATTCGGTTTTCATATTAAATAATCCGATTGTTACAAAAGATTTATCTTGTGCAATAAAGGCATTGTGGCTGCGGTTCGTGTGCGTTCATATCGAAATAAAGACATTATGTTACAGCGTTATGATACGGAGAGCCGATCGGTTGCATAATGAATCGCGGGACCGCGGTCCGCGGCGCGGGAGGTACTACTATCTGCGACCGGCCCACGTCGCCCGAAACACAGGTCCCTAGTGCCTATGAAGTTTGTCGTGGATTTGAATCCGTTCTATGCATGCTTTAGGACAAAGAATACAATTTTGAATCTCTTTCTCCTCGCGAAGGGATAGTACCTCAGGCTAGTACATTACTAGGTACAATCAAATATGGCTAAAAGGTATTTAGTTCGTATTATTGGCCCCATCTCTATGTTTACATTATGTTGAATTGGTATATGTAATTATTTTAAGCGACTGAAATAGCAAAGAGCTTAAAAAAGTTCCAACAAAAAAAAATGTAGGACAAGGACGAAATAACTATCAACTAGCAACAAATTAACATCCAGAATAAAAACAGAATGGCTCATTTTATAAAAGCTTTCCAAAAGCTTCGAACCAATATAAGTTTGCTTTTATTTCATACTCATAATGGAACTAATAAGGCTCTAAACGTCCGCGCGCGGGCTGAAAGTCAGCAATTAGAGTTTACTTTCCTCGGGCGATAAGTTCGTTAAGTAATAGGGTTCATTTTCAAGTCGGTGAGGCAGCCTCGTTAATCACGGCTTCCGTCGCGCGCGCCGGAACTCCAGCTTATTTTTGATTGTTTTTGATAAAACAAACAAAGACAAATTATAAACGCGAATCGTTAATCATGTGTGTGAAATAAACCGTACTTCCTTCTGAAAATATTATTGTTTTCTTTTTATTGCTTGCCAGGCATTTATATATTAGTCGCAGGTCACGTTGGGGTTAACCTTTAATGTGTTTAATGCGGATCTATATCTTATTCGTCACTACCAGGGAGAAGAGGGTGAACTTTATGAGCTTTTTATGACGTTTAGTTCACTTAAAGCTCGTAGCTCTGTATCGAGATTAAACCCGGCAATCTATGCGCTGGGACGAAAATTTAAACAAGTGCATTGTTGCCTCGCGATCAAAACACAATGGCTTAGCGGCTCATCCGGATAGTAAAAGAAAACAATTTGATAGCATTGAATGAATTGTGACCGAGTTTTCATTGTATGACTATGTACAAAAGTGAAACAATTTTGAAAGAGGATTGAGTTAGTAGTGATATCGCAAAATCCGCGGGAACGGGCGGGTGTGCGCGGGTGGGGTGTTATGAAAAAGCGATCACCGCGGCGTCGCTCACGCCTCGCACCGGTTACCAAATTAATGTGTCACGAACTGTATCGGCTACAATATTGATGTTGAAAAATGACGCGCCTTGACGTTTGATTGCACTCGTAAATCTCTGCTTGTGTGAGCATGCAGCCCTTCATTTGCAATGTTATAAGATTTTGATGGTCATATTTCGATATGGTTCAGATTTGCTTTGATCTGTTATTTATCATTAATCTATTTGAGTCATTGAAGTTGCCTATCTAGAACCCCATAATGTGTCTAATGATTAATAGTGGCACTATCCGCCGATGTGGATACGGAGGCGAGCCCGAGATCGGAACGATTATCATGAAGCTCACGCTTGGGTGATCACGGAACAAAATTAATTTAGCTCAAGGCAGCGGAGGCCGAGCTGCCGAGTACCCGAGGGTATTTCAAGCTCGATGCGGCGACTTGTATTCATGCCGGTCGAGTGCCTGTCAGTCTGTCGAGCGCCGGAATTGATCTGTAAAATTGATTTCTATTCGATTTTGACAAACAAAGCTTTGGTGGCGGCTTTCTGAAAAGCTCTTTTTTCGCAGACTATAAAGTAAGACAAGGATGCTGCTATGCGTCAGAAAAGGATGTCGCTAAGAGAAAAAGAGAAAGAAGGATTTACATTCGAGAATTATCTGCGGTTGCGGAGTTTATGTGATGTGAAATTGACAAACCGTCACACCTCCAAGACATGCTCATTCCGAGCATCGTTAGAACTGTGATACTGAGCCAGTCGATCCACATGCACCACCCTTGGAGGACCTTTCGAATTCTGTAGGTAACATCATTGATTCTTGTTATAACTTCATAAGGTCCTTCCCAACTTGGCTGGAGCTTTGGAGACTTTCCTTTTCGCTGCACACGGTTGTGAAACTTCGCCTACCTACCAGAGACCCTTCGCTGAAAGTGTTCGAATTCGTGTTTCTATCGTAGCGAGTTTTCATTCACTCACTGGCTCGTAGGTTTTCCTCCCTCACATATTCATGGATTTCTTATAATTTCTTCCTTAAATCACTGGCATAATCAGTCAAGCAGCCGATGGGTGGTAAAAACTCTCGAAAAATACTTTTTTTTCTGTTGTGACTTATTGCAGATTTGCCGCAAATGGCATTAATTACTTCACCTGAGATTCGAAAAATACTCTGAGCATAAGCTATTAGTGATAATATAATACAACAATTATTTGTACAATATTATCACAAAACTATGGTCCCAACAAAAATATTTTCATGTAAAATGTAACCAAGACGAGACGAGAAACGGCTAAGCCACTTATTGTGCCTAACATGTGTTTTTAAACTTCGGGTTTCTTTAGTTAGGGTGTGAAGAGTTAGGCTTGCGTTTACATGAGATCTGATTACTTTTTGACATTGCGATTGATATGATCTCGTCTTGGCAAGATTTTACGTGAAAATGTTTTTGTTGGAATTTCAGTTATTTTTGATAGATGCTTAGGCACAGCAATCGCGCCGCGCACGGCAGCGCAAATATCGAGGGTTTTGACCTATAGATGAAGCGAATGCTATCTACGCAGATAAACGTCTCTATTTGTGTGCCACAGGCAATTTTGCTCAACTGCGCACCCTCTTAACGTCCTGGGCGTGTAAATCAGCAATGTACCAAAAAAGGTTCGACTTTTTTTTTAATTGAAGCGCTGTCAACCTAGCTACGGCGGGACAAATTTATTTTTTCACTTCGTACAATACAATTGCGATACAATATGTTTGAGACTCGACCGCATTAATGAATTTGTCTTTGTTTGGTGGGTAAAAGTTCGAAGTTTTAGAATTTTCTCGTTGTTTGTGTACTGACTGATACTCGCTTACATCCCAAATTTCAGCTTTCTAAGACATCTGGAAGAATCTTATAATTTTAATGATCGTTAGTGCGTCAGTCAGTGAGTGTCAAAATCGGGGTTATTTTGCATATTAATAAAATAGCTATGAGTTTAAAACGTTATATCTTTAATAAATCCACTGCTGACTACATATATCCTGAGAATTTGGTTTATTTGGTATAATCCAAATAAGAGTTATGAGGGTTCAAAAAATCGACGAAACGTTTCGAGAAAAGGTAGGCAGTGCCCTGCCCTTGCGCTTCGCTTTGCTCGTCTTGGCGGGGGCGCTCCCGTGCCCCCAGACAGTTAGTTTCGTGTAGACTGGTGCAATGACCTGTCTGATGGCGCCGAATTCAGTACCTACAAATTAATTCATTTTTAATCAACTCTATTTGACTTCGTATCTCCGGCTGTGAGCTGCGTGTTGAATGATTCACTGCTTTCAATTTACTTAAATAAGAGCTATTTATATTTCATCCCAAACGCATTAAATTTGGACATGCTGAGTAACAATCAAATCAATAGTTTGATGAATTGGGTTAGGCATGTTTGTCAGGACCTTAATTAGGAATTAATTAATTTATGTTTGTTAACATGGACAATAATTAGCGCAACCGAGGTTGGAATTTGATATTAATGTTTAGTTTGTAACACTATTGTTCCAGCGGATTCATCTATTCTACCTAGGCTATGTTTATCCGTCACATACAACCTCAGGCCCATAATGGAGTGGGCACTGTATTCTAATAACTTGCAGCCAATGTGGATACGAAGTCTTAAGACACATCTATCCTAGTATAACCAAATTTCTATAAGTCGTGGCTTGATCATAGAATTGATCATTTCATGATGTGTTCAACCATTTCATGAAATGGTCATATTTCATGAAATAGCCAACTTAAGATGACCATATCGTTGAAACGTCAACGTTTAATGATATTTCAATCAACGTTTGGCCATATCGTTAATGTAGGCGGTGTCCATGCTATGTGGTGTAATAAAAATGCAAATAGTCGTTAATTTATTAGGTTTAAAATTATGTACCTATTCCATATGGAAAATTGGACAATTACATTGATTCATCGATTATAATATCAATCAAGTTTTAAATATAATCGACTCCAGCGCCACTACCGGTGGATAATGTTACTAATTTTACGATTTGATTACCAACGTTTGGCCATATCATGAAATAATCATGCATTTAGTTTCTCATATCGTTAAACGTTTTGTGTTCATTTATCTGGACAAACTACATCATAATGTGGCCAACGTGTTATATTCTATTTCATGAAATGATTGAGCACATCATGAAATGATCAATTCTAAGCTCTGGCCACGACATATACATAATTTCGTGCAGATAGACAAGAGAAAGTGATCAGAGGTAGGGAATGCAATCCCGATCTCGCGAGACTCCTTTAATTTTTCGGGATTAATCCCGAAGCATAATATGACGAGATCCCGTTCGAGATTGAGGGAATAGGGCGAATCGCCTTGAGTTATACTCTTTGTTTTGACTATGCTGATTTCCAAAGAAAAACATTTAGTTAGTATTTGAAAAATAAAAGTATTTTGTTTTAATTAACCTCATACTTATCACAAACAAGGTCATTTCGTATCGGTTTTAGCAATCTTAACTTACATTTTTTTAGGAACTAGACGAGATCCAGAAAAATTCTGGATTGCATTCTTCAAACTGAGGGAAATTTATAGTTATCACATCACAAATAATATACCATCAGTTAATAATGTATATTACTAATGTTCTCGATCCCTGCAGACACTTCCTAATTTTATTTTAAGTTCTACCCGTCATTTTCTTATCCGCCGAAAAGGAAATGGACAGATGAGTGACAATTGTTAATTTTAAAATGAATAAATAACCGAATAAAATAGGCATCTCGCTGATATGCAACCCGGTTGACGTGAGCTGTTAACTTAATTCTGTCGGGTTATTGGCCAATATACAATTTTGGGAGGATTTTTTAAATTTCTGCCTAAAATTGACGTGTGTTCCATACATTTTATGCCTGTACATAACCCGTCTCCTTACTTTCACAAAAAAAAAATAGAGATATAATTTAAACTGAAATTAGATTGTGAGTACTGGAATCTGCACCATTAGTTATTTAAATTTAATCAATAAATAAATGTACAATATACTTAATGTTACTTCAAAATGTATTTAACATAGACAATTTATTTAACATAAGAAATTAATTAATTATATCAATGTTATTATACTGTATACTTAGGTAAAGGTTATTTATTCGTAGGGTATAATAATATGATGTGTAAGGTGACGAAATAAAGACAGAATACACGTGGGTTTTCGTCTTTACGTATTGACCTAAATCGCCAGTGTTGGCCATTTAAAGTCAGACCAACGTAAAAACATTTTAAGAGTTTATGATTCTCGTCATGCAGATGAAGGAAGAAGAATACATACCGCGCTTTCTTCATCTTCTATAGTTCTATAGTTAATCATAGTTGCGTGTTCGCGTTGTCAGAGTGCAGAATAAATCCGAATAGTTAACAGGAAACAAGCCCTTACGTGTGGTTGTGGGTGTTGATAGATCGGAGTTGGTTAATAGACACTCGATTGAATTAAATCAATCGAGGCATGGATCCAATGCCTCTGAGGGCACCCCACCGACGCATCGACGCGGCTGTGAAATGATAACGTAAAGTGTGAATATGCTTGATCGCTCATTATAGTATTAAATATTGGTTTTTGATAGATGATCAAACCTTTGAATAAATATGTAAACAAAGTTTATTGATATATATATCTATATAGATCAACTTAATTCTGATATAAACGAATTGATGCTTAAAGTGATTTCGATATCGATCGATTAGATGAGTTGAAAGTCAAACAACTAACTTGGATAACAACTAACTTTTGCTTAGAAAATCACAGTTGAAGAAACTTATTCACTTTGTCAATGCACTATAAAGTGTATGTATAAAGAAAATTGCTCGTCTTGGCGGGGGCACTGCCGTGCCCCAGATCCCGATTAATGCTAATATCATGACATGTGGTTTCTCCTGATCTTGTTTATCCTAACCACAAGCATAAAGTGTTGTGCAACTGACAAGTGGATCTCGATCTCAGTTTACACAATTTTCAGTAGTTGCAACTTTAATTTTGTTTGAACGATCCGACCTCTTTAGTTCCAGTTCTAGTTCAGATTTATCCGGGGATTGTGGAAAAAAACTTTTTGTCAAGAACTTTCATCATCTCGTAAATGTCGTAATTAAGAATGTCATCGACACTAACACGTTGAACGTGTTACTGAAATACATGCTGGTAACTGTATTTCACAGTTCATATTAAGTATTTTATGTGCAGCTGGTTTCTCATTATAAATTCATGAAGAATTAACACGTCCATTGTATTTTCCTTTACACACAAATGCCAAAAGAGTCCGCTTATATGTATTCTTCTCTTTTTCTCTCGTGTGGGTTGTGAGGTGGATTACCAATCTCATCAACCCTGGTGTCAGGGTTACTATTGAGCCGCCAAAGGCCCCTGACATGACTCATGTAACGACTACGTACTTACATCAGTACTACTAAGTAGTAACCGGTTCCAACGGTTTAACGTGCCTTCCGAAGCATCAGATCTTACTTTCGGACAATCAGGTGACCAGCCTGTAATGTCCTAACTAAACTAGTGATCACAAAGTGATTTTTGTGATATGTCCCCACCGGTATTCGAACCCGAGACCTCCGTATCGTGAGCCCAACGCTCAACTACCGAGGCCGTATGTATTCTGAACAATTGTGACTCTGTTTTTTGCGCGTGTGTACTATTGAAAAGTAGTTTATAATAATACATTCTGGATGCAGAATCTTAATCCATTACTCATTACCTCCCACGTCGTCTGCGCTTGAGTTCGGTGTACCTACATCCTAGAGCAATTAAAATGGCGTGTGGGAGGAAATATCGTTACCTACAAAACGTGACACCTCACAACTTTCATGATAATTATTAATTTTATATGTCTAGAGACAAAAAAGAGAAACTAAGAAAATTATCCATTTAAAAGTAGACAGTTTAGTATACAGAGGAGTCAACGAAACGATGAAGAAACGGGTCCTACCTTTTTTTTAAACACTGAAAAGTTCTCTCCATCTTCTGATTTTCCTGAACTGCATCCTGAACTGTACGAGTCCCATAAAACTCGTTAGTACGAAATAATGATACCGTTTATTTGGATTTAAAACTTTTTATACGTAGAGACATAGTTGCAGCAGTATCTTGTGTTTCTCTGGAGGCAATATATTCAGTACGTCCATGTGAACACAACTAACGACGTAAAAACGTTTGTCACTGCATTTTATAGTGGTCGACCGGTCGTCGTGAGTTGGCTACGGATGTGTCCGCCTGGATAATCGTATTCGTGAGGGCTTGTATCGTAAATCTCTATACAGGAATGGTAACAGCAACGGCCCCATAAATTGGCCATCCATACTTTACGATGCACTCTGAAAGGAAGCAACCTCACGCTATGAGAAAACTCCAATTTCAACATATCTGCGGATTTATAGGTTTACGCTGTGATAGACTGCGCCGCGAATGATAATTATTTATAGGTATTTGGTACTGTGATGAGTGTGTGTTACTAGCCATTAAGAGTGTTTATGGTTTAAAGTTTTTAATTGTATTTTATCGTCGGCAGCGTATCTACGCTTGAAATAGTAAGTACCTATTTATTCTTAGCTGGGCCTTCGACGTTGTTGTGACTAAACCATCATTTTCAGAGGCTTCTTTGGTCTCTGAGGACTATCAATTTATTAGTTAAAGGAGCTAAATATTAATGAGCGAAAGGTGTGGAGTGTGAGGATGATAGAGACACTTATTATAATAACTAATTCTAATAAACTCCTATTTCGATCATCCTGACAGTCCACACCTTTCGCTCACTAATATTTTGTCGCTTGCGTTTATTTTAATTCCGCTTAATAATTTCTGCAGTAAAACCAGGGTTGGCATTCTTACTAGACATTCTTTTACATTGCTATGTAAATACTATCACTGTTGTCCATCACAGTAACAATAATGTGTGAGTCTATTATATACCTATAAGTAAATGAAGTAATCTTATGTGAAATATGTTAATGCAATTTATTTTTACTATATAGTTTTCTGAGTATAGAGAGAATACAAAGTAATAGTATCTGATTACTTTAATCAAACCTTTTAGTGAAGGGTATTTTGGTTGACGGCATCCAGTTAAGCGCTTGCCGTTGCTTCACTTCTTATACCATGAACTTCAATCCATGAAAACAACCGTTGTAAGCTGCGACATTTCTCTAAATGTTTTTCTTCTCAGTAAAATTCGTATTTATCTCGATAAAGTAACATCTATTTAAATCCGTATGAAATCAACTCGAGAAAAGTACCAAGCACTCTTGTAACTTCTAATTCCAGGTCTTAAAATGTTTTTCGTTATTTTCGTGTTTCAATTGAGACTCAGAAAAATAAACCACTTAGGTCCAATATCGAAAGCTAAAGGTTGTAAAATCCAAAATTACTATTTATGTTATCTTAAAGTAGCATATAACTATATAGTATCTTGCCAACCCGGGGAAAGCCTAACCAAATAACAATTGGCAACGCACAGGCCGACTACCGCCATTGAAATCATACCGGAATGTCTGCGAGGCGGCTGCGTTAAGCTTGGGCCGCTAATTAAAACGGGCTCCAGAGTAAATGTATATTTCATGGCACTAAACGTCTCTACGGGCGCGGGTCGAGACGCCTCTTCATTAACAATACATTGTTGCATTTAAGCTTTTTACCGCATTCCTTTAAAATTCCCTCACAAACCTAAACCATCACAAGAAATTCCCTAGAGCGTACAGCGGTTCACCAGCCGTGTAATAATAAACAACACGATGAGCTCTTCAAACATGATGATCAACTAATTATATTATTAATTAATCAAAATGAATCACTCGTTCTTCTTAATTTGTTTCCTGTTTACTTTTAACGTTTGAAAGGCCAGCACCAATTGAAGAAATACAAAGTTTCGCGAACCGAATAAATTCGGGTGTATTGATCAAGATTTAATTAAGAGCAATACGAAGATACTTTCATGCGTAAAAAGTAAATGGTAAGAGTAAGATCTCCTGTGAATCTCAAATAGGGCAAAATTATTTCCGAGAGGCTGGAATCAATCAGAGCGCACCTTGAGGCCTCATTGAAATGCAAGGGATCCATTTATTACCTCGCATTCGATTTACCAAGCCTCTGTTTCCTTCTAAAGAATTGTTAATGAAAATGTTCAGTCGACGTCGATCCTGCGTATTCATATTAAAATTTATGTGCATACCAATGCGGGTGCAGATGCAGCAATTAAAACTTTCACACTTATTTAAGTGCTAAGTTATTATGCGCTTAAACTATAATTTTAATTGAAACTTTAGAATTTATATTATTACCACTTATAGTATATGAAACAGAATGATGCAGACTGAAAAAATAATAGAGCATAAAACGCACATATTAGAATGTGTTTTACCATATTTAAATACCAAAATCTACCGTCAACAATATACAGAACAAAAGCGACGGGTGAATCAAAGCGCAAAAGTAGTAAGCGCTGATAGAGCTAAAAAGTTGAGTTGTAAAGCTCTCGGGCAAATATATATATGAACATTTGCTTTTAGGATTTGCAGTGATACGCTGAACGTTGATGTTTATTTATTCGGAGGGATTAAGCTGGATAGTGCGCGTTGCACCGCAGAGGTTCTACTTAAACTTCACTAAACGGCCAGTTTCCGACAGCCTTCTAAACTCCCTCTGCATTTCCAGTTTTGTTATGTGTTTCTCTGTACTCGTATTTAACGGATTTTACCAAATGAGAAATTTGAATTAAAATAAGTATAAATATTAAGATTACTGATGCTAATATATAATTATTATTTTGTTTTTTATAATTATCAATGCTGCTGTTATTGTGACTTGTTTCCGTAAATGGTTTAAGTTTTTGTAGTTAGTTAGATAGACACATATAACAATTTCCCTAAAATAAATAAATAAAATTATATTTACTGATATGATGTTTCCGACCAAGTAGTGAATGCTGGAAGCGGCAAATCTACAACAAATATGATGACATAGAGTACTCTGTTGCAGTAAGTAGTAATCCTGACACCAGGCTTGATAGGGTTGGTAATCCACCTCACAACCCACACGATAGAAGAAGAAATATAATTAAGTATATCCATTACTATTGATGCAATTTGATATTTGTTACTGAATATCAAGCAGGTATTTGAGCTATGTAGCGAACGTGATTGTACAAGTACCTAAATGTTCTAGTCTATAGTTTATTATTAATGAGGCTATCTGCTAAAAAACATACGTGTCAAATATTAAGGTTAGATAAGTGTACTCTGTGGAAACGGGATAACTCTAGGGAAACGATGAGACTACGCTACCCAATATAGGTTGTTGTTTGAATATTCCGACAGTGTCTACGGAATGGAGTGGAGGCTACGAAAATAGTCATAACTAGTCTAAACAGTGACTGGCGCTGGCTGGAAGCTTGTCAAAAGTTTCTCTAACTGCCGAGGCGGATGCCTGGTCTCCGCTCGAGACCTGCCCACCGCTCACTGTGCATTTTACACACGAACAACCCCAATAACACTTAGTCCTCATTTTATTCCCCAATAACACAAAATACATACACTTAGACCTACAAAAACTCAGATAACAAATTGTAGACACTTTCGATATTAGTAACTTTACGTATACATATAAGTATCTACATCACATCAAAAACTTTATTCAAACGACCATCTTCTCTTTCATGTAGTGATTGATGATTTATTTTTACTACCGCATACAAAACCATTGAAAGTTTTAATATATCGATAGTAGAGCAACAATTCAAAGAAATAGATGGAAACTTCAATAAAATTTAATTGAACACCTATCAAAATGTCAGCCGGAGATAAGTAAAGGGCAATCTGTTTTGGATGAAAAATGGGCTCCGGGTGCAACGTGGCTGAGATAGCTGGAGCAAGAGATAATGCTGGATGTAAATCACTAAGCCATGAGACTTGCTCCTAATAAATCCAAGTTGGTGTTTACAAAGCAACTGCTACTGAAATAACTCCTTTTTAGACGAAAGTGTAACTCCTTGATGGGTCATCTGAAATGATAAACTAGTTTCACGTTCATTTGTTATTGAGTTTCTAAGTAAAATAGGTTTCCTAGATATTAAAATGTAAAACAGTGCCACATAGTAGAATGAGATATTGGTAAAGATTCAATACAACAGCCAGCGAGCATTGAGGATTGAGTTGTTTGTAAATAGAATTGCCATTTTAAAAGCTTCCCGTTGTTTTTTCTGAGAATCTCGGTGTATTTGGTCATCGGATGTCGAAACGAGAGATGTATCGGATTACAGTGAATAATAAACGATCGCTCTTGTCGCTGTCGTTGTTGGAGCGCATCGCATTGCTAATGCACCATTAGTCGTTAACGCACATCTAGGAAACCAATATTGGTTCGTAGAAAGGCATTAAATTGTACCTCGATAGTAGATTTCTACATCGTCCGCGGTGAAAGATTTTATAGTTCACTTAAACATTGTTTCTTTGATGAAGTTGCAACAAGTGACATCATCCCACTATGTGATATTGGCATTAAAATGGTGTATAGCAGAGTAGTCTCGGCGCCGCGGAGCTGTACCATTTTCATTAAAAGATACATTACTCCTTTTATTCTTGTTTAGATTGCAAATACTCTCTAGTGCTTTGTCTCATTTAGCATTTATTTACGGCGTATTCAATTTAAATACCGGTCCTTTCGTTTTATCGCAGCAGAAATTGGAGTCGGACCTCGGCTCCGTTTATTTATTTGTCAGTTTTGCTCCTCTTGTTCTGTTATGATTTTGTTTCAGTTGTGAAGATTCCCCCATCCTGACATAAAATCTCCATTCGATTTTTGAAATGGAATTTAAAAATAAGCGAACCACCTCATGACGTGCTATGATTTGTGCGGTACATGACAAATTAAATGTATATGGAATAATGATGTTGAAATGAGTTATGACGTCAAAATACAGTCCAACGTCTATTACTGGCATACTAACCCTAATATCCCACATACATGCAATAACCAATCGCTTTATGAGGAAGCTGTGCTCCCTTAGAGTCCAGGTACCAATTTGTTAACATACTTATCTATTGAATGATTTCGGTTAACCTAAAACGATGAAATAAAAATTCTACTTAAGATTCAAAAAACGGAATCTAATGTTGGTTACTTCTTTTAAAACGTCGTTACAACGGGCGGGAGCTTACAAAAGCGTAATTAAAACTTAAAGCTTGTATTATGGCGGCAGCAGCGGAGTGCGGAATGTGAAGTGTGCCAAGTGTCGGATTTCAAACGTGCCCCGCGTCCGCAATGCCGCGGCCGCGACGCCGCCGGCGTGTGACTCGCACAGAGCCCGCGACTCCGCCGACCTGCTGCCACTACGCTCGCTCAAACCGCAGAATATCCCCACTTTTTGCTAATCCCCGGTACACTTTTCCAGCCAAGTAGCACGACGGTTTTGCTATTTGTGACGTCGGGATGTAGAGCTTATCTTGGATTCTTAGGTAAAACTAGCTTGTTTATTAATGTACTTATGCTTATCTTGAGTTGCGTTTACTTCCCATTTCCTCTTTCATGGTTTACATTGGAGGTACTCGGAAGTGAATTTAATCAACGTAAAAAAGGAAGATGTGTTTTCTGAGGAACGCGATTTTAGCACCACGTTGTGGAGGTTTTGCGGCGCCTACGTAGCGCCTGGGAAGATTAAAGTCTGTCTGGGTGCGGGCTAATTAAAACCGAGGCACGCGAGACGCGCGCCGGCCGGAGGCTGGGACCGAGGGCGAGAGTTTGCCCTCGCGTCTTTTTCAGCCCATTGTCACAGGCCACCGCGCTCAGTATAATGCTTTTGAATAACCTTTTTATGCTTGTAAAAGTGAATCATGTTTGCTTCAATTTGTAAACCTTAACGATGTTTACTTGCTTCCGATAAGTTGGAGTATTTACCTACCTAAAATACTTTCATTAACTTTCATTACTAGATGTAAGTATTAAAGAAAATCAAGTGTTACAATGTTATCCACAAACACTACAAAGGCAATACTCCCCTATTCCAGTATCACATACCTACTACCTACATATAACTAGGTAGGTATGTCGGATTAGTTACCTCAAATTGAATCCGAGGTGTTATTACTAATGTATGACACAAACTCTGTACGTGTAATTGTATTACCGGTTCAAAAGTTGTGACGTTTTAATTAAAATTACTGCTCGTTTTTGTGTTCACCCATCGTACGTGTCCCGTGCACGTGACATCCATTGTAACATTTGTACAAACTTTGTGAGGATTGCGGTCCCACGGCATAATTTCAGAATAGACGAGGGTGAGAGGCATAAAACTGTAACTTGTATCTGTGTAGCGAAATATGAACAGGGCGTCCACTATCCGGGCAGATAGATACCTCGCAAACAAATGACTGAGCAACGAGACAAGATTGTTTATATCTCTTTTATAGTCCCTTACTTATGGACGTTCTGCGAATTTATCAGCCATTGCGCGTTTTATACGACTTACAACAAACTATTTGAGTTAATAAAATGATAGTATAAAAGCATGGGACACTTTATTAAGAGACAAAATTCAGATTAATGTTTGGAATATTTTTGAAATATAAAACAAATAGAGTGGGAGGAAAATTGGGGGAGCTTTTCGTAAATATACAGTGCTTACGTTTGGTATATGGACGGACATTATTCAGGCGAGTGCTCATGTAATTGCCGGTAGCTTTTAGCGGCGGAGTAGAGCAGGATACCGGCAGGTAATTAATGCGCTGGCGCACTGCTGCAAAAATGTTCCAGGATTAACGTCCGCATTACACCGCCGGCGGTCCCCGAGCTGATACTCAACTGAAGGATGATCAGCTGAGTGCTTTATTATCAATGTCGTGAATTTACATAGTCATTTTAAAATAAAATTATATTTACCTTTTAAAATTGGGTCACGGAATTTTCAAGGTACTTATGAAATAAAAAGACCATACGAGTACATAAACCAAATTCCAGTACACCGTATGACGACAAGAAAAACAAAATCAAAACTATACGAAAATAAAATATACTCACGAAACAAAGAAAATATAAAATGATACGATATTTAACAAAGAAAAAAGGCATACCTACATTAATAACGGTACAGATAAAAATAAAAGTAGGTACAACAACACAACGTCTTGAAAGGTGATACAATTGTGGCAAGACGGAAAAAAACAACATGTTCATTTGGAGAGAAGTAAAAGGTTGAGTGCGAGTTAGTCGTATTTTGATTTTTCAAAGAAAAAGACTATATTTGATTCTTACAGTTTAGATAAAGTATCTATGGGTACTTACCTATATGCGATGAATTGTACGCAACTTCCTGAGTAGAGAAAGTCCTTACAAACTTAAAAGGATTGAGAAAAGGGGTGGAGTCATTTGCCCAGCAGTGGATTACAACAGGCTAATTGAGTATCTATGTGGGTAATATAGGTGATACCTTCTGCAAGTTACAAAGCTAAAGTTCCACGAATGACAATGCTGAAACAGATTTCACGTTAAGCCATCATTTACATGTAGTGAGTGCGTAGCTGCTGAGATTAGATCGTTCAATTACAACGTTACAGACCAGCCATTCAGAGGACACGCTCTCCGGAGGGCACTTTCACTCCTCCAGAAAAGGGAAGTCACAAACTCATCGCGAGCCCATTCCAGGGTCCCAACAAAATAAATATATTTTGCTGATTCCTGGCGAAATTTGCAAGTCTGCCAAGAATATTCGTACCAAATCGTTTTCCTATAATTGGAGTACATGTGAATTTGTATTCAGTGGCGCATCCACCACGGATGGAATTTCGCCATTTCGCGGAACCTCGTCCTCCATCATGCGTGCTTATTGGAGTAATTTCTGTAACCCGCCCTCTCAAAACCTCTAATTGAATTTTACTTTTCTTTATTTTTCGAGTGTGACGGGGGATCTATTATTGTTAACGTACTGGTTATGTAGCTCTGTTGATATAAAGAATTGAATACGGCCAAATGTACGAACGAGGCCATCGTATATTATATTCTTTGAAATGTAATGTACGGGTATTTTGTTTCTACGACACAATTATTATCACCGTTCTTTCACTCCACAGAATGTACTTTATGAAAGTCTTTTTCATTTTGCTTTAGGACTCATTACTACGGCGCTTACCAAGCGTGTTGTTATTCCAGTGTGATATATATTAATTAAAGTGGGTTATTTTATATTATTTGTGTCAAAATTGGTATTTTTTTACCGGGTGAGAGCCTTCAGCGCTCCCCATTTGTCCGGCCAAGTAGTTATTGCTATCTGCGGCAAATCTACAATAAGTCACAACAAAAAAAAAAAAACAAAAAAAATGTATTTATTTTCCATAAAGCGAGACGAGACCGGAAGTAATGGCAATGAACTTTCTGATTATAGAAAGCGGAATTTGGAGTATTCTGCAAGTTCATAAATTATTAAGCCAGTCCTCAGGAGAATTTTCTGTTTGCCGTCTTTTATAGACAGGACGGCCTATAAAACAAATTGACCCGCTGGGGCTTGTCGGGCAGCGATAGTAAATTACAAGCGTAACAAACGGCGTAAACAAATTTCGTTTCCTATTAAAGTATATCTTTTATATTTCAATTTGTTTCTTGGTGTAGGTGGAGTAGGTATCTACTTGGAATTATTAGGTAGTATATTTCGCGCGTTATGAATGTGGCGGGGTAATGTATGCGGTATTATTTGAAGCTCTTGGCGAGGCGACACAGCTTCGAGGCTATCAGCGTCACGCGTGGCTGCGCTTGCACCGCCGCTGCAGCCGTCCCCGCCCCGCCCCCCGCCCCGCCCGCCTTCATGTGCGCTCATTTTCCATGTTTACCCCCAACTCTGAACTTGGAATGACATAAACAGCCACGAATATATTTTACTAAGCTATGCATACCAGTCTCAAACAGATTAAATGATTACCGTTTGTAGTTAACTACAAAAGGAATTTAAGATTTTATTATCCACACTCAAAGCTTTTTTACGTCAATATCAAAATTCAAAGTTTGTAAGAAATAAGGAGTTTCATCTTGTCTATTTGTATGTTTCCATAGAATTATCTTACCGTGCTTAAACAAAGCCGATCGGTACCAAATCCTGTATTCCAATGTATATGTGGTATTCAATGTATTTTAACACGAATGAAACTACCATAGGGCTTTTATTTTAGAAAGACACATCCCGTAACCTGATACGGGTGTTATGAAGCTGTAATTATGTCGTACAAATTAGGATGAGCTATTTCATTAAACAAGCGCGGAGCGTCACAAGTTATTTTTACGAGCAATTTTAAAAGAATGCAGCCACCGGCTCCGACGGCGGCGGGAGCACCCAGGAAGCCCTGAGCTCATTTCACGGTGTCGCTTCCATATTTTACACTATTCAAAATATTTTTTACATCCAAGCAAAACCTTACTTACCTAATTTACAATTCTCCGCACTTACTAGGTTTTAGAGCGCAATATAGGTAGTTCGAACCATTTAATAATTCAACAGTATCTTTACTACATGGTCTAGTTCCGTCGTAATGTATGCTCGCATGTGCTGGAACAAAAGAATGAAAGTCGTAACTCTACATTATGAAAGTTGTTATACCCTCGTAATTTTGTACACACCCAGCGCCGTTCTTAACACTAAACTTTGTCATATTATTGACGAAACTTCCGCCTAATAACCCAGTATGAACATTGTGCTGTTATCGAGTTTTAACAACTTAATCTAAGTAAGTATTCTATTTTAATTCTTTGTTTAAGTTGTTAAAATTCAGTATACGGTACTGGATAAAAACAGACCGCTCAAACTTTTTACTAGGTTTCCTTGAAAACATTTTAACAGAACCAGTACGAGAGGGATAACTTTACATTCAAGTACGGACTACATTGATGTAGCTTTATATTTGCATTTTTATGTACTACACTCGTATGAATAATCGGATTTAGTCTCTTGTGCTTGCTCACAGCAAATATACTCAAACAACACTGTATGGAGTGCCTTTTGACATAACGGAGGATTTAAAGCCTCGAAAATCGTGCACCAGGGGCACGCGGTATTAGAGAGTGCACTAAACCGCCTTATCTCCCCTACTTGTTTAGATAGATGGCAACGTCTTCCGTAGAATGCATCTTTTAGAAGTTGGCAGATAAGATTTTATGTTCAGAATAATGCCTGACTAAGAACATGCGAGGGTATTTGTGTGTCTATGAATTGAATCAATCATAAAATCGATATTTATTCGTTGAAATTGAATAGCGCTTTCAAAGCGGGGGTTCTGAATTCATATTGGCCCCGATTCCTGGAGACACCGTCTAATTTTATTTTAAGTTATATCTGTCATTTTCATATCCGTCGAAAAGGAAAGGGACGGATGATTCACAGCTCTTAATTTTAGGAAGAATGAGTAAATGAACGTGTCGGATTATTGACCGATGTAAAATTTTTAGACGGTTGGTTTTGATTTGTGCTTAAAATTGACGTGTGTTCCATAAATTTTATGCTTGTCGATTACCCGTCCCTTTCCTTTTCGGCGGATAAGAAAATGACAGATATAACTTAAAATAAAATTAGATGGTATTTACAGGAATTAGCACCATTGAATGTGTATGGAGTTGTTAGGCAACAAGTAGTATTCCATCAAATACATAGTTGTAGTGTTCGTATGAGCGTTTTATTTGTTGAGCATTTGGGAATATGGAGCAGGTCGGAGGTGAGGTTGGCAGCGGGCAGCGGGCCTGGTGCTGGCTGCTCACCGGCACTCCGCACTGACCTACATCCGCTTTGGCACCGTTCACAATCGCCGCTTCAACTTAATTGTGCCGACACTTCGAGCCTCTCCTAACGATTGTGCCGCAATCGGCCGATTTAAGGGGGCCGCCGACACTGCGCCGTGACCGCCTCGGATAACCTCAGCACAGTCCGCGCCGGGTACACACCGGCCCGCAAGCCGCAGTCGAGATCACGTTATGCAAATACCGCTTTGTAATTTTGCAATTCAGGCGTTTGTTAGTGAAGCACTTTTCATGTTTCACAAAAATAAATTGCTGCCCCGGTGCATCCCCGCGTGGAACAAAGTTAAAATGGGACACGTTGCGCGTTGTCGGAGTGCCACGTTACAGACATATTAATGAAAGAGGGGGATTACAATTTGCCTTTGTGACGGCGTCGTCCAATTACATTAATCTGCCGTAGTCGTAGCGAGGCGCCCGCCGCAAGCAACTTGATTAAAAATTCTATTAGTTGAAAGGCACAGACATCTTCTTAATAGATAAAGTGCACGGTGAGATTGTTGCGGTTACGAGGCTTGTAAATGTTACGTGATAAAAATATCACCCGCAGTCATTCTATGCAACTCTGATACTTACCTAATTGGTACGTACTTAGTATTTGAATTGAACAAGGCTTTCATAGTATTAATCGTTAGGAAAAGTAACTAACTCTATCACCTTGATCTTGAATGAATTGAAGTCAATGGTGTCAGCAAACAATGTTAAGCATGAATATGAATAAACTGAATACATTTAATTTCGTGTTCTCATTTTCTTTCATAAAATTTCCATTTGATACATTTTATCTAGAATACTTAGCAATCAGCTATGTAACTCCTTGACATTATCTAGAACTTTTGTAACTGAAGAACAGATAAACTTATCTTGCAGGTAGAAGATAGTTTAAATTTAAAAAGCCAACAAAGATAGTTAACAATAAATCAGTGGAACAGTGGAGTGGCGAAAAAGGAGCAAGTGGTGTCGGGTCCGGTGGCGGCCGCGATATCTTGCGGACCGACCCGTCGCCGCGCCGCCCGCGCCGCCGTCCGACAGATTTACGCGAGATCCACACTATCTCGTTCCGCATCTTCCACTGTTGGCAAAAACTATTCAATTCTCAGCTTTAATTTAGAAACAATGTAATCCTTTTCTTACACACGTGGTAAATATCTTTGATAATTTTTTATATTGATATTTTTTTGGTTTTTATTTTGGCTTCACATTCCTATATTTCTAAGGTTATAAACTAGGAGTTCCGTAAGAGGTTGGGAGCTTGGTGATCTGTCACATAGGGTCGCACTTAGTATAGACACTAGTCTCTCACAAATGAACTACAGTAAGTATGTATCATTACCCTAGTTAAGATTATATTTATGTTACCTTTATGAAGAGAAAAGAAATATTTTTATTATTTATCAAAACTTATAGGTATCTTGTGTTGTGAAATTTAAATCATGACAGTTTACGATAGAGTACGTAATACATCGTGGATATACCATTTTAATAAAACAAGAAAAATAAATTGTTATAATCACATTAATTAAAAATATCACCTATACGGGTTTACTTGCAACTTGGAAGTATTGGCTAAGTAATCGTAACAAGTTGAAATTTGTGTTTTCTGCCTACACTTTATTTAAAACAGGCGTATTCTACAGGTACGTAAACATTTGTTGTAAGCAAAAGTAGAGCTCTTGAAACTTAGGCTTAAGAAAAATTGGTATACTATTACGCTATTTCTAAAAGCATTGCTACGGAAAATGCTGTAGTTTTCTTACGTTCCACAGCGGAAACTCTTGCCTTCCGATATGGGAGACAATGTAAGCAAATGTTCTTTTAAAAGTCAGGCGCCGGTATCGTACAACGTTAGGCCGGGCCTCCAACTGAACCAAACTCTAGTAAAACGTTTACCCGGGAATTGTTCTTTTTGAGCAAACAGAACTCTCTCTGAAAGTCGTCGACGGTGTGAGGTCTTTGTAAATACACAAACTGAGTTAAGTGTGTTATTTGAACTGTCTCGGTTTGGTCTGATTTACTTTGTCGAGGGCAGAGCTTTGCTGACTGAATGTGTAAAAGTATTCAACCTCATTTTTAATTAAGTTAATGTTAAACGAACGACATTATAAACGCCCATTTCTAGTTTCCAAAGTTACGTTCCCAACAAAGCTTCCCATAGTTTGCTGGCAGAAACTAGAATTATGCTCTACCTTTTGTCTGTCCAATCAATAATTTTCATTTTGTCTTCATGTGTTCTCCTGTGTATAATAAACTATTACGAAAATAAAACAAGCAAATTAATATGTGCTTTAAGTATATTTCAGAATAAAATTACCATTTGAAGCGCTCGGAGACAATTTTGCGATGTCTAAACCTTAATTGAGCTGTTAAAAACGAGCGGGGATAAAATAAAAAGGCAATAAAACTATCAGTGGTTGGGTTACGGGCTGCGTGGCAACAAAACGGCACCGACGACCAACGGTTGAACATCTGCGCCGTACTGTGCATACACCAGCTATTCGTCCGCTACCACTGTTGCTGTCTTTTTGGACTAGCTGCTACTCAAATAAATAAACGATGTATTTTTAATTTGATTTTTTTTATATTAGTTTCAGCTTTTTAGATAAAAGTACTTTTATTAAAACAATTTACCTACCTACTCATTTGTACGACGCTTTTCAGGGTGAAAATTACGAATAAGTATGCTATGGATACATTTACTGAAAACAACATGTCGTCATACATCTACAACAACATAAAATTGAATTAAGCATCCAGCAATACATCACAATTCGTCCTTGCTTATTGCTTTTGGCAATCAATTGCAATGTTCAACACTTGGGACATGTAAATGACCGAGTGAAAACAATTCCATTTTAATATTAAAATGATTTTAAAATAGAAGGGGCGGGGTATTTGTGCGGGCGGGGATGTTGACACAAACTGCTGGCTGTTCGGCAGTTTACTTGTTGCGGTATTTAACCGGCGAATAAATGATATCTGCATAATGCGGTCGTGAGCGGCCCGGCGAGCGGCGCGCGCGGCGGCCCGCCGGGTGGCGAGGCGGCTGCCTGCGTGTACACCTCCCTCGTTATCATGGAATTACATTTAACCCCACTTACCCATATTGCCAATTTAGCTGAAATTAATTTACGACGCGATTTGGCACCGTTGTTGTACACTATTAAATTAATTGCGATTTTATATTAACTTAAACGTTGTCACTGACAGGCTTAGCGAAAATCCCTTGATTTGTTGTTAGGAAAATTTTATTACATTTACTTTTAATAGGATTATGTCGAGCGCTGTTTTAATTAAGTGGCCTTTATGATCCCAATCAAAATGGGAAGTGTTTGCCCACACAGATTCAGATTCACGCGGCTATTACGTGTTAACGGAGCAGCGTGACGTGTTCGCTGGCGGCCATATAAGTAAATCGCTGTACACAGTTCGTTAGATATTCAAACAATGACTTCATTAGCGCTGTAATCGTTGCGGTGCCGGCGGCCGCAGGGACGCTGACGACTCCGTACATTTACATACGTGTTCACCGCGCGCCATCGCCAGCCGCCAGCCGCCAGCCGCTCACAATTATTGCGTGCCAACAACCAATGCTTCTCTCTTTATTTAAGAGCTGCGCTCTTGTCGGTGGAGTAATCGCCATTCCTCTCTTCTTTCCGCCAAAACCTTCACCTCCCGATACGACCTGCACCTTCTCTTTTATTTGTTTCATAAATGTTATCCTAGGACTACCCCTTCCTCTCTTCCCTTCAATTTTTACTTCTATAATGTTTGTTATAAATGAATCGTGTCGTATCACGTGGCCAATCATATTTCTTCTCCGGTTCTCTATAGTCTTCAATATGGTTCTTTTTTCTTCAACACTTTCCAGCACTATTTCATTTGACACCATTTCAGTCCAGCTTATACCCTCCATCTTTCGCCAACACCACATCTCAAACGCTTCCAACCTGTCTCTGTCTCTCTGTGTCATAGTCCACGTTTCACTTCCATAGAGTGCAATGCTCAAAATATAAATTATGATTTAATAAACCAATTTATTTATTAAACCAATGCTTGTACCTTACTTCTTCTTCTATCGTGTGGATTGAGAGGTACATTACCAACCTCATCAACCCTGGTGTCAGGGTTATTATTGAGCCGCCAAAGGCCCCTGACATGGCTCATGTAACGACTACTTACTTACATCATTAAGTAGTAACCGGGACCAACGGCTTAACGTGCCTTCCGAAGCACGGATCATCTTACTTTTTGGACAATCAGGTGATCAGCCTGTAATGTCCTAACCAAACTAGGGATCACAAAGTGATTTTTGTGATATGTCCCCACCGGGATTCGAACCCGGGACCTCCGGATCGTGAGCCCAACGCTCAACCACTGGACCACAGAGGTCGTCACTAATTGTACCTTACTAATTTCCACACTATAAGTTTCTCCAAACCGTTATAGTTCCAAACGATAATACAATCAGAAACAATTCCGTGACACGTCGGTCATTAAAAGATAGGTATGACTTTTAGGTAAAGTTTAATATATTTAAGTAGGGGCAGTTGTAAAATGTTATAAGGTAGGGGTTTAGCGTCACGAGAGGTTGCGTGCGCGCCGGTGGCCCACCTGCCAATAATCATGGCTTATTGTGGCCACAGTTATAATTAGCCTCCGACTGAAATTGCAACCGCCTATTGCCTTCATGCTAATATCTAGACGAATTTGACGCCGCACTGGCGGGGGTATTTCACAACTCGATTTATGTTTACCCGACTGCGCCAGAATGAGAGTTATGTTTATCGAGTTTATGTATGTACATGTGGATATGTAAGATACATTTTATTATATCTATTTCTTTGGCCCGCTCTGTAGACTAAAAAACTTGATGGA
Organism: Pectinophora gossypiella; assembly: GCF_024362695.1. NCBI lineage: Eukaryota > Metazoa > Arthropoda > Insecta > Lepidoptera > Gelechiidae > Pectinophora > Pectinophora gossypiella. The sequence goes on along the minus strand of NC_065407.1, from coordinate 8,208,644 downwards.
TTTTTGCATATTATATTTTTAAAATATTTTTATTTTATACAATATATTATATATTTTTATTTTCCATTTTAACATTAACTACTTGACCGGACAAATAGGGAGCGGGGAGGGCTCTTATCCGGTAAGGGGTATATGAAAACTATTAAAAAGCTGTTTCAAATAAACATACTTACACATATGACGTACTTAATTTAAATAGTCGAAAATCCCCACTAATTTAAAAAAGATAAAAGCAAGATTACCTTCTGTCTAATCCCACACCATGTATAATACATACGTAATCCATAATTTTAAACAATCAAGGCCTGGAGGATTGATAAGGGCAAAAAATGATTTTTTTGTGATATGTCCCCACAGGGATTCGAACACGGGACCTCCAGATCGTGAGCCCACGCTCAACCACGGGACTACGTAGGCCGTCCTTATAAGATTAATGATTACCTAAATGATAAAATGCCTGGTATGAAATGTGTTTCTTTAGTTATCAAATAACTTGTAATGTATTTTCATTGATATTACTTATTCTGGAGTGCAGGTTTTGTCTATCAGTAGGATGTCATAGTCGACTTGATATGGAAGGTACTAATTGATATTATCTTCAATTGTTGACAGATCACATCCGCGAGTTTACATGCGGCAATCTCTTCTACCGCACTCTGTACGTGAATGAAGAGAGGAATACGCTTTACGTCGGTGCTATGTAAGTATAACACTTTTGTATACAAACGCCATTGTTCTATTGTGCTTCAGATTAATTTACAACAGACTGCCAAGTCTCACGGAGCTTTCACGTTCAAATGTGTGCTCACAAATGCTATCGCATACATTGACTTTCCTGATTTATTGGGTATTAGGTATAGCTTAGACATGGGTAAAGTGAAAACAGAAGGTACCTACTGGCTTGTAAGATTTATTTTACGAACCTATAACGCAATATTTTTCTACGGCAGCATGTCGATGGTACTTATTCTTTGGTATAATGATGAAAGAAATTTCCAAACTGTGAGGGATGTTTTCGCATATTGCCTAAGTTGCGTAAAAAGAAGTAAATAAAATAATAGGCAGCCACCGCGTTATTGTACGGTCACGAGTACTAATATATATACACTTTGAAACCATGTCACATTAACTTTTTTGACAAATTAAACCGTAAGTCTCATTAAATGTCAAATATGATATTGCGACAGGGTTCTAAAGTGGGTACATGATATTGCTCATGACTGTACTCCTATTAAAATCTCAAATAACTAAAATAATAATTCCTACATAAGATACAATAAAACATGATTCATTCTGCAGGCCCATTATTATTCCACCGGTAATAATATAGTTGCTATTTGTCTGCCACGAAAAATATAGGTTTCATACAAATCCTTTCATAATAATTATATACACACGCGTACATATGTATTCATTAAGTAGGTACACAACGTGGCAGCAATTGATCGTTATTAGCCACCGAGCAAGTCGACATAATAATGATTTACCCAGGGGAAATGGAGCCTAGACATGGAACTCAATTACCCACTATTTCTGTCAACCTTTATTTGAACTTCTTTCTGGCTATTTGACGGTTTAAGTGAGGAAGACCCGCATCCTTCATTATGCCAATGTTTGCTTCTTGAGGTGCGGTGCCCAATAGGGAAGCTTTTGTTAAAGGTTCAATTGTAAATAAGTAAATACTTGTATGTCAAAGATGCCGATGGGAATGCTTTCTATATGTTAATGGGTTGTGTCTGTCTTCCTTGTAGACTAAAGTCCGAATGGACTAAGTTCAATTACCTGTTGTGTTACTGAGACGAAACAATGAACATGCGCTATTTACAAATCCTCACGTACCTAGTTGTTGTGACTGCAAACTCAGGATAGATAACAAATGTTTAATTAAAAAGGAACGAAGGATGAAGAAAAAAAAATGATGAAGGATGAGGATGAGGGAAGGAAGGATTTTATTTACATGCATAACGACTTCGCAAATGCATATATTTATTTGGTATACTTACTGACAGAATGCCGTTTCAATTCATCTTGTAATACCTACCCACTTGAATACCTACACCACCAACTTGAAATGTTTGACCCGGGAACATATTAATTAGTCCATCGCAATATAAAGAACGAGATATTTTATTACATGTTTGTGATAGTAAACAAGCAGTATGGAATTCTCTTTTCAATCAATAGTCTGCATAGAAGGTTACTGATTCTAAATAAACATAACTTCATTGCTGCAATATAATTATTTACATACTCGCTCGTTCTCCATAAGCCTTGTATAAGAACGTTAAATTAACATACACGTTATTCCAATATAGGCAATATGAACTCTTATTTTCCCATACGAATAACAACTAGGAAAATATCTTTAGAGAGTGTGGACCTCTCCACAAAGCAATACTAATATCGATAAGTCGCTTGTGCACTGAGCTGATGTCAAAGCTTATTTTTCTTTTAGCTAAGCACCTGTACCGCAATCTATTTGTTTACTTTGTTCTTCACCACTTTAATACAAATCATAATTTGTTCTCTGAAGGATTTAAACGTATCGTAACAGACTACAATAACATTGCAAAGTGCTTCTAAATACCCAAGTGGCCATTATTATATATTTTGTCTTTCCATTTATTCATGCTGTTGATTTGAAAGCACAACAGTTATGATCGTTATAAGCATCAATTCACAGTAATGCTTAAAACAACCAATATTTGTAGCAGAATTAACCATAATAATTCGCTTCTTAACAAATATTACATTGTTAACTTTATCGTTAGTTAAAGCACGACAAGAACGTGTTACAAGACAGGGTGAAAAGATTAAAGAGTGTTGTGTTCCCAGGACAAACAGTTCCGCGTAATTCATCCGCTCGCTCGTTCCCGCTAGCCGGCTAGCAGTGGTTGTAGCAAATAAAGCAAATGCACTGTCGCGTCCCATGCAACGTGCCCCACACTCCACACCGCAATTTATTTATTTCCCTTCGCCTTTTTACAACCTAAATTTATATCTTCCAACCATTTTATAATACTAAACTGGTGCAAACAAAAAATATAACGGAATTCTTTGAAAAAAGCTTTCAATATTATACGCGCTTATGAAAATATTTCATCAGGTTTAAAAGTTAGTCAGGTATAAAATTAAAAATAATTTCATATTTTACAAACCCGTGAATAGTGTGTGGAAACATTATTTATTTATACATGATTTTTATTATTAATAAACGAAACGTGTCTAATAAAATGTAATGTGTAATTTTGTTGCAGGGATCGAGTATTCAAACTGAACATGTCGGATATAAGTCAATCGCATTGTGAGGTAAGTTGTGCTTGTGTCCCACGTGACATCTATTAAAAAGGCGAGCTCAAGAGACCTTTGAATGAGGATATACTCGAGTAGTTTCCTTTATGATATCGTTTACGGTACTCAGGATTTAAAAGAAGCTCTTTTCTACCATTCCCTTGGCTTCAAAAGTACAACTTACTTTTACACACGTGTTTTCCACATTTCCCGAGACAAGTGTCATCGTCTTTTCAAAGGCAGCTCTTATAATTAGCTGCACACTCAGCTTCTCTTTCTAAAAAAAGAAATTTAGGAAAATGTTTACTTAAGTGTTATTATCTCTAAGTCTTGAGAGCCAGGAGGGATTTAAGTGCATAATATATTAAGAAATTAATTGAATTGATAACATCTTCTCAATTCGAGTTTCTAATCTTTGCTTGAATAAATAAAGCTCGCGATTACATTCAATGAGGTAGAAATTCAGAGAGGTGAACTTAACTTTGGTGGAAGTTAACTGGTGCAAAAGAGCGCTTTGTTTAATAAGTAAGAAAGCTGTGCGACCCACTTGAAATATTTGCATAAGAAAACAAACATTTTTTACGAACTTTAAGTTCGAAGTTTAACTTAAAATACGAACAATATGAACTGATATTGGACTAAAATAAAGTTATACTTTGTTTTCTTCAATGAACACTCTTAAATACATTTTTTTTATAAGGAAATATTAAGAAAAGATTGAGCTTTATTTAAAAAAGTTCACTGTAGTGTTCCGTTCTTTTAAGCGACCGCCAAAAAATGTATAAACACATGCAGTATGACGTGTTTTTTAATTTAATTTATTTTTTATAGAGAGATGCCCTCCTACTAGAAGCAAGCAACGTGGCGCGATGTGTAAGCAAGGGCAAGTCGGAGCCCTTCGAGTGCAGGAACCATGTCCGGGTACTGCAACCCCTGGGCGACGGGGACAGGCTCTATGTCTGTGGAACCAACGCGCACAGCCCTAAGGATTGGGTCGTCTATGTGAGTATACATCTTTTGCTACCGTTATTACCGTAGAGCAATGATACAATTGTCTACTGGGGGTTTATCTTCTCCTCAGTGGTTTCTCTGCTCTCAACAGCCCTAAGGCCTGGGTGATGTATGTGAGTATCATTTAACTTTCAGAGACACAACATCTTCAGCCTTGTCTTTGGTTTTGGTTTCATACAAAACTATTAACCCGGCCCCAGGGGGAACAGAGTCATCTTCTCTGCCCTCCACTGGGGAATTCTTGTTCGCCGCGTCCTTGCCGCGGGGATGGGCGCTTATTTTAGTAGGCCGGAGTCAGATGGTGGCTGAATTTTGATGGCGCCCATACCATACCTACGGGGTATAATGTTGAATCCTTGCCCAGGTATACGGGGGAAGACCTAAACCGTTCAGAATGCTACACCGACAAGAGCGTGGCTCCTAATTTAGTGATGATGAACGTCTACAGACGACGGTTCGTTTCCAAGTGTTATTTAATGAAAAGTCCTGAAATCAGGATTCCCTTGCTTTTAAGCTTAAATCCGAACGGAAACGTTTAAGAGTAATGTTATTTTATTTATTTCCCCGACGACGAAACAATTTAAATTAGATTAGGAGGTTGCCAAAATAAATCGTTCAATCTGTTCAGTAAGCAAACCTTTCAGGCGAATTACATAATGTTACACCATTATCATGATTGTTTTCTCTCGCAGTTAAACCTCACACATCTCCCTCGGCACGAGTACGTACCAGGAGTTGGTTTGGGAGTGGCTAAGTGTCCTTATGATCCTGCGGACAACAGCACAGCTGTCTGGGTGAACAAAGGCAACCCTGGAAACCTACCAGCACTGTATGCAGGGACCAACGCTGAATTCACAAAAGCGGATCCCGTCATATTCCGCAACGATCTCTTCGATCTCAGAACGGGTCAGAAGAAGTTTAACTTTAAAAGGACGTTGAAATATGACTCTAAGTGGCTGGATAGTAAGTATCTTTCGGAATTCAAATTTTTAAGATTATTTTTCAATTTCATTGTTTTAACATAATAATCTTGTCATAGAAACCAACTTTGTCGGCTCGTTCGATGTGGGGGAGTATGTGTTGTTCTTCTTCCGGGAGACGGCGGTAGAGTTTATGAACTGCGGCAAGGCTGTGTATTCGCGAGTGGCCAGGGTATGCAAGCAGGACACGGGAGGCAAACACATACTTAGCCAAAACTGGGCCACGTACCTGAAAGCTAGACTGAACTGCAGCATACCTGGGGAGTTCCCCTTCTATTTTGATGAAATACGTGAGTATGACTTTGCATTTTAAAGAACATCAGCAAAAGAGCAGCCAAGGTGAACTGGGCGTCAATATATTTTAAGTTTATAAGTGATTGCCAACCCAAAGTCCACCAAATGAGTTAAAATTATGAGAAAGTTAAAATTATGAATTAATTTGTTTTACGTTTTTTAAACAATGTATGTTTTGATAACTCACAGCATTTTTTAGAAATTTTCTACGTTATATTTGTTCTCCAAACAGAGAGTGTGTACCAAATGCCGGACGACCCCAGCCGGTTCTATGCGGCCTTCACGACCGGCGCAAGCGACGGTCTAGTGGGCTCCGCTATATGCACTTACACTATGGAGGACATTCAGGAAGCATTCGCAGGCCGGTTCAAGGAACAGGTATGTGAATTGAATAACTTCACCCGTAACATTCACATTACTCACGAAACCTTACTTGGAATTACTTTACGAGCTACATTTCCCTGTAACATACGATTGACAACCAATAGAAAGGTTATGTAAATGAGTGCTGTACCTACGACTGACTCTCTGATATTCCACGGGCGTTGTTGCTCGGCTCTGTTGGAAGTTTGGAACGGGCTATCTATCCTGAGTACTTAAAACGAGTCACGAGACATCGTGACAATCGTGACAAAACGATGGGCAGCAATATCGCAATGACACCAACGCATCGCGCGAAGAACACAGGTGAAAATCACAGGTGATTTTTTGTAAGTGTCTGTTGCATGGAATTTCTGTGGCGCATTTTAAGTATTGGCTACAAAATAAATGCCTCTTAGATAATAAGATCCGGGGAAAAACATATCCTATGTATGCGCAATTCCTGTCGCTTTACCGTTCAAGAAACAATAGCGTCATCGATATTACGTTTACGGGCACTTTCAAAAATTCACCGTGTCGGTGATTTTTTATATTCTAATAAGCTTTATATGCTCTAAGGTTTTATTTCTCTTACTGTTACTTAAATGGTTGCAATATGGATGAATCACTTTTTAAGTGAAGCTTATCTTTAGTTTTCACTAACACAGTTGGCTCGACCATTATAGCCGGCGATACGGCCTACCACGTTGATCTAACCGAAATCTCGGTGAGGTGTGGGTACTTATTTCATCTTGCGATGTCACTCTCTGGCCACTCTTATTGGGATATAGTGATAAGCTTATGTGTTATGTGAACGTTAGGTGGATCAAGGGGGGAATCCACATAATTTCCAGTTTATACTACTTATGATGTGCTCAGCGGTGAAGGAAAACATCATGAGGTAACCCACATTCCCGGGAAACGCATTTTCGGAGGTATGTGACCTAATCTGCATTGAGCTGGTTTTCCCTTGGCGGGTTGGAAGGTCAGTCAGGCAGTCGCTTCTGTAAAAACCGGACCTGTCAAATCTTCAGGTTAGGTAAGCGGACCTTGTGGAAAACGGGATAATGCTAGGGAGATGATACTATTTGTGATATACCAGGCGACGTCGAGTTCAGCATGGCTGCCGGTGCTGCGGGCGCGGGTCCCGGAGCCGCGGCCCGGCACTTGCGTCAACAACACCGAGGCCCTGCCTGACAACGTGCTCAACTTTATCAGGTACTTACTAGTTTCACGAAACGTTACTGTTCGAGTAACGAACGTATAGGTAAGTACTAAGTACCCTCTCTAATCGGTAAAGCTCTCCACACAGAATTGATACGCAAGCGACGCGTGTCGAGGAGGGGGAGTTTGCGAACGCGTGCATATGATATCAGAAATCAGAATCATTTATTCAACAGAATTATCATGGATAAAGTTGTCGAAGGTCAATGTAACATTTTTGAAATTACGTCATTTCGCAAGGTGTTATGGCTGAGGAGAAGAAATGACAAGAAACTGCAACAGCAACACATCTATTAAAAACCAATGAGGGTATACATTACAAGTTATATAATAACTAGAGGAACACATTCAATACCAGACATTTTTATCATTTAGGTAGTCATTAATCTTATAATAAGTTTTTTTACATAAAGTAAGCTTCACATGAGCTTTAAATTTATTTTCTGACAAATTAAAAATATTATCTGGTATTTTATTGTAAAAATGTATACATAACCCAAAAAAAGATGAATTTAATTTAATTAATCTAGAATTTTGAATAGCAATTTGATTTTTATTTCTTGTATTGTAAGTATGCCTTTCACAGTTTCTCGGAAGGAGAGATACATATGAACTCAAAAGTTACAAAATATTTCCGGAATGGAAAGCCGCCTGTGTACTTCAAGCTTCAATATAGGTATAGAGGAAAACTCGCTCTTCCCTCTAAACAAAATTTTTATCTAAAATTACTTATGTACGTGTACACTACTTACCTACACACGTACTTTATAACCACCACTCTAAGTACCTGTTTCAACCGATATCATTTCGGATCTGTAAACATTATAATCTTTAACATTAGATAATTATCTACTGTATTTATGTCGTTGGTATAAATATAAAATGAACCAAAAATTGCCTTGAAGAGATTGTTACGTGGCAATTAAGGCCGCTTATTATATTACTTCCGTTTCTCTTTTTGTATATGTGTGAAATAAAGTATTTGTTATGGATCATAAATGCTGTCGTAACAGGACGGCGCGGCGGCTAACCACGCGTCTCGGCTTACCATTTCGACATCGAACGCGTTGAATTCGTAAAGACTTGCGGTTTGCATACGTGATTTTGTGTCTGCACACAGTATAACATAAACATAACATAACCAGCCTATTACGTCCCACTGCTTGGCACAGGCCTCCCCTCAATCAACCGAAGGGGGTATGGAGCATACTGCACCACGCTGCTCCAATGCGGGTTGGTGGAGGTGTTTTTACGACTAACAGCCGGGACCAACGGTTTAACGTGCCCTCCGAAGCACGGAATCATCTTACTTTTTCAGACAATCAGGTGATTCAAGCCTGAAAAGTCCTTACCAAACAAGGACAGTCTCACAAAGTGATTTCGACAATGTCCCCATCGGGAATCGAACCCGGACCTGCAGATCGTGAGCCTAACGCTGTAACCACTAGACCACGGAGGCTGTTATACACAGTATATTGAACAAGTTTTATGAAGCTATATAGTTGTACTGGATAAATCTGAAATTTAAATATGTTGAGCTATTTAGGAAATTAGATAGCTTCATCTTGTGTTCCCTCGAGTGTAATCCAGTAATGTGGAACCTCACATTAGTTGCAAGACGCGTGTTCTCTAATTGGGTCAGACTCGCGTGATTTAATTGATGGCGCGGTGTGAAATCCGTATAGACACCAAACCTTATTCCTTTAAGCTCTATTCCGCTTCCAAGCTTTGGAAAATTGGAGCGTTATTCCTGATGGGAGAATAGTTCGCGCTAAATGCTCAACCACTTGAAGTTCGAAAGCGAGTTTGCGGCAAAGTGAGATTTTTGTAGAGCTCTTTATTGAAGACAATAAGAGTCTCTATGAAACACGAATTTCTTTCTTACAGAATTCATTGCAGGCCGAATCACGTAATTGTCCGAAAAAGTAAAAGGGTTCTGTGCTTCGGAAGGAACGTTAACCCGCACTGCAGCAGTGTGGTGGAGTACGATGCTCCATACTCGACTCCTGTTGATTGGGGAGAGGTCTGGGCCCAGCAGTGGGACGTATATAGATTATTTATGTCATGTAATGGTTCTTACAAATAAACTTCACGGGCTGTGATTACTAAATTCAGTGGGATTATATAGGCTAATAATAATAATATAATTATAGTTCATAAATAGCACCGGTAATTGGAAATCCTAATAATAAGTAGATAAGTATCTTGTAACACGTGTCTTGTCCGTCCACGTGTAGGTCACACCCACTGATGGACTCGGCAGTGCGTCACGAGGGGGACACTCCAGCGTTCTACAAGCGGGACTTGGTGCTCACTACGCTAGTGGTGGACAAACAGTTCGTCGACATGCTGGGCGATGACATCACCTACACCGTGTTCTACGCTGGCACAAGTAAGTAAAAACAAAGGCCACGCTCATGTCGGTGTAGCATTTTCCATCTAAAATTGTTCTATGATTTTTTTTCTTGGTCCATTCCTCTTTTCCTATCTGTTTTACCTTTCGTATTTGTAATAAATTCGTCGTGTCTTAATGTCAAAACAGTAAAAGTAGTAGTCCAATACAGTAAAATGTAGCAATATTTATAAAATTTCACCCCCCGACGCTCCTTCTGGGAGAACAACTATGTCAGTCAGTCAGTCAGTCAATACATGGGTTTGTAGCTTTATATAATATAATGCCTAAAACAGTGTATTGATAGTAATATGTTAACTACACTGGCCTGCAAAATTAAGTACGAGCTTTAAATGTATTTTTTTAAACTTTAAAAGTTGTATATTTTAAATTAAAAACGTGTCATAAATAATTTTGTCAGCTTTCTTTGTAATTATTAAACTATACATTAGAATTCTTTCCTAAAAAAGTAATTATAATTTTAAAAGTGTAGTACTTAGTTTTTCAGACCAGTGTATATAGTATTAATATTCATCTTTATGTCTAAATAATAATGTTAAGAACCTTCTGGCCGCAGAGAGATGAAGGGTCCTCGCCTACGGGCTTAGTCTAGACAAACATAAGTTAATAGACATCCAATTGCGAGCTTCAGTTACACAGTCGTGGGCAAATTCTGCAATTCAAATAAAACATATTATTCCCGAGTATTTTAATTTTATTGTCGTAACAAATGTTTAAGCACCGTTCAACTCATTTAACCAGGTGAAGGTGAAGTGTATAAGATAGTGCAATGGGCCGGAGGCGGTTCAAGAGTAGCAGACGTTTGGAGAGCTTCTGGAGACGAGCCAGTCCGGGCTCTAGCACTTTCTAGAAGAGTCCACTCGTTATATCTTGCCACTGATTATAGACTACGTCAGTTGCCACTCAGAGCTTGCACGCATCGGTAAGTTATTCAGTAATTTAACATCTCCTAGATAAAAGTCATTCCATGTCATTCAATTTTAGCCCTGGGGTTTAGCGGGTCATCGTATTTCCATTTTAGCCGACCGGGCGCGACAGCAAAGGCAATGATTTGTTTGGCAACCTTGTGGATTATTCTGTGAAATTGATTTTATTTTCACTTTAACTAAGACCGCTACGCTGTTTTTCGATATTAAGTACTTACCTGCTTTTGTTCAAATCAGTTTTCAAAATGGTATTTGCGTCGAGTCACCTTTATTAGATAATAGATATTATCTAGGCTAAAAGATTTCTGATTTCTGAAGGCATGCAAGCGATTAGTCAGAAATTGATGGACTCAAAGTTCAATGCTTGCAACCTAGAAAGAAGGTTGTTAAGGGTTGTTCAGGACATCATGGTCTTTTATGGTTTTTTTTATCCTAACAGTTACGACAGCTGTGTGCGTTGTGTCCTGGACCCCTACTGTGGCTGGGACAAGGAAGTGGGAGCTTGCCGTCCATACACCCCTGGTCTCCTCCACGACGCCACAAACTCCACTCCCTCGATATGCGAGGCCAGTGCCCCTCAGAGGACAGTCAGAGCTGGCTACGGGCAAAGCGTCCACCTCGCCGCTTTCGGAAAGACCCCGGAGGCCTTAAAAGACCAGCAAGTAACTTGGTACCACCATTCAAGGGAGAAGGGGCGGTATAAAATTAATTTCAAGTAAGTGTTTTTTTCGTACTACTATATAAATAAATATGCAGATTATTGCAGATGTTTGTTAAACTTTGCTTCATCAAATATAGTTGCCATTTTGGATCTGAAAGGTCACAATTTCGTGTCATGGACTAAATCTAGATATTATTTTCGAAGCTATTGTACCTCACGATTATAGGCATATACATTTACAGGCATTGAACGAAAATATTGTGATGAAACCAATGAATAATATTTATTATATCCATTGACATACTATAACCAAGATTATACCTCCCTTATTACCTACATGAAACCTTTTAAATGGATCGTTATCGAAGGTTATAAATAAAGTATTCAAAATGATTATATTCCTTTATGTAGAATAGCATAAAACACATAAACATCCTACACACGTCCCACGCTAAGCACAGGCCTCCCGTCATTCAATCAGAGGGCGTATGGAGTATAATCCACCACGCTGCTCCACTGCGGATTGGTGGAGGTGTTTTACGGCTAATAGCCACGACCAACGCCTTAACGTGCTCTCCGAAGCCCGGATTCATCTTACTTTTTCGGACAATCAGGCGATTTAAGCCTGCAAAGTCCTTACCAAACAAAGGACAGTCTTACAAACTCATAGAATAGTGTAGAATAGATTAGAAATTATTTATTATAAAAGGACACCACACAAAATCAAGACAATTACATCACTTAAAATTATCTCTTACTACAGCTTTGATGATCATAAATAGCTGTGTATGGAAACTAGAACATTAATCTCTGGGAATATACGGCTAATACATAAATTACCTATGTCTATTTGAGCCGGAGAACATGATCCATCGTAGAAGAGTAATTACCAAGTCAGTTAATATACCTCTGTTAGATATCCCGATTTTCAAGGTTAGTCGACTTAGACAGGTAGTAAGTTTCAGAAATCCACGTGATGTGGCAACATTATCAGTCCACATAAATTAAGCATTATACCAGACGAACTCCATCGAATTAGTCCACAAACTTATGTGACATATTTTGATTTTAATTTCGCTTTTCTATTCATATATTATATGGGGTTAAAAATACCATAGTGAAACTATATTACTACTAAACATTTATTAAAATTACGTACTCATTTTTTAATGCGCAAATGTCAAATTGCAATATTTCTTTTTAAATTAACCCTTTGTTCTCCCAATTGTGATAGAAGGTAAAAAAAATCATGAATGTGACCTGTGTTCTGGAGTGGGCACAGAACTATAAGTACGCTGATTATTTTCCGAAATTCGAAGATCTTACCGTACTGTACGAATAAATTACGCCATCTCCCTTACCAAATGTTAAGATGAAATCACTAGGTACATAGTATAAAAAAGTCGCTTTTTCTGTCCCTATATCCCTATGTACGCTTAAATCTTTAAAACTACGCAACGGATTTTGATGCGGTTTTTTAATAGATAGAGTGATTCAAGAGGAAGGTTTATGTGTATAATAACATCAATTAAATAGTGGAGAAATACTTTATTTTTGAGGTTTTTAATGTGATGTCGTGAATGATTTCATTTTTTCCTCAGCATTGCACCCGAGCGAAGCCGGGGCGGGTCGCTAGTATACATATAAGTAGTTAACAAAAACGTTTGTTACAGCTGGGAGCGGGTTCTAGAAACTTCGGAGCGAGGTCTGGTGCTGCTGTCAGTAACGGAGTCAGACCGTGGACGGTACGAATGTTACTTCGGACCCACGCTGCTTGCTTCCTATAACTTGGACATCGATGTTCACAGGTAAATAAATACAGGACGTGTGATGTTTTATTCATGCGAAGAGGTTTGACAACTTTGGAAATTAATACTTACGGACGCCCAGTAGGTATTTGTAGCGATCAAAGTAAATTACACAATAATTTGGATTAGACTAATATCTGGTTATCTTATTACTGACACGTGGCTCGTCCAGATATTTATACAAGTGTTACTTATGTAGCATCTCAATATGTATGTATAATCACATTGATATACTGAGAAAAGTTCACGTTTTATAACATAACAAGCTCACGACTATACCCTGATTTGGGTACATCTATTACAAGATGAACTAAGTACTCACGCCTTATCGAGCTTTCTGTGACATTCGTTCACCTTTTGTATTATAAACAAACAGGAGCAATGTTAGTTACACACACGCACAGTTGGCTTGATCATTACAGACGGCGGCGATGCGGCTCATCACCTACCACGACGGCCTAACATGACGCTTGGTAAGGCGTGGGCACTAAGTTCATCATGCCATGAATTACATGTCGTCGTGGACTTATGTGTTGAAGTGATGTTAACATTTAATGGTGACAGAGGACCTCATTATTTTTTGCAGATGCACTCAGCCAAGCAAGTCGCAGGAGTACAAACAAGTGTACTCGGACTGGTGCCACGAGTTCGAGAAGTACAAGAGCGCCATGAAAGCTTGGGAGTCCAGACAAATGGTAAGCTTACTACCTCTCCTCTCTAACTTGTACATTTCTACTTCACTAAGTACTTCGTATAAGCCAGTCGCTGGTAAGTTTTCCTACAGACGAGAGTATGCATTTTAAACATATTATAATTACTTTTATTCACTAACGAACGAATATTTCACAGTCATAATTATACTTATTAATGATGTCAAAAACCCAGTCAGTACATATTAGCGTGGAACGAAAATATAAAATATATTGAATTGGAAATGCACAAAAAGTACAGTTTTAAAATGGCACAATCGAGTCTATTGGACAGGTATAGGTATGCAATTTTGTCAGAAGTAATTTGGTAGATTTGAATAAGCCTAAAATACAGCTATCGTGTGGTCCTATTTGTTAGAAGCTCGTCTATTATTGGTCCAGTCGCCAAGCAATGCCTACACGAGTTTTATTTTACGTCTGAAATTTCCGTTTATTATCCCCAATTTACTTCTTTTCAACTCAACGACTTCGTCGATTGAATACTTTATGCCGTAATTACTCATAATCGTGGCCTAATAAAATACGTAAGCTTCTAGCGGCGGCGTATGATTCGTTTATTATAGGTGTTATTATTTACCGCGTCGTAGCAGGACGTTTATTGAACGTTAGAAATATTAGATTCGTAAACCTGACTTGGTTACACCTATTTCAGTACACGTGAAAATTGTAAATTATTTTTTTACGTTTCCTTTTTTGTATTGTTAGACATTAATTATTTCATAAATGAGCTTTATTACGGTTTTCTCTAATTGTTACTCATTAGGTAGCAGTACGCGCTAGTAAATTACCGTCACGTTATACGTATGTTTTTTTACTGGTAGGTAGACAACAATAATGCGCATTATTATCATTTCTGGCCGTTTATGACTTTTTCAAAATGATTTACTGAAAATACTTTTATTGTTTGTTATATCGGCCTTCGTTACTTAGATCTGTAGAAGCTGCTGGAAGAAAACAAAGACATTGTTTTCCTTGTAATGTTGTGGATACATAATATTGTGGTTCTGTATATCCACTTAGGACTTCGTATCAAAAGTGGCTGCAAGTTGTCTTTTGATTACTTGTGGCTCTGGCTCTGCCTATACCGTTTGCGATTTACGGGCGTGTGTAGGTAGGTATGCGTCTGTATTATGACGACAGTACTAATTCAGTGTTAAATTTACAGCAATGCTCCAAAAGCCTGAACGCATCGAGCCAGCAGAACAGTATGGCGAACGAGATCGTCGCGTCGCTGCGGTGATAGGGCACAGCTAGTGATTAATGGACGATTACACACCGCCTCTAACATAAACTATCCGATATTTCGCCGACAGACCCACTGCCGCTACCAATTGCCATCTTGCGAGTTCTTCGCGAGAAACTAAACAAGGATGAGAAACTCGAATCATGTGAGTACGGCGTGATAACTTTTCCACTACGCAAGCCTAACAAAGTGAAAAGTATTTCCATCAGCGACAAAAGCTCGTGCTACCCGTGAGATGGCCACCCGTAGTAGGGGCACGGCTGCCGAAAGGGGAATGATAATGTAGTAAGGGGATGATCTGTTAAAATAGATTTGTTGGTCGTTTCTCGTTCCACAGACTGCTTTTGATGGATCACTGACTTTTGTTCGACCTCCCAACATTGTTCTTTGTTTCCGCTTCTTCGACTTATCGAATAACTTATGTTACGGGGTAATGTTTAACTAATTGTTGATGAAAGCGACTGAGTATATGATAAGCTGGAAATTTTATCGAATTCAAACAGCGCAATAACTAATATCCACATTGTATGTGAAATTAATTTCGGCTCCGCGTGTAATTCTAGTGTAAATAGTTTGTGAGTAAACAACATGGTGTGTGGGTAGCGCCGCTACAAAATGCTGTGATATCAGTTCTTGTTGGATTATATTTTGGTACCATCACCACCAAAATTATGAACAACGTTCGCCATTGTTTGGTTTGTAGAGATTTTTTGTTAACAAATACTATAATTTATCATGTTGTAAACACAGACTAATACAAGGACAGCATTTATTATCTACTTTAAGTATGGAATGCATTTTTTATACAAGTCACGACGTAAGTTTTTAGGTAAAATAATGAGCAATACGAACGCCAATTTAGCTGTAAGTGTAAGTTAATTATTAAAGCTTGTGTGCGCGAGGACGTCGACGCTTAGAGTCGAGTAACATAGCCGGGATAGTAATGTCGGAGTACGGGGTTCGAATCTGCGAGGTTGCGTGATACACTCCTATTCAACATTGTGTAGGACTTTCAATTTCTGTTGATTTATGTTTCAAAGAGTTGGTGTTATTAATTCATTGCCATAAAATGTAATTTTAGGCCCGACTTCGGACTTGGAAACCGAATTTAATAGAAGTTGTTTGTATTGTTTTGTTTGAGTTATATTAGATATCTCGCTAGAATAGTGCCTTGTGAAGCATGCTTACGGTATAAATAAATATAATTAAATATTAATTAATATTTTTGTGTACTATGTAAAAATTATTAGAGTAGAGTTTATGAAATATTCATTATGATAGTAAAGTCGTTTGTGAAAAAAAGCAATAACGTTCCACTGAAATTAAAAGTCGCCAGTATTACGTACTATAAATTGTTTGCAGAGTAGTAGTGACGTACTTAAGGTGAAGATTAGTGTTAAGAATAAAATGTTATAAACGTACTTTATTTGCTTCTTCCACGCGTTATAGGCTATAGGTGCCCAGAAATGTTCAGAATGTATTTAAAAGACAACACTCAACTAAAAAGACAATGACAATTGTGTAATACTGGAGAATATCTGATACTAGGTATCCCTGTATGTATTTAGATTTCATATTATTTCTACTGTATAGATTCAGTTTACAACAACTATAAGTATTTACGAGCGTAGGTTGTTGATAAATTCCTTTCAAATGAAAATGTTAAAGTTAAAAGGAGTATTGTAAATAATTTATGAATTTTAGTAGAAAGATCGCTATTATATGTTTATTGTAAAAATATATAAATTAAGGTAGAATAAGCGATTGTTTTATAAAAGGAACACAAAAATAAATTATTTTAGATTTATTCTAAGGCTCTTTATTTTTGCCTCTACATATAAATAAGTAAATCTTCCAGTACCTACATTAAACTGACGAAAAAAACCACATGAACTGTTCGACCACGAGTAGTCTTATTTTTCAATTCAACTAAAAGCGAGACAATACATCGAAGGAACAGAAATAAGACCATGATAATGAATAAAATATCTTTATTTATGAACGCTTGGAACCTTGGATTGTTAAAAATAAGCTCTTGTTTATGTGTTTACGGGCAATGAAGCCGTAATTTTGAGTATTGCAAACGGCGTCTGTCTTAGATTGGCGGACATCATAGAATTTAATTACCGAGGGAGACTGAAATAATTGGCGAGTCGCCTGTAATGGCCGCTTTACTGGCAAATTAATAGATTCCCACAGCAGCCCCGCTGAACCCGAGCTTTATATTAATTGCTGACCTAAAATCAGAATACTAATACAATTATTAATTGAAACTGTTTATTCATTTATAAGGAACTAGCTTTTGCCCGCGACTTCGTCCGCGTGGCGTGTTATATAAGAGAGAGATCTTTGTGTGTGTGGGAGTGCATACTTATGCAGTTTAGATTTTTTCATAAGTACGTTTTTTTTCCCAATAACTCCCATTTTTCAAAATACAGCCAAAAATAAACTTTATATTTACTAAGGTATGCATGCGTGCTAGATTGAATCAATTGATTGAATTGTTTTTTTTTTAATTGATTGTTCATTGAGTTTTAATTTTAATACACACTTCCTCTCTTCCCTTCAACGTTGCTGTGCCCTATAGGGTCCATGTTTTAGTTCCTATGCCTATGTAACACCCTATTGTACTACATGGAATGCAATAAATAATTTAATTGAATTGAATTGAAAATATCTATCTTACGCGGTTTCGATTTTTTTATACAAATGTTTTTTTCCCACTAACTCCCGTTTCCGTGGGAATTTTGCAATATCCTGTTGCAACTAAGCTTTAAGTTAACTAAGGTACCTGCATGCCAAATTTCAAGCGTCTAACTTAAGCGGTTTAGATTTTTCATACAAAAAGATTTTCCCGCTAATTTCCGTTCCCGTGGGAATTCCGGGAATTCCTTTCTTAGTGCACCTCTACGGTACCGAAGCTATGTCCCTTCCAAATTTCAAATGCCTACGTTTAGCCGTTCAGGCTATGCGTTGATATATGTCAGTCACTGAGTCAGTCAGTTTCTCCTTTTATTTAGATTTGATTTTTTCATACAAATGTTTTTTCCCGCTAACTACCGTTCCCGTGGGAATTTTGTAATATCCTGTTGCAACTAAGCTTTAAGTTTACTAAAGTACCTGCATGCCAAATTTCAAACGTCTAACTTGAGTGGTTTAGATTTTTCACACAAAAGGATTTTCCCGTTAATTCGCGTTCCCGTGGGAATTTGGGAATTCCTTTCTTAGTGCACCTCCACGGTACCTAAGGTACCTGCATGACAAATTTCAAAGGTCTAACTTGAGTGGTTTAGATTTTTCATACAAAAGGATTTTCCCGCTAATTCCCGTTCTCGTGGGAATTTCGGGAATTCCTTTCTTAGTGCACCACTACGGTACTTAAGGTATCTGCATGCCAAATTTCAAACATCTAACTTGAGTGTTTTAGATTTTTCATACAAAAGGATTTTCCCGCTAATTCCCGTTCCCGTGAGAATTTTGGGAATTCCTTTCTTAGTGCACCTCTACGGTACTTAAGGTACTTGCATGCCAAATTTCAATTGTCTAACTTGAGTGGTTTAGATTTTTCATACAAAAGGATTTTCCCGCTAATTCCCGTTCCCGTGAGAATTTTGGGAATTCCTTTCTTAGTGCACCTCTACGGTACTTAAGGTACTTGCATGCCAAATTTCAATTGTCTAACTTGAGTGGTTTAGATTTTTCATACAAAAGGATTTTCCCGCTAACTACCGTTCCCGTGGGAATTTTGTAATATCCTGTTGCAACTAAGCTAGTTTACTAAAGTACCTGCATGCCAAATTTCAAACGTCTAACTTGAGTGGTTTAGATTTTTCATACAAAAGGATTTTCCCGTTAATTCGCGTTCCCGTAGGAATTTCGGGAATTCCTTTCTTAGTGCACCTCTACGGTACTTAAGGTATCTGCATGCCAAATTTCAAACGTCTAACTTGAGTGGTTTAGATTTTTCATACAAAAGGATTTTCCCGCTAATTCCCGTTCTCGTGGGAATTTCGGGAATTCCTTTCTTAGTGCACCTCTACGGTACTTAAGGTATCTGCATGCCAAATTTCAAACGTCTAACTTGAGTGGTTTAGATTTTTCATACAAAAGGATTTTCCCGCTAATTCCCGTTCCCGTGAGAATTTTGGGAATTCCTTTCTTAGTGCACCTCTACGGTACTTAAGGTACCTGCATGCCAAATTTCAATTGTCTAACTTGAGTGGTTTAGATTTTTCATACAAAAGGATTTTCCCGCTAATTCCCGTTCCCGTGAGAATTTTGGGAATTCCTTTCTTAGTGCACCTCTACGTTACTTAAGGTACCTGCATGCCAAATTTCAATTGTCTAACTTGAGTGGTTTAGATTTTTCATACAAAAGGATTTTCCCGCTAAATCCCGTTCCCGTGGGAATTTCGGGAATTCCTTTCTTAGTACACCTCTACGGTATCTAAGGTACCTGCATGCCAAATTTCAAACGTCTAACTTGAGTGGTTTAGATTTTTCATACAAAAGGATTTTCCCGCTAATTCCCGTTCCCGTAGGATTTTCGGGAATTCCTTTCTTAGTATACCTCTACGGTATCTAAGGTACCTGCATGCCAAATTTCAAACGTCTAACTTGAGTGGTTTAGATTTTTCATACAAAAGAATTTCCCTTCACTACTCTGCTCCTATTGATTGTAGCGTGATGAAAAGTATACTATAACCTGTCCAGGAGTGTGAAGAATAATTGTACCAAGTTTCATTAAAATCCGTCCAGTAGTTTTTGTTTCTATAAGGAACATACAGACAGACAGACAGACAGACAGACAGACAGACAGACAGACAGACAGACAAAAATTTTACTGATTGCATTTTTGGCATCAGTATCGACCACTTATCACCCCCTGATAGTTATTTTGAAAAAATATTTAATGTACAGAATTGACCTCTCTACAGATTTATTATAAGTATAGATTTGTTTTGGATATTGGGGACATAAAAAAAGTCATGGGCACGTTTGCACCGCGGACGATTTTGTATTGACAATAACAATACACAACACAATACATATACAGGGTGTTAGTGACATCGTAACGAAAATTTTGAGGGATGATTCAGACCATGATTCTGAGTCGATATCAAGTGGATTTTTCCGTCGCAAAAATCATGTATTTTTTTTAGTTTTTTTAAATTATTTTCAATTCTGTACTTTTGCGATGGAAAATTCCACTTGATATTAACTCAGAATAATCAGCTGAATCATCCCTCTCAGTATTCGTTACGATGTCACATACACCCCGTACAAGTACTACGGTAGCCATACAAGTAGGTATGGGTGTTAGTGACACCGTAACGAATATTGAGGGGGACGATTCAGACCATGATTCTGAGTTGATATCAAGTGGAATTTCCTGTCAAAAAATTCATGTTTTTTTTTTGTTTTTTTTTTTTTTTTAATTATTTTCCTTTCCATACTTTTGCGACGGAAAATTCCACTTGATATCAACTCAGAATCATGGTCTGAATCATCCATCAAAGTTTTCATTACGATGTCACTAACACCCTGTATAACATGTAATAATTTAAATATAATAAGTAATATTTACTTATATTAAATAAGTTGGTATATAAGATCGATTATAATCCAGAACGAATTTTCCTACCCCCTTCAAATTCAAATTCACCCCCCCCCCCCCCCACAAAATTCAATTCTTTCCCCTTCATGTTTTTCTTCTCTCTTCTTCTCGTCTTTAATATTTCTAAGTATTATTTAATTTGTGAAATATCGCGTGTGTACACGTTTAGTTGGTAACTATTTGGGTATATCGTATTTTTTATTCTACATTATTGAAAGACTATATAGGTATAACTTGGGATAATGATTATAGAATGGTTATTTATACTATAGATCAATTATATAGATATGGGTGACTAAATACAAATAGCAAAGATTGATTGATCTCGCTCGATTTAGCGCGGACTGCCGGGCTAGTGACTAGTCATAGCCAGTGACGTTCTGTTCCCGGGAAAGTTCCCAAAGTGGGAATGTTCCTATTATAAAATTTCTAACAGTAAGGACACCGGATGTTTCTTTCATTTCACTCAAATTGTTATTTCTTGTACTCTGATCCTATCTTTTCGGCGCTTTTTCACCACGGAGAGAATTCCCGAAATGGGAAGATTCTCTGGAACGGCACATTACTGGTCATACATACATACATACATAAACTCACGCCCGTAATCCCTAATGGGGTGGGCAGAGCCACAAGTAATCAAAGACAACTTGCAGCCACTGTTGATATGATGTCGTAAGCTGGGTATGATGAACCTTATGGTGATAAGGGATCAGCCTATCGCCCATAACATTAGTCCATCATACATTGTTTTAAGGTTCCGAACATTCCGATATCAAAAACATACACAAGCGACAAAGAAAGAGGGAGACAGATATGTCTGCCCGTAGAAAATTATGGATCTACCTACTCCACTCCAATCTCATCAGTCATCCCGTGATCATGGCACTTGCAACAGTATCGAAATATCGGGAGTCTCATATCCCTATTTTAAACGCGATAAGAACCCGTTATTATTTGTTTTAATTAGTCCATCATGTTAGAGGACACAATCTCTCTGTCGGTTTTTACGACATGCCCGGGAAGACAAGCAGCTGAACGTGTTCTATGTTTTCTATTTGCTCCCAGAACAGTATAGAAGCATAATATTACTGGTCATAGCCATAGATAGCCTCATAGGTAGAGGTCTGAGCCAATAATTCTACCGCCGATTGACAGGAGAATTGGCGCCGCTTTGACGAGACTTAGTAATCCAATCCGGGTGAGTAGTGAAACCGTGATTAAAAAAAAAACAATTAAATATCATTGATGCCCACTGCATCTGATTGACACGATGACGTGTTATGTAATGTGAGATGGAAATTAATACGGTTTATTCGACCGAAGAGTATAGTCATTTCTTGTCTTGTCTTAAATAACAGTGTTGGTTATTAGCTCGTAATTTTACGATAGTGTGTGAAGTAGGTAGGTAGCGACAATAAAGATTGGAAAAAGTAACTTACTAAAGAGATTTTATATATATTATATATATTTTTTAGTGATTTTTTACTTTAAGTATATATTTGTTATCATTATGTTGAGGAAGCAGGAGAAGCAAATGGAATTCCATAGTCTCTGCTTACCCCTGTGGAAAATAGGTGTGGGTTTATATATTTATAACATGTAACGGGGTCATTCTCCCTGATGCGTAAGTATTAAAATGCAAAACAATAATATTATGTTAATACTTATAATGCAATCTTATTAATTTATTATAATAAAGACTGATTAACTAAATTATTCGCAGTATACCCGTAAAGACTGCTCTTTTGCATTTAGAATATTAACTACTAGCGACTCGCCCTGGCTTCGCTCGGGTGCAATGCTGAGAAAAAAAAGAAATTATTTACGACATCACATTAAAAACCTCAAAAATAACAGTATTTCTCCACTATTTAATGTATGCTATTATACATATAAACCTTCATCTTGAATTACTCTAACTATTAAAAGAAACCGCATAAAAATCCGTTGCGTAGTTTTAAAGATTTAAGCGTACATAGGGATATGGGGACAGAAAAAGCGACTTTGTTTATAATACGTAGTGATATATAGAAACATTACCTAAATCTTATAGATTATTTATGCTGCACCAAGAAAAATGATTGAAAATTGTTAATTTGGTACTTATTTTTCAAGTAAAAAAGGAATAAAAACACCACGTTCGTCAGGGTGGTACTCAGTTCATTTTGCGATAGATGTACCTACTTCTGACTAGCGGCATTGGAAATATAGTCGTGATCTTATGTTATGTTCGTGGTCTTCTAGTAGTAGCTTTTTAGTATTAGAAAATCAGCTGGTTTACGTTTAGTTTAGGTTATAAAATATAGAAGGGGTTTTATTCAGTAGAATAAGCAAGTGTGGGATAGCAGTGTCAGTCAGTCGGGTATTAGCGCGGCGCGGGCGGCTGCGGTCACCGCCGCTTGCCGCTCCGCACACCGACAATGGACTATTTATCGTTATACTACACATGTTATGTACTACACTACATAAGTAATCTGTACTAGCCGTACATATGAAAAGTTGTACATAAACTATACTTGTAACATAATTAAAACACACATAATAACAAGTTCTTACCGCGCGCAAAGCATATGAGACTCCCGATATTTCGACACTGTTGCAAGTGCCATGATCACGGGATGACTGATGAGATTGGAGTGGAGTAGGTAGATCCATAATAACCGCGTAAACTTAAAGCAATGTATATAAGTACTTGTAACAGTCATATGAGCTGGTCAGGAAAGGGAACAACTTTTAGATTTCAGTTCTTTTTTGACGTGACTTATTGTAAATAGCCGCAGATGGCATTAGCTACTTGGCCGGAATTAGATTTCAGTCTATTTGGCTTATCATACATAAAATGCGATGTAAGTATTGTATGGGAGATTGAGACTCCATCGCTTGTGACGTACTTATTTATAATAGGTTTTTCGGAACTATATATGCAATACTATAAGTATACAAATATATACGTACCATCTTCTGCGTAATATAGATGATAAGTACTTGATTAAAGTCCTAATAGTAAACTAAACGAACCTAATCACCAGTTAATTAAACCAAACTCTAGTGTGCTATTAATTGATCTAGAATTAATTAGATAGGCATGTTCGTGTGTACATACTTAGCTCTCTAACATACAGAGCTCATTACAAACTTCAATGATATTAATAATATGCTAATTAATTCCCATCTCAATGGCATCTGTTTCCTGGAAATGCAGTGCCTACACCATGCAATATTCTTGGAAGTTTTGACAAAAGTTATACTAAAACTGAACCGCCTTTAACGAACCCCGGAGAAGGCTGCCTGCATGCATAATACGGGTTATTCTTGCCTCTGCCCAAAATGTATTTTTGTATGTAGGCTTTGGGAGGCGTGCCCGTTGCACGCCTAACAAGGTAACAAGAATTGTTATAAAATATGCTTGAACTGATTCGGCATCCATAACATTACTGCTATAATTTCATTTAACTCTTCAGCCCAGACGCTATTTCGATTATCCTTTGATCTTCCGTCCCTGCTCCTTCCCAGTACTCGACTGCGCTCGCGAGGTCTCGATTCGTTCGAGTAATCGAATTAAGGAAAGGGCGTATAGAAGACGACTTAGTCGAGCGATAGAGCGAACGATGGGTCGTTTAGGAGCTCCAAGCATGATCGATCACACGACACACGTGAACGCAAGTTGTTCTTGATACGAAAACAATATCTTCAAAGGAGTAAACGCTACCCCTATTTAGTTCAATCAGAATTGACAATAAGTTAATCTTATAGAAACTGAAGTAGAGGCTTTCGTCAAAATATATCTATACCAGTTTAAATATATACCTTCATTCTAAGTTAAACAAAGCAACAATTAGTCATTATGATAGTTAAAGGTTAAAATAAATTGTACATGTATTTTGGTAGATTTAGCTGGACGTGTGGTAGAGCGTAGGAGTCGTCAACATGTGTTCGTCTCTACACATTCTTGTTTCGCTCCTGCCCAACGAGCCGCATAAATTACCGCTTTCCTGCGACTCGCTGAATGTTCCTTTATTTTTTGTGTTAATACCGTCGACTTAATTTATGGCAGCACAATGTAAAACTAAAGGAATTCCAAGCTATTTCACCGCTACAACGGAACGCGAATGTCATCATCACGAAATCTGAATAAGCCTTCACAAATCCGTATTAGTAGTTTAAGCTTAAGGGCTATGTTATCATAATAAAATGCAAATTGACACAGATTTAATCCGGACTTATGCCACTGAGCCCAATAACTGTTAATAATCCGGGCGCGGATGCCGACGCGCCGGACCGGGCCGGCCGCCCGGATGCCCGGACACCCGGACATGTCGGTCGCCGCGCGGTTTGCCTGAAGCTCACATTACAAACAATTAACACATTCGTAAATTATTTTCCTTTTTTGGTCAATTCAAAATAAGAATATACTTAATGATTTGAAAAATTATCTTAACAATAATTCAACGTCTAATTTCGTTGGTTTGCAAATAATTTATCATAAATGATAGTAAATTACTTCATAATTATCTTTATAAAAATGTGGTTACTTAACATATTCATGACCATATTCCCAATTGGACTAGTTGGCGAGGTATGGTTACTAACAAAGAAGTAATGGTTTTAATTTTTTGCTTATAATACTAGTGGGCCTGAAGCAACGGATTAATATTAAATTCGCAATAGTATTAGGTTTGGGTGAACGTACATTGTTTACAGAAGAGGAAGGGAAACATTCGGGCGGACCATTCCAAACATCCCGGGATCAAGACGTGTCATTAGAACGGCTGGAAATAATTAAATGTAAATTAATACGTCATCTTGGATAGAGATTATGTTGCTTTAATCCTATTAGAGCGACTTGTTATTGCTGATAGCATTTGGTTACGACAGTCCGTAACCATTTCTATTGACGCTTTTACTTAGACTAAGTAGGTATGTTTTTAATTTGGTACTGTTAATATTAAATTAATCTCTTTAAAGTTTTAAATTATTGAATATGAGACATTAATTACTGGGTTGGTAAAAGTTGTCTAAACTTTCTAAGATTTAAGGAAGTGTCTTCCCATCAAGAGTTACAGTAAGGTAAGAGGAAATGTGACCCAAAAACATTTATTTTCGTTTAGAATGGATATGTAAGTTCTGCTAATTAAACTTTTTTAATCTGGCAGACGGGAAGGTGTCGACGTCTCGAGGCCACTCGCCCTCATCGCGATAGCTCTTTCTCAATTTAAGGATCTCCACGAAGCCCTCTGATAAGCCCCAGATTTAGCGCTGAGCGAATTTGTTCGGGTAATTTACTTTCAGAGTTGTGAAGACAATAAAACTTGGCGACGGCTTTACTTTTGAGTAGTCTTATTTTGTTTTGTTATGAAGACTTATTTTACAAACGGAATGGCTTCACGTGGCGACTCCTCACAGAGTGGCTCGAGTGGCACGGCACTGCACAAGCCTGGTATTACCTATTCGCAATAGCAGGGCTGTACGTGCTCCTTGATTTAGCGGTCTAATTAAACACTTGAATGCTTGCCATGCATTGTGAGGAATTCGTACAGATGCTTGACGTTGGGAAGCCAGTGGTCTAATGTAACTAACTTATTAGTTCATTTAAACTATCCGATTTAAGTAAAACCTGAATTAGATATATAATTTCTAGATTAACTAACATTTCGGTCAAACTAGAGCTGTAAATGTAAAAATGTGAATATGAACAGGCTAAGATTGAGAGAGAGGAAATATTCGAGTGACAAGAAAGATGTACTGTAAGATTGGTCGGAGGGCGACAGTGAGACGTATCAGATCGCCGGCGGGCGGCGATGGCCACCAACTATATGTCTCCGTCAGCATTAAGGATGCGTGTCGCGCGAGTTCGGCGCTGTCACCGCCACCCTCATCCATCAACCCTTCCTCCACTGAAAAAACTACATATACCACACTGACGATAAACATGATTACGATTTAATCGCTCCACAAATAAAGACTGCATGCATAGCTGTTCAAACAGCAGCTAATAAAAGTAACTTTGGAAAAACGTAAGATAAACTTTATGTATTACGTCCGCAGACGGAAGCTTTCGCAAAATCATGTTTGTATTCACGTATAAAACAAAAGGAAGCTCTATTGTTTGTTTTCCTATGGCAACAAAGATTTTTTATTATCTTTTCGGAAACATTGAAGAGGTGAAATAAGATCGACGTCGCGTCCCAGAGAGTGTTATTTGACAAGGCACATGCCACGTAAGCACATACTACACAATGTGGCAGTGCGATGAGAGATTTACAGCCGGGAGGCGGGGCGCCTTGTCAAACGCACAGAAATGTGGCTCCGACCAGAGGTCGAGGTATGCGCTATCGAACAAAGTTTCGCTTGGTCAATTTAGCCATTTTGAACGGAAATCGCTCGCAATACTCAAAGGAATGCAGTGTACGTCCCACGGCAGCGCAGCCCGGGTATGTAATGTAAACTGTGTAATGAAGAAAATTGTGCAATAGAAGAAAGCAATCAGAGGAATCCCGGTAACTATTTTGTATAATACAATAATTTTATTATAGAATTGACTACTACGTATAACTACTTATATTTTTAACCTAGCGATGCTATATTGGTATACTTTGTCGAAGATAAGCAACAATACCTGCCACGGACTGTTATACGAATTTTTAACATAGACATAATGTGCTTAGGTACCGATATTACGCAAAATCACAAGAAATAGAAGAGCATGTCTCGGTATAGTGAGACGCGAGTCAAATTTGATCCGAACACTCGTGTTGGAGCTGACGTGTCATCTCGTGAGTCATACGTATTTCCGCATATGCATATGTATACGTATATGTATATGCGCATGTGTATTATATCCGCACATATACAGAGTGGCCAAAAGGTTCACGTTTAAAATGAAAAACTAGATAGCGGGGCTCATTTGCTACCAGAAACATCTCCATGTATGCATGGAAATCACGTAATATCAATTATCTGTGATCCAAACATGAATACAAACTCGTGAAGTCGAATTCAGTGGTTTAGGGCCCGAGCCGGGATTCGAACCCGTGATACTACGATGTATGTCCCTTGTAGGAGAGCGGCGCCCATTGTAGGTACTTACCGCTACTAAGCTAGCAGACGTTACTCCCGGTAAGAATTGTAGTAACTAAAATCGACAGCAAAAAAAAAAAATCCTTTAAAAAGTTTTACGGTCAGCCATATTTGTGCTGGTGGATCGCAGCCAATAGTCCAGTGCCGTATGTTCTACCCTGCCATTAGCGGCCACAGCCAGCTGTATTCACACTGCACTAGCATTGCAGCAGCATTTATTTAAAACAACCCCTTTTACTACAATTACTATTATGTTTGAACTCATGAAACATTGAAACGCACGACATCACATTCGCTTCGCTGTATTTGTGTTTATTTGTGTGCAGTTTATCTTGCTTTAGAATAAATGGATTCTTGAGATAAAGCAAGGCTATGGGAGCAGGCAAATAGAGGTAATTCTTAAAATCTTTAGTTCGTCTAATATCAATAATATTAAGACAGAAAAAAAAATAAAAAACCTTTTTCGATAGGCAAAAGGTACACATTTTATTTTTCGTCGTTTTGGGAAGGTATTCGTGAGCTTATGTTACCTATGTTTATTTTTATCTGTGATCAAGAATCTCGTTATCTTTTTTCGAGTATTATTTTCATTATGCCTATAGGCATAGGTATGCGAGTTCCTTCCAATCCAGTAAAGAAAACTTTTTATCCAATAGGTAATCTAGTTGTAATCCGACTTAGACTTGTAATTACTTCATTCGAGTAAACTTTTTCATCAATGTTAGCGAAATGTACTTTTGGTCCACAAATAACCGTCCATAACAAAGCTTAGCTTTATCGATCGGCGCCAAATACCAGTCGTAAAGCAGTGGGTATTTTGACTAGTGGAATGTTTGTAGTAGCCACTAGCCAGTAGCCGGACAGCTTCCCGCCATAAATCAGTTGGAGAGAGGAAAGAGTTGGGTGGAAGATGGCCGCAAGTGGCAGCGGCGATACGCGTGGCCGTAGTTTGGTGGCACTCGCTGCAAACCCCACCAATATATCGGTGACTTACAATGGATATTTCAATATTGCCTGAATCGCTATACATCACGGTAAAATGTATGGAAATGTTTGAAATTCAAGGTCAAATGATGCATTAAGATTTAAGTAATGTTAAGATCATTGTCCCGTCATCACAGGGTCCGCCTACCTAACCTGAAGATTTCACAGGACCGCGCGGTTTTTTACAAAAGCCACTGCCTATCTGACCTTTCAACCAGCGAAGGGATAACCAGCCCAATACAGGTAAGGTTTAAGTAAGTAATGTTAAGATAAAGTACAATTATTATCATATAATAGTGACTCATGCTTTATCAAATCAAGCAACCCCAGAAATTAAATCAGAATAAAATTTCTCTCCGTTTTAAACCTGCAAAATAAATTTATTCCTGTTTCAAACGTCGAGACTACTTGAATCTTAACTAATCAGAATGCGACCCTCAACTTTTATTCTTACCTACGAACTTTGGAGTGTCTTCCATAGCTAGGGATACCAAAATGAATTATTATTTTGCCTCATGAAAAAAATCACTTCCACAAGTAATGAAAACTTGAGCTGATGCGCTCGAGACGAGAGGTACTACGGCCGGCGCGGCGGATATTACGGCAATATATTTCAATTACACATAAGAAAAAGAACAAGTCGTTTGAAGTAGCTGAAAGGCCAGATTACAGTCGCAGAGGAAATAATAAGGAAGGCTCCGCTAACGAGCCGGGGACGGCAACTTTAAGAAAAGAAAACGTGTGGGGAGAAAGATGGCCCTCAACTCGAGAGTGATTAAATTCCGTATTATATTTCAGGTAGCCCCGACCGGCGACTGGCGGGCTTCCTTCAGTTTCATCATTACTACCTACAACTGGTAGCATTTGGGGTGTTGTTTTTTTTATAAAAGTAACTAAGGCCTTAATTTGACTATTGAAATAGGCGACTTTAATTAAAATTAGTCTCCTTTGCTTATTTTGCGCTGTTTGGTACTTGAATTTATGCAACTCGGTAATTTTCAGTCACTAAGGGTTCCAAACAATATTTCTTGGTATGAAATGTAAATACGCGCGCTACTTAGTACAACAGTGAGTTAGGACGCGGACAGGGGGTGAAGATTTGTGCGATTCAATGGAATTTAATTACTGCGCGCGGGCAGCGGAACCGTGCAAAAATATTTATGTTTATTGTCAGCCTAATGCCTCAATGAAACCGCACGTAGGGCCGGCCCCGCGATGCGGCCGTGTCGAATTCACCAAGCTCCCGCCTCATACCTAGCTATACTTACATCTCTATCTACTTATATTTAGAACATAATGAATAATTACTACATGAAAACGAAAATGGACTTCCATATTATTAAGAACTAAATAATCAACTAAATTTTCCTTTAAAATTACAGGTATTTTTTCTAAATAATGGATTAAGTAATGATAGTTCATTTGTTACTATAGCTAAGTACCGTGGATTCTCCAAAATCGAACACATGTCACGTATGTGTATTTACTTCAAGCGCCGACAATTACGGTCATTCGTAGCCAAGCGTGATGTTTCCAGTCCATTTCTCGTAATAGCTCTGCTTTTATAACCGAAGCGTAATGAAACTCGTTTAAATATCACAAAAGTGGTTGGATTACGGCTGCCAAGCACTTTATACTGCTTAATTACTGCCCTCGACAGAAATAATTGGGAACTTGGGGATTACAGCCGGACTTTACTGGAGAATTAAAGATTAAGATTTCACTCAATTGAGGTGATACAAAATGATTTCATGAGAATGAAAATCAAAACCTGCACATTAACATAGGTCTCCCTACTAATGGCTCAAATTAGCCTCTAAACGTTTCTCAAATCCCATGGTAGTTGCGTTGCGGCTTTCGAATACATCCCGCTTAACGATTATACTAAATAATATCCCCCACCGGCGCGGCCTGGTCGACGTTTTCTCCCATTCAGCGCTTATCGTTATCCAAAAATAAATCCCTCAGACGCCCTGGCCCACCTGAGGGTGCCCCTCAGGCCTGTCGTCTTAAATTTTATACCGAGTGAAAGCCCTCAGCGCTTCCCAACTAGTTAATGCCATCTGTGGCAAATGTAAGTCACGTCAAAAAAAATATTGCATAACGATTTCGCAAATGAGTTTTTTTTTTGCATACAATGTTATTTAATGACTTTGTCTTCGAACAGTTTAACATAAACATATGGATGAATTAAGTAATATAGTCAAATAACACGTGTATCATGTGAATGTTCAATTTATTCAAAACTACGTATAATCCAAAATAGCTGTGCATAAATTTGCGTTGTGAGAGCAAAAACAATGGATTCGGACTAAACTCTCAGTCGCGGGCGCTGGGCGGCGGATGTGCGACGCGACATCAACGAGTTGTTCGTTAACTGAAAGGGAACAAATGAGTCCATGATTTAGGATCCGATATGAATCGTGTCCGAATATCCGATCACAAGCCTCGCTTGATTTCCACCGAATAGCGTACGTACATTTTCTACTAATGGATTAATAAATATTTGGTTAAGTAGTGATCTATCATAATTTTCAATGGACACGAGATATTTGAATGCGTTTTGCAACGAAATAATAATAATAATTGTTATACTCGGTATTAGGAGTACATTGCTTACTTTTTCATGCCTTGTTTAGATACAAGCTTTAGCTATATAGTTTAGCGGCGGGGCAATTTAAACGAGGGATGTTATTGAGTTATCTACGGGAATAAATAAGCAGTGGAAGGAAAAAATTGAGGCGAAGCGACCTAATTACGTGTCTGTCGAATAAGCTCGAGGTACGTAATTGAATGAGCCCTCTGATTAGCGAT
Source organism: Pectinophora gossypiella (assembly GCF_024362695.1). Lineage (NCBI taxonomy): Eukaryota > Metazoa > Arthropoda > Insecta > Lepidoptera > Gelechiidae > Pectinophora > Pectinophora gossypiella. Next base: position 8,177,231 of record NC_065407.1, on the reverse strand, counting down.
GTGAGCGAGTCTCTGCCCGCTACATGTCGTCGGTCTGATGAATTATATGTTCAGTGCTCACGGGAGGGCTCGTCACCACCTCGCTTATCTAAGCGAGGTGGTGGTGAGAGATGTATCTACATCTCTCATCCAACCCGCAGGTCAGTAGGATGCGATGATTAGTTTTAGTGCTCACACGAGAAACATTGGCATTGGAAGTTGCTCCGCTGCAGCGCGCGTGCAAACTGATTAATTCTCGGCCACTGGACGAAAACCTGAAATATAAGCTCGCCAGATATGAGATTGCTAATTCCACTAATGCACCGGACAAATATAACAAGATTTTCGCCGCGCCAACGAGTTGCATTAAAATTTACAACTATTTTGCCACACATGAAAATAATAGCTGAGAATATTATCTATGTGAAACATTAAATTTGTGTCGTAGAAGGAAAGCCATAAGTTAATGATTTGCCTTAGTATCCACCACCAAATGTTTTATACTAATTTAACTGTATTAAATTAAATCTACAAATGTTTAAAAATGTTATATAGCTTAGCTAGCTAAGAAACTTGACAAGAAATGTATCGTGGCTATGCCAATTTTCGAGAAAATTTTTAATTAAAAATGTATGTTTGCCAATTTTTCCGTATGGCGTAGTTGGATATTGTAATTTTTTTTTTGTTTTACTATTGATCTATACAGCGGTCAATATAAACAAGTTGCTTGTATAAATCATTACGAGCAGTGTAAGTACATGTATATGTCTAGACTGTTTTGGCTGTGAACCCTAAAAATATGTGATAGGTGTGCCGGCCCTCACGCACAAGTGCAGTCCATTCATTTGCCGGATGGATTAATTTCCGCCGTGAGATCGCTCCAAAGGGAAATGCGATTGGAACAAAGTGTACGCGACGCCCCTACCCTCCCCCACCGATATTTCATTTTATGTCCATTCATCTCTCAAAGGGTAATTGCTATTGACTTTTATCACTTATAGTTCAAATTTAATCGACGTGCAATCATATCACCCTTTGGACTAATGACTTGACCAGTGCCGTCGTATTTGGTTGAAGTGAATTAATTTTATTTTATATTTCGTTTATATTTGAGGTGAATAGAAAGACGGAATGATGATGAACTTTAAGGTATCTGTGGATGGTGGGAAATGTATCGCGTATACTATAGTAACATAAGTTCACGACTATATCCCAATTGGGGTAGTCAGAGGTACATTCATCACAAGATGACTTAGTACCCACACCTCACCGAGCTTTCTGTTGGTCACCAATGTGACAGGTGATGAGCCAGTTTTTTTTGGAAAAAACTGATCTTAAGATAAGTTAACAACTTAGTGGTGCATGTCCGGTACCGGAGTTCGAACCGGTGAACCATAGGACCACAGTGACACTACTATAGTATACCAAGTGTTCATAAAAATATTGCCGACACATAAAATTTGCGGCGGGCTAAAAAGAAGTAAGTATTACTTAGACAATAAAGTAAATATGCCTTATTATGATTATAATATTTAATTATGACTGTATTCTACAGTTTTTACAGTCGGTCCCGCAGTTCAGATTTATTACCGAGCTCACGGGCACTGTGCCAACGCACCATCACTTTTAAAATACTTCGTTTTATTCTTGCCTATTTGTTTTCAAGATGCAATAAAAGTGATGCGTTTAGACGGATATAGTCATACTAATATGATCCATTACTACGGCATTGGCAGGCATATTGTCTTTTTGGATACATATGTGCTGTGTAAGTATTAAGAAGTAATACTTAAAGAACACAATTTTCCCAGTAACTTCGATTTTCAAAATTTATGTGCTCGCCTTTATGATGCATTTTACGATAGCCTCTCGGTCAAACACGCGACTAAAGTTTATGATACTCACGCAGGGTTTATAACGCCAACTAAAATAAAGGTTACACAGGAAAAATCCAATAAACCGAAATGTAGCTGAAGAATGACTAATGCTTTTTATTTGCGTAAATTTACCATCTCTTCAGAATTATCGGAGGGAAACATTATACAAACCACTTTGTGTTATGGTAATTACTTGTGTAGAGTTTCTTTAATGGACTAAGTTGCAAAAGTATTTACGCAAGAACGTCTATTTGAATGGTGCAAACATAATTTGTGGACAAAGTTGTACATGTAATGTTTCGGGGGATGGTGTCGGCGAAACAACTGGATTTAATTAAACTGTCGGTTGTTGCCAGATCTCGAGGTTTGCTAGTGAGAAAATTATTATAGTCGAAGCTGCGGCCGGAGGCTGGGTTTTTCAAGAAATGTTCAGGAGTCGAGCCTACACGGTGCCGCAAGGATATGTTTATTACATCCGTCACGGCACCCCGGCGGAATACTAATACACGCAGCACATCTTCTTGTTCTTTATGGCGAACAACATTGGAGCAGACGGCTAATACCGAAATGGTGATGCTTTTCTCCATATAATACGAAAACATATTACGATTTTGCTACTGTAAGATATACTATATAATCATATTTAACACATTATTTGTACAATTGGTATCCTTTATAATCTTAGGAACATAATGCATTACAAAAAATACTCAAACTGAACTTTACAAACTTTGGTAGGTTACAACACAACTACTCAAATTCAAATTGCCGTGCTAAGAAAGTATTTTCGTAGAAGATATAAAAATTCAAATTGCTGTGCTGAATTTTAATATTGATCGGAATTTTGGAGTCCCGAGAGGTGCATTGGACACGGTGTGTTCGCTAAAATCCGGCATACGGCAGATAGATGGCACTTTTAGTGCAGATGGAGTCGCCCCCCCGAGTGCTTTTCGCTTCACGCCGTTGAACAAGTGCCAATGAGAGCCAATCTCCAAGAAAAATTGTAAAAAGTAAAATCTCTAGAAAATAGAACGCAATACTTACTTGAGATTTATTCCATGCATTTATTTTACCGGTATAGCGTAATAAATAGTTACATAAAATTAAACAATCAAGTTTATTTATCAAAAATATAATAATTATAATTTTATAAAACAACAACATCGGCGAACGTTTGCTTGGCTTCTGGTGTTATTTGATCAAGCGTGTTGTCGTCGGTGTTCTGAAATTTAGCAATAACATTAATTGAGTTAAGAAGTCGTTGTCTTCAGTAAGGTATTAATTATTTGAGCTAACACTTACCTCATGGTACTTAGTAGTATCAGGATACCAGATTTTTCTTCGGTTCCCGTATCGCAGGTGTTTGTCGGATTCGTCGGCGGCGAGCAGTGGAGAACCGACGGAGCGCACCTCGTCTGGAGGCTCCGCTGCGTGCTCAGCGTGGTCCGCTGCTTGTTCTGCTGCATGCTCGGCCGCGTGATCCGCCGCTGGCAGCTCTGCCGGGACGTTGAACAGCGGCTCCAGTGCCCGGTGCGTCGTGTAGTCATCCTGAGACACCTTATACTTGTCCTCATAGTACGACACCAGCTTCAACATCAGAATGTCACGCAACGCTGAGTTTTGAGACGATTTTAGATTCTGGAAAATCACCATTTTTGAATTAATTAAATACGCTTCGAAATACAAAATAAGAAGCTAGCTTTATTGAAATAATTAAAATAATTGACTGAACTCACATTATTAGACCTTCGAAATTTCACATTTTTCGTTGCATGAGACCGTCGTTTATGTTTCGTCGTGGCATCCGTTTCAGTTTTATTTTTCTTATGGTCTTTATTAAACACCATTTTATCCAAACTCTTCACAAAGTCTACGAAATCCGAAGGCAAACTTTCATTTTCATCATTTATCTAAAAATAATCACAAGCAAAGTAAGTATTTGAAAATAAATCGAAAATAGTTATTAAATTTACACTGTTTTTAATGTATTACATAAATGTTTACGTTCGTACCAGGTCATGATGTCTTATAGCACATGCATGGGGTATTATAATAACTAAAACTATAAATATAAACCAGCTCCGCCACAATTGATTCATGAATACTACGGAATTATATCGCGACTAACATCATGGAAAGAAATTGACTGCGATAAACCTAAACAATTGTACATGATAAGGAGTTTGCGTTTGCCTTTTTGAGAAACAAGTGCAATATGCTTGCTTGTTTTTTGTATTGAATTAATGCCTTATAGATGCCTTGTAAGGAGTTTCTTTTTAATTGCGATCTATTCATTGTCGCGTTCGTTTCGTAAACATGTTCGTAAAAGCTTTGAAAAATGTGTAAACATAGATCTGCCTAGAGTTTTAAAAGAGTAGCATCATCTGAGCGCGTGGGTAGGTATTGTATCGTGAGTGGCTGCGAGCCGGCGCGGACCGTTCGAGTGCAGGTTTAATGGTCTCCTCTTGATCCTGAGCCGGCGTAGTTACATGCCTAGATTTATTAGTTCAATTACCCTGCCCTGTTCGGACCGCTGCGCTTGCTTGAGCGCAGACGCCAACAGCTAAATTTTGCTCAGGTTGCAAATGCTCACTACCGCGCTTTTTGTACGTTATCGACTTTATGTGTTAATCTAGATTAAAAACTAAATGACTTTCGTCGACAAACGGAATGTAGCGATAATAAAGTAAAAGTGTGTATTTTAGTTCTACGAGTTCTAAACGATGAACCACCTTTATAAATATCTTGGGATTTGTTTGTACTATGTATTTCAATTACAATTGACCGATTGAGCAATACAAAATTAAAATAAAGCTAAACATGAGATCACAATAGATGAGGTAGCGATAAGCGAAGCGTACAGCGGCACACATCGACAACCACAAACTCTCCTGTCGATATAACTTGGCCAACTTTCAAATTTGTGGCTTGTGGGTTGGCGTTCCCAGTATCGGTATAGAGCGACGTACTCTCATCTGCTTACCAGCTTTACACACAAATTAGAGGATGCACTCAGCGAATGGGCGTTTGAAAAAGCGTAAGTGGTGTTCGAATAATTTAGGAGGTACGTTAAAGCTTAAATTCTATTTTGTTCGCTTAACGTAGATACAAATAGTATAAATAGCGCGAAAATTTAGATATATAATCCTTAAACTGAATTTTCATAAACTAAAACCGAACTGATCCTTTAGTTGTTCCCTCTTACCTTGAACATATATATAAGCCGGCCACTAAACAATTCAGGTCAGCGACTCGTTATATTGATGGAAGAGGCCCGAATGTGAGATAGTGTTCTGGTCGCGAGCCGCTACCTGCCGCCGCACGCCGCACCGCCGCGCTCATGAATATTGTAGCAGCAAGGGCCTCCTCCAGATTCCACACTTGTATCCCGGCTTTACCTCCACCGCTTCCAAATACGCTCCACACTATGCAAACTCCAAATACAAACGTATAAATTTACTCTTTGTTCATGCAAAAAGTTGCTTATAAATAAGTATTATCTGAATCCGTTTTTGCGGATGAAAGATCTACGGCTTATCTTTTTTGTTCCTTCCGTTTAAGGCCACCAGCACAATAATACACCATACTTTACCCGAGAGTAGGCGACAAAAATATTTTATTCATTGTGATTTGCACCTCCGCATCGCAATGTGTGTATTGTACGCTATGTGTATTGCCGCCTGTAACTTTTGGTGAGTAAGAGTTTTTTTTGTGGAACCGGAAGAATCTCTTGAATAACTTCAAAAAAGAGGTACTTAAATGGTAAGGACCTCTTTTTTGAAGTTATTTACTTAGAAGGAAACTAGCTAAAAAATGTTATAATTAAAACAAATAATAATTGTGAAAGTTTAGTGTAGGAACGGTAAGCGGAAGAGCTATGGTATTTATTATTCAAGGTGCGAGGTGGGTTGCGGCTGCGGCGCCATGACGGAGGACCGGTCTCCGGACGGCCGGACTCCGGACGGCTGACGGACGCAGAGCCGCGCTAAGTGGTGCGGCCGACGATAATACGTCAAACCGCCGACTGCGGTCCGCCCGTCGCCCGTCCACTTCAAATTAATAGCACTATACGGCGGTAAGCTACTCCCCTATCAACTCTTGACTCTGGGCTTAGGGAAACTTGCCCCGCAGCCCTGTCTAAACGCATATGCGGCTGCTTATGATTTTAGCTTGACAGCAGGAACGCCCCTGCACTAAATTCTCGTAGAGGACTCGTGACTAGAGGACTTATGCCTGTGACTCTCAAACTACCTAATACACTAGTGTAAGAGCCAAATATTATTACAGGTTCAGTAGGAGATTAAAAAAAAAAACAGATACGATAAGACAGGCAGGTTTCCTGTTCGATTTCTAAGGGATGCTATAAGGTAGGGGTTATTTGTTAGTGGTGCATCGGCGATATGTTTCACCGGTGGAGGGGACACGCGCTCACGTGCCGCTCGTTGGAGTCCCCTAGGGGACGATCTGTCGGTGCAGGGTTAAGATTGACTGCTGTGACTTACATCGTTCCTTTAGACACAGAATATTGAATGACTACTGCATATAAATATTTTTGTACGTTGTCCGTTTAGTTAGGACAAGCTTACCTTCATCAAGCGGATGGGGTGATAAACTTAAGTGTAAGTATGTAAGTTTTAGTTAATCCAAAATCGTTGCATACTATTGTCGTAACCCTGCGGCTTAGAAGACATCGCAATTTCGCGATAAGCTAGCCTATTGTTTGCGATTGTTTGTTTCTGATTGCTTACGTTCTTTGTTTATTTTATTTGTATGTTAAAGTGGTTCATTTACATTTTTGTCTCGAAGTATCTTTTTCTTTTTAATGATATGCATTGAAATTATTGTTAACCTTGAAATATATTTCAGAATAATTATACTCAACTTCAATATATCTGAATTAAAATGTAACGTTCATTATGCCAAATTCTCATATTACAAAATTAAAAATAATTAAATACTAGCCTATTGAAAAATAACTAATGTAATATAATTATATAATATACCGTGAAACGAAACAAATTGTTGTTGTATGGTTCGCTTTAATCTAGTATTGGATTATCCCCTGAAACAATTAACTCTTTTATTGAATAGGCAGGTACCTACTGGAACTTATTAATCCCGGCTTGATCCTTTATAATCACCCAACCGACTCTTATTTAATATTAGATCGGCTTTTGCTATTGGTATTACTTATTTATTTATTTACTAGCTTTTGCCCGCGACTCCGTCCGCGTGGCGTGTTATAAAAGATCTTTGTGTGTGTGGGAGAAAGGTTAAAAAATGCTTAATTTTATTATTTTTAAATGAGGTTACAGTATAAGTAGCTCAGTTAAATAATGAATTGTTATTAATTTCTCGATTATTAGTTTATGATTTGGTTTGATATTTTAGGAAAATACGATCAGTTTCGAAAATTTAAACAAAATTTAAAAATTACAACAGAAATACGCCGTGAAACGTCCGCCTGGAAAATTCAACAGAAAACTACCTACGAAAGATTTGAACCATCCAAGAATAGTGAAAAGTTCGCCCGCAAAATTCAATATTTGACACGACCATCAACGACGTCTGCCCTCACGCGTCTGCCGCGTTCCGGTTGCTCACTCGGGTATCTGCCCCCCCTCCGCGCCTCACCATCGCTGTCGCCGCCCCACAAACGCCGCCCCACAAACGCCGCCGCGGCCGCGACGTTTCTTGGTTGCCACTACCGCGAGCTATAAATTTCAAGCCTCTAACTCGCTTCCCGTTCCCAGGGAAATTTTTAACTTTGCATTCACTAAGGTATATAATATATGCATGTCAAATTTCAAGCATCTAACTTATGCAGTTTAGATTTTTTCATACAATTTTTTTTACCCGCCAATTCTCATTTTTCAAAATACAGCCATAACTAAAATTTATATTTACTAAGGTATGCATGCATGCTTTTATTCGTAGCATGCATGCTAGATTGAAAACATCTATCTTACGCGGTTTAGATTTTATCATACAAATGTTTTTTTCCCGCTAACTCCCGTTCCCGTGGGAATTTTGCAATATCCAGTTGCAAGTAAGCTTTAAGTTAACTATGGTACCTGCATGCCAAATTTCAAGCGTCTAACTTAAGCGGTTTAGAATTTTTATACAAAAGGGTTTTCCTGCCCAAGTAACAATCAAGAATTGTGATTAAGTCATATATGTCTAAACTTTAGCTAAAGTGAGATTTATCCAAATCAAATAGGACTTATTAGGACTTCATAAATTCATTTCCTTCTTTAATTCTATATAGTTTTCAACAAATCCTACTTTAGATAATTTAGAATACACAAAACCAAGTTAAGTATTCACAAAACTATTTAGTCTTATCTCAGCCTACTGTTAAGTCTACAAGTATTCTTTTACTTTACTCAGATTATTTGAAGGCTCACTTAACTTAAAAGATTTAGTGAAGTATCAGTTTAGTCTTGTAAAGTAAAAATTGATTGCCTAGATATACTTAAGGCAATTTTTATTATTTGTTGCTCCTATACAAGACTGTTTTATTCGTTTTTGACTACAATAAGTAAAACATAAGAAAAGTCTATTCAATGGACGATAAAATCGAAATAGAAGCAAGCAGAAAGATGGATGAAGTCCAAATAATAAAAGGATCTGGTGGTTTTCGAAGGCAGAATATTAAATACAGAAAATTAACCTGTGATAATGCACATCCCACTGTTTTTGTTAGCGATGCGATATCTTCTTCATTGCCATCATTTTTTTATATCGATTGGTATAACACAATCATTTAATTTTGGCAAAAAAATCGTAAGTTCCTGTTTTTCAAATCCGATCCAGCGTGTGGCGGCCCAGGTACCTACGTCTCGCACAAATCTTCTCAAAAATGACTAAGCTAGTCTAACCTAATCTAAGCGCACGGCAACACTACACCATGAAAAATCGAGTTTTATAGTAAAACCTGCTAAGTTCAAATATAAAATTAGGTACCTATTAGTCTAATAATAAATAAATCCAATCAAAAACATAAATGTGAAATGAGAGCCAAGTTCAATATTATGCAATGCTTTGGTTGTTGACTTCAACGACAAAAGAAGTGAGATCTAAATGGGTGCCAAGTTCAATGGTCAGTCCTGAAATTTATTTATAAGTAACAGTATAACATATCATATCTTCTTATAACATAAATATATTGTAGCCTAAGGTCTGTCTTATTGTAGGTAAGTACATATCCTCGTAACGCGTGGGTCCTTTTAAAAGGACAAATTCAAAACTAAAAGTCGACTTTATAGATATAATACATTTGAATACCTATTAAACTCGTTTAAGATTCACGTTAAGTTAAAAAAAATAATATGCCAGTAAAATGGATGTGAGTTGTGTTGTATCGTGGGCGAAAAGCTGACAACCTATCACCGCTAAACACATGTTCCAACTTGCTTACCTACCCTTAAAGTACTTGTCGAATATGGCATCAAGTGGTTTTATGATCACTTAGTGCTCTGCCCACCCCGATATAGGCGTGATTGTATGTTATGTTAAGTTAATCCACATACCTACCACAAAAAGACCGGCTGTCATGAGTTTTGATTACTTACTGACTCTTGCATCTATAGTTAGGTACAGGCACTAATTAGGTATTTATGTTAAGCGTTCATATAGAATCTAATTATTTTTTGCCAGTTTATAATTTTTTCCTTTATATTCATCTAATTACCTATCTTACCAAATACCAAATTTTAACTCTCTAGGATCATCTGGAACTGGGTTAGAGTTTTGATTTATAGGTCAGTCAGTCAGTCAGTCAATGATAAAAATGAGGATTTTTGTACATTAATATCTAAATAACCGTTTGAGATAAGCTTATGAAATTTAGAACACTTATATGTATCTCACAAGTCTCAATATATGAGCCAAATTTACGATACGATACGATACGATTTGATACGTTTATGTAAAATAGTTTTTGATTTATGAGGGGGTCAAAAGTGGCTGCAAATGGTTCGTGTAATATTACACACGGTGCGGCTCGCCAGTTCTATTTCTTGAACTTGGCTTGATACGCTACCGCGTGTCTAGATACTTTTCTTTCTTCTTTCATTCTTTCTTTTAATAATTTTAAAAATGTACCTATTTTTAACTAAGCTTTATTCACAATCATAAACAAAACATATCTATTTTAAGTTTTGTGTATGGTTAAATGCATTTAAAGTGGGCATTAGATTCGATTCCTTTATTTTTTTAGCTTGATAAAGTCATCGGGAATTGGGCCGCCTTTTTTAACAATAATGTTTTTGGTGGGCTTAGAAACTACCGCGCACACACACGACGTTAATCAAATTGCAAGGGTTCTTCGTATATACAATATTCAACGGATACTCGTAAATTTTTACAATAATCACATTGTTTCCGTTGGCAATTAGAAGCGCGGTGATCGTACCTACTTTGCGTCAGCGAACCATGTAGGTACCTATGAGAATGTATGCGCGGAGACTCGTTAACAAATTGAGTTTATGTTTGTTAGTTCCAATTGCGATAAATATTAAATAATTAAGTAAATCACATTCCTATCCAAGTAAGAACTCAGCATAACAATATTTTTTATCTTCCACGAGTCGAAAAACTTACCTCTCAAACAAACATACTTTCCATAGGTTTTAAAAGCTTGTTCGATTTTAATTGTTACTTGTTACATAGATGATTCTGGCACAAAATAAACAAACATGATTTTACGACATTACTTTACTAAATCAAAATAGAGGATCACTTTAGACATAAGAGTTTTAAGTAGGAATTCACTAAATACTTTTTGTCTTAAGTTGGTATACTCCTAGACAATTGAAGTAAAATTTATCTTAACTAGTACTTGATGAAGTGCAACTTGACTTTACTTTTCTAAACTGATTCTTACGAAATCAATTGTTTCTAAAGTCTTACTTCATTTAGAAAAATATTACTTAACGCCATTTTGCACTTACAGGAAGAAAACATGTAATATTTTTTTGACAATATTATCGTCAAAAACTGAAGTAAATTAATATATATCTCTGTTGTAGTAACAATTACTGCGTTCAGCTGTCACATATTAATACAAAATGAATTTCTCTATACTATATGTCACTATTTTTTTTATTTGCTGAATAATCAATCCAAATTTTATTATTATTTTTCTGGTACATTAAAGGCCCTTCTGTTTTTTAACACTTTCTATCGATTTTACACGAGAAACAATCATGCGTTTATAATTTCCTGTATGTGAAACGGCAGAATAACCTTTTGTTAAAACAACTTAACAAATATTTTAGACGCCATTTTCTTACAGACTTCATTTCTTGTGTTAATGTAAATGTTCGCCATTATATTCTAAAATAAAGACGCGTGAAGTAAAAATCGTTTTAGTATGACCTGAAGTTTTACTTCGTTAAGTTACAATTGACTCAGTGCAATTCAATCCTATAGTCTTAACTAAGTATTGTAGATATCTTCAAGTATACATTTTTGGTATTAAGTGATACTACAAGAATTCTAAGTTTAGAATACGCAAGAACATTGTCTAAAGTAGGGTTTAAGTCTGACTTAACGTTGTCTTAAGTCTGTCTTGTATAAGAGTTAAAGTATGTGCCCACTTTTACTAAACTGTATCTTCAAGACATCTTGAGGGATATCTTGGAGACATATAAGACTTATCCAAGACAAGGGCTTGATTTAGTCTACTTGCCTTCAAGATATCTACAATTCTCTTTTAAGACAATCGGTTGCTACTTGGGTGCTAATTCCTGTTCACGTGGGAATTTCGGGAATTCCTTTCTTAATGCACCTCTACGGTACCTAAGCTACGTCCCTTCCTAATTTCAAGTGCCTACGTTTAGCCGTTTAGGCTGTGCGTTGATATGTCAGTCATTCAGTCAGTCAGTTTCTCCTTTTATATATTTAGATATTTCCGTCATACATGATTTCTATGTAACTTTAACCATTAAGGCTGCTCACGCGACGGAAGCTTAAAAAATGGAGTAACTTCTCCCGTTTTCCCAAAATTTCCCTTCACTACTCTGCTCCTATTGATTGTAGCGTGATGAAAAGTATACTATAACCTGCCCAGGAGTATGAAGAATAATTGTACCAAGTTTCATTAAAATCCGTCCAGTAGTTTTTGTTTCTATAAGGAACATACAGACAGACAGACAGACAGACAGACAAAAATTTTACTGATTGCATTTTTGGCATCAGTATCGATCACTAATCACCCCCTGATAGTTATTTTGAAAATATATTTAATGTACAGAATTGACCTCTCTACAGATTTATTATAAGTATAGATTAGTATAGGTCCTGCATGATTTACTTGCCCTCTTATAAATATATATATATATATAATAATTAACAATAATCTATAATAATCTTACATACATACATACATACATACATAAACTCACGCCCGTTATCCCTAATGGGGGGTTATAATAATCTTATTTGTAATCAATTTGCTTTTAGAGATTGCCGGAGTAGGCAAAGAGTAGAAAAGTGTTCCAAAACAGAGTCGAAAGATTGAAAGAAGTACATAGTGAACAAATCTAAAAACATATGACTCGCCATATTATTATGACGTCACGATCTCCCTTGGTGAGTGATTCTACGCATGATATAGAGGGAGCTTCCTCACTGCTACCTTTAGGCTGTTTGTTACTGCTGCCATTTGTATAAAATATTACCTTTCATATAGATTTACGGAAGCATGTTTTGTTCTTTACCTACTTACATAATATTATATATTTGGACTGAATTAATATATTTGAATGCAGTAAGTAAGTACATACTGCTACCCCCGGTAAATGGCCACGTTATTGCGAATTGATAGAACCTTTAAACTTTTTAAATCAAATCAAATATACTTTATTGCACAGAACTAAATTTCACAATCAGACATAACACATGAATACAGAAAAACTATGTACATTTTCAAAAGTTTACATAGATGGAGTCTATGTAATAATATTATTCGTTTTTATACCTAACTATCCTCGGGTGGGGTTACCTAGACAAACTTAAAATTCAAGATGTTTGAATTCTTATTTTGTTAATTAGACAAGTAAAGGACATTTGTAACGAAACCATATTTGTAACGAAAGCCAAAGAGCATCGTAGAGCATCGAATATTAAATTGCTTATTACATGGCTCACATAATACATACTTAAATGGTAAAATGAAACTATTAATATAATAGGTTATAAGTAAGCAGTAAGATCCTAATAACGGGCAGTAAAGGGGAAATATCTGTAGACGAATGTGACATGCGTCAGCCGTTGTTGGGATTGTCTCAGATATTAGCGTTACAATCAATCACTGGCCTGGCCGTGACATGTTCGTAATTAGGACCTACCACGCCGGCTTATTCTGATCCATATCATACTGAATGAGGAACAAACATATCTACTAAGTGCGTACACGATGCGTGTTATATACCATACGTATGATTTGAGGAGCTCGGTGGCGCAGCGGTAAACGCGCTCGGTCTGCGATTGTTGAAGTTAAGCAACTTTCGCAAAGGCCGATCATAGGATGGGTGACAAAAAAAAGTTTTCATCTCGAGCTTCTGCGTGCTTCGGAAGGCACGTTAAGCCGTTGGCCCCGGCTGCATTAGCAGTCGTTAATAACCATCAATCCGCACTGGGCCCGCGTGATGGTTTAAGGCCCGTTCTCCATCCATAGGGAAGGCCCGTGCCCCAGCAGTGGGGACGTCAATGGGCTGATGATGATGATGATGATGATTTGCTGCCGAAGATCTGGTTAATGTGTGCATTGCGCGAGTAAGTGCATTGGCGCACTTCACTGTGTTTTCATTAAATAATATTTTCATTTCAAATAAGTTTTTGGTCCGTTTGAATGTATCTCGTCACATAAACCAACGCCTTAGATGTTGAAATCTACCTTGAATATACGCGTGTCCAAACCTTCTAATTTTGCAGATTATGTGTCAGATCCGTAAAACTCATGTATATTTTGATATTATTTAGTGCTAATTTACTTTTTTGAAAACGCAACCTGTGACGTCATAGGAAAATGTGACAAAATGTCGCACTTATTATTTAAGTTACTTAAATAGAAAAAATAAAACGTTTTTAGTCACCTTTAGATCTGTCTTTATTTACTTATCAGAATTTCATAATTTATCTTAGGAAACTACCCAATTATACAGAATAAGCCAATGATAGAGGGCGGGCGTCGGGTCACGGTGTCGTCGTCACAATGCCTGCGACGCCTCTGCCCGCAGTCTGCACGCATCGCACCACAGATCATTGCTTAATTAAACAACACCCACTCCTCACAACGTCCATTTATCTTAAAACTAATTCGTGTTCGACACCAAGAAAACTTTCAATGAGTTTCAGTGACTACTATTTTATTCCCAAAACGTGCGAATCTAAGTGCGAAAATATTTTTGGCTAAAGTTTTATATATAAGTAGATATGTACGTAGGAATTATCGATGCAGTACTTTAGACATCATTATTATTAGTAACATGTACCAACTTACTCACTATTATTATAGTTAAGTATTGCAACTTGCCTGAAACTACCTACAAGTGAAATATGTATATTTTTATGCTACCCATTATTAAATGAGCTATAAGTAAGTAATAAGAATTGACAGGCTACTTGTAGGGTCTATCCCGATATCCACCGCGTGGTCGAAGATTTCCCTCATTCAGTGCTTATCGCTATTGACCCCATAGGGTCGGTGAGAGCCCAAGCGCTCCCCATTTGTCCGATCAAATAAATCCGGGAAAATCTACAATAAGTCACGTCAAAAGAAATGTTACTTATACCTATTCATTAAGGTGTTACTAAAGCTGTAGTTAAGATAATGAATGGCCACAAAATCATTGATTTCATCGCGCATAGCCGGTGTCGATTAACCAGCGAAAACAATATTAATTACAAAAGTTTAGAAAATAATTGGTACCAATGGATCCGGCTTTGCGTAGCCATTTTAATATTGTTGCTTTCTATCTTAATAATTCGTAAAAGTACTCCGTGAAGATAATAGGGTTCGCAGATCGTGAATCTTCTTAATTACCAACAATGTTGAAATTAAGCTTTTAATGAGTTTTAATTAACAAGTTTTGGAACGTTGCGTGAAAGTACCTAACGATTGTGAGATACTGCGCTCGGTTATGTTTACGTTATAAATTGCTAACAAACTGGCAATTATAGTAATTTAAGGTGGGAGCAACACGTTTATGTTAGTGCTTACACACAATATTCAATCAAGTGCCGAAGGAAACGACAGATTTGTTCAAAATGTGTAAGTACTTAAATATAAGTATACTTAAGTACTGAAAGATTTAAAGGTTTATCACGTATGTATTATATTTGTTTCCGTGTATTTTCCTTTGTTTCCACCAGCAAGTAAATAAAAAAGTAATCAGCAACAGCAAGTATAAAAAATATCTAAAGTTTTAATCACATAAACACGATGAAACAGTGACATAAATAATACAATAAGCATACCGATGACAGGGAGCGGAGCCAAGTGCAATGTAGGTCAGAGCGGGGAGCGCCAAAACGAAGCCTGCAGACTGCAGGTGCAGGTGCGACGCCATCCTCGCTATGACACTTCAAACTTGCACAGTCTCCGTGAAAAACCAGATTATCCAAATCACAGGCGCCGCACCGCTACTTTGAATAGCAATACTAACTTGCATTTTCCATTTAAATGGACATCGAGCTGAGAAGGTGACACGACTTTCGTAATGCATTCAGGTTTAAATAAAATATTAATTCACCTGGAAAAGCAATATACATTTTATTAATGACTCGTTCGAAATTAGTGCATTAAGTGAGAATTATGAGCGCCGACCCTCGAACGCGATGAATATGGACAAATGAGTAGCAATTTGTGTCGTGGCGGCTCGGCGCGCGGCGGCGGCGGCTCGTTTCCACCAATGTGAATATCAAATGAGTATTTAAGCCACCCATTTGGATCACTCTCGACCTGTGCCAATTATTTCAAAATAGATGCTTGTGGTTTTCGACTGAATGCGTTGATTTTCTGACATTGTGGAGTTTACTTTGAAGTGGTCAAAATTGAATGTCTGCGCAGCTTCATGTTGCGGTTTTCTAACGCACGGGCGCTCGGGTCTCTAGAGCGACCGGGAATCATTTTGTATGTATTTAAACCGCAAAGCTTGTTTATTTAGTAAAATAAAAACATTTAACCTTCTTGCTAAACATATTTTGACTTAAGCCTTTAAGGGAAAAACAAATTAGGTAGGTTTATAGGACTTTGTAGAATATATGAGACTAGTAGAGATTATTATAGTACAAACTCGTAAGTACATCGCGCTAAAACAAAAGGCTTATCAAAGGAAGCCCTAATAACGCCTTGATTATGTCCCTAACAGATTGAATATATCGGTCGTGAACTGGAACAAAGGATCTTATTGTTATTCACCCCGAAGTGGCGCTGTAACAAACTATTTAGGTGAAAGTGACGCCCCGGCGGCCTGCTGATTGTTTCTAGCCGAGAGAGGACACGCTCAACTGAGGTGTTTGGGACCATAACTGCCCAGCAGGGAATTTACCCACACTAATAATAAATTTATTGCCCTCCTACTAGAACACGGTTAACAAACAGACGTTACGAGATTAACAATTTCGATTTTAAATCAAAACACGACAAAGCCTATATTAAGTATATAATTGATGTCGCAAACATATACTTAGGTACAGCAACAAAAATAAAGGAGAAAAATATTTTCCCTGCGACAAATAGTCGTGAGATATCGAAGATGCTTATAAGAAATACGTCATCCGAGATTTGTTGCCGTGAAATTGTTTCTGTCCTCGCTGCTTCCGCCATACATTTCATCGTATTATTAAATTTTACGTATGACTGATCAAAATCTGCGATCAAATAGATGAGGATAAGGGGTTGAATATATTTCAATATACTCACACAATACTTTACACAGAACATATGAAACACGCCAATATTGTGAAAAATTGTTAACGTGCTTCTATAAATTGCAATAAACTCTAAAATCCCGCGTTCCCCTCTTTTCCTGAAATCCAGTTAGGTAGGGTTTGTATTTTGTTTTATATCGAAGGAACCAAACATAGACAAGCTGTAAACTTGATTACGGGATTGAAAGAAAGAACAAACAACGAAGGAAAATCAAGGGAGAAGAAGCTATGTTTGCGCGGGTGCTTACTCAAATCCCGGAAATAAATTCTGAGGTGGGTACAGTTAAATTACTTTTGGTGCAAAATTTACTAGAGTTCTAGAAATGCGAATATAAAACGCATATTATGTAAGTACACAAATTGGACGAGATTGTGCGGCAAAGTAAAGTGTAGGTGTAAGCAAGAGGCGACAGAAGCAGTAATTGCAACGGCGCGCGGCGCGGCCGGGACCGGGTTACGTGGATGCCGCAATAACTAATCTTTCTTTTCTCTCGCCCCATTTTTTAGCGCGTGACATCTTATTTTGCGCCCCGGCATATTTCACCGCGCACGTTCGGAATGATACTCGTTTACGTAATAACGTCAAGTTACATTTTTAAAATACATGCAAAAGCCAAAAGGCCATATTCCAGAGAAGTTTCAACCAAATTAAGGTGTTTTCCGCGTCAGTTATTTGAGTGGAAATCGTAACATAAAATCGGGTAAAAAGATTTCAATTCAATCGTGTAAAGTTGAAAGGAGAGCGCGGCGCCACTCCGCCCGCGCTCCGACTTTGACAGTTTATATGACCCGTGTAATGGTGCCTTAAACTAAATAAAGCTTTGCATTGGCTTGGTGTACCGTGAGCTGTATTGCCCCCTCCTCCGAGTACGTCTCCACTTCAGATTAGAACTTTCTTGCTCTACTACGAGTATTCCATGATTCCAGACTTCGCTTTACCCCTGGGAATGCTAAACTAATACTTCATTTATTCTCTCGAGCTTAGGCTCTCATTTAATTAGGCTTAAACTAAATCGAACAGGAGACAATGTATTTCGTAGTAATTTTATTTGATAACTAGTTATTTGGAATATTTATAAACACTATTTAATAGTAAGCAACAATCAAATAAACAGATGGCACCGAAATTGCATCTCATCGTATATGCGGGTTATGGCATTGTGCGGAGTCTACCTTTATGGATTATCGCACAACTAGGGTTTACGTGGTGACTGATGCACCTGTCATCGCCGGGGGCAGCTTGGACTTAGCCCAGACTCAAATGCAAATTCATACCGGGAATAGACCACCGGGCTTTCAACCGGTAATAATGCAAATTTCCCCTGATTAGATTCCAAATCTAATTCCTGATTTACATAAGCAATTCCTGATTTAGCTAGGCGAATTTTCGTACATCCATAATTGAAATTGTTACAATAAACGCTATACAGGCTTGAAATGAACGAGAACATTTACTAAATCTGAATGCAGTATTGTTACATATCTACTTAAATATTTATAATTTGTAATACAAAAGGTAAGCAACATTCAACGAGCCATTCCCGCGCGCCGCAGTCCTTCTTTTTTATGGTCTGAATTCGAGTACCTATGTGTTAGGTAGTGCGAATTTTTTTAGGCACACCAATACACTTCTGTAGGTAGTATGACAGAAAAACATTAAAAAGCTTTGAACTACTATCAGTAACAAACATAATATTTGTTTTTATTACATAACCTAGCAATGCATATTTTAAAACTGACATCTTTTTTATTACGGATAAATACGTAACTATTTTGAAAAAAGATAATGAAATGTACGTACTCATACTCATTAATTATTTTATGATCACTTGATCTCACAATAGGAGGAGTTTACACGAAAACCCCAGTGGAATATTAGTCTCTCATATCGCTTACGTACCTCTATGTCAGCAGAGGCAAAACAAAGCAATTTCGATTTCGCCTCGCGCCCGGAACTCGGAGCTGGCAAACATAAGATTATTATGTGTAAGAAAACAGGGGTGTTTATTTCATAACATGTTTACTTCAGCCTTTACATTTGTATAACAAGATAAACACGAATTAATGAAAATCGTGTGTGCTCCGTGGTGACGAGATAAATGGGCCGACTAAATTAAAATGCAGCGAGAAAGTTCATGAGAGAATAAATTACATTAGGTACTTTTGTGTCAAGTCTAAGAAGTTCTTAGGATAAACATTATGTTATGAGTGTTTTTGTATATTGTGTGTGTTGTTATGTAAGTGGTTTTGTGTTGAGATTGCTTTAAAGGATCTGAAAATCCTAAATGTAACATATACCTACTTCATTTCTTTAGTTTTATCAGAATAATAGTTGTAGATTAGTAAACTATATTAGAATGTTACATGTGTTAAGTTGTAAGTTCCTCGAACCTGGAAGACTGCAGTAACGTGGGTAACGGTGCCTTAGCCTTTGAGTCACAAATAAAGCTCAGTGTTCACTTCAGTGGCGCCAAACGCGTCCCACTTGGGGTTAATGGCCCATGCAACTTCGGGTCCATGCACAAATCTGCATGTGTGAACTGTAAACAACGCCATTCTAAGGTTGCCTAAGGTTGTATGTTATTTCACTGGCACATGCTTGAAGAAATTGCATGACTCTTTGTTGCCCACACAGAGTAAAGCGAAGCTCATTCCAAAACGCGAGCTTTGTTCTTCTGCTGATACCAAATAATGTTGTTACGATTTTGTAGCTTATTGCAGATCTGTCTCGGCCGACATTACTTACCAATGAACTAGTATAACTATTTAAGAAAGCATACATTTTGTATATTTCCAAACTATTTATGTGCTAAACATTCGGACCGTAAATAAATTAAAAAGAGGTAAATAGTCATTAAGTAACAACTTTTAGTACATTACGCTGCAAAGTTCGAAAAGCAGTATTCACATCAATCAATGACCACTGCTAAGACGAGAAAAGATATATTTTAGCCAAAAAAGAACCTACTTAATGAAACAAAAGTACCAAAGTTGTTCGGTTAGTTTATCTTTATTCTTGAACACAACACACTGTTTAGAAGAAAAATAATTGTATTAACAGTGATAAAAGCGAAAGAAGACAAAGGATAGCTCAAAGTTGTAATGAGTATTTGGTGAAGAGCGTATTCACCTCTTACATTACTACTATACGAGTCCGTGAACGGAGTATCCAATCCGCAGACGCCAATTATCCGCCGTAATCAAGGAAATTTACGAAAGGGTTCAGACGAAGCTCAATCAAACTTTGGCAATCATCACGCCTATCTAATCTCCAGGGCAACAATGTAACCAGGATTGGTTCCTCGGTAGGCCACATTTATTTGCCTTATTGATGTTTGTTGATAACGATCCCGATACTACAACCCGTTCGCCCATTTATTGGGGCAAACTATTCTAAAACAACAATGATTAGCACAATGTCAACACATAAGATGTTAGTATACGCAGGTGAACTGTAAAGGCAGGCACAACAATGGGATTGTTATCGAGCGAGTGTAGACCGGACGGGCCGGACATTCGTTTTTTAATCGAATGCCATGCTATAAATCCTAAACTCAACAGATATAAATGTATGTCAGGCGGTATGAGATTCGCAGTAGTAGACATTTTTAATTTCCGGCGGCCTGGAAGCTTCCGCCACGAAAAAGTGTTAATTGAATGTGCACCCGTTTGTTGGAACGGATCTAAACTGATGTTGCCGTATACGGTAACAATAAATCAAAAAAATAATACTCGTGTAAACATTCGGTCGCGTATGTGAAAAAAATAAAGCGGCAATAGCACAGCCATTCCGAGCGAATATATGAGTATATGAAAGTGAATGGTGGATAACAATTGGTAAACTGTTCAATTCGGTGGAAACAATAGACAAAAATGTCAGTATAAATATTGAGCTGCATATTGAAGCGGGTGATAGCTACACACCGCGAATAACAGAGAACAAGTCAGAAGTCTGTGAAAACAAGGAGATGTTTACTGAATAATTCATGCTGGGGATAAATAAACTGATCCCACAATCAGGCTGGCTGGCGAACGTTTAATTGAATTGTGATGTCGTACAAAGAAAGGGTCAGCGTGTGAAAAGTTGTTTAATCCGATGCAGACGGCGACCCTCCCGTACAAAAACTAACGAATACATTACAGGAAACAAATGTACACTTAGGTACTTACTACATGCATATAAAATACTACTTTAAAAAATTTTTAGCTTAAAATACTTATTCAAAGTACCGACGTTACGTAAACGTATCCATATCAGTAAACGTACTCATCCCACACCACTAGCATCTCAAAGCCTTGTTAATGTTTACTCGGAGTGGAGTTACTGAATTTTCCGCCATTGTATTATTTATTCAATCTATAATTTGCCTATTGACAATTAGATTAGAGTAATTACTTGTGTATTTCCAACAACTGAAGGGTTTTGGGGCCAGATTAGCTAGTCGCCAAACAAATGGGAATCGACTATCGATTATGACTCGTTAAACCCCTACGTTATCCGCAATTCAGAGCGGTGTTTACATGAATATAATATTGTTATGAATATGAAAAATATTGGCGAACGTGCAGATGTTTACGTCACATGAAATTTCTAAGTAATGGATGTTGTCCGAGAGCCAGACGTGGCGAGATGTCACCGGAGTCGCCTCGGGATGCGCCTTCTCTTTTGAAAAAATCCACCACATTACGTATTCTACACCGAGCTACAGCTAGTGTTGCTTTTAACTTTATGGAGCGTCACGTGAATTGAAAAACGAATACCAGGCAAAGAAATTAACTTTTACAGTTCCGAAACAGAAAGTAGATATTTCCCGTCCTTGAAGCAGCGCCGATTTCTGATATCGCTTATCTTGACAGATTTCTCAGCTTTATTAAAGGACGAGGATTACGGGAACGGTATCCGATTAGAGGTTCGGCCATCATAATATAATATTTGATGGCCTTGACTTTTTTGGGTTGGATATTTTGATGACCCTCTCCGGAAAGATAACGCATTGAAGTGTGTATAAAATTATTTGATACCAACATATCAGAAAATACTTACCTAAGTTAGAATACGACTAAGTACCCTTGTTAGTTCTAAGAAATTTCAGAGCACCGTGAAAAGGCATTACGCGGTGTTTTGTTGCGAGAGTACCGCCCTAAACTGTGCTTCCTAATAAAGGGGGACATAAAAAGCGCTAAGCCCAAATAATTCTCGGCAATTGATACAGCAGTAAAGTGGAGCCAGCGTCAGATTTATCGGGCGCCGGCAACTGCCGACTGCGTGCTTTAATAAAAAAATCAGAAAGGTAATTCGCGACAAAGTTATTACAGTCTCACAGCTCTACACGCGTATTACTCGCATACATGTGAATTAATAAAATGTAGTCATTCCTCCACTAGTAAATGGTGTATGTGGAGGGGCGATATTTTTTAATTTATTTGCTACAATTTCGCTTCCTTTTCAGATTAATATAGCAAGTGGGGAATTCACTGGGGAATTCAATATGAAACTTAGATATAGAATAGAATACTACTTATTTGTACAGTATTTTAAATTGAATGAGGTTAAAAGGAGGTGACGTAGCAGACACTAGTGGATAGTCAGTGAGATTCATAGAGTGGCCGAGATTCGAGAGGCACAAGCAGAAGCCCGAGAGGCGCATGTAACTCAAAACTGTCAGCGCCACGCGGGTCCGAGCCCCGCTCCGCTCCGTATCGCCCCCGCGTGCCCGCACTCAAATGCCCACCTACAAACTTTTTTGGTAGTTTTCAGACGTGGAACACTCCCGCAAATCCTTGTCCTAAATTAAACTTTTCGAATAGGCAGCACAATGACGTAAAATTTTAAATCTTAAAATAAAGTAAGTTGCCGCTGTTATAAATGTTTGTTTAGACAAAAGTTAACAAGCTGCGTAACTTTGTAACGTTTACATTATTGGAGCTTATCACGCACAATATTGCGGCGTACACCTACGTGAATAGAGATAGGAATATTAACAACTACACGAGCTGTTCAACACGAGTATAAAATGATAACTTCGTGTTTAGTGAATATTATGTACCTACTTACTTATTATTAAGTTTACGAGTTATTTTCGTACTCCAGTGAATAAAGGCTCAGTTGCAAATTCTATTTCAAGTTGGTATCGTTTATGATCATCAAAGATTAGGTAGTATTAAACAGGTTCTACTCAACAAAGCAAAAAGACCTAATTGTAAGTTTTCAACCTTTTCCTGAGGAGTTTACAGGCTCGGCCACAGTCGCGGGCGGCGGCGGCGGAGGTCGCGCGCCCGACCGACACATCTTCATTAGCCCACCGTAATGTTGCTCAAGGGAAATACACCTAATGTTACTTTCACACCGTGCGAAACAAAGCTATCTATTATCCCTGCTCACCGCTACCTACAGAATGCTCCAATTAATATGAACATGCATGAAAATGATATTTTCACATCCAGATATAAATCGCAAGAAAATTTTTGCCGGTGTAAGTTGTATGCATTTCATGAAAATTTTACATTTGTGTATTAATCATTTTTAAATATGAATATCTATTAAATTATTTTCAATAAAAATACTGTAAATAATATTTATCTTTATTTCAGTACCAGGGGGCTTTATATTCTTTTATTATTATATGACGTAGGCACCTACCAAATTGAACAATCTATAATTTCCTACTACAGGGCACATAAATTGATTATTTAAATATTTTATTAAAGTGATATGTTTACATAAAATATTTTAAAATTAAACTAAATTCTAAATTCGTTATCTTTATTTTTTTCCAGTGTGACAGTTGCGAGTTCCTGAGATACTTGTAATTTAAACTTTGTTACGAAATGTGTAGGTATATATCCTCGGCTGCTGGTTTCGCTCGTGTGGATCTCTGATTATACTAATTTCTAAAACTTTTAAGCATTTTTGCTGGGATTTTTTTTTACATTATCTTACGTCTTATTAATACTCTCCAGAAATCATAATTACTTCGTAGGTACAGCCTTTTATAAGTACAAGTACCCACCTAAAGCTGTATGTAATTACTCTATAATATAAGAAAGTAGTTATATATGGATGGGGTGAATTGAATGCGAGCGTAGGTTGTGTAAATTGAAGCGGTACGTTATGTGGAGGCAGTTATAGCCGAAAGACAATGTCTTAAGTTTTGGCCGGATCCGCAGTTGGCAGGGGTCGGCTGGAGTCAGATAATGTCACCATAACAGATTATATCTTGGCACCAACACAACGCTCTTTGTACATTTTGGAACATCACTTTTTTATGACTACGTTAGTCTTCGCCGGTTGCTTTGAATATTAAAGAATATCCATTTCGTACTTCCTTACGTAGGTATGGCGAGATATTTTACATGAAAAAGGCAGTACTTTTGTTTAAGTAGAACATAAAAATGAAGGTTGTTTCAGTGTTTCAAGCAGCTTTATTACAGTTTAAGATTGTTGCGTTACTAAAGTGGATAGTTTAAGAAAGTTCAACTTTGGCGTCTCATGTCATCATTCTTACGTTAAAAACTTGTTTAAGTTTTAAGTTGTGCTCGCTTCCATAAGTGTCGCTATAAAATATATCTAAAGTTGTTGGAAGCCCGGAGTACCTGGAAGCGGTGTGCAGTGCTCTGTGTGCTGTGGTAATTGAAGTAATAAATCCCTGGTGGTAGCTGTGAGCGAATCACGACTTATAGCGCTACCCTCGCGAGACAATTAAATCAAGATCTAATGGCACGTCAAATTGACGTAACGGCAGCGAGGTGCACGAAATAGGTCACACCTGACCGCTCGGTTCATTATATTGAAGATTAAATCATGCTCCCAAAAGTTGCTCGTTAGCCAGACCGACAGACGGAGTTAAATCCTCGCTATAGAGACGGAGCTTTCAATTTATAACTATTACCTACATTCTTGTACCAAATTCTCACTTTATGTATTCTATCTAGGTACTTATTAATATTGTGAAACAAATTTACATAACATAATAAATTTTGATCGATGGGGCTGGCATAACAAACTTTGTTAAAAACCCCTAAATAAAAAAAATGTAACATAAACAGCCCATAATATATGCCACTGCTGGGCACAAGCGTCAGCAGTCACAGCAAACGATTGATTGAGGGGTGAAATAATTTATACAATAAAATACTTAGGTGCCTACTTACTTATTTGCTTTTTGAACACTAACGATCCTAGGTATATTATATCGTTACACAATGTTTTCAATTTTTTATAAGATTTTTGTTATTATGATAAACATTTTAATGCAAATATTAGAAAAAACAATTTATATGACATATGAATGAAAGGAACTGAAACATTTTTATTCAGTTCACGAACACATTTGAGCGCGAGTTTTAAATCGTAGTGACTCATGGACTTTTTAATTAGCCTCTACAGAACAAATTTAAAGGCTGTCCTAAATTTTCTTTGCCGTAGTCGGAATCGGGTTAGGTGCAAAGACGCCAGTTCCAGGTGTACGGCGGGGAGACCGCGTATAATTGGACCCATAAATCCAACAGGACGACTTATGCCACCGACTCTGCAGAGACGCGACAATTAAATCACGCTGAATCATGGAATCCTACTAATTACGTGGGCTTTTATTAGCCAATAACTCCAAGTTTGTTTACAAAACTAATCTTACACGTGGCCGTACAGAACGTGAATGTCAATCTTAGACAAAATAAATACGCATTTTTTGTTAGACAAATACGTCTTGCAAACACGCAAAGACTAGGCAAATAAATGGACACAGGAGACAAAAGCGAAATAAAAACTTTTTTATTAAAGTATCAATTAAATATCACCAAGAAGTTTGGTAATAAAAACAAAAGAGACCGGTCTTTATTGCCATAAAATTGTTTTAATAGCCGTTTGGAATTCTTTTTATTTATTAATTTTATAAAACAAAAGGTTTTTTTTAGTAGTGATGGCCAGAACTTCTATCAAAAATTTAAATGTTTTATGTTTTTTGATATAGGCTATTACCCCTTCCGGTGGATTGAAGGGAGGCCTGTGCCCAGTAGGGTCACGTATATACGTAGACTATTTATGATGATATTTATGATATAGACTATATACCTACTCATAATAAAAAGGGTTTCTGTTCCGAGTTCAAATAATGGCTTGTTTGTACGTCCCAAAAGGGTAACAAACATCATGATAAACTACGTTAACAAATCTGTCAAGATAAAATTAACGAATTGTTTTTTATTTTATAGCAGGTTAAAAAAGGTATGTGCAGTAAATTGTTACACCGAAGGTACAAAATATATAAATTATTTCAACATACCGAAAAGTCGGTAATTTGTTTTTAAAACGTAATGTAATATTTAGAAATAAATGAAGGGATCACATAAAAGCATGTGAGTGCAATAAACTGACTTTATCTTCGGGTGCTGTTGTCATTAAGGCTGCGCGAAGTCGTAACCCCTTGATGTCGGTCGTAACTTGTTTATAGTATAACGCCTAAAATTAGAAAGTGGTAGCTATGCATAAATTATACTAGAAGCCATGAATAGCAAAGAAAGTGAGTACCGTTTCAAATAAATCGCTTTACCGTCTTCTTTCCTGCTTTAGATTTTTGTACATTCGAAGATACGCAGGGGTGAGACCTATCAAGCTCGGTGAAACATGGATAGGTGCTTAGTTCGTCATGAAATATTGTACCTCTGTCTACCCTAATTGGGAACACAGTCGTGCAAGTGCCATTATAATAAGTATTTTATTATTATTCATAAGTATCAACAACAACACACACAGCAACAGCCTCCGATGGTCTAGTGGTTAGAGCGTTGGGATCACGATATGGAGGTCCGGCTTCGATTCCCGATGGGGACATTGTCGAAATCACTTTGTGAGACAGTCCTTTGTTTGGTAAGGACATTGCCGGCTTGAATTAAGTGATTGACCGAACAAGTAAGAAGATTCTGTGCTTCGGAAAGGCACGTTAAGCCGTTGGTCCCGGCTATTAGCCGTAAAAAAAACCTCCACCAACCCGCATTGGAGCAGCGTGGTGGAGTATGCTCCATACCCCCTCCGGTTGATTGAGGGGAGGCCTGTGCCCAGCAGTGGGACGTATATAGGCTGTTTATGTAAAGTGCGAATGACTATTCGTTCAACGTAATACGAGTAATCATTAATATCTACGTCTAGAAACTATTTAAGTAGTATTATTTTTCGTATTTTTGTAGGCATTCTTTTCTTTTACAACATTTATTATATAGCAATTATATTCGTATAATGATGATAATGTGGTGTATTTAATGTTAACGTTGAAATGTCCTTGTGAATACGTAATCCCAACAGAAATGAGTTTTTAATAATTATACGTAGGTATACCTATTTAATATTCGTTGTGTCGTAATAATATTCTAATTTAATAAATATAAAAAGTGTTCAAAAGTTCAAATCTAGATATATAAAAGGAGAAACTGACTGACTGACATATCAACGCACAGCCTAAACGGCTAAACGTAGGCACTTGAGACGTAGCTTAGGTACCGTAGAGGTGCACTAAGAAAGGAATTCTCGGAATTCCCACGAGAACGGGAATTAGCGGGAAAATCTTTTTGTATGAAAAATCTAAACCACTGAAGATAGACGCTTGAAATTTGGCATGCATACCTTAGTTAACTTAAAGCTTAGTTGCAACATGATATTGCAAAATTCCCACGGAAACGGGAGTTAGCGGAAAGAAACATTTGTATGAAAAATCGAAACCGCGTAAGATAGATGTTTTCAATCTAGCATGCATGCATATCTTAGTAAATATAAAGTTTAGTTATGGCTGTAAAAATGGGAGTTAGTGGGAAAAAAAAATGTATGAAAAAATCTAAACTGCATAAGTTAGATGCTTGAAATTTGACATGCACTACCACACACACAAAGATCTCTCTTTTATAACACGCCACGCGGACGAAGTCGCGGGCAAAAGCTAGTTCATAATAAAACTAGTCCATTAGTTTCCGTAACAAATATTTTTTAATTTGAAATTAATACAATCCTAAGACGAAGCCTGTGGTGGATGCCTAGCCTTTTTGTTTTCATTTTTATTATAAATAACCACCTAACAAGAAAAAAGCAATTGTTATTTTTATTATTCACCCGATACGTATTGTCGATATTAACAACGGGTTTGTAAATAACTACCCCATAGCCCCATACCATAAACCCCGCGGGAGCGTTGTGAATTAAGCCAAATTCAAATTCAAAAATATCTTTATTCAATAGGTAATATTCACATAAAACGAACGTCTCATCCGCCTTAAACTACGTATACTGTAGCTTCTCACAACCTGTATAGCCAAAATGTGCACAGAAGCAATACCGTGAGCGGTGCGGACCGAGACGCAGAACTTTGTGACAAATTTCTGCGTGATCGTTCATACGCCCTCGATACCACCGCAGTATGCACTAAGCCTAAAAGCTGCTCTTTGACGGTTTTAACAAGGATTTACCTCGCTATTTACCCGTAGCGGCGGAAAAAAACAAGCAAATATACCCCGCGTACCTCCGTCAGTGTCAATTAGCCTGACGGAAGCCAGCCCACTCGGAATTATTCAAACGAGAGCTCATTATGGCAACTTTACTTAATATAATCGTTAATTAACTAAGATAACTTTTCCATAGGACACCAGGACGCAAATAATGATGGGTCGTGGACTAGGTTCAAGATAAATTATGAAATTCTCATTACTTACTAAATAAAGACAGATCATTTTCACAAAAATATTTTTATTTTTTCTATTTAACTTCATCATCATCAGCCGTACGACGCCCACTGCTGGGCATAGGCCTCCCCCAAGGATCTCCACGACGATCGGTCCTGCGCTGCCCGCATCCAGCGGCTTCCCGCGACCTTCACCAGATCGTCGGTCCACCTTGTAGCGGGCCTACCCACTGAGCGTCGTCCGACACGTGGTCGCCATTCCAGAACCTTTCCGCCCCATCGGCCACCGGTTCTCCTCGCTGTGTCCTGCCCACTGCCACTTCAGCTTTGCAATTCTCCGAGCTATGTCGGTGACTTTAGTTCTCCTGCGGATCTCCTCATTTCTGATTCGATCGAGCAGGGAAATACCGAGCATAGCTCTCTCCATTGCCCGCTGAGCGACACCGAGCCTCCTCACGAGATCCATAATAAGCGGCCACGTCTCACTGCCGTAGGTCATCACTGGCAACACGCACTGGTCAAAGACTTTCGTCTTGAGACACGGCATTTTGGACGAGAAGATATTCCGCAGCTTCCCGAACGCTGCCCATCCGAGTTGGATCCGACGAGAGATCTTTTTCTCGAAGTTGGACTTACCTAACTGGATTATTTGTCCTAGGTAAACGTACTGGTCTACAACTTCGAGTGTAACGTTCCCAACCTGAACTGGAGTGGGTGCGACATGGTCGTTGGACATAATTTTTGTCTTTGCCATGTTCATGCCCCACTCGTTGGGATGCTATTTAACTTATTTATGAATTTTAATCAAGAAAAATGTAAAAATAAGTCCGACATTATATCACTTTTCCTATGACACAGAGTGCTTTTTCATACAAATTCCATAGTAATTTCGTGTTTTGACATGTAGTAAAAAGTAACTGATTTGACTAGTAGTTTCCAACTAGCCTAATTTTATGTTTTAATTCATCTTGGTATTCTTGCGTTTTCATTAAGGTAAGTATGTTTTTCAGTAACTTCCCAATGATTGATTATTTTTATGAGAGTAACGTTATTGGTTATCTCTCATGTGAATTATGAGATCAATGACAGACCTCATCAACCCTGGTGTCAATATACGTATACAATAACGCTGTTATTACCTTAACTTCTTAGTCGTTATGTTTTAGGTACAAGTTTGAACAGGTGAATATACCTACTTAGTTGTAATTGCCTCTACTCCGTCTGTACAGAGAGGTATTCTTGAAGCAGCGAATGCAATAATTTAATTTAAAAATACAGCTACCGGATATACTGCGGAAATTCTATTTGGATTTAAGGCATTACAGAGAATTTCGTTCGATTTATTCGTCTTAGTTGGTACGTATGGAATCATAAAGAATCCTTTTATATAACTTTTCCATCGGAAAGGTGCAACATTCCGGTAGAGACGGTTCAGCACGGGAGCCGTTTTATCACACCTTTGGGGTGAGAATTAAATTAAGAGACATAAAGATTTCCCCGAGACACCCTATAAATCTGTCAAAAGGACAATTCGGTGCCGAACGCGAAAAATTCCATTTGTAACAAATCCCTTGTAATTTTCATGAGCTTTTACTTCAATTTTTGCTGAGCGATGTGGGATAATTTATTTGTTTTTTATTGTTTAAGTACTTATTATCTTTAGTGATGACTAAAGAAATGATGATATTAGATGCTATTAAATTCATCGCTTTGGCGATTAAGGAAAATATCGTCATTGGTTTAGCCCATAGTCATTTAGGCCGAAAAGGTCAAATCTAATGCTCCATTCTGGTATTTACCTGTCCCAAAAGGGAAGGTCTCAAATAGGAAATCATGCCCGAGGGGCGGTGGGGCCGGCGCGTCCTTCGGTCCACATTTAGATACCGTTTTACTAGTAATGTTTGCCGAAGTAAACCCTTTGACTTAGATTAGCTTACAATCAATGAAACCTTCGTTTGTTACCCAAATTTTATTTGCAATGTTTGTTGAGATGATTTTTATCGTCTTTCCTTTGTTGCAATGATTTAGTGAATACTCAAGAAATCTTGAGCGCATAGAATAAGAAACTAAGTTTAAAGAATTGTTAGTGATGCTGCGCTGTCTGGCTTTCTTATAATAGAGTTCCTCTAACGTGCTCAGATAAAGTGAAGTCAAGGAGTCAACTTCTAAACGGAGGAAACTTCAACCTGTTGCCAAAGTTACGAGCTCTTCGAATCGCACTTATATGTGATAATAATAACGTCTGTCTATCAGACACACTCAAGTCTACCTTAGAGAGTTATAATATACAGAGCTAACTCCCCAAGCACTCGCGGTTCTAAACGAAGCTATTAAACATAATTATTAAACAATATTCACACTTTAATATAAAATAAACAATCCAAAAATGGAGCTTTCATGCGATATATTTTGATTTTGTAGAATAATGAAGCATTTATGAATATTAAATTGATGTTGTAGAGCTTAATGTTTAATATTCAGTGGACTAAAATATCAATTTGGCTAGTACAAAGGCTAACACCTGGGAAATCAGTGCGTCGGTTAATGTGGAAGATAGAGAGGCTCGCGAGGCGCTTCCGGTTTCCGGTCGGCGGTCGGCGTCCGGTCCGGCGGGCGCTCTCCCGGCTGCCGACGATTCAATTTGGCCCGGCCCGCGACAAACTCCATTGATTGTTTCGATATTCCGGTCACAATCGGACCAGTCTCACAATTTTCTAGTGTTCCTACTCTATTTATTTCAAGTAATACGCTCGTGTTTTACTCTAACGTGCTGCAAAGTGATATTTTTTTCTTTTGTGCATAGTTTTTCTTAATTAAACTTATATTTATTTTTATAACAATAGAGTACGTCGAGGAACGTTTATTTTTATTCATGTTGAAATTGTCCATACGCAGCCATTGACAACATTACCATAACAAACGGAGAAAGGGAAGTCCTTACGTACAGATAATAACAAAATCCACATGAACTTTACTATGAAATAGTTTGAGTGTAGACGGCCTCCGCTTACCAAGTAGGTACGAATGTGATTTCTATAAGTTGGCATGATATAGTTGATTTTATTTCCGGGGAGAAACAAGTTGCCCCCGCATATGCTCGCTTTCCGCCGGCGCCGGAGAGGGACAATAGAGGCCTCCGTGATTTAGTTTTATTGTCATGCACCCTCACTCATGCGCCTACGATTATTCAAGGAGAGGTGAAATAGGCTGATTCTGTATCTGCTTGCCCGTAATAGCCTAATAAAACGTTGCAGACAATATAAATAAGATATTTATCCAAATCCGATGGTAGACTATAATCACGTCATTGTTTTTGTTTAGGCAACCCGTCTATAATGTGTACTATACGCTCCGTTAGCCTCGGCTACGTACCTAAAGCTTTTGTTTATCTCCACTGCCCGTACGAACCTGTCTAAGTCTAGACAGTGTGTACAAAGGGCATGTTTATCTAAAATCATCTATTTATTCCTGAAGGTCCTTCAAATCCAGTAAACCTTTAACGGCATCTCGTGGCCCGTGACGAGGGATGATAAAGGGTCATAACACAACCTTCACGTGAGTACGAGCGGTTTACTTAGCATTGTAATGTGCCCTCCACGCTGGCCAACTCTATGAATAGCAATTTCACAGAAGCCACCCCTGTTATTAGGGGTAGTATAAACGCGGCAGCGAGTCGCCGTCAGCACACAGTCGATGGGAACCCTGAAATTAGAAACTTGGAGCATTGCAGTTGTTGTAAAATTGGTTGTAAATGCTGTTTTATTTTGCTTCAACTCCATATTTTCCTTTTGCTACGATAAATAACGGGTTGTCATTGGTGTTCGACAACGAAAACGAGCGATACTAAACACGGTCGAACTTCCGAAAACGTTTGCGCATCGGACGGCAATAAAAATTGTTCGGGTGAAATCATAAAACGATCTGTTCGTTGGATGAATCGACGCTGTTAACCTATATCGCGGAGACGGCCGGCACTCGAGACGATCTCCGACGACGGACGTGACCGCGCCGGGCATAAAACCTCACGGCCAACATTGCCGCTGTAAAAATCGCCGCACGTGACGCGGACGCCCCGAAACCTCCGATACATGCCTCACCGCAAACCCGTCTTCCAACATTTCCTTTCCAACGTCCTATTTTCTCGAAGCATTCATGTTTTTTCTCACGATCATAAATTGATCAGAAGCGTTCAAATCGGAATTTTGTGAAGATGCACTAAGTAAAAATGTGTTCTGTACTTTTGTAAGATTTTAGGAATTTAGAGTGGATTTTTTAAAAAGCAAATTATACTTATGTATATGAACAAACGAGAAAAAATTATACTATTTCATTAATGTAGTACTGTTGTGTCAGTTAATCTACCTACTTATTTCAATTACTTAGTTAAATATGAGAAGTTACTATTTAAGTAGAACTTTGCGAATAATTTAGGTACGATAGGAAATTCACTTCCGGCTTTGCTTTATTCTTCGAGGAAATTAGGTTTTGTTTACACTATTCCCCTAGGTATTATGAAGCGACATTCGAGGAAGTGATAACCAGGATAACATATATCTTGATTATCATAAACTGTATAATTAAAATGAACAGTTTGCTGCATTGAATAATGGCTAATTTATTTTTTGACAACTACTTACGTACTAAGAGTAAGTAATACAAATATTTATAGACAAAAATTAAAAAAAAAACATCATCTCCCTAACGTTATCCCGTTTTTCACGAGGCCCGCTTACCTAACCTGAAGATTTGTCAGGTCCGGTTTTTCACATAAGCGACTGCCAGTCTGACCTTCCAACCCGCGAAGGGAAATCCAGCCCTATACAGGTTAGGTCACATACGTCCGAAACGCATTTCTCGGGTATGTGGGTTTCCTCAAGATGTTTTCCTTCACCGCTGAGCACATGATAATCATTTAATGATGCAAATATGAATATGAAAAATTATTTCAAAAATCACAGGTTAAGGCCCGTGCTGGATTCGAACCTGCGACCTTACAGTGAGACTTACATTGAGACTGGGCTACCACGGCTAGTTAAAGAAAACATATTAAATATTTTATTTATTTTATCATATCTTACTTAAAACAATCCTAACTAAAGCGAGTGTCTAAATTATAAAGTAATATTTATTTTGTTTATTATTTTTATAACTGGTAAGAAAATTCATAGATGAAATGATAAAGATTTATCTGATTCGGCAAATCGTCTTCTTTCGCCAAAGAACATGAGCTGTAGAAACATTTCGCGGAAGCAGCAGTAGACGATGCGTAGCGCAGCCGATGGCGGATAACAATAAAACTAAATCATCGGGAAGTTATCTATCTGCCCGGGGCATGTGCACGAAATGTATTACACGGGATAACATGTTAAATGGTGCAGCGCCAATGACTGCCAATTTTTCTAATTCTATTTCGTTAACAGACGTGACCCTTGTTATCAATTTAAAAGATTTTATTAAACCACGCAATAACTCAGCAATAGAAAAATATTTTAATTTTATTAAAGCACATAACATGTACAAGTAAATTGTAATTATTTCATTTTATAAACATCCTTATGAATACCGAAAATAACATCAATAAAAAATAAGTTTAAAAGTCGCAAAATTGCTTATCTGATATTTATCGAGGGTGACATTTCGCAAATTACCACTCCCATTAATTTTCCATTAGCGGTAATTGGGGTCGGATTTTGTGTGGAAAAATAACTCGAATTAGAACAAAGAGATTCAATAGATTCACCTGACTATAATTATTTAATATTATCTGTGTGGTATACCGTGAGCATAGAATAAGGAGTAATACTACGCATAGAACGGCAACTCTCCGGTCCCCGCCAGCGACTGAGCTAGGTTTACCTCACCCCCCTCGGTCTTACTTTAGTTTGCAATCGTATGGACGTCACACATCACATACACAGAAGCGCATGCACAATAACGTCAATATGTAGTGTCTGTATAAAAGTTTTTTGTACGTATGCAGTGTCCAGGTTGTGCCGTGAGGTAGAAATAAGAAATAAGTAAGTTGTGTTCTGTTGCGGTGGTGAATAAGTTGGATAGGATCGCGAGTAGGCGGGTATAAATGAATCGGTCAGGTTTAATTATGAGGGAAATTAATAGGTATAGATAAGCTGGCTACTCCGGTCATAAATAACGCGAGCAGCGGGCTGCGTCGATAACTTAATTCAATCTTTGCTCCCCTCGTCATCTCCGCACAATATGCTTCGGGAATGAATTGCAACATAATGAGACTCGGCTTTCCCTATGTTTTTCTCATTCTGCTTTTATATTGCTACAAAACATTATTTTCCATAAACTTACCTATCTATTTTCCTGTTCGAATAAACATATTCATATTTTTACAACATTTTATATTAGTAGAAAGCAAAAATAACCTATTTGCCTTGATTGCATAACAAGCTCTATCATGTAGGTATAGGCATACAATTTGGGAAATAATAACACAAAATTATATGTACCTATGACATGCTACCTAAACTAAAAACGCTACCAAGATGGTTAGCAGACTGTTTTCTAACAATGTAATGATTTATGTCTAATATATAAATCTGCGCTCGTAATTCCTCTTGGCGCGGGTAGGGACAAATCTATTGGTTTCGAAAGAAGATACAATACTACAGTACTAGTACTAGTACATAGTACTATAGTACTAGTTACAGGTACTTACGTTCGGTCGTCAAGACGGACTTTCTAGCGCTGGACGATAAACAGCTAGGAAAACTCAAAAAAGTTAAGCTGTTCTTTATGTTCCCCATGTATTCGACACATAGTCTTGAAATGGTAAAAAATCCGTTCGTTAGTTATAATTCCATGAACAATTTTCTTTTATTTATTTTTTTTAAGTTAGCTAAGGTAGAGAAATAAAAAATATAATAAACCTCGTACGGACCGAACAGCAACTTCACTGTTATTAGATTAGAATAAACTATTTCAAGAAATACTTAGAACTTCGACACGTTAGGAGTGAACGCCCGAGACCCACATGTCAGCGCGCAGACAGAAATAAAAGAATCAGTGTGGCCAGCATGAAATATGCAGCTAACTGCATTCGAACTCCGAACCCGCCGTTACTCATACCCTATCATGCTACCACGCTTGACCGCAGTGAACAAAAAGTTAAAAGCTAAGTGATATTTTTCTGTACAAAACGTTTCAATTTGTATCCTGTATGCAAGCTCAGGGTCACAGTCGTGTGGAGACAATGTCTGTGACTCGTCAGTTTCGACTTGTGCCCGTCATGTTCTTAATTACCAATCGACCGGCATATAGCGCTGCGCCTCAAACGTGCATTCAATGAGCCCCCTATAGACGAGGACAATGCTGCTCGATTCAGCTGACGTCAACAGTTGAAATTAGGAAGAGAGTTCAGGGCCACACGAGAAAATTAATTCTAAAAATACATAGGTGCTTTTTGAAACAAAGCACCGTCATCGTAAAAATATTCAGAAAGTGAAGCAATATTTTTTTGTAAAATACTCTAAATGCAGCAGTTTACCTTTAAAGGCGTAACAAGTCATATAGACATCGGTTCAGACATCAGGCAAGTCCGGCTCCGGTGGCCAGGCCTCACCAATTACAGCGAAGGCTGTAGTTGGTTGGAACAAAATTATAATTTAGATGAACCGTATACACTGACATCGCTTCATTTCGATCCGCCACCTATATACAATGGAGTATTTTCAAGGATGTACCGACCTACAATCTGGGACCTAATCAGCTCTTAGATATACACAACTTGTCCGACGGAAGACCGGGATATCCGGAAATAAAACGGCAGCTCCGGGAAGCCTTTGCAACTTGCGTCTCTAATTCAATTTGAACAGCAAGACGGCGCGAGGGCAACTTGTCTCCCTACACTAGGCCGAAACAAGTCTCGAGTAATCCCTCAAATCCAAATTAGATTTTCTTTCACCGCCTCCCACTATTCACAGCCCGACACCGCGCTGCCAACACCCGATCCTAGCTCCACTTCAATCTACACCGAGGCTCCTCCCAATCTTCTAATCTCAAAAAATGTGCTGTTACATTTACTAAAGAATTCTATGAATTTTCAGAATGTTTACGAAAACCTTGAAATACGAAATGAAAATAACGAGCCGAACGTGCTTATATAGCAGGTAATAAATTCCCATTGGACAAATTTTAATAGGCTCACAAAATATAATACGAGCGTCGTAACAAGACGAAACAATAAAATAAAGCGGCACGATGGTAATGAATAGGCTGTACAAATATTGGGGCAGATTTAACAGGGTGTAAGTCGATAGTGCTGCAGGCGAGGTCGCGTGTCGGCCGTGCGCGCCCGCGCCGCACGCACGCGCCGATGTAGAACATCACTACTACAACACACTACTGTACTGTAATCTAAATATTTCATTAAACGTATGTAAGTACCCACGCAATCATTATAATCCATCTTTACCTACATTAATTATTATAATTATAATTACTTCACTCGTAGCAGTTTTCTACTACGCCGTAGCACGTTCTACGACGTCGAGTCTACGCCGCTGTTCCACATAGCTGTAGTAAAGTAAGTTAGTACTTTCATACCTGCTACAAAGTCGAAGCTAAGTATAAGTAACTCAGAATGAAATCGAGATCTCGGAGGTTACATCAACTTACTTTGAGTTTGGAAGATGACCGACACCTTTTGAATCCATAAACACAAATATTGTAAAAGTTAGATTCTTGGCGAATCCTCTCAACTCAATATCAGTTTTTCTTTGAACTCGTAGAAGTTGAAGTGGTTTCTGTAAGTGTTTGCAATAAGCCTAAATTGAATAAATTATTTGAAGTCGGTACGCGTGTCCCGGGTACTTGTTATCAAACTGTCTAATATTATTGGGAAAATGATTGACGATTTTCTTAATATAATCTTCGCCTTTCATGCATGTTTGGGGATAGGGCGGCTTTGACGAGCGATCGACGATCTTAACGCTTAAGTAGTTAAATAAATAATACTGTATGATTTTTTCGAATCAAGCGCAGAAAATGTCTTTGAAGAACGTTTTTCGTAAATGAATTTTCCTTTTACGAGTCGGTTTAACGATCTTATTCTCGTAAAACGTCGGGTCGCTGACATGCATCCCTTAAAGAATTAAATTGAATATGAAAGGAAATTACAGCACACATCCAGAGCGGGCTCTTGTTCCAATCGAATTTCCCTCTGAAAACAATGCCCAAACGGAAATTAAATCGACGTATGTACGAAATAACTTAGATCTGCCGAACAGACGAGCATACACATATGAGTTATACCGTTTTTATGAAAAATCATTCATGCAAAAAGGATTGCTATTTCAAATCTAAATTAATGTTAATAAATGACAATTATATACACAAATCATAAACAAAAGGTTTTCTTTGTATTTGGTTTTCGTTGTACCCGTCTATGCTCCGTTAATTAAGAGTTTTTGGTGATTTACTTTTGAGCGTATTTAAAAAATAAACAATTATTTATTTAATACAGAAGAAATAAGATAAAATAGTATTGTGTGTTGAAAAGGTACCTTTTATCCGTTATTACAGGAGGTTAAGTAGCTCATATGTATATAAGCTTGTCTATCACTTGAGAAATCCAATACCTACAAGCCGTGGTGTGTATAAGCGGAGATGACACGAGATCGCTCGGGTGGTGTTTATGTAAGTCGGTGAAGAGCTAAGTGATTGTAAGTGGGTGCGAGGCGGCGAGCGTGGCGCCGCGCCGGAAGTCGTTGCCACGTGAGGGACGCCGGAAGACGCCGGATCGCGTTCCTTCGCGCGCGCGCCCCACTGGTGACGACGAGCGGCTATTGGTGACATCATAAGTGAACAAAGAATTTATTTTATTTTTAAATTTATTTAAAAACACCTTCGTCGCCTTACAGTGAAAACCACGTAAGCGTCTTTTTGAAAAATCTCAAACTGATGCGAGTTTCTTCAACAAAACGTCGAGTTATTTTAATGAAGCGACGCGCAACGCGAAGCTAGCTTGACTATTGCGAGATTTTATCAAAAGAAAATAACATTCGAATGAAATTTTTGCAAAATGGCGCTTACGTATGGTATTCACTAAAAGGCGACGGTATGGTATGTTTTTTTTTTTTAATAAAGTAGGTTCGTGTTTGGTCATAAAATGTAGGTACTTACATTAGTATTACATCATCCTAGCCAAACATGTTCAGTTACAATTTGATGGTGAGTACCTAGTAGTAACGAGTCGGTAAAGAGTTAAATGATGTAACTAGGAGCAGAAGGAAGCTTATACCGGGCAGTGGGATGATGCGGAGGTAGACAGGTAGTGATATCACCCGTGAATGCATAAGTTAGTAACTTCAAATACCTTGTACAAAGAAAACTCTCTAGGTTAAAAACATTCCTTTAAGTCTTTTACTCTTTTTTAACTCTTTTTCTCTTTTATATTCGATATTTGTAGTTATAGTTCTATCGATCAATTTATACAATAACTTCGGTTGCTATCAGTTCAAAATTAAATTCGCCATTTTATGCATACAGCTTATAATAACACGTATATATATTCGCCAAAAAATAATGCATGCTATTGGGTATTTTCGGATTCAACCCATTGCTATCGCTTAGCATCTGACGCCAATAACCGAATCACGCGTCGCTCCCTGCTAGCAACGAGACTGTCGCCTTACGTCGCCTCCGCTCGCCTCACTATCACCAGGGCAGCCTTTATTCCTCCTGCTACGTGACTCCTGACTCCTCACTACTAACACCGCTCGCAAATCAATGCCGATTCATTACCACTTTACCCGCATTATCCACTGCTAGTGAAAGGATAAATGTATTTGAGCTTACGAAAATGTTATATGGATTTTTATTTATTATTTTGTTCAAATATTCGTGAACTTTATTTCCTGTGCAGGGATTTTCTATTCCTGAGTCTTTAGGATATTTTTAACACACGTAATCTTTAAGTAAGTAAACTAATCGAACATTATAAAACTGATAGAAATAATTTGGATTTCTATTCAAGAAAAGCCATGAGTATCAATTGAAATATATAATAGATTGACATCATAAAGAGAAATAATGTTGTAAGTACAAATTGGCCAAGAGACCGTGCATTTATTGGATTAATTCCAATACATAAGAAATAATAGTTTATATTTGATTTGTAATGAATAATAATAGATACTTACCTATTATGTGAAAGTTGATTATACCAAAAACATACTATATTTTTTACGATAAAACGACTAGGGTCTGGCAACAGAAGGTATAGTCATTGCCTCAATAATGTCATCGGAATAGTGCGGGCCTGGAACAAGTTGGCACTGACAAAATGTTGAGTAATAC
Source organism: Pectinophora gossypiella (assembly GCF_024362695.1). Lineage (NCBI taxonomy): Eukaryota > Metazoa > Arthropoda > Insecta > Lepidoptera > Gelechiidae > Pectinophora > Pectinophora gossypiella. The sequence continues at coordinate 8,137,450 of NC_065407.1, read as the reverse complement.
CAGTTGGAGTGCGTCGTTGTTTTTGTAATGGGTTTTCTTATGACTGGCCCTAACGATTATTTTCCCCATTGTGCCGGCGCTGGCGGCCCGCGGAGAAAGAGCTAAACTTACAAAAGTTCCCGACTTGTTCAAATGGCCGGCTTTTGTTGGAGCGACTTATTGTTCGGGACAGATTGCCGGGGATCAGCCCGCACTGTGCGCCCGCAAGCCTCCGCCTCCACTACACATGTCAAGGATAGTTTCACAAAATGCTGCAAAGGTGTTGTTTTTTAAACCTTCTAGAAAGGAATATCTAACCGATGGATGTTTTCTATTAGTTACAAATTGGAAGTCCTCAAGGTCAAAATGACTAGGCATTTTACAGCGTACGTCGTGGCGGACCCTATCGTGACTTTACATTAGGCGAGATGACGACCAAAGCTGAAACTATTTGATATTAAGTCGCAGGCGTAGGTTCGAATTTAAAAATATTAAATTTGTGGTATTTGTGCTCCTCTGTGTAAAAAATCACGTTTGTAGGTTAGCAAAAGTACCTATTTCTGAACACGTAATCAGATATTGCGGTAGATCGAATCACAAATCATCAATTAACCACTTGTCACGATTAAGTTAATTAAGCATAAGCAAATGAGCACATCACCATGACATTACACGGGGTTCAAAAAGGCCACTTCTAAATAATTCATCTAAAAAAGCAATATTGCTATTTGACATTTGGTTGCATTGCGCACTTACTTTTACATGCCAAATTACAATATTGGTTTTTTAGATGAATAGGCTAGTTTCCAACTATTCAAATCAGTTACTTTTTACTAAACGTTAAAACATGAAATTACTTACTATGAAAGTTTGAAAAAGCACACTGTTACGTCATAGTAAAACGTGATAAAATGTCGGACTTATTATTACTTTTTTCTTGTTTAAAATTTATAAATAAGATAAATAGAAAAAAGAAAATGTTTTTCGTTAGTTTTAGACGTGTCTTTATTTAGTACTTAATCAGAATTTCATAATTTATCTTGAACCACACGACCCAATTGTTTCGATGAGGCCTTTTTAATCCCCCAGACACTTATTAATGATAAACTACACGTGTACGATGGTACAAGTAAAACTTTTCTGTTTAATCCGATATAAAATAAAAATAAATAATATAAAATAAGTTGTTGTAAGTGGCATCAGTGGTCCACAGTGCGAGCGTCGCGACGTCGCCGTCTCGGACCGCTGCGCGCCAAACCGCAGAGGAAGACCACACAACTTATACGCCGGCTTTTGAACCTACTGTTATGGGTCAAAACAATTCAGTTTACTTATTTATTAGCTTAATTTACGAGTTATGTTGTATAAGTTAACCCACGGAAAATGCGTTATTCCTTTTGAACACAAAAACGAGGAATAATAATAAAATAATACTTACATCGACTAACAAGTAAGTATAAGGAAGTATAAAGTGCTATTATGATTGCAAAAGGATAAAATAAAAACACCATAAAGGCTACGAAAAAAGCCATGTCGTAATATCTCATCGCGATCTCTTAAATTTGCATTTTAACAGCTAGGTTCGGCATACATCCGCTACACTCAGGATGCTTTTATTTTGGCTTATAAAGAAAGCCGGATCCCATATAACACTGGAACGTGTAGCAATATATTCAGTAATAACGAAATAATATGTTTTGTGAGATAGAATTCATATTTCATAAGCACCCGTACGCATAACATATTGCAGGGAAAGTGGTGCTTTTGTTTTATTCCACAGTAAAGATAAGGGGTGCGTCGATAGCAGCGTAGCAGGGCACTGGCGACCCCGCGCCATCGCCGCTGCCGTCACAGAAATAGAACCCATCCCTTAACATTTGCGTTAGGTACATAATATTTTCGCGAGTTGTCGTGCGAGCAAATTTTATATGCATGGAGACAGCCGGATTGTATTCGGACATAAGGAAGCAGTTCATTTTATTTGACACCGCGCTTTTCATGCAGTCTTTTGATATAGCTTTCTTTTTGTCGATTGACAAAGTAATGTGAACAATATTTCATATGACACGGATAGTTAGCATTTTACACCGCGTCGTTAGAGCAAATTAAATATTTGATGGATGCATCAAGTCGAGAAACCCATCTTCGTGGTCGTAAAGCGAGTGTATTAAATGCTATTACTAATTCAATAGTTGGTTCCAACATCTGTGAGTGTTATGATGCCTATAAAAAGCTCATTTGCGCTTCGTTTTAATGATCACCTCTGGCGCGGCGGGCCACAGTGTCGAGCAGTGGCTGGATTAAATTAAATATCATATTTTACCTTAATGTCGTAATTTGCTACACGCCTCTTATAACAAAAACATTCTTCTAAATCTGGCTGGATCGTATTAACATAACCGCTTTGTTAAATGGAGTCAAGATAATTTGTGGACGAAGTTCGGCCTGTAATACCTCGCAAATTGCCGGATAAGACTGTGTGAGACAACTGTTAGTTTTAATTAAACTGCTGGTTGCGCTCGCGGGAAGTCCTTGGAATGAGAAAATTATTCTAATCTTATAAGCCTGTCGGTGTCCCGAGAACTCTGAGTGAAATTAATATGATGGGGGTCGGGATCGTGCTGTGAGACACTGGCAACACTGAGTGACGACGTGTGCCGGGTGTGGGCGCGGCCGCCGCGCCGCTCGCCGGGAAACCCCGCGTGGGCGACCGCGGCTGCTGCTTAGCGTAAGGCGATTTGAACGAGCTCTGAGACGTCTGCTCAATTTAATGAAAGTATAAAGTTGGGTCGAAGCGTTAGCACGAGATAATCTCCGGTTTCAATTTGAGGGGCATCGTGGAGGAGCGTCTTGGGAAAAGTATTTCATTACACGTAAGAAGCAATCGTCGGAGCACCTGTGTCGTGGTGCGGGCGGCCCCGGCGGCCCGCCACGCGCCGCCTCGCCTTCGTCCGGCTCCGGATTTACAATAATAGAAAACCTAAATATCCTTCACAACACAAACAATATCAAATACCTTTACATTTAATTCTCTGCTATTTCTTAGGTAATAGAATGAACAGCTGAACTGAAAATTTCACTAATTATAAGTAGCAGGTGATTGTCTTCCAGCCACGCTATGCAGAATTATTGCTAGCGTAGTTTACTGAGTCCGACCGCTTGTCAAACTTTGGTAATTTAACTTCAAAACAGGTTCCTGTCGGTGTACAACCCGAACATTTGTTCAACCGCATTTGGGATGTAACTGTATGACAATATCATCAAGGGTGAACTGTGAACCCAATTGATATGTCGTAACATTACCTCTAATAGCAATCACACACGCTTTATCTATAAAGTTATGCTTAAGCATTTATTAGCTAGTCTTTATTGTTTTTTTTTATGTGAAGCATGGAAGAAAGCATCGTATGTATACTTATAGCGAAAGAGGTTGATATAGGAGGGCTTTGTTGTGGACTCTTCGGGAGAGGAGTAAAAACGGGGCGCCGCCGCGACCGATCCTTTTGTTATAAACCACCGAGTGTGAATTGATAATGGTCGTATATATTTGTTACGGTTTGTCAGGGACCATAGATAGACAAACAGCCTTTTGTATTAAAAAAATACAACGGATCAGTTCACCCCTAACTTTACAAAAATACCAGTTATTTTAAAAACATTCATGCTCTACCACTATATGTGTGGTCTCTGGAAGAATATTCATTTTTATTTTTATTGTGTTTGTAAGTAAAAGTAAAATATACGGTACTTACCAGTAAAACAGCCAATGAGACATCCAGCTATACAAAATTTACAGTTACCTGTCGGGTTTAAATCATGTGAAACAATTTGAACAAACAGAGGTGCGGTCGCATAAATTCGTTTTACGCAGGTCTGCACTGTTCCGTTCGCAGCGACTAATTAGAACATAAATCTGTCTTTATATCTGCACATCTCTTCTTTTTACGACGTAAAATGGTGTCTCGTTTGAAACCCCGCGCCTGAAAATTGTTTCACCTCGTTCTTTCAAATAACGTAGCCTGTATTTTGTGTTATCACATATACTTATTTAGTTAATGTAGATGAACATAAAATATGAACTCTTACTTCATAAAACTTTGTATACACGTCAGACATCAAAATACGTATATAATGTTATCAATAGGTAAGCAGCGGGCTTTTAATGTGATGTGTATTTTATATTCAGTCCTCGTCGAGGCGCCCTGCGTTATTGCAGCCAGCGCGATTTATGATGGCGCTCATTTTAAAAATAAAGCTATTCTTCCTAAAATATTGTCATCTGCTTTAAATATTTCACTTTATGCGTCCCTCAGGAGGCGTTAAAAAATCATCTGGATAATCCGAATGAATGGTTCGATGAATTCCTGATTTAAACTTCGTGCTTCCGGAATTGCCAACAAATTATCTTTAGCTTATTGGCTATCACTGCGTATTTCATAACACCCTTCTGGGGATAATAATATGATTTCGATAAATTTTTATTCTTGATATTTATTACAGTGGAGCTATCTTCCCGAAAGAAAAATATATTTGCAGTCTGCACTCTGAGGTCTGATCCGTGAAAGGTTAGGTTAGAAGAGTGAGACTGACATTAAACGAACTAATTTAGAAAACTTTCATAGATACGAGTTCCATTAATTTAATATCATCCCGTCCGTGTGAGATACGATAATTAAAATAAATGAAAATGTTCATTCTCACGGCACATCATTGTCATCTCTCGACGATCTTTCTCGGCGTCGCAGTTCACAGCAGCAGTGAGGCGTGTTCAATCGTAAGCCATCCAATCATAATACTCTTAATGTGTTAATTCTGCTTACTTATTTTGTTTATTAGGAGCGGGCGTGAGCGCAGGTGGCTCGCTTCTCACGGAGCAATTAACGTCCACCCGGCTAAAGGTTTGCTCTTGAACCTCAAAAAGAAAGCAAAGAAAAGCAGTAATGTGTTCTTAGCCATTATTTTGTTGTTACAAATGCTTTTCTCTCCGTGTAGATACGAAAATAGACGAGCGACTCATTATGAACTATTCGACTTAAGTTATGGTAGAGTTTCATACGGGTATATACGTATACCCGCAAACTTCTAGTACCTAATAATCATTAAGAAGGGTGAAGTACTGTGATAGGTATGTGCTGTTGACTTGGGGGGTTAAAATGGCCACATCGAAGCAATTCATCTAAAAAAGCAATGTTGCTATTTAACATTTGCTTTCATTGCGCACTTAATTTTATATGCGCAAATGTCAAATTGCAATATTGCTTTTTTAGATGAATTGCTTCGATGTGGCCTTTTTAACTCCATATGCTGGTACTGAGTCTGTCAAAGAATCAGATTTCCGTTGTCGGTTCCAGGCATTATGTTTGAGTAAAAATACTTACTTACTTAGAGTTTACGGCTGCTTATAATTCCGGGTTAAATAAATAACATATATGTATACACTTATCGGGAGACATTTTTTACTTATAAGTAAACATTTTTAATTATCGACACGATAGAATAAAATTCTACAGCTACATCTAGCGATTTGTCGCTCTTCTTAGCCATAGATACTTATGGGGAAGTGGTTCATAGTTAATGTTCTCAGGTTTTATATTTGAGATAGTTTGGTAAAGTAGCGGGAGAAGGCGGGTCGGTGTGGGTCGCAGAGTGGGAATTAACGCTGCGTGTCATGAATTTCTGTAGAGCTCATGTGGCGGCGGAGCCACCAAGTTGCTGCATGCAGTTAGAAACTGGGCCATAACTTTACACGCAACATTAACTTGGGACGCAGCGCGCCCGCGACGCTGGCTCACATAGATGCAACTCTTCTTATAATACCTAGTTAATGCTGGAAATGAATTTTGGACTTTTTTCATGTTTTGGGGTCGAGATTTGATGAACAATTTTTTCTCCGTTTTTTCCCACAGCGAATCTCCTTGCAAAATCTAACGCTCTCTCACGGCTACTGGAAATAAGCTGTTCCTTCTGTGTCAAGTGTCAAAGAAATACTTAAATGTTTTTCATTGAATTGCACCTCAGTAAGTCGAATTAAGAGTCACTACGCGTGAGTCTAAGAGCATATTGATCGTGACGAATGATGGGCTCTCCCAGAGGAAAACCCTTCCACACCTGGCTCTAGGGTAAATATTTACGCTCAGAATATAAAACATTGATGGCAAATCTAAATCACTAAGCACTAAGTAATTGGTGGAATCCTTTTTAAATGAACAAAAAGCCCGTTTAAACAACAACGCAATAAAAGCTACAAGCTGATATGAAGTAGAAGCGTGGATGTAAATAAATAATTTATACCACCATCCTACTGACTACTATTAGTTTACTTATAATTTTACAGGTATTAATTTTCCTTCCGCATATTAAATATTCTATATCCGTGTAAAATCACATATTTCTTAAAAACGGTAAGACGCCTAAAGACAATTCCGCAAAATGAACCCCACACGAACTGGCTGACTTTCGCAGTTTAAGTCGGAACATAAACAAACTTTCAGATTGATTCCAGTCTGGTTCATTTGATAGAGCAAGCGCCAACGGACCGACTCAAAGAATTCGTATTTCCTTTTCGCTCAATTAGCTTTAGAAGCAATTCCGAGGAATCAGGGTAAGCCGGTAATTCGCACGAGATTACGCACGTCAAATTCATACGTAAGTTCATTAAAGGTATGAGTGCGATCGTCTTCGGAGCAAATGTTACCTTAATTTATTCAGCAGCGACAGAATTGAATCTGTACCGATCTTAACAAGATACATGTCATTAACAAAATTAACGCCCGCCTCGGTTCCTTTGGAGCTGGTCGTTGATTGACGTGCTTCGTGATATTAAACTGCATAATATACGAATAGAATTTCGGGAAGAAAGGAATTACAAAGTAGTTAAGTCATTAAAATCCGACAATACGTCCGGAGTAGTGAGTGTAACGAAACAGCCGGAATCCCGACGGGCTATCGTTTAAAGTAAGTGCCTATAATTCGCAAGAGTTTACCCTCTCCCGCCCTAGGGAATCTCGCTCCACTGCTTTGAAATATTTCTGACACACACACATACCTTTATTTACCTACTTAGTTAACATCTCCTGTATACCATCTTTTTGTAACTAAATCTACTTAGATAGCTGATTTCATGCTACGCTATTCTCTTTACTGCTACAGTGTTAACATCTCTTAGTAAAATGTGTCTGGAAAGTTTTTACGAGATCTCTATTTGTTTACGTTTTAAAATATTTTATGTTACTATTTTAAACTAACAATACATGTTGTCAAAACTTATTTAAGTTTTCAGGCTAGGTAGGGAGGATTTAATATTCTGACGTCCGTTTTCATCACTAGAAAATAGTAACTTACAATCTACACAGAAAATACCTACGTATAAACTAACAGTGAAACATATCGTAATGGTTTACAAGTTTTAGGTCCTTCTAGTTGCGTATTTCAAAGGCGAAGGCACTGTTCCCTAAATAATTGTATTAGGAGTAAGTACATACTAGCAGTAGGTAGCTATAAGTTTGTTTAACATCTACAATAGGTACTTGAACCTAAAAATTGTGCCTACGTGCGTAGTTACATGAAATAAGCTTTTGTCATGTTAGGTAAGTATTTAGATTTAATCTTGGTACTTAAAATACAAATTCTGGCACGATAGTATCACGCTGAAAGCCTAAATACAACATAGAAATTCCTATTAGCAATTTTACTAAAGACCGCCGATTTTACTCCTGTTGATATTTTGTAATTCTCCTTTATCTTTTTTATTTGTATATTACGTAAGTACATAACCTTACGCCGCAATTCTAATGTGAGCAAAGCCACAAATAATACCTATAGGAAGACAACTTGCAGCCAGTTTTGATACGAAGTCCTAAGGTGAGATGTATAATTATAGATGTTATAATAATACAAGATTGAATCTCATGGTAGAATCCGGACAAGTGGAGCGTTCTGCGTGTGTAGCGACCTGAGTGTGTCGCGTGGGGTAGGATGGAGGGTGCCAGTCGTTTTATTGGCGTCACTAATGAGTTGCTAATTCAATTTCACGGGGCGGGGGCGCAGGCCTACGCCGCCACCGCAGGCTCGGCCCTCGCAGCTGGATCACGCCGCGGCTACGTCAACAGCTCTACTCTATTTTACATTGAAATTGTTGTCACCAGTCTGCTGCTACTAATCCAATCGCATTCATTATTGCAAACTGAGTATTGCAAAATGGTTAAGTATCAGTGAATTTTGTAGTGATCTAAGTAAACAACAGGGGATTTGCGTTTAAGTAAGTACCTACATACTATGCGTGTGATTTTGGAAAAAAGTGTTTGGGCTTTTCCAGTATTATTTATACCTACACTATTAAGTGGAGTTTCAGTGGAACTATCCTTAGAACGCTGACTGTAAGGTAGATAAGAGTAACATCGCTTTTTTTGACGTGACTGATCAGAGGGAGGGAGCGCTGAAGGCTCTTTCCCGGTACAACGTTTAAGACAAAAGGCCTGAGGGTCCCCAGATGGGCGCGAGCCTCGGCTCAGGGCGTCGTCTGAGAGGAAAAATATTTGAAATAATTAATCGACCCTAGTGGGTCGATAGCGATAAGCGCTGATTGAGGGTAATCGTCGACCATGCCAGCGGGGTCGGTATCGGGGTCCTGGTAACATCGCCCTTACATTGAATTGTTCTTGTTAGGTAATGTTACTTACTGTTGGCGTTCATGAAGTAGTTTATTCCCGATTCCTGTATATAGATCTCCTCGCTGTTTATACTTTCTTCACTCTGAAACTTGTTGTGAGAATGTATAATATGATTTTCTCCACGTAACGAGTGTTTATTGCACTGATGTAATATAATATAACAGTTGTATGCGTGACGTCGTAGTAACATTAAACCTAATACATACGTGCTAAATATATGTCTAGATGTTCAGCTTGCCTGTACACTGACTAAAATGTACATACATACATACATAAACTCACGCCCGTAATCCCAAATGGGGTGGGCAGAGCCACAAGTAATCAAAGACAACTTGCAGCCACTGTTGATACGAAGTCCTAAGATGGATATGATGAACCTTATGGTGATAAGGGATCAGCCTATCGCCCATAACATTAGTCCATCAAGTTAGAGTACGCAACTAAAATAAAATGTAACCAAATTAAATTGCTCTCATCCGTTCGTAGACAAGACATGCAAGTTCAACTTCCGCCGTAGACACGTCATGTAACTACGCTTTGACTGCAAAGCGCACACACCAAAGTCAACCAACAAATATTATGTAATACATATATTCAATGAGTACATAAGTACGTACCTATACATATCTAAACTCACACGTATGACATATTTGTGTGTGACGACCACGGAATAAAAGAAAGAAGTTGGACAGGACCTAACGGGCATTTTGTATGAGAACCTCTGCCGCTGCTGCTACCCTACTCTATTTTACACCTACTCCTGCAAACAGATATACTTCGACAGGTCTACTGAATCTCAAAATCCATAGCCACTTTACTGCATATTTTATGTGATAGACTAACTTTATCATTAGTTTTCTTAAGATACTTACTGCATACAAAAGTATTATTGGATAAATATCCAATCATACTAAGGTTTTCACCTTTCTTGTGATAAGAAAGGATTTCCTTACATGATAGTCGATATTTGACTTCTTGCCCTGCAGGTCACAAGACGACCTTTTAATATATTTTCGCGGAGTTGCTGTACCTATTATTCTTACTATGCACTCAGGGCCAGGCCAACTATATTAAAGTACTTACACATATTTTGACACCTAAAGTTATAAGTCAAGAAAACCTATCTATACATATATATTATACTTACTTAGAAACTAAAAGGTCATTTATTTTAAGAAGTAATTAAAAAAGGTAATAACAAAATACTAAGGCAGCAAAAGTACAGGTGGCATACCTACTTACAGGGAGGTCATAAACATAAAAAGAAAAATTACTTGAGCTCATAAACATAGTTATGGTGGAAAGCACTGGAAAAGGAGCTTAATATTATATTATTTACAACTTCCAGAAAATTACTGAATAACGAAAACATACCTGTAAGTAGATGTATAATGGTACCTATCTTTAAGATAATGTGTTAATAACACGTACGTAGGTAACCCACATACTATCGCATTGAAAGTGGTAGAAAAAATGATATTCCACCATTTGTCATTGCAGTTCAGTTTGAAGAGAATCGACTTCTTTCAGTCTAATGTTGCCTGGAAGAAATTGCTGTTTAGCAATAAGGCCTATTGTACCCGTGCTTAGGGAAACTCACAAAGTGAAAATTTAAATCGAAAAAAAAAATAGACTCGGACAGGACTTGAACCCGAAGCTCTTGTCAAGCCGGGACGAGCGTGGCGTCAGGCGATATGACGACGATACATAGATCAAAAGAATTTCGCATCTTACGTGCAGGAGGAAGACCCGGTGGTGTAATAGCTCGTCCCCGCTTAACAAGAGCTGCGGGTTGAAGTCCCGTCCGAGTCAGCTTTTTTTTTTCGATTTTCTCTCTATTGATTGTACATGTCCTACTTATGTTTTGTGCAATAAAGTATTATTGATTGATTGGTGGAAGAAGACATGAGGACATCTCTTAGTCGATGTCGGTATAATAGATAAGCAGCTGTTCGCATTCTGTTTTTTCATTACTGAACTTCTAAATATTTCTCTTATCAGCTCTGACCATGTGGGGCGTGAATTAGCAAAAAATAATGATGTAAAATGTATTTGTTAATAAAAGGTAAGTATGTCTATCTATAGTACCTATTATACACTGCATGTCTCCTTGTCACATAGGTCAGCTGGATGAAATCTCTTTCTTAGAGATAAGCTTACCTGTACTGTCTGTTTTCTGTTTGTCTGTTCTGTTGTGTACAAATAAATAAAATTAATTTATTAGTGAACAGGTTAAAATGTATTTATTAAAACACCAGTATTTTACTTACTTATAAATTAAAAAATAACAAAAGGTCATGTCATGATAGTAGATGTTCTTAAACAAAATTTGATAAAAATAAATAAGTAGTGACAAATAAACTTAATCTATTTTATTTACTAGTTAACTAAATATAAATACTTAAATACAGAATTATTTCAATAATCACATTAACATAAACTGATACCCTCCAATTTAGAAATATTTCTAAGAGAGTACTTAATACAGTTGCCCAAATTATCATCCTGATAATAAGGAACATTAGTGTTATAATACAAACAATGTACTTACCTAATATCGTTTTATGATAAAAATGAATAAATGATTACAAAACAGCAATAAAATCAGCTATCCATCCAGTACCAGCATTATTCATGCTAGTAGTAAACACTATTTTAACATAGTTATCCGTACTGGTATAGTCGGCGGGGATTTCATCGCAGTATGTGGAGATGACCTTACCGCTTCTATCGACAAGTTGTACGTAATTCTGGTCACACGATCGGCCTAAATCGAACACCGTGAAGTGCAAACGCACGCGCGTCTTTGTTGTAGTCTCAATTTCCCACTCACAACTACCTTTCTGTCTATACACTGAGGGATACATCGGGCTGTAAACTTTACCTAGTAAATTGTGGAGTTTCCCTCCACAACCGCGGCCTTTGTCTGACGTCACATAGTTCAAATCGTAAGTCACGAAATCTGTATCGGTGAAATGGTTGTGCAGCAATATGGATGTGCCTGTCGAAAATACGGCTACATCGTCATCTGCTTCTGAATTAACTCTGTGCAACCTGGTAGCAGCAGTACTATTGCCGTCGTAAATGTCTAAGTAAACATCCTCATCATAATAGTTTGGCTGGACGTGCAAGAAGTACACGGATATCGTGAAATTTTCCGGCGCTGTAATAAGTGTGTAGCAATCCTTTGGTGCGTCATTCGGGATTGTACCATACGATGAGCTAATCCTACCTTGAGGCTCAGTATAATTCCTTCCACAAAAACCATTAAGTGAAACCTGTATTTCCATGCCTTTGTATTTCTTTGAGTCTGAATCTGGTGATGTTTGCACATAAACTGTAACACTACCAGTTAAGTATAAATCTATATCTTTTTTCATTCCACAAAATTCATACTGGTCAGGAAGACGCATCTCATCCTCGATATATATATAACTGTTGCTGTAGAAATAATCCTGGGGAGTATCCAATACGAAATCCTTACCAACACTAGTGTTGAGATGGCGAGGAATACTTTTTACGACAAGTTTATCTTTGTTACATTGATTAGGATCTGGTTCTCCGGGGCGCAGGTCTAGGTTCTTTATTGTGAAGTGTATAATCGAGTATTCATCTGGATTAGTCAAGAAATGATAAACGCAATGCAATCCCCGAGGTATCACGCCCGATGAATAACCAAAGGATTTCACTGTTACGACATCACGTGTTAGTGAATAAAATGACTGGTCACATACAGACCTCTGGGTAGTCACTACGGCTTCAAAACCAGAACTGGCTATTTCGCCATCAGTAAAAAGTCGCA